>NC_091475.1:195681964-196281964 GCF_036971445.1 Narcine bancroftii
CCACGGATCTGACCTGGCATGCATTATCAACTTCAATTTATTTATAGTTCACCATACCCCTAATTAAAGTTTCTTAATTAAATTCCAGACTGACTGGTATTGTTTGGGAATTTGTGCAAGGACTGTCAATTATCCACCCTCTCTCGTCTCAATGGAAATGAGGAAGTAACTTCCAATCATCTTGACTGCATCCGAAGATGACGTGAGTTTCTCGGTGTTATTTCTTTTGGCACTTTCTATAATTAACGCGTGTTATTTTCTTTCTTGTTCCCCGTAAATCGCTGTCAGTCCCACTCCAGCTTTGTATCCCAGCTCAGTAAAGAGAGTAAGCTTTCGGAGAGAAACTGACAGCAGCTCCTCATCTGGGATTGTTTTCAGCTGCCTGATGGAGCTCAAGACTCCCTCAACAATCACTCTCGTCGCTGAAGGAAGCACATGAGACCTCATTTAAGGTTAAGCACTGAACAGGCTGTGCTTCTTTCCTCCAGGAAAGACAAGGCTCGGGAAGCAGCCTGATCGAAGTCTATCAAATTATGCATGAGATGAGTGCATAGATACTTCTGGAGAATTCAAAACAAGTTCTGTGAATAAAAACACCCATTGAAGAATGTTTGAAATTATGTGAAGGCCAGGCAGCATTTGTAGGGGAATAGAGGGCAACTTAGAAATTGAAGGAGGTCATTTCAGATTTATTGTCAGACATGACATCACATACAACCCTTAGATTTTGTTCCTGCTGTGTTCTCTGTTATTCAAATCGATTCAGACTGATTTTTCCCCTCACCACTACTTTTTTTTGCATTAACCCCATATTATTTGTTGGACACTATCAATAGCCCCAATAATTGCAATGACAAAGACTTGAGGGGACGATAGGCTTTATTGCACAAAAGCCTTGAGCTGGCCCGGATCCAGACTAGGGAAGTGGAGGGAAGGGAAAGGTGGCCCGACATTAATGCCCTGGGTCCCAGGGGAGGAGTCCGGGTAAGAGTGTCATCAGAGGGCAGGCCAGCCCAAGCCAATTAGCATATACAATCCATACCATTACATTATTTCATCCCCTTAGCAACCAAAAACCTTTTGTTCTATCCATGTTCAATGATGTTTAATACAATAGGACACCACAACACAGAAACAGCCCCTTTGGCCCATCTAGTCCAAGCTTGGTCCCATGGACCTGCACATGGACCATAGCCCTTCATATCCCTCCCATCCATGTACCTACCACATATTTCTTAAAAGTCAAAATGGCATTCAGCACTTGAGCTGTCAATCCATTTCACACTCTCATCACTGTGGAGCAACACAATAATCTCATCAATATGATGGAGTGATTAAACATCTTTAATTACCAAAATCCTGAGCATTACTGATACACGACTTGGCCAGGTTCCAAATATAGGAGCAAGAGGGTGAAAGTCCGGGCACGCCAATCCACACATCTATGCAAATGCCTTTCATCACAATCACTCTCTGCTTGAAGATGTTCCCCTAAAGATCTCACTTTTCACCCACTTCTGAAAGAGTTCAGAAATAAATACTCCAAAGCCTTCTCTCCCCCTCTCTCCCTCTCTTTTTCTCCTCCCATCCCCATAGACACAGATTCTTCCAAACCCGCTGAGCATTTTCGGGTCTCATTAATAGTTCCAGCATGTGCACTGCTCTACTTTTATCCCTGTGGTGAGCTGTTAGCCAGAATTAGACACACACAAGGTAAAGACTGTACAACAGGCTTTAATCCACAAAGACTTCCACAGAGCCAGGCTGACTGTAGCTGCAGCAATTCTGAGTGAGGCTGGCACAGGCTTATATCCCGGAGGGTGATTGACACCCGACCGGGTGGGGCTTGATCCATTCAGGCCAACTGATTGACAGCCAGCCAGGTGTTGTGCTGTCCCCTTACACTCTTGTAGGTACAGAGATTTCCCCCTGCAGTAGGCTGGTGGATTCACTGGATTTAACTGACACTACATGTGGGGGGGGGGGGGATTGTGGTGGTACAATCCACCCCCCCCCCCCCCCCCCCCCACAGGTAGTGTCAGTTATATCCAGTGAATGATTCAGGAGACGTTTTACTGGTACATTATAGCAACAAAGTTATGAAACCGTGCACATAACGAGTCAATGAGGTACGATTAAAACAGTGGTTCTCAACCTTTTTCTTTCCATTCACTGTATTTTAAGTATTCCTTATGCCATAGGGTTCTGTGTGATTAGTAAGGGATTGGTTAGGTGGAAAGAAAAAGACTGAGACCACTGGTGTAGCCAAATGAGCAGTCATGGACTACTGAACAGGGAGGGAAGATAGATGTGCTTTAGCAATCCTATGTAGGGCGGGAGAAATTCAATTTTAATTTTAAAAGTTTTAAATTTAGAAATACAGCACGATAACAGGCTTTTCGGGCCCATGGGCCCATGCCACTCAAATAGCCAATTAAACTGCAAACCCCATGGAGGGTTGAAGGAAACCGGAGCACCTGGAGGAAACCCATGCAGATATGGGGAGAACGTATAAACCCCTGATAGACAGCGCCGGATTCAAACCAGGCTCCATGGTGCTGAAATAGCATTGCGGATAATCCACTGAATGTAGAGATTTTTTAGGGTGGATGGTGAAGACTTGGGGAAACAATTTATCTGCCAGGGAGGAGAAAAAGAAGAGGAGAAGGGCAATGAACTGCAGCTAACAGCCCCGTCAATTCTCAATGATAAAAGGTGATCCCCTTCCATTGCTTTTTTTCCTCTGTACCCTCCTTACACTTTGATTTTGTAACTCTATACCCTGCACTCTTTGACTTATTATGAAACAACACACTGCCCTTTAATTCATGAACTACCTGGTGTACTGAAGTAGAAGTTGATTTGCTTGGATAGCACATAAAACAAAGATTTTCACTTTATCACAGCACATATGACAACAAGCAACTCAGTTCGACTATGTTGGAGCAAAAGCCCTAATGAAGAAAACCTCTTCAAGGCATATGTGAAAACTCGTGCCCTCTATACAGAATGGAAAAGCACACTGATCAGGAGAAAGAATTAAGAGGCAATCAAATGAAGAAACATCAACAATTCCTTACCGCTGTTTTGAATGCCCGCTTCGGTGCTGAGAACAATGTGCAATTTATTTAGTGGAATTTAGTTTTATTTTACAGAAAGACAGTGCAGCTACTGAACTGACCATCATGCAGAACATCGTTCTGTTAATGACGGACGAAATAATTGAAAAGAAATACCACTTTATGGTGGATATTTATTGAAATCTTTACAGAAACTATGGACTGCTTTTGAAGGTCCTCTGGAAATTCTGTCCATGACTCCTGCTAGATCATATTGCTGGACGTATAGCAGCAAATGAAAAATAATCACAAACGTGGAGAAACAGCAGATAAATTTCATGGATTGGGGTCATACAGTCAGTCATTTTAAGATTAGGTCATTTGGCACATTAAGGGATAAATGTTGTGCAGGGCATGAAGAAATAATAGCATTGGCTACTTTCTATCCAAATGAGAGGTGAGGTTCTAGCCTGGGTTCAATATCTTATCCAGAAAATAGTTCAGATCTATCATTCTCATGGTACTATATTGAGTGGTTGCCTGGACTAGTTGAAAGTGTCCAGAGTCTGACTTGAATACATCACATTCCAACTGAAGTTCTTCACTTATTCAGGGCAAATATTTGACCTCTTCAATCTTGCTCATATGTAGTCAAACAGAGAACTTTGTGTAGCAAATATAAAGATACATAACCAATGTTTTAGGCTTGAGCCCCTCATCAAGAGATAAACAAGTTGTCAGCAGGCACCTGAACAAAATGGTGGGGTCAATCCCACAGGCAGGAGGTAATAAGTGGATAAGAGAGAGAGGGCACACCAACTGTTATATAGTCAGGATAATGTGAACTAATTTGTAACTGCGTAAGAATACACCCCTCTCACTGTAATAACTGCAATGCACCACTCTGGGGCGTATGAATATGTAAAAGTGAGTGTGTGAACAGTTTCCTGAGATCATGGAAGACATCAGTAAGTAAAGTCTCTTCTGGCATTTGAATCTTGCATCTTCAAGTTATTTAAGGAGTTTCCCAAGTAACAGAGACCTAACATGGTGGCAGTGGTATAAGAGAACAAGAATAAATAAAGCCAGATAATTGATTGTAAGGCATTGAAATGCAAAGGGGAAGAAGAAAAAAATATTACTGGAAAAAAAAATTGCTGGAGCAACAGCAATTCACCCAGAGATGGACGGGGAGGCTGAAGACATTGCTGAATCATTTAAAAAGTTTCAGCAGAAGTGCGATTTAGCTTTCAAAAGCATTTTTAAAAATGCAACAACAGAGGAGAAGGTCAGTTATATACTTTTCTGGACAGGGGAGTGAGGCATTGACTTATTTAATAGCTGGGAGCTTACAGAGGTGTAGAAAAATGATCCAGAGCAGATATTTGCAAAGTTTGCAGATGACACAAAGATAGGTGGCAGAGCAGGAAGTGTTGAAGAAATCATAACGTTGCAGAAGGAAATAGAAAGATTCAGAGACTGGACAAAAATATGGCAGATGAGATACAACTTTGAGAAATGTACGGATCTACATTTTGGCAGTTGAAATAAACAGGCAGAGAACTATTTGGATGGGGAGAAAATTCAAACCTCGGAGGTGCAAAGGAACCTGGGCGTCCTCATCCAGGGAAACCTAAAAGTTAATGACCAAGTGCGATTGGTAGTGAAGAAAGTGAATGCTATGTTGGCTTTCATTTCAAGAGGAATCGGGTACAAGAGTAAAGGGGTGTTGATGAGGCTCTATGGGGCACTGGTGAGAATTCATTTGGAGTACTGTGTGCAGTTTTGGTCCCCCTATCTTAGAAAGGATGTGATGTTGTTGGAGAGGGTGCAGAGGAGATTTACTCGAATGATTCCTGGAATTCATGGGCTAATGCTTGAGGAGCATTTGACAACTTTTGGATTGTATGCATTGGAGTATAGAAGAATATGGGGGGTGGGGGGGTCTCAGAGACATTTTGAATTTTGAGAGGTTTTGACAGAATGGATGTAGATAAGATATTTCCCTTGGTGAGTAAATCAAGGACAAGGGGTCACAGTCTTAAAATGAGAATTTATCCATTTAAAACAGAGATAAGGAAAAACTTCTTTGGTCAGAGAGTTGTGGATCTGTGGAACTTACTGCCGTATACAGTGGTGGAGGACAGATCTCTGGAAGAATTTAAACAGGAAATTGATAAGTATCTAATTAGTAAGGGTATCAAGGGACTATGAGAAAAAGGCTGGAAATTGGAACTAGGTGTGATCACAGTTCAGCTTAGCATAGATTCACGGAACAGACTTGATCGGCCTAGTGGCCTACTTTTGTATCTTGTGACCTTGAACCCATGTCTAATCATAGAATTAAATGCTATGAATTTCAAGACTTAATGCAAGAGACTGATGAAACTTGCTAACTTCCTCACTAGACTAAAAATTGCTGCAAAATGCAGATTTAAGGAAATAGAGGAAAGATTAGTTGATCGACTAATATGGGGGAGTGCCCATCCTGAAATACGAAAGTCTCTTATAGGGAAGGATAGCTTGAAGCTCGCCAAAGCTATAGACACAGCCAAAGCCTTCGAACGCAAACAAAATCCCCATCTTTGCAGACCCACCCACAGCAAAGAGAAGGAAGGGTTGATGGCATAAAGAACACAATCAGAAAAATGCAAACCCCCCCCCCTCCCCACAAGCCCTGCAGGAAGTGCGGCAGACAACACCCCTTCAATGACTGAAACTATTTCCCCCTATACAGTTCTGAATATAGAGCAAACCATTGGGCAAAGATGTACAAGTCTGGTATGAAAATAACAGTAATACCAGTGAAGAAAAATGTCAAGAAGATGATCCACCACACTAAAGGAAACACCCAGATACTGGACATGAAATCTATACACCTTCACGAGATGTCAGGTGAGATGAAAGAAGGAAGCGAGTTGCACACAAGGATCCAAATACAAAGGACAATCCAGAACAAGCCTATGATATTTAACCTAAGGTGAAGCTGGATACTGGATCACAAAGCAATGTTCTTCCACTCAGACTCTACCGCCAGATGTTCCCAGAGAACATAACAAAAGATTATCCAAAAGACAGTGCATTGGAAACAGCAAATGTCACATTAATGGCCTACGGTGAACCCATGATCAAGCAGTTAGGGAGACCTAAGATCAATGGCTACCTTAAGGGAAAGAACATTCTATGTGGTAGATGCAGACGGACCAGCAATTCTAATCTGGATAGCTGTCGAAAGTTGCAATTGATCTCTGTCATTTATGAGATCCAGACGGAAAAGATATCCGAAAGGATCAACAGAAACCACAACAATAAGTGGAAATGATTTCCACAGAAGTACCTGCCAGGCCATGGCACCCAGTGGAAGCAGACTTGTTCACCGAGAATCAAGAGTGGTATTTAATAGCAACCTGTTACTACTCCAAGTTTCGATTTGTCAAAAGGGTGAAAGACTCAAGACTGTCAATTATCACCTCAGAAATGAGAACAATTTTTGCTGAACAAGGAATACCTGAGCAAGTAATTCACAAGAATTCAGAAAGCTGGCTGCAGAGTATGGGTTTGTTATCATCCCCATTCTACCCCAAAGGTCATGGGTTCATTGAAAGACAAGTGCAAACTGTGAAACACACTAGTTAAGTGTCGCAAAACAAAGGAAGACCCATCCCTAGCTCTTCTATCATTACGAGCAACTCCTTTAAGGGTTGACATGAACTCCCCGGCAGAACTTCTCAATGGCAGGAGATATAAAACAACTCTGCCAAGCAAAATACACCCTCCAGAAGACCAGGAGGAAACCAGAAGAAGACTGGCTGACACACAAGAAGAAGGACTCCAGCATTATAATAAACATGCACAAACATTGCCAGAACTCTTCAGAGGGCAGCTTGTGCATATTCAAGAGCTGATGTTTAAAACATGGACCCCAGGAAAGGCCATCAGAGAAGCTGAGACACCAAGAGACAGACTCTGGAAATCAGCTGAGGAGGAACAGAATTCACATCCGGCCGACACATGGTGTGATGAAGCAGAGCGCTTTAATACCAGCAAAGCCTGCAGCACCAATATCAAGTGAGGTATCAAGTGAAGAGACCACAACCACTAATACCAAAACATCAACACAGCAGTTGTCAGGTGAAGCACCACAAACTACATCACTTACACATGGACCAGCAACACAAAGCCCAATGGTCACAGCCAAATCCATAAGATGGTGAAGGAACGTATTGCCGCCAGTGCAATATTGATAAGAACTATTTAAAAATAATTGTGTCAATAAACTAGTGCACAAGTTCAGTTACTTAAGTTGCACTGGAAAGAAAGTGATGAACACTTTTTTTCTTTATCTTGAGAAGAAGGGATGTTATATAGTCAGGATAAGGTTAACTATTTTGTAACCATGTAAGAATACGCCCTTCTCACTGCATAAACTGTAATGCACCATTGGGGGTGGTGCAGGGTGTATGAATATGCACAAGTGAGTGTGTGAACAGTTTCCTGAGATGATGGAAGGCATCAGTATGTAAAGTCTCTTCTGGTATTTGAATCTTGCGTCTATAAGTTATTTAAGAAGCCTCCCAAGTAATACAGAGACATAAAACCAACAAACAGGCTCTATGAATGGAGAGGAAAAAATATTGTTATCAGTTTGGTCTAGTTAATGGATAGTGTATTAGTCCCCACCATTATATTAGTGAATCAACAATCCAGAAGTCAAAGATAATAATCCTGAGAACATGTTCAAATCTCCATATTCCAGTCACAGTATTTCTTCAGGTGATTGTTTTTCCAGACTCTTTTGTGTAGTCTTCCAAAGGCGCTATTTGCCTTGGCGAGTCTGTGCTCTATCTCGTTGTCGATCCTTGCATCAGATGAAATGGTGCAGCCGAGGTAGGTAAACTGGTTGACCGTTTTGAGTTCTGTGTGCCCGCTGGAGATGTGGGGGGGGGGGGTGGCTGGTCGTCATGGTGGGGAGCTGGCTGATGGAGTGATTTAGTTTAATCCTATTAGGAAATTTGCCGTGGTCCTGGTCTCCTTCAGGCCTACCTAGTACTCCAAATGCTTCCTGATCTCTGTGTCTCTCTTCATTTCAAAATGTACCACTTAAATTTGAAAGAGGTCACATTTATTTGCAGGAAGCTGCCACTGCCTTGCGTCAGCCCATTTTACAAGACTTTACACAGTAGCATACTTCCAAGTTTCACACTAGTAACCAACTTCATAGTTATGTACCTAATTCCACGTTACTTACAGAGAAGAAGAAATAGGATGGTCCAAATATGGAGGAGCTTTACTCCAATTCAGTAAGGAATCATTGCTGCCTTACACTCCAGGCCACTTAACTCTCAGACAATGAAACCCCCCCCCCCAAATTAGTGTCACCATTCAATTTACTATTCATTTCAGTTTTCCGTTACATGCAATCCAGCTTTGTTTGGAACTAAACATGTACCTGTCAGCATTCCCCCTTCTTTGCATTGATGTAAGGAATTAATCCACCAAATTGGGCAAATTAACAAATTCCACTTATTAACTCTGGCACTTCATCAAACACAATTCCTCAAATGAGAATAAAATCTATCATTACTGATTTTATTTCTAATTTTTTCCCACAATTAAAGTTAATTCAGGATTAATTTATTATTATGTCATATAACATGCAATTTCTTTTTGCCTGCTGCAAGGCAAACAGATTCTCCACCAGCAGGAATTGCCTAAACCCCTCTTACAGTCTGAGAAAGGGAGAGAACCAAAAGAGTCCCCCCCCCCCGCCAGAGTCACTGAGTGTCCGTAGATGCGCCTCCAGTCAATAAGATTTGAATTCAAACCCCCCCCCAAAATAACAAGCATCTCAGTTCTGCAGGTCTTGGATGTCTACCATTCCACACTTGAAAAGTAATTTAAGTAGACTTCAATTGCACAGCTATGTGACTGTTGATTATCCACAAAATAATCTCTAAAGAACACATTAAGACAAATAATTTATCCCAAGATACTGTCCCCATTGCACATGAGCATTTAGCTGAAAATTCAAGTCGTGAACTGTTGGGCTCATTGTTAATCCTTGAAACATCTGTTCTGTTCAGCAGCTGTTTACAATTATTAGGAATAATCTATAAAGCAATCAGGTATGCAAAATTCAGCATGAAAAACTATATCATTATCATATGAAAAATGCAAATTAGTAGACAATCTGTCACATTTGCTTAAAGTATGGAGAATACACTTGTTAATTGATACAAATCAGGAGAAAATAGTTTAAAAAAATATTTAAATATATTTTATTAGAATACTTAAGAGCAAATTAAATCCCACAAACAGCAGAAAATCAGATCAGTTACAAAAATGGAATGAATACTAATTTCAAGTAAAATACTTAAAAAAAAACCTTGCTAATTTTGATTTTTAAAAATGCTGTTATTCAAGAATAAATGGCACATTGGAGGATTGATCTATTTGTCCTTGTATCCGGAATCACTTGTTCCTGAACAATTTGTCAGTCTTAATTTAACAGGATGTTGCTGCTAAACGCAGCGGTCCTCCACCTTTTTCTTTCCACTCACGTCCCACTTTAAGTAATCCCTATGCCATCGGTGCTCTGTGATTGGTAAGGGGTTGCTTAAAGTGGGATGTGAGTGGGAAGGGAAGGTTGAGAATCACCCAATTGTTACTGAAATATTTTGCTGAGAAAAATTGTCATTGGCCCATTTCCTTTGGAGTTATGAAACCGTGCACATAACGAGTTAATGAGGTACGATTAAAGCAGTGGTTTCATTTTACTTCCTCTGGATGCAGTGTGACCATAAGACCATAGGATGGAGGAGCAAAAAATAGGCCAATCGGCCCATCAAGTCTGCTCTGCCATTGTATCATGAGCTGATCCATTCTCCCACTTATCCTTCTCTCCAGAACCTTTGATGTCCTGACTATTCAGAATCCTATCAGCCTCTGCTTTAAATACACCCAACGACCTGACCTCCACAGTCGCCCATGGTAGCAAATCCAGAGTTTCACCCCTTTCCTGAAGCTATGCCCTCTTGACCTACCATGGGAAGAAACTTTGCTGCATCTACTCTGGCCAGACCTATCAACATTCAACTTTTATGAAGTCCCCCATCATTCTTCTGAGCTCCAAGGAGTACAATCCAAGAGTTGACAAATGTTCTTCGTGTGCTAATCCTTTCAGTCCAGGAATAATTCTTGTGAATCTCCTCTGAATCCTCTCCAAAGCCAGCACATACTTTCTTAAATAAGGGCCCCAAAACCGTAACCTGTACTCAGGGGCATAGGCAGATTCTAATATTAGGGAGACCGAGCACATAAAAAAAGGTTCCAATGTTCCCTTTAAGCTATGTGCGTGCACACACAGACAAGTTTTGCAACCAGCACACAAATTAATGTGTGCACAAAAGGTAGTTACCTAAAACAATGTAGTTCAAAGTATAGAATAAAGTCTTAACTAAGTATGTTACTTCATAGTATGCAATGATGCTTGTATAATATTAAAACACGCCAATACAGTTTTATTAGCCACGAGAGATAGGCTGAGTCTAAATTATCTTGAAACAAATTCAAGTTTACATTTGCACAGCATTCAGTGCACACCTCGTCAAATGTGCACAGCATCTGATTTTTGTCCACACTGACTACTAAAAATTAGAGGGGAGATTGGACATGACACATACCAGATGGTGAATGAGTCAGTGGCTGAATGGCGGGCTGCAATGGATTTTCGGCACCTTTGGACCAGGGTGGGGGGTGTGGAGGCAGTGCCACGTCCATGATAGCTACCAAATCAATTTAAATTCATGACACATTATTATTTTGTATTTAACATCAAAACACAAGGAGCTTAAGAAAGATACAGTTTTAAAGGCAGTAGATAATTGTTATTTGCATTTAAAATCAAAACCTAATAAAAATGTGTTATTTAATTATTTTACATTGTAAACATAAAATGAGAACAAAATGAGGCAATACTAAAAATGGATGAAGCAACTACAACAGCCTCATTCAACTTGGCTTCATTCCAGCAAAGTTTTATATTACTTTATTATAATTTACTTCAGTCGCCAATGGTCTTTCAATGGAGACCAAAGCTAACCCAGGCAATCTGCAACTGCTCTAGCCTTTGGTAAGGTCAGAAAAAAACTGGCACAATGTGGACAGGTCATGAGAAATGGAACAAATGTCAGTGACGGTCATGAGTTTTAGTATATTGTTGATGGTCAGTTTCTCGACCCTTGAATTTGTCTTTCTGCTAGTACTCATTATCTCTTTGTACTTATCTTTGAATTAAAGAAACTCTTGGATGATTTCAGTTTGACTGATCAATGATGTCTGATCATGAGTCTGCAAAAAAATCTAATCTGTTCACATTATCTACGTAGTCAAAATGCTTTGAATCTAAACCACTAAATTTGGAAGCCACGTTTTTAAAATGCTCAAATCTTATACTTGTGCTATTTATAACAGAATCTAAGGATACTAAGTAGGATTCAACTACGAAGTTCTTTTGGGTTTCAAATATTCCTTTATCCTCTGCAATTCTTCATGGAATAATTTTCCTTTACGTTCTCTGTGCTGCTTGTATTCCGTATTAATATCACATTTTCTCGCCCACTCGGTTGCTTTATTCTCAATCTGTTTGAACTGAGATCCATACTCATTTTGCATGTTTTTCATATCTTTTTTCAAAAGGCTGAATCAAATGAGAAGCCATTACCAGATCTGGATTACTTTTCCGTAAATATGTGGATAAATGGAAAGCCTTGATTAGCACTTTACTCCAGACTATAAGAAGCACGATGAATTTGTAGGTACTGAGTGTTTCCAGTGTATCCTTTGCCTCGGTGAGCTGTCTAGTACCGTTTTTTATCTCACCATCCAGAATTCTTTGCAGAGCAGCCACTAGGGTTAATAAATTCTGCAAGACTGCCTCTACTTTTGACTTTCTGGATATCCATCTAGTATCACAAAGTTTCTTTTTTGAGTCCGTGAGAAAGATTTGATATGATTGCACTGTCCTTCTTTCAGTACCTGAAAGACGAGGTAAACTGCCAGAAAATAACCTGGTGAAGACTAGCAACTTTGAATATTGGAGCTTACTGCACCAATTAGAACCAAATTTAAATTCTGTGCACAGCAGTGCGTAAAGAGTGGATTTGGAGCAGCTTCCTAATCTTTGATTGGAGACCAGATATTTCACCCAACATGGTGCTTGCTCCATCGGAAGACTGCAACACAGTTATTGACGGCCCTAAGGTTTTGATTGCTGGAAGAAGAATGCTGAAAAAATCTTCAGCCCTTGCTCCAGGTAATTCGCTGAATTGTATAAATCGTTCCATTGCATCATCGTTTACTGTTACACGTCACAAGGATAAATAAAATTGATCAGTTCGACCAATATCAATAGTAGAGTCAACAAATATTGCAAAGTACTTAGCCACCTTGATTTCGGCTATTATCTTTGATAGAACTTGGGCTGATAAGGGCTGTATCAGATCATTTTATAACCATATAACAATTACAGCACGGAAACAGGCCAATTTGGCCCTTCTCATCTGCACTGATCCAAGTACCCTCCTCTAATCCCACTTACCAGCATTCTGCCCATATCCCTGCATCCTCCTCCCATCCATATACTCATCCAACTCTTTCTTAAATGACAAAATTGACCCTGCCTCCACCACCTTTCCCGGAAGCCCATTCCACACAGTAACCACTCTCTGAGTAAAGAAGTTCCCCCTCATGTTACTCCTAAATCTTTGCCTGTCAACTCACAACCCATGACCTCTTGTATCCCTCTCTCCTACTCTCAATGGCAAAAGCCTTTCCACATCAACTCTATCTATCCCTCTCATTATCTTAAACACCTCTATCAAATCCTCTCTCACCCTTCTACATTCCAAGGAATAAAGACCGAATTTGCTCAATCTCTCCTTGTATTCTAGATGCTGAAACCCAGGCAACATTTTTGTAAATCTTCTCTGCACTCTCTCGATCTTGTTAATATCCTTCCTATAAATTGGTGACCAGAATTGCACACAGTACTCTAAATTTAGCCTCACCAATGCCTTGTACAGTTTCATCATTACTTCCCAACTCCTATATTCTATGCACTGGTTTATATAGGCAAGCATACTAAAGGCCTCCTTCACCACCCTATCCACATATGCTCCTACCTTCAGGGAACAATGCACCGTTATTCCTAGATCTTTCTGCTCCACTACATTCTTCAACGCCCTCCCATTTACCACACATGTCTTGCTTTGATTATTCTTTCCAAAATGAAGAACCTCACACTTATCAGCATTAAACTCCATCTGCCATCTTTCTGCCCACTCCTCTAAGCAGTTTAAATCCCTCTGCAATCTTTGAAAACCCACTTCATCATCCCCCTATTTTAGTATCATCTGCATATTTATTAATCCACTTTACTGCCCCATCCTCCAGATCATTAATGTATATGACAAAAAGGAACGGTCCCAATTCCGAACCCTGTGGTACACCGCTTGTCACCGGCCTCCATCCTGACAAACAATTATCTACTACTACTTTCTGGCACCTTCCTTCCAGCCACTGTTGAATCCATTTGACTCTGTCGGGGCTGAGATATGTTGCATTTCAATCACTCAGTATTAAATTTTGCTCTAGTAAAATGCATCATTTTTGGCAAACATCTTAATGTTGGAAAAAATTGCCTTCATTTGCACTTGGGCTGACCACGGAATGACAATCCTTGTTTTCCCAAATAGAGAACACATCTTAAACAAGGATTAGAATCATCCTATTTTTCTCCATCTCTTTCCTTTCCGCTGTTATAAAGCCAGCAAAGACAGTTCTGTCATTGAACAAATGAAATTTTGTCAGGAAAAGAGCTATCTCCGCTTTTTGGTGACCTTCACTTTTTTCATGATTTTCAGTTTTGTATGTACCTTTAAGAAGAACCTTACAACCACTTTTTGGATCACTCCAACCATCCGACCAATTTGCAAAAATTCAACAAGCAAAACAAAGCATAGTGCTTGCTGTTGGTGGGTAAACCAGCTAGTGCCTGTCCATTTCACAACCACTTTTAACTTGTTTCTAGAACCAAGTTGCATTGAAATGACGTTGAGCTTCATCTTTTGGAAAACTGACAAAATTATCTTTAAGACCTGGCTGACAAGGAGAGCACAGACTAAATCAGGTGTTACAAATGTTTCGCAAAATGGGTGCGGATCCGTATGTGTGTACATATAGTCTTACTGTGTCATCTTCGTCCTCTGGACAATAGTCTGCTGAAGTGGTCACGCCTTCTTGGGGCTCCACTTCCACCACCTGTGCAGCCGCAGCAGCCAGGCAGCCCCTAGGCCCTAAGCAGGTACTAGCAAGTCTTTAGAGGGTTTCACCTCAGATGCAGTCACAACGTCCTGGGCACTGTATCCATCTCCTGGTCCTGGGTTGAAGGTAGATAGCTAGTTTCATTTCTGGTGCAGTGGACATTGTGTGCTTGCCAAATGAAAGGTAGGTGTCCAATCTGACATTTTGACAATGCTTTTTTTTCTCGTTTGCAACCTCTTTCATCTTCTTTCTGTCCTACGCAGATAGTTTCTTAGTGTTTTTCTCCATGTTATTCCTTATCAGAAAAAAGACGTGTCATAGTACCAAAGGTCGGGGGAATAATGACCCATGGTAGGAGAGCAAGGAAAGTGCCAAAGTGTTTTGCTTGTAAACAACACAAAATTCATAGGTAGCCTATAATTTGATGTTCTCAAGTCAAGTCACTTTTATTTATGATTCATACCATGCTCACACAGTATAGACGAGAAAGGGTTTCTCCAGGACCATGGAGCATATTTACATAAATATAAGTTAGAATAGAAGTTGAACACATTGGAATATTAAAATATTAAGAACTATACAGAAAATGTCCACATATGTTCTGGGAATTCAGGACCCTGATAGCTTGGGGTGATAAAAAACTGTTGCCCAATCTGGTCGTTAGGGCCCGAGTGCTATGGTATCTCCTACTAGAAGGTAGAAGGGAAAACAGTTTACATGAGGGGTGTGTGGAGTCCTTCACAATGTTTATTGCCTTTTGCCTGTTTCGAGTGTTGTAGAGATCCTTCATGGTAGGAAGTGAGCATCCAATGATCTTTTCTGCTTACATCACTATCCTCTGGAGGTCTTGCGGTCCGATGTGGTACAGCTTCCAAACCAGGCAGTGACGCAGTTGCACAGGATGTTCTCGATACACCCTCTGTAGAAGGTAGTGAGGATGGAGGGTGGGATATTGACTCTCCTCAGCCTTCGCAGGAAGTAGAGGCACTGCTGGGCTTTTTTGGCTATGGAGCTGGTATTAAGGGACCAGGTGAGATTCTCCGCCAAGTGCACGCCAAGGATTCTGCCACTCTGCCAAAGTTATTTTTATTGCACTTACGCCTTTTTATCACTAACAATATGATTTTGAAAGCCAAGGAGAAATAAATACCTTTGGAGCTATTCCTCCCCAGATGCCAACAGTCAGACCACTCCTCCTGAGCATGTTCTTTAAAAGTGGCACATTTTGAACTGTGCTGGTGTCGCCTTGTGCTCCCGCCACCCAGCTACTGGTCACTGCCTCAGCATCACATCCATTCCTTTAAATCCTACTCCTCTAGATATGAATGCCAATCTTGCCTTCTTCACCACCTACTCAACCTGGAGGGTATCCTGAACAAGGGCTCCATAGTCTGCCATTTCATTCTGTCTACCAATGTGCATGACTGTACCCTTTCTAACATTGTATTTTATTTGCCATTTCTTTGCCCATTTTCCAAATCTATGTAAATCTCTCTGCAGCTTCTCAATTTCCTTATCACTACCTGCCCCTCCACCTAGTTTTGTATCATCTGCAAACAGCCACCTTTCCTGTAATTCCCTGGCTTCTCATCTGGTTATACAGCCTTATGTGCAGAATTTTTTCAAAGCCTTTTTGAAAGTCCAAATACATTCTTTGTGTAGACTGCGTGTGGTTTCCTCAAAAAAACTGCAGTAGGTCTGTGTAGGGCACTACCAGTAACCACAGGGACAAGCGGAGGAAACGATAGGCTTTAATACACAGAAGAACCTTGCTGGCTCGAATCCCAGGATTGGAATGGCGGCGAGGGAAGAGGTAGCTCGACCTTTATAGCCCAGGACCACGGGGGAGGAGTCATAGGGTTTGAGTCATCCGTGGGCGGGCCAGCTCCATATTAACATTCAACATTGATAACTATATACAGTTTGTCCGGCAAGATTTCCCCTAAGGAAACTGTACTGATGTAAGCCTATCTTGTCGTACACCCCGAGATATTCTGTAACCTCATGACTGCCTGAGTTTCTCCAGCACATTTATGCATTAAAGTTGCATTCTGGCTTATCCCTATGTAAAGTAAAATTGTGTTGCCAACTCTAATTAATGGCATGACACCCCCACTTACAAACCGCCAATTAAGCCAAAAAGCCAGTGCTCCAATAATTAAAAAACGAAAGGGTTCCAACAAAAAAATATTGCCCAAATGATTTTTTTTTCTCTCTGGGGCCAGTTGCAACAGCTCAGGGCATTACCCATTAATACCTGAAGACCTTGTGGCAATCTAGTCTGTTGGCAACTCAGTGTCAGATTTGTAGCCAATGCATCAGCTTCTATTCACTTGAAGGATCAAACTGAGACTCTGACTGAGATCAAATACTTAGCGCTTTATTTCATTCAGGTCATTAAATATATTAATTTGAAAACAGGACAACAGTTCATCGAAAAAAATATGAAGTTAATGTATGATTGGGAGGCTTGACTAGTGTAAATAATTGCTTTATGTTCGGCATAATGGGTCACACGGCCTTTTTACCATGATGAATAATTCTCTGACTCAATGGTCATTCAAGATAACTGCAACTTAATCTTAATTTGCAAGAGTAACCAATGATAGAATTACATCTCGCTGAGAAGTTCATTTGGTCCATCGCTTCTGTGCTGATAAATCAATATCATTAATTGAATTTAAATGCCATAGCTGTGGTATTCAGATCAGAACTCATGACTCTGGGTGAACAGTCTACATCTCTGGATGTAAGATAACTTAACCATCCTTTAAACTTCCTTTCTCATCCTCTGCTGTCCTATACTCTTAAGATTGCAATAACACACAAAGACATTTCTTTATTAACTGCTTTGCATGTTTTAATATTCTATTCATTAATATGTTAAAGGATTCAACATCTATACAACCACAGCACAAAATAGACATCCTTCAACCCTTCTAGTCTGCGCAGAACTATTATTTGGCTTGGTTTCACTGATCTGCACTAGTCCATCAGTCCACAGCTCTCCATATCACTCCTATCCATATTCCTGTCCAATGTTTTTCTTAAATGTGAAAATTGAGCCCGTATTCACCACTTTAGCTGGCAGTTCGTTCCACACTCCCACCGCTCTCTGTGTGAAGTTTCCCCTAATGTTGCTCCTAAACTTTTCCCTTTTCAAACTTAACCCATGTCCTCTAGTTTATACAGACTCTCTAAAAGTCCAAATAATGTGAGGATTCAAACAAAAGGCATTTAATTCGTAATGCAGTAATACCCCTGGTATCTGGCACCTAAGGGGATTGGTAGATGCCAGATAAGTGAATTTTCCAGTTTCTTGATACTACATGAACTAATGGTGAGGCAAACCAATTTTAAGCCCATATATTTTTACCTATCTCTTTTCTGCAATTATTTTGCTGGTTGCTTGAGGCTGCAGGTTGCTGGAATTCTGGATTACACGGTTTTTACTGTAGATTAATGCAAAAAAGTGCTGAGGAAACTCTGCAGGTCACGTAGCTTTCTTCATGACAATGTTTCAGGCCTGAGCCCTTTGTCAAGATATTCAAAATAAGTCAAATTTATTGTCACCGGCTTATACAAGTACAACCCGATGAAACAGTATTCACTGGTCCTCTGATCCAAAGCTTCTGTGCTGATAAATCAATATCATTAATTGAATTTAAATGCCATAGCTGTGGTATTCAGATCAGAACTCATGACTCTGGGTGAACAGTCTACATCTCTAGATGTAAGATAACGTAACCATCCCTTAAAGTTCCTTTCCCATCCTCTGCTGTCCTATGGTCTGAAGGATGCGATATCACACAAAGACATTTTTTTAATTAACTGCTTTGCATGTTTTAATATTCTATTTGTTAATACATTAAAGGATTCAACATGGAGATCTCTTTGCCCATCTATGGACACAATGCTGGATAAGCTCAACAGGTGAAGCAGTGTCCTTTATATAGCAAAGATAAAAATGCATAACCATCGTTTTGGGCTTGAGCCCTTCATCAAGGTATGGAAAAATGTCGTCAGGCATCTGAACAAAAGAGTGGGGGAGAGTGGGGGGGGTTTACATGTGCAGGACAAGTATTTTATCTCTATAAATAAATAAAAACATTGCTTTGTACAAATGAAGGTCTCGGATGGTAAGTGTGAACAGTTCCTTTGGTCATTCAACATTCTCATTGCCCGTGGGATAAAATAAAAGCGCGCCAATAGAGAGAAGGAGCTAGTGTTTCAGGCTAACGGTATCCGGGCAGCACAGGTAGTGTAACAGTAAGCGCAATGCTATTTCAGTCTCAGCAACCCAAGTTCAAATCTGCCGCTGTCTATAAAAAGCTTGCATTTTCTCCCATTGATTTACATGGGTATTTCCCAGATGCTGCAGTTTCTTCCCACCCTCTAAAAGCATAATTGGGTGTAATTGGGTGGCACAGGTTTCCCTGGCCAGAAATGGCTTCTGCCACGATGTCAATAAATTTAAATTTTACATTTAATTTAAATTTAAGTTCCATCAGATTGAGTAAATTAACACATCAATCATGTTTTTAATGGCAGAGCAGAGGCCGGGTGGAGGAAACAAAGACAATATCTGTCACGAGAAGAGAATGAAAGACACAAGTGGTGGTGTTGACAAGAGAGGGTGAGGAAGCCATATGATGTGGAGCGGAGGAAAGAGAAGGAGCAAAGTGAAAGCAGGGGACAAAAATATTTTAAAAATCAAACAATGCTGTAAGTGTAAGATTAAAATCAGAGAAGAAAAAGCTCTGTGGATGCTGGAATTCCAAAATAGCTTTTTTCACAGTCTCCTTAATTCTGTTGAAAGGTCCTTGATGTAAGCTGTTAAACGTTTCTCTCCTCACAGATGCTGCCTGACTTGTGAAGTAGTTCCAACATTCTCTGTTCTTACATCATATACCCAGCATTTGTTTGGGTATAGTTTACTTCAGCTAAAACAACAAGGTTCTCCTCTCAACTTCGTCACCTTGACTATTTTTCTGGTGTGTGGTTCAACAAAAAAGAATGTTAAGATTGGAAGGAGCTGATTGTATTCAAGGAGTCCAGAGGAGATTCACCAGGATGTTTCCTGGGGTGAAGCATTGAACTCATGAAGAAAGATTAAATTAGTTCTTAGAGTGGAGGATGTGAAAGGGAAACCTATAGAGCTTGACTAAATTATGAGGGGCTTGGATAAGGTGGATAATAGGAAACCTTTCCCTTCAACAGAGGTGTTCAGAATTGGACAGCATAGGCTTAGGACTTTAGGGTAATGCAAAGAGGATTAGAAGGGAGAAAATTGGATTTTTTTTCGCCCATAGTGTGGTTAGAATCAGAAAGGCACTGGTGGAGGAAGGTTCTTTCATAACATTTAAAATGTTATCCAAACGAGTGCTTGAATCACCGAGACATGGAAAGCAACAGATCAACACCCAGTAAATGGGGTTAGTATGGTTGGAGACTAGGTGGGCTGAAGGGCCTGCTTCTATTCTGCATGACTTTTATTATTTGACAACTTATCTGCTATTCTCGTTTTGTGTCTCACCTATCCACCACCCTTTCCCTCTCTTCTCTCTTCATTTCTGATTTGATTTGTCTCTTGCTAGTTCCAACTCCTTCAGATATTCAGTACAGTACATTTCCTTTATCCAAAGTTCCATTAACCAAAATGATCCATTAGCCCAACTTTTCTGTGGCTAACCCTAACCCTAACCCTAATGAGTAAATTACAATCTTCAGTCTAATAAAATAAAGCCATATAACCATATAAAATAAAATAAGCCTAAAATATTGTTTAAAAAAAGATGCTTTATTTTATTAGACTGAAGATTATCACCCAACTTGCCCACGTGAGGCTCTAACGCTCTACCCAGACTCAACACTTTTCAAAGACAACCCAAATAGAAGCCCCACAACAACACCAATCCCCAAAATGGACTTCCTGGGCAAACACACTTATTACAATTTACAGGGACACTCTAACACAGACCGAAGCTTACCAAGAAACAGCCCCAATAACCCTAACCCTAACACCACACAAATTGTAAAAACTTTTTAGTGAATGATACAGAAACCTACCGGGGAAGATGAGTGACACAGAACCCCAGAGAGGGGTAACAGGTGAACACAAGGGGGATGATTATCCCGCTGCCCGCATATTGACAACCTACTGAGTAAATGACAATCTTCAGTCTAATAAAATAAAGCCTAAAATATTGTTTAAAAAAAGATGCTTTATTTTATTAGACTGAAGATTATCACCCACGTGAGGCTCTAGCGCTCTGTTGGAACAAAGTGACTAAAGGCACAGTTGTACCTGCCTGGCACAATCTCTGACCTACAAAAATGTTTATTAAGGAAGAAGATGGTGATTTTTTAAAAGATTTTATGTGTCAGGGAGAAACAAAATGTTGTGTGATGTCCTTACATATGCAAAAGGTTCAGAGTTTGTCAGTAAGGTGGAAGAAGAGAATACTCAAGAAGTTTTTAACATCCATAAGGAGCCTCCAGGTGTTCATTTTCTGACCGATCGTGAAATAGTTGAAATTGTTCCACATCAAAGTGAGCACGATGAATTGAAGATCACTTAGTTGACACTGCAGAAAAAAGGCCCATAGATGACATTGTGAAAATGTGTGATGGACTTATTGAGGCATTAGAGCAGCGTGCGTTCATCACAGGAAAAGTCATCATGTCAGTGTATACTGCTCAGACTAAAAGCCATTGTTAATGAGTCAGATGACACTGGAGGAAACATTTGAAAAACCCATCGAGGAGAATTTTTAGTGTTTGGTGTTGCATTTATCTTATCTTGTAAGCAGAGATCAAGTTGATTTTTGGAACATATTAAACATTATTTCATGCATGAACAGCCTCCTGTTGATTTTTTTCTGAGCTGCTTAAAGCCATTGTTCCATTACTGAAAAAAAAACAATAACTGAATACCGTCCAGTCACAAGCTTTTCAGATAGGGGGAAATGTACTGTACTATAATCAAAATACCCCCTCCATAAATCTTCGTCCGCGAAGCCAAGCCAAAGAAGAAGAAGAAGAAGAAGATAATCAAAATATATAATGCATGAAAACTTGTACTGCAACATATTATATTCCTCCAAGAACCCAATGACTTGAACGTTGGGCTTTGCAGTTTTTGTCTACTCCCACCCTAATTGTGTTCCAATGTGTCCATCTGCCCTTTACCTGTTCCCTTTCTCTCTCTTCTATCACACCCCACAGCTTGCAATGGTCCCATCCCCTTCCTGTCTCTCACACACCACCTCTTGCAATAGTCCCATCCTCTACCTGTCTCTCACACCCTATGGCTCGCAATGGTCCCATCCCCTACCTATCTCTCACTCCCCACTGCTTGCAATGGTCCCATCCCCTACCTGTCTCTCACACACCACCTCTTGCAATGGGGCGCTCCTCCACCTGTCTCTCAAACCCAACCTCTCCCAATGGTCCATTCTACCTGTCTCTCAAATCTCACCTCTTCCACCATCATTTGTCCAGTTACCCCCCCCCCCCCCCCCGAACGCCACCACCCCACGTTTTTTGATAATGCTGCCTATCTCCCCTCCTCATTTTAGGCTTGACCAAGTGTCCCAATGCCAAAAGTTGACTGATCATTTCTCTCCGTGGATTCTGCCTGAGCTGTTGGGTTCCTCCAGCTTCTCATTGTCCACTCAGGATTCCAGCAGCTGCAATTCTCGTGGTTTTCTACTTCTCGGAAATGTAAAGCACTGTTAAATCTATGGTACAGACTTG
This sequence comes from Narcine bancroftii, assembly GCF_036971445.1. Lineage (NCBI taxonomy): Eukaryota > Metazoa > Chordata > Chondrichthyes > Torpediniformes > Narcinidae > Narcine > Narcine bancroftii. The sequence continues at coordinate 195,704,104 of NC_091475.1, forward strand.
GTGATCCAGAGAAAGACAGCACAAGCAAAGCCAGGTTGTTGTGGAAGTAAGAGAAGAGATAGCTGGGGCAGTACCGATGATCTTTGAATCTTCTTTCACCGCAGGTGATGTCTGGGAGGATTGGAGAATGTTGTCCCCTTGTTTAAAAAAGGGAATAGGGAAAATCCTTGGAATTATACACTGCTGAGTCTAACCTCTCCAAACTATTGGAGAGGATTCTTAAGGATAGGATCTAATGAGAATTTGGAGAAGTACAGTCAACTCAATAATAGTCAGCATGGCTTTGGAGAGGATAGTCGTGCCTCACGAGGTTAATTGGGTTTTATGAAGAGGTAACTAAAGAAAATGATGATGGTAGGGCAGTATATGTGGTTTACTTGAAATTTAGCAAGGCATTTGACAAGGTTTCCCATGAGAGATCCAGAAAGTTATGAGGCATGGGATCAGAGGACCCTTGGCTGTGTGGATAAAAAATTGGCTTGAATGTAGAAAGAAGAGTAGTAGTTATGGAAGGAAAATATTCTGCCCAGAGGTCGGGGACTAGTAGAGTGCTAAAGGGAGGTGTTCTGGGACTTCTGCTCTTTGTGATTTCTATAAATGACCTGGATGAAGAGCTGGAAAGATGGGTCAGTAAATTTGCAGATGACACAAAGGTTGGAAGAGTTGTGGATGAAGTGAAGGTTGTCGAAGGTTACAAGAGGATATGGACAGGATGCAGAGCTGGGCAGAAAAGAGCAGATTGAGTTCAATCCGGATAAGTGTGAGGTGATACTTTTTGGAAGGACAAACCAGAAGGTCGAGTACAGGGTTAATGGTCAGTGTAGATGAACAGAGGGATCTTGGGGTTCAAATCCATATATCCCTCAAGTTCACTGCACAGGTTAATAGGATAGTTAAAAAGGCCGATGAGATGATGGACTGCGTTAATAGGGGGATTGAGTTCAGGAGTAGAAAGGTCATGTTGCAACTTTTCAAATCTCTGGTGAGACAGCACTTGGAATGCCCTGGTCATCTCATTATAGGAAGGATATGAAAGTTATGGAAAGGGTGCAGAGAAGATTTATCAGGATGTTTCCTGAATTGGAAAATAAGCTTTATGAGGCAAGGTTAGCAAAGCTGGGACTTTTCTCTTGGGAGTGTGAAGGATAAGAGGAGACTTAGTAGAAGTGACAAGATTATGAGAAGCATAGATAGGGTGGTTGGCCTGTGCCTGTTTCCCAGAGCAGCAATGGCAAAAACCAAAGTACAAAGTTAAGGGAGGGAAGTTTAGGGGAGACATCGGGGATACATTTTTTACATAGAGAGTTGTGGGTGCTTGTAATGCCTTGGAATGGTGGAAGCTGAAACATTTGGGGCACTTAAAACAGGCCCTCCATCCCACCTAATCTGTGCCAAACTTTTATAATAAATTTTAATTTTTAAACTTATTTAAAATTTATACATATAGCATGGCAACATGAGGTCATACCACCCAATTACACCAAATTGTCCTTTACCCTCGGTATTTTTTTGAAGGATGAGAGGAAACCCACACAGACACGGAGAGAACATGCAGACTCTTTACAGATAGCATTGGATTCGAATCCCGGTTGTTGGACCTGTTAACTATTCTGTGCTACCTGCTCTGCTAACTGTACCGCTCCTCTGTAATTCTGTCCTTCTTCACTGACCTGCACCTGGACCATATCCCTCCATACCCCTCCCATCCAGGTACCCGTCCAACTGCTTCTTTAATGTGGAAATCGAGCCCGCATTGGCCACTTCAGCTGGCAGCTTGTAGCGCCCTCTCACCACTCTCTGCATGAGGTGCCCCCAAATGAAACCTCATAAAAGGAATTATTTACAGCAGCCAATTAGGCTGCCAGCATGTTTTTGAGAGCTGGGAGGAAATCTAGGGAAATCCAGAATCTCGGAGAAAGCTTGCAACCTTTGCACAGAGTACAGCTGAGGTCAGGCACAGAGTCCAGGCCCATGGAGCTAAGAGGCAGCAGAGATGATGGCAGATCCTCGGTACTGCTCGCTGGGCTAAAACAAGTCATGGAAAATGGTTTGATGTTATCAAATCATTTTCTTTCATTATGTGAAGAAAACGGGACTGAATATTTTGCTGCATAAAAAGCCATCAAGTGTTTGATGTGAGCAAACTTCTTCATTATATTCACTGTATGATTCAAAGAAAATGTTGAAAACCACTGTTTATGATAACCAGCTAATAGTCTAGCTGATCATTGTCTAGTATTAGAAGTAATGTATTTTTATCATTCTTGCAATGTCGGTTAATTTAAAGGATGTTTTGGGATGGCGTGGTTAGCTGTTAGCTCAACACTATTACAGCGCCAGTGACCTGGGTTCAAATCTGATGCTGTCTGTAAGAAGTTTGTACATTATTCCTGTGTCTGTGTAGGTTTCCTCCGGATGCTCCAAATTCCTCCCACTTCCAAAATGTATGTGGCTGTAGGTTAATTGTGTATTTTAGCGGCACGGTCTTGCGGTCTGGAAGGGCCTGTTACTGTGCTGTATGTCCAAAAAAATTTTTTAATTTTAAACCTTTTAGTACCAGAAGAGCCAGAATGCTTTTTGTGATTCCATCTGAACATTCATGCTTCCCTTTATGCCACCTTGACCCTTGTGATTGGAAGATTGTGTCTTCTAAAAATAGCTGCACAAGGTGAAAGATTTATCCACTTGAGCTTTTAGCATCCTCCGCAGCTTGAAGCATAATGCACAAGGTGTCCATTATATCTGCACAAATGACACTCAGCAAAGTGCAGCTGTCGCGTAACTAAATAGAACAGTGAGCTCAAGGTCCAGTTTCTTGGCCGTGGCATTCAATGAACAAATTGAGGGATTGTAACCAGGGATCACGGCAAAGACATCAAATGAAGATTTGGGACTCAGGCAGAAATAACGAGGAAGATTCTGTCATTGTTTTAAAATTGTATAACTACATCATCCTGTGGCATGTTAGTGCAACAAATTTGTAGGATTCACATAGAGCATTGCCGCTTAGTGCAGGTTTTCCGGCCCACAATGCTGCCCCCGACCTGTAGAGGCAATCTAAATCAATCCCTACATCACACTCTTACATCCATGTGCCTAGCTTAGAGTCTTTTAAATGTCCCCATTGTACCAGCTTCCACCACCACTCCCGGCCGTGCATTCCAGGCCTTTACCATTCTATGTGGAAAAACCTAAGGTTTGACATCTTCCTGAAACTTTCCTCCACTCACTTTAAACACATGTCTTCTGGTATTTTCTATTGTCGCCCTGAGAAAAAAGTGCTGCCTGTCCATCCCATCTAATATCCACACAATTGTACAAAGCTTGATTAAGTCACCTTACATCCTTTATTGCTCCAAAAAGAAAAGCCCTCATTCTATCAGCTTTGCTTCATAAAACATGTAACAACCTGGTAAATCTCCTCTGCACCCTCTCTGAAGCTTCTCCATTCTTCTTGTAATGTGGCAACCAGAACTGCACACAATACCCTGGGTGGTCTAACCAGCATTTTACGGTAGTATAGGTTTGGATTTCACCAAAAAGAAATATCAGTAATATAGAAATCACAAGGCAAAATACAGTCTTTTCTATATCAGCTATGTCTCTGTCAATATGTCTCTCACCTCCTTGTCAGAAGGTTTGAGATTGAAGCCCCATTCCTGAGATGTCAGTGTAAAAATCTAGGCTGATTTATTTTTGGTGCATTGGGGAGCGAGTGTTCTGTCAAGGTTCATTTTATGATGAGACTCATAGGTAACATTCATCTGAAGAAGAGAAGGGTATTCTTCCCAGTCATTCTACTGGCTAACACTGAGTCCTCAATCAGTCTCATCACACTGCCATTTGGCACATTCTTCCCAGTCACAACTTGGTTGCTGCTTTTCAGACACTAACATAAACTTTAGTCGAAGAGTATCTCCTTTGAAATGCATGACAACGTCAATGCAACAGTTTCTGTTATTCATTTCACAAGTGTAGCCACTAAAATATGCTAGGTGCCATGATAGTAGAATTATAAAAATTAGGGAGGTTGTTGTGCATGAAGTAATGACAGAAGGAAAAGAAGACGAAATGAACTGACCCACTATGTAAAAGTAGATGACACAAATTTCTTGTTTATTTTCATTGTTTGATGACATTGTTTAATGGGTTTAATGTATCATATAGGTTGAACGTTGAGTGGGTGGGGAGGGGGGGTGAAGGAGGGAGGGAAGGGAGGGGAGAAAATGACACTGTGTATATTCAAGAGTGAAATGTTTGTGTGTATTTTGGTCCGTATGGTTCATAGTGTGAAAAATTTAAAAAAATTTTAAAAAGTAAGATTTCTTGGTTACAAGAATTTCAGAAGATAAACATATGTTATTATCTACTGAGTTCCTTGGAGTCCACTTAAATAGTGACCTATCGTGGACAAACAATATCTCCTCACTTGTCAGGAAGATGCAACACTGACTACGCTTCCTGAGAAGACTAAAGCAGGAAAGGCTATCTTCCACAATCAGGTCAACCTTTTAGAGGAGCTCTATCAAGAGCGTCCCAGTTGGCTGTAACACAGTGTGGTACGGTTGCTATAGAAAAATGGCTCGAAAGTCAATCCACAGGACCATAAATCTGGCAAAGGTGATCACTGGAATCACCCTCACCCCCATCGACGTGATCTATCGGGATCGTTGTCTGAAGAGGGTGCACAAAATCATTGAGGACCCCTTCCATCCCGCACACAGCATTTTTCAGCTGCTCCCATCAGAAGAGATACAGGAGGATCAGAGCCAGCACCACCAGGAAGAGGAACAGCTTCTTCCCATGAGCAGTGAGAATGCTGAACAACCAAAGAAACTGCTCACACTGACCATCCAAGCCTCTCGTAGTCACAGAACAATATTTATTTATTTATTTGTATATATGAATACATGGCATGCGTATGTATTGTTTTTCTGTGTGTGTGTTATAATCTGGTTATATGTCAGTGAGTTTTGCCCCAAAGGCTGGAGAATGCTGTTTCGTCGGGTTTTACTTGTGCAATCAGATGACTGCAAACTTGACTTAATAAGTTAGATTACATTGGACTTGAACCATCTCTCATGCTTCCCTCACATCACCTGCCAATGGGTCCCACTTACCCTTTACAGTTCCAAATGTCCTCCTGACCTTTATGATCACCCTGTTTTGCACAGCCAATGGGTGACCAACAAGTGGCAGAAACGAAGGCCTCGTCAAAGACTGCTCTGATGTCATTCTGACACCTTGTGCTGCCAAAATCTACTTCCACCATTCCTGAACATGTCTAACGATGCTTAAAAACATTGAATACATTTACAAAATTAAAAATGTTTTTAAAAAATAAATAAAACTATTTAGTTTATATTCAACTCCAAGGACAAAATGTTACTACTAATAATAAAAAAAAACCCAGTCTATCTTCACTTACATTTCAAACAATGAAGTTGTATTATTTTAATTGGGCCATAGCTGGCGTATGACTGAGGGGCCAAATACGGAGTGCATCCAGCCGCTCAGAGAAGGATGCCATGGAATTGTTACTGGACTCGCTTCAATGGAGAGATAGAGGTCAAAGTCACAAACGCTAAAATGCACACTGTGGTAAGCCAGCTAATCCATAATTTTCAGTGTGCTTTTCCATTGAAATTGATCATGGACAATGTTATTGATTTAATTTCTCGACAAGTGTTTCTACTTTTGTGGGCGTCCAAAACTGGAAGGTTTATAGTCTTAAATCATGTGAATCATGTAATGGGAAACATGGTCTTTGGTCCATTGAGACCATGCCATCAACCCCAATCACCCTAATCCTACATTCTCCCCATATTCTTATTGATTCTCCCCAGGTTCTACCACTCACCTACACACCATGGGAAATTTGCTATTAATGGGCAAACCTCCACATCTTCGGGATATAGGAAACCAGAGCATTGGAGACAGACCGCACCAAAAGTGCCCGAGGTCAGGATTGATGTCCGGCGCAAGGGGCAGTGAGTCTACTTGCACATCAGTAAATCCGAAAGAAATTCAGGTGAAATACCTTTTTTGCAAAGAATGGTCAGACTGTGGAATTTATTGCCGCCATAAGAGGAATAGCCTAGATAAGCAAATAGGAAGAAATGAATAGAAGAATAGGAGGAGAAGGTAAGATGCACCAGGAGGGAAGGAGGTTAGTGTAGGGCTTACTTCACAGTATTGATCAACTGGACAAAACACTATTTCCACATGATACAATTAATAGAGTTTAGAGTCATATGACTGGCTGCCAGACACTTCAAGCATTTGAAGTTGCCTCAGTCATTGCAGGCATGGGTGAGTTGGGAAATCTGTCTGACACTTTAATGGCAACAAAGCTCAGTTTCTATTGAAGAAAAGGCAAATTGGATCCCTTTTCACTCATTTTATAGGTGCGGAGACGACCACAACATACTTTGTATTTATTTCAAGGAAACTACAGAGAAGTCAGATTAAGTTTTCAGGACAGTTGCCCATCCTAGTACCATACAACCTTGAGGGTGTCCTTTACTTGTTGCAGTTTTCCCTTTAATAATTAAACAACCATACTTTGTGCAGTAGCACTCCTTGCCTGAGCTTCCCATTAATCTTGATGAAGTTGGATTTGCACAGATTTACCAGTCATCATTGCTGTCTTTCCCAAATGACTGATAGGTACTTAGAGGACAAGAAATGGTTGGTATCTGTACTCAATATTGCTAAATGACAACGTATTTCAGAAGGGGAGAATTGGAGGACACATAAATCTATTCCAAGAATGGATTAAGATAATTGGGAACATTTTTGTCCCTTGTGACATTGATTTCAGTCGAAGGCACATGAAATATGTTTCATGAAAGGTGTCATTTATATACAGTACATATAAATAATACTATCTCAGATATATTCAAAGAGCCAGAGAGATAACATTTAAAATATATAGTGCCTAGCAGCTAAATGTCCAGCAAGATTATTTACTGAAACCCGTATAGTGATGGGATCAGTGTTGCAACAAACGATTGGACCTGTCCTCCCTTAAACATTATCTCCAAAGATTTATGCTATATTGCACATGTTTCATTATCAACATTATATATCTCTATGATGGAAGTTGTGTTGAACCCATTATTCTTTTAGAATTGGAGAAAAATTTGCCGCAGAAGAATGCGTGTTAGCATGAGTGTCTTTTTTAATGGGATGAGTGTTATGGGCTCTGAAGGGGACTTTGCTATTTAAACCAAAATTAATTTCACGTTAGTGGTTTTCAAGTTCATGTTTAAGCTTATTATCATCTGACTGTGCACATACAACCAGAGAAAGGATTGCTTCTCTGAGCCACGGCGCACACACAATAAGCCACAAATAATAATAGCATATTGTATTTTCATAATGGTAGATTTTTTCAATATGGAATGATTTACTCATTTATAGGATACTCTTCATCAATCTCACAGCCTGCAGAAAGAAGCTATTTCCCAGCCTGGCAGTCCTGATTTTGATGCTCCTGTACCTGTTTCCTGATGGTAGTGGGTCAAAGATACTGTGTGCTTGATGGAAAGGCTTCTCAATCAATCTTTTAGCCCTTTTTAAGCAATGCACCCAGTGAATATCATCAATAGAGGAAAGGGAGATCCCAGTGATCTTCTCAGCCATTTTTATGATCTTTTGTGTTGACTTCCAGTCAGATTCTTTGCAGCTACCATACCACACAATGATGCAGCCAGACAGAATACTCTCCATAATGCTTCAGTCAGGATGGGGCCCAGTATCCTTGCTCTCCTCAACCTTATTTTGGTGTTACTTCCATAGCGCTCTTCGTTCAGGTGAAGATGAAAGGAAGCAGATCATTGGCTTCATGGCAAGACACCTTGTTCCTCCCATTACCACTGTGACCACTCTGGTGCTAATAGCACCATGTGGGAGAAGATCCAAACCTAAGCGCAGCTATTGTTTAAGGGGTTTTGATGGATCTAATGTATGAGTCACCTGGCGGTTCTTAAGCTCCTCAGCTTAGTTGGATTTCACAGATAAAACACTAACGTTTAAGTATTACCAAAAATGAATAAAAGGCAGTGGTGTCAGGAGTGATGAGTTCCTTACAGGTAGGGAAAGATTGATCTGAAGCTACTGCATATAAGATTCAAGCAGACATACCATCTGGTCATGTGCATTTCATTCTTTTTCTGTCACTTCCTAGTCCACTGCAGATAATATTAATAGCTATGGGATGGTCCAATCTCCAAAAGGCTTTACAAAATATATATATATCTCCTCCCACCACAACTGCCTTCTAATAGCTCATTATGTGCATTTTCTGAACATAATTTTCCATTACCGACTCGATTTTGCAACACCCATTCTTTCAAGTCTGTGCTCCACTCCTGTGAGCAATTATGACAATGTGCTTCCATACAAAATAACATTTTCCCATCTGGGGGAGATCTGCAGCCTCTTCAACCTGTGGATGAAAATTAGCCACAAGACTGCATTGGCAGCCTAGAACTTCAGGGTCAATTTCTCAGAATCAGAATCAGGATCAGAATTTATTGTCATGAACAAGCCACTAAATTTGGTGTTTTGCGGCAGCGTCACAGGGCAAACATTCATATAAACCACCTTACAAAAATAAAAGAAAATAGTGCACAAGAAGTCCAAGTAAGGCAGTGTCTTTGGTTGATTAATCATTCAGGAGTCTGATGGCAGCAGGGAAGAAGCTGTCCTTGTGATGCTCTGCTCATCGTTAGGCTCCTGTACCTTTTTCCCTATGGTAGCAGAGTGAAGAGGCATGGCCTGGGTGGTGGGGGTCCTTTAGGATAGATGCTGCTTTCTTAAGGCACTGCCTCTTATAGATGTCCTCGACAGAGTGAAGTGAGGTGGCCATGATGTTGCAGGCTGAGTTAGCAATCCTCTGGAGTTTTTTCTTGTCCTGAGGTTTGGCGCCTCCCCACCAGGCAGTGATGCAACCAGCCAGAATGCTCTCCATGGTACGCCTGTAGAAGTTTTCAAGAGTCTTCAATGACATTACCGAATCTCTTCAAACACTCACAAAGCATAACTACTGGCGAGCCTTCTTCATGATTGCGTCAATGTGGAGGCTCCAGGAGAGATCCTCAAAGATGTTGATACCCAGGAATTTTCACTATTCCAACATTTAACATCTTTTGTTTAAATTCTGTATTCAGAAATTGCAAAAGATACCTTGTTTTTTAGAAGTTGCAATCTCCAATTGCCTGTGGTGATCGTAGCTCATTCAGATGATATCGGAAGTCAGCCACAGTGAAAGGAAATGGTTTTTGTTTGTGGGGAGAAGCAGTGAAGTGGGAGTAATTGATTAACTGTTATGGTGAGTCAGCATGGGTGCAGTGGGCTGAATATCCTCTTCCAGGAGCTACAATTATGTAGTACCCATGTCTCAGGGCACAATGGTGCAGCTGGCAGCGTTACGTCACACTCCAGCAGTAAAGTCATAAAATGCTGGAGGAGCTTAGGCTTTCTTACAGCGCGCATAGGAGGTAAATATTTATTACTGATGATTTGGGCCTGAAACCCTCTACAAGGTTCAGTAAAAGCCTTGGTATCTGGCATCTATGGGGATTGATAGATGTCAGATAAGTGAATTTTCCAGTTGCTTGAGACTGGCAAACTAATGGTGAGGCATGCCAATTTTAATTTTATGTATTCTTTACCTGTTTATTTTCCACAAATTTTTTTGCTGATTGTTTGAGGCTGCCGGTTGCTTGAATTCCAGATAACAGGGGTTTTACTGAATAAGCAACTGAATTAAAGACTGGGGAGAGAAAGGGAAAAGAATGGGAAGGGAAGGGGTCCAGACTAACAGACAGAAGGTGTCAATTGGATATGATAAGAGGAAAGGTGGCACTCAAAACTCCAGCAAACTGTATTCAATCCCGACCTCCGGTGCTGCCAGTGTGGAGTTTGCATGTTCTTCCTACTTTTGAGCGGGTTTCCTCCCAAGAGCTTTCTGCGTAATTATCAGAGTGAAATGATGTGGGGAAAGAAAATTGGATTAGTGCAGGATTAGTGTAAACAGGTGCTGATCGATTGGAGGTCTGTTTGAGTGGTCTATGATGTGATTCTACAACAGTAATTCCCTTCTTCCTTTTGATATCTCGGCAGTCTTCCACTAACATTCATCACCTGCATAAGTGCAACAAGATGTCATGTGGAATCATTACTAGAATTCTGATTACTGTTTGGGGGAGGAGCGGGGATGGGAGGAGAGGAGTATTGGTACGCGCACTTATATCCCAGAATCAATCTAGAGCAGAAGGAACAAAATCTGGTGTTCTGCAGATCTCAGTTGTTCCTTATATCTCTGACTCAAAGCCAACGTTTCAATGCAATTTGCCATCATATTCTGAGCACGGAGAACTCCTCGTTACAGCAAATGCACAGAATTCCTGACTGAGGCAGAACACTGAAGATGAGAGTCTTGACTCTTGTACAAAATGTTCCCTAATTATTCTTTCTGCAGTCCTCAGCACACCAAGGCATCTATTGTCAAACTTACCTCAAGGTAATGCACAAGTGTGTGGTTTAATCACATTTTTTTTTATATAGAACTTGTACTTTTCCTGGTGATTGTTTTGCTGTTGGCTGATTGAGATTGACAATTGTTTTGTACCTGCAGAGTTTTAGAAACCCTGTCCCAAGCAAAATTTAATTGCGAAATGCGTTGTGCTAATCAAGGTTCAGTTATAACTGTCAAGTCATCTGCACTGCAAATTAAAGTCTGCTTAAAGCCACAGTGTCATTAATTACATGTGCCGTCGTTATAACCCAAAGATCTGGAACTTAAATCCCATCACGACAAGTTGTAAAATTGAATGCCTTGCATTTTCGCAAGTGGTGTGATGTAAAAAGACATCGGACTGGACGTAGATCTTGTTGGCAAGCATTAATCTTGAAATTTCATGATATTGTGTCTAAAGTGTAAAGTTGGACATAAAACAACCATGAAAATTAGCGCACATAAGGATGGATTCACATGCACGCACACGCACACACACACACACACACACACACACACACACACACACACACACACACACTTTGCATTCTCTCTCTCTCTCCCACCTTACTCAGGGGGTGATATGTGGAGAATCAGTAAGAGTGTAACATTATCTCATTTTACATTGTGAAGCCAACACAATATTTTCAAAGCTATTTTGGAGAGTTTAAAATAATCAAAATGTAAGACTTGATGTCCGAGGTGTTTAAATTGTTGGGGTTAACTTTACTGCTGTTGGTTTAAAGGTTGGAAATCAAAGGGTTTTTTATTCTTTTGTTGCCAGGCGTGTTCGTGAGTGAAATGATATCTCACGATACATAACTTGGCAGTGGTGCAAATGACTGGTGGAATTTAGAATTGGCAAGATTCTGGCATTGACTCTCTAACCAAGCCAATAAGGCACAGTTGCCTGTCCAGAAAGCAGAATTCAAGAATATATATATTTTTTTCCTATAGGTATGTTATAGACAGTAGAGTAACCCGATGCTCCTGACCAAACACATGAAGACAAAAATTAGTCAGGTTAATGCAGGAGATTATGGTATCACTGCTTGTGAAATTTAGGTCTGCCCAGTTGGCTCTTGAGTTTGCTACCTTACCATAGGTGATTGGACCTCAAGCATTTTGAGTGTAAAGTAGATTAAGATGTCTTCAAGTTCAAGTTAATGATCATCTGACTGTACATATACAACCAGATGAAACTCCCTATCTCTGGACCACAGTGCACATGCATACACGTATTGTACAGCAAATAATAATCACAAGGAAATTTACAATGAATGTAGACAAATATACTGCAATGATTTTCTCAGTGGCAGGACACTGTTCATCAATCTCTAAGTCTGAGGGAAGAAGTTATTTCCCAGCCTGATTTTGAGGCTTCTGCACCTCCTTCTGATGGTGGAAGCTCAAAGATACTGTGTGTTTGATGGAAAGAGTCTTTAATAATTATGTGAGTCTTATTTAAGCAATCTCCATAGTGAAAGACAACACACAGAAGAGCATGACTGCTACACACTATTCCCCAGTATCCCTTAGTGAAACTGCTGTCGGCCACCCACGCCGCATTATTTTATTACAGGTTGCCATATGCATGTGAAAACTCATTGCCATGATTTGGGCATAGGACACGAGCCTCCCAGATCCAGCACGGCTAGTGTAGCAGTTAGTGCAAAGCTATTACAGCGCCAGCGATGGGGCTTCAAATCCTGCTCTGTCCATAAAGAGCTTGTACGTTCTCCCATTGTTTGTGTGAGTTTCCTCCAGATGCTCCGGTATTTTCCCCACCCTCCAAAAATGAATAGGGTTTGTACATTAATTGGTGCATTTGGGCTGCAAGGGCTCAAGTCGCGGAAGGACCTGTTACCGTGGTGTACGTCTAAATTTTTTAAAATGTAAAATCATAAACCCTCATATTTCTTGAGGCTCCCAACCCATCAACCATTCTGGGCTCCAGCTGGATTGCCTTCTCTTCAACACCAACCCATCACTTGTTCATTGACTTGAAAACTGAAACAAGTTCACCCAGAACCGATTGTACCAACAGCTACCAGTTCTGCTCCCCTACCCTGGGGTATTGTGGTCCTTGCTTTTCCCCTTGGGAGCATATTTCAGCATTCCCTCAGTAATTCCTAGAAGCCCTCAACAACTTCACAAAAAACAAAGCACAGTGCACCTCTGCAGGAAGATAAGCATTCGCAGAAAATATCTTTTTTGACCCAACCAACATGAAACTGATCCCGACAGTATAATTGTTTACCTCAACCCCAATTCAAATACATTAAAAAAACATTTTTTTTCCATTGGATGGCTTTACACTGTTTTGTTTGTTGAATCAATAAACAAAATGTGCATTGCCCAGCTGCCTATGGCCAAATTCTGTTGATCAGCTCTGAAGAGAGATTCACTGAGGTACACTGACTTATCACAGATGGAACTCACTGCTGTTTGGCACACATAAGAAACAAAAGCACAGCTCAACTTACTCCTGCCTGACATTGGATGTGCAATCTGTCCAGCATCTGGACCTGGACTCTTGTTGACAATGTTTAATGATTTATTTATTGACTGCATTGGGGAAAAGCTGCTCAGCACACTACTGAAAACATATAAGACAGTAAGAATGGGAGCAGGCAACCTTGCCCTTCCGGTCTGCCCCATTCATTAGGGATTTTCCCCAGGCCTCAGCTCCTCAATTGTTTATTCATTTTTAATTTTAATTTAGAGATACAGCACAGTGACAATTCTTTCTGGCCCACGAACCTGCGCCAGCCAAACACGCCCTTTTGATAAGTAACCTAACAATCCTGTACTTTTTTTGATAGGTTGTAGGAAATCGGAGCACATGGAGATGGAGGGAGATTATAGGCAAAGCCGCATTCAAACCCAGGTTGCTGGGGTTGGAATGATTGCTATGTTAACCGTGCTGTCCATCATTTTCAGTTCAAAAACATAATTTATTATCCTGAACATGTCACAAAATTCCTTGTTTTGCGGCAGCGTTACAGGTATAAAATTCCTTAAATTACATTGAAAAACAACTAGTGCTAAAAGCTCCTCCCTCTTTCAAAATGTATCAACCTCCTTTTTAAAGCTCCTCCTTCAATCCATCCCACCGAGTGATCGAGCCTCCCTACCTATCTGGGCCAGAGAATACAATAATTCAACATTCTCTGCAAGGGAAAAATTCCTCCATCTCAGTTTTAATTTTTTTAAAATTTAGACAGCACTGTTGTTCCATGAGTCCATGCCACCCAATTACACGTAATTAACCTACAACCTGGTATATTTTGAAGAGTGGGAAGAGGAAAGAGGAAGAACATACAGACAGTGGAAAATTCGAACCCCGGTCCTAATCGCTACCTCTGTAACAGCGTTGTGCAAACCGTGCCACCCTGGTCATGACAGTATGTCCTCTTGTTTCCACTAGTGGGGACGTTTTGAATGTCTCATCATTAACCAGCTATTTCGTCTTAGGATCAAATATGTTTCAATGAGATCAACCCTCGTTCTTCTCAACTCCGAAAATTACAAACCCAGCTTCATCAGCTTTTTGTGTCAATAATTGGCCTGATGGATAACAGTTTCTGCAAACAGGACTTTCCAAACTTTGAATTATTTAATTCACTGGATTTGAAAAAATATCATGAATCAAGAAATTGTATGGAATATGATAACACTGGATAGCAATTTTTTTTCCCAAAAGGTTTGCTTCCTGAAAACAAATTTAGGGATTAAGATAACTAACTTTGAGGTGTTCATAAAGATAATTTCAGATTTGCTGTATCACATAGAAAGTTGGAGAAATTTTAAATGAACTTTTAGTGAATTTAACATGTTAAATCACATTATTATTAAATTATTAAGGGCAGCATGGTTGGTGTAACAGTTAGCTCAATGCCTTCAAAGAGCCAACGAATGGGATCGGCCCTTGGTTTGAAATCACATGCTGTCTGTAAGGAATTTGTACATTCTCCCTGTGTCTGTTTGGGTTTTCTCCGAAAGCTCCGGTTTCAAAAACATGCGGCAGTGTAGGTTAATGGGGTGTAAAATGGGCAGCATGGACTCATGGGCCCGAATTGGCCTGTTACAGTTCTGAATATCTATTTAAAATGTAATTTAAAAAGTGATGCTGACACATTGTGTTAGTTCAACTGACCTAAAAGAGTTTTGCCACAGATTTTCATTTGTACTCATCATCTGATGCCTTTCGTGTCCAACCATAGCCAGCCAGCATTGATGAATTCCAGTTGCCATGGCCGCAATGTCCTGATGAAACTTTTCATCACCGAGTGTACCAAGATCAGCAAGGAAAACGTCCAAGTGTGAATGCAGAAAATGAATTTTCAATGACATCTTGCACTTCATGGCTTTGTATGTTTGAAATCGATTAAAATATGACAGGAAATCACAAAAATAGGTTATATCTTTAAAAAAAAGTGTATGGTAGGAAAATGTTAAGGTGATTTTTGTGATCAACAGCACCAAATACATGAAATACACCCAAAAGTATTCAAGAAGTGAAATCTTCGTTATCTGTTGTAATAAATAAACAATTAATTTGAAATTTGATTTCAATCAATTTTGAGAACCACCTTTGGCCTGGTGTGCTGACTTGCTTCTCATCTTGATGGATTTTTTCCATGTGCCAAAGCTTCTTATGCCGATTTACATAAGACTATATGAAAGAAAGAGGTTTCAATTTAAGTTGCACTTCTTCATGATCCTTTCAATCCCAAAGTGCTTTATAGCCAAAGTGTCTCAGAAAGCATCTTGGTAATACAAGAAAGGCAGCTTGTTTATTTAAGAAAATGAAAGAATATTTGAAGAAGTGAATGACATTCCCAATAGAGTTAAATGTGTTAAAATGAATATATTTCCTAGAGCACAATATCTATTTCAAACATTGACAATAATGTTACCACAAAAGATTTTTCCAAGAGTTAAATAAATATATAAGGAAATTTCTCTGGAAGGGTAAGATGTAGAGGTTTCTTTAGATAAATTGACATGGAAATTTGAGTTAGGAGCCTTACAGCTTACAAATATTAAAAATTATGATAAGGCAGCTCAAATGAGGTTTCTTATTTCATTTTTTGAAGTGGGAGAGAAGTCAGCATGGATTAAAATAGAAATCAATAAAATAAGAAAGAGAATATCAGAAGACTCTGAATAATATATTGGTACCAAAATTAATATCTGGGGAGATTATAGATGTTTCCCCTAACTCTAAGAACCTCTTTGGAAGAATTAAAAGACGTAAATGTTCAGAGCCATGTGATGAGAGGTGTCTTCTGCAATCAGGTTTTTTTCCTTGCTTTTCTTTTTTTTAAATACTTTATTTTAAAGTTTGCATACATGCGTTATCTATAATCCACAAATATCCATCATTTTAATACAAGCTGTTACCGACCTCAAAACCAAAATATACCCCCTCCCCTTCACAACTAAAACCCGTCCCTAACGCCAACCCTGAAAAAACAAATCAATCATTAATTATACATGTTAATAATGTACAATAACATACTAAAGAAAGGAAAATAGACAGAAAAAGTAAAGAGAATAATTTAAAAAAATGATGGATTGGACTAAGGGAGGTCAGAAAGAACAGAGGTCTTAACTATCAAATATTGTCTGAACTATCTGGCGAGGTCATAGGGATCGGCAAGGAGTAAGACTAACCTACAGTACCTATCTTATGTACATACAGGGTCCATATATATAGGTAGGTGTTATATTTATTTCTCAAATTATAAGTAATATTTTTCCAATGGAATGGATTTTTGTATTTCTGCATGCATTCAATCTATGCTCAGGTAGGAATCTGACTTTCAAGTAATTGCAATATATTTTCTTGCCATTGCCAATGCTATTTTCACAAACTTCCATTGAGTAGGTGAAAGGACTAGTTTAGATTTTAGTTCATTCAACATTCCCTAACAAAAATAAATCAGGATTTTGTGGATATGCAATATTAGTAATTTGTTCCAGTAAGTCTCCTACTTTTGCCCAAAATGCTCTTACTTTTGGACACATCCATGTAGAGTGCAGGAAGGTACCTTCCTCTACACCACATCTGCAACATTTATTTGATGTCCGATTTTATTTTATGCACCTTATATGGTGTGATATATAGTTGATGTAAAAGATTATACTGTATTAATCTGATTCACACATTAATTGTGTTCAACATTCAATCTCTCCACAAATCCATCCATGGTTGCTCATCAATTGTAATATTGAGACCTGTCCCCATTTCTATTTAGATTTGCATAGTCTTGGTTTGGAGGTTGCTCACTGTAATAACAGGTACATCGCAAAGGTAAACTTCCATGTCGAATAAGAATTTCCACATCACTACATGACGGTAGTAAACTTTCCGGTCCCAGTTTCTCTGTTAAAAATCGCTTTAATGGAAAATAGCAAAAAAGCATATTTATGGATATTCCATATTTATTTTTCAATTGAATAAAAGACATTAACTGAACAGCTTGTTCATAACAATCTTCTATTAGCTTAATTAATTATCATACAACAATTTCAAAAATGTATTGTCTTGGGAAAAAGGTATCAAGTTATTCTGGAATAGAGGGTTGTATGGTGATATACCCGCTTGTTTAAATTTCCCCATCTATCTTACCACAGATATCTATTAAATGTTTCAGTAAGGGTGTATTTTTAATTCCTGACATCAATCTTGAATCCCATTTATAAAGAAAATCTCCAATTTTCTCCATTTCTACGTTGATCCATGTCAGGGTAATTCTCTCTTCAAAAAAAGATGCAACAAAATGCATTTGAGCTGATCTATAGTATTCGTAAAATTTAGGCAGTTCCAGTCCCCCTAAGTCATATTTCCTTATTAATTTCTGCAGGAATCTGCTAGACATTTTGCCCCTCCATAAAAATTTCCAAATCCATTTATTAAGCTCTTTTAAAACCCTGTTGAGTTACTAAAATAGGTAACGATTTAGAGATACTGAATTCTTGGGAAAATATTCATTTTCAAACAATTGACTCTTCCTATTAAAGTTATAGGAGGCGTCATCCACTAAGTCTTCCTCAAACTTGTGGAGTATAGGTAAATAATTCAATTTATACAAATTCTTTAAAATATAGTCTGTTCTAATCCCTAAATATTCAAACCAATTTTTTGGCCATCTAAACTGAGTATTTCACTGACAGGTCATAAAATCCCCTTTTGTAAATGGTATAACTTCACTCTTGTCCCAGTTTATCTTATAACCCGAGACTTGTCCATGCACATCTAATCAGAAATGGAGTTGTCTCAGGTTCTGTCAAATATATCAGTACATTCTCTGCTAATAGACTAACTTTATAATCCTCACGACGGACCATGGATCCCTTAATAAACACATCCCATCTAATCATCTTTGCAAGGGGTATTTCTTGCTTTTCTTTACTTTTCTCTTATTTCTTTTCATTCATTTCCTTGGAGATTGGTTAAGGGGAGGAGGTTGGTGATTTTACACCATCATATATAATGGACTCAAATGCAATATTTGATTATTGTAATTTATATTTGGCTATGATTACATGTATGGATAAAATATTTTAGATTACATTTTCAAAACTAAAGAAAGGAAGCAGGCAATTTGCACAAAGCAAGGTCCCCAGCAACATCAAGGAGTAGAAATGTTGACTGAGGTTGGCCAAGAACTTCCATAAATGACGCAAATACATTTTTGAATGAATTTGAATCCTCTCATTAACATTGCAGAAACAAAGTATTTTAGATGAATGCATTGATTTATTTACTGTTCCCATCTCCCAGTGCCACCTCAACTCAATGTCCCTGTTTTGCCTTCAAGGTCTAGAAATATGAATCAGTCAGAGTTAAGGTCATTTCATTCTCCTTTATATTTAGAGCCTTTTTATTTAAAAAAAAATACATTCAGACTTGAGAAGATTTTTGTTTGGCTTGAGGGGGAGGTAAGAGAACATAAAAATAGCCGTATAAAACTGAGAGTGCAGGAAGTCAAAGGTTAAAAACAGAAGATGCCAGAAACATGTTTGTGCTTGACAGGCCAACACCCCAGGTGCAGAACCCTTGGTTTAATCGATGCTTCATTAGCTAATCCTGAGAGAGGCACAAAAAGACAGACAGGGCTATGATACATTATTGCTCTTCAGTGTTGATACTAATTCAGGATCAGCACTTTTGGGGGAAGAAATTCAACCATTGACCATTTGTTGTGCAGCTGAGTGAGCAGGCAGATGCCACTGGAAAGCTGAAAGGGCTATCTCAGCTACTGATGACAAGGCATGCCTGATGCTGGATGCCTGGAGGTGTTTCCAAGAGCAGTGAGGTGAAACGCTGAAGAGGGGAACCAGACTGTCCACACAGCAGTTCCAAAACACAGCTGTGAATAGAAGGTGGTTTTGTAATTGCTCAGCTATAATGGGCACCAGGCAAGACAGGCTGGATAAAGCTGCACACTTTGGCTGGATGCAGAGAGCTGAACAAGCTGACCCCCCGCACGGAAAAGTAATATTGAGGCTTGAGTGATGACTCAAAGGTCCTGGCTAGTTGCATCACTGCCTGGTATGGAGGTGCCAATGCTCAGTACAAGAAAAAATAAACTCCAGAGGGTGTTAACTTCGCCTGCAACTCCAAGGGTACCAGTCTTCACTCAATTGAGGAGATCTACAAGAGGTGGTGTCTTAAGAAAGCAGCCTCTATGCTCAAGGACCCCCACCACCCAGGCCATGCCCTCTTCACTCTGCCCACCATCGGGAAAAAGGAACAGAAGCATGAAGATGAGCACTCGGCGGCACAAGGACGGCTTCTTCCCCGCTGCCATCAGATTCCTGAATGAAAAATGAACCAAAGACACTGCCTCGTTTTGACTTTTATCTTGCCCTAGTTTTAAAAATTTATTTTGTAAGGTGGTTTATACAAATGTCTGCACCGTGATGCTTCCACAAAACATTGCATTTCATGACATGCTCATGTCAATAAATTCTGATTCCGATTCTAATGATCTGAGAGCCGTTGACAGGAGACCAATCTGGAGACAGATTCCTTCTGATTACAGCTGGCATGCATTCATTTTGCATTTGTTAAATGTTTCTCAATTAGAAATGAGTAAAATAATTTAAGTCATATGAAGAAAACATATGCATTTAGAATACAGCAAATAGTTTAAAATAAGTTAAACAAAAACAAATATCTGTTTTCTTTTCATAATCCATCACACAGAGCAGGCTCATTGGGCTGAATGGCCAAACCAGGAAAGCCTCCAGGCCTGTTTGATGGCAAATCATGGAGCTGATTTTAACAGCAATGACAAAGTCCCACAAAAGGTCTCTCCATGGAGTTCAACAATGGACTGGCATGTTTGTGTCTGTAACTCAGCATGTGTTTGGCTAACAGCAGGTTGAAGCGATTTCAGGAAGATTTTACCAGAAACGTTTTTTTTCCGGGAGAGCTGAACATTAACCATTCATTTTAGAACCAGTGGCC
The DNA here is from genome assembly GCF_036971445.1 of Narcine bancroftii. Classification (NCBI taxonomy): domain Eukaryota; kingdom Metazoa; phylum Chordata; class Chondrichthyes; order Torpediniformes; family Narcinidae; genus Narcine; species Narcine bancroftii. The sequence continues at coordinate 195,724,116 of NC_091475.1, forward strand.
ACAGCCAGGGTATGACTGTCATACTACAGATTCTATCACCAATGTGTATATGTACAGATGGTAGTGTAGGAAGACTGTGATTGGCTGAGAGTGTAGCCACACCTACTGGCAGGTCTTAAAGGATTGCTCCTAGCCAGACCAGGCCATTCTGGACTAGTCGACCTACTTGTGACATGCTCCAGTCTTTTAGTTAGTAAAAGCCTTGGTTTGGATCAACGACTTTGGTTCTTTCGACGCGCATTACAGTGACTACCTTAAAGAAGGGCTCAGGTCCGAAACATAGGTTATATATCTTTACCTCATCTGGATGCTGCGAGACCTGCTGAGTTCCTCCAGTGTTTCTATGTTTTTTTACTGCAATCACTGCATTCTTCATTTGATTCAGCCCAGCAAGCCCATTACCCTCCAATCTCTTTAGGATATGTCTTACACGGCCTCGTAGTCTTGAAGGGCCTATATGTCTAAATTTAAATTTAAATTTAAATTGCAATGAGCACTGTGTTCTAATAATTATTTCTCAATGAAATAAATCGGTCATCACAGTGTTAATGTTATATAATAAATGCTGAAGAAATTTAAATCGTTCTTTCTTTGGCAAATATGGGGATGATGTTGAACGCCTCCTTTAGATCCTAGGATCCTTAAGCATTTATTGCATTCCTCACAAAGGAATGGAGCAGGGAGGCATATGGCAGATGAGCAAATCAAAGATTTCTATAGCTACAATGGAAGGATTTCATGTACATGTGCTCGTCGTAAACCGTGCAAAAATATAAATGACAGAAGACAATTCAGGGCTCTCAAATACAAAAGGTTCTCATGTTTATTTTCCATTTAACCTATAAAATGCAGGGTGCAAGTTGTATCTTCACTTGGTTTGATTAAAACATGTATACTAAGGGGAGTAGATGGTATGAAAGCTTGTTTGCAAGCCTTTATTTGTCCAGTCTTGCACTGTTGATAATACTGCACTGTCATTGTTCTCCCCTGCAGACCACACCTTAGAAGAATCTTACTTTTTAACAATAGAACCCAAGCCAATAGCTCAGCTACTTCACATGGACAATCGGATCCCTTTGAGCTGCCTTTGTGTGTCTGAGTTTGTTCATCTGTTGCTTTCCAAAGCAATAATCCATTAATCTACAGCATGTCCAATTAACACCCACTTGTGAAGTCCTTATAGGCATCCTTCAAAGTTTCTGCAAAGGCACTCGGAGCCTGGACTGTCTAGCTCGAGCAGAGCTCCAGCATTTTAAATCAGATCTGTTTTGAAGTGTCTGACCTGACTAAAAACCCCTCAATTTATCTCCTTTAAAGCATATCAATATACAATATAAAATATAACATAATCCATCACACAGAGCAGACTCATTGGGCTGAATGGTCTATTTCTGTTCCTCTGTTTTATGGTCTCATCAGTCTCACGGAAAATTGTCTCTACTGCTAATTAACTTCCCTCTGGCACAGAAGTGTTAAAGAAACATGACAGCATGATGCAACAGTCTGTCTGAAGTAAAACACCAAAGCTTCCGGCTGGAGTTCCTGAGTATAATCATTATATAGCCATAAATAAATCAATATAGTGAAAATGAAAAGCTTGATAGAAGATTTGTCAAACTGAGGAGATTGGAGCTGTGCACAATTTTTCAGGTGTGGTTTGAACAATGATTTGGAAAGTGGCAAGAATACCTCCTACTTTAAATTAACGTGGAATTTTTAATACCTCAATAAATGAAGGAAAGTTCTCTCTGCTCTGTTAATCAAATGTCGGAGTGGATCAATTTATTGTCATCCCTTTCATGTTCCCTTTTTTTTCTCCATTTATAGTCACACAATAATGATGGGATTTTTATGCCCCTGTGAGTGAAATGTTTCTTTACATTGAATTTTAGTCCAAGTTTATTTCCGAGTACATTGAAGTCGAGTTATTCCAAAAGACATTGTCTCAGGATAATGCTTATGCCTTCATTAACACCGTCTGGATTCTATTGCTCAGACCATTACATATCAATGAATTATTTTCACTGATTCTGACATTGAGGACAAGCTTGAAGTGAGAGCAGGGAATTTCTTTCACAAATCAAAGTGCACTGCATCACATCTTCATCTCGTTAGCACATGTGCAAGTAAAAAATATTTCCTTTCATTTTACCCAATAACAGGCAGTATAGTGGTACATAGGCATTTCTACCTCTAAATGGTACATATGCAAACAGCTTAACTGGCTAGAGGGCTTTGCACTCAGATCAGCAGATACTCTTGCAATCATGCCTGTGGCTGCTGTGCCTTGTATCTAAATCTCCAGATACTGCTCAAGCCAGTATCCAAGATGATTCTTGAACACCGTAATGCTGTCCATGGAAACGGACGCAGACTGGGAGACTGCTTGGCTGAGCACCTTCACTCTATCTGCATCTATGTCAGGTGTCACCTCAAGGCCAACATGTGCCTTACACCTGCACCAACATGTTTTTCCATGGCCTAATGCACTGCCAAACTATGGTAACACACCGTCAATAATCACAAATGACTAAAGTTGTGAAACTGATAGCCTTTTATTAACTATAGACTGGAACAGCCATCAACCTCATTGAATGGTCAAGGCAAAGTGGAATGGGGAGCATGCAAAGAGCTATGGGTAGGATCAGTCTGGGGAGGCGTGTCCAGTTGGCAGCAACCAATCATAGTATAACAGTAGTTTATCACACAAGGCCACCCATAAATTGGAGGAGCAGCACATAATATTCTGTCTGGGCACTCTCCAGCCGGATGGCATTAACGATGATCCCTCCGGCTTCAACTAGCCCACTCCCCATTCTTCCTCTCTTCCCCAACCCTATGTATCCTTTCCTCTAGCTTCCACCCTCTTCCCTCTCTATTCACAGAACCATCCCCTTCCTCCCCTTGTTTGCTGGTGTGCCCTCCCTCCCTTAATAGGTGGAGCTGTGCTCCTCCCCCTGCCTCCCCCCCCCCCCCCATCATTTTGTTTGGGCATTATATAAGAACCCTATGGCTAAAGTAATAACAAATAGGCAGAAATATCAGACTTTCAGTTTAAATAGATCAAGTAGACAAGGATGTCCTTTATCACCATCCTTGTTTGCTTGTTCATCATTATTGACAGTTAAAAGGGTTTACAATAAATCAAACTGAACATAAAATTTGATTATTTGCTGATAATGTTTTAGTTTATTTAACTCAGCCATAAATGTCATGACCAATACTATATAATTAGTTATTAGAATATGGGAGAATTTCAGGATATAAAATAAATTGAGATAAAAGTGAAGTAATGAAATTGGTACAAGGGGATTATTCACAGTGTCGATAAAAAGTTCAATTTAAATGGGCAGATAAGATTAAATATTTGGGTATACATATTGAAAATAATCTGAAAAATTTATATAAATTAAACAACCAATATTTAAGAAAATAGATGAAGAATGGCAAAAAATGGGTGAATGTATCTATTACATTGGAAGAGTTAATTGTATTAAAATGAATATTTTTCCAAGAAATCAGTATTGATTTCAAACATTACCTAACTCTATACCTGAAAAGTTATTTTCATGATTAGAAAAGTTAGGACATTTCTTTGGAAATGGGAAATGGTAAGAAATTCATTGGAGAAATTAGCACAGAAGTATAAATTAGGAGGATTACAACTTCCTAATTTTAAGATTTATTATAAGGCAACACAACTAAGATTATTAGTTTCCTTGTTTGTAAAAGCTAAACTTTCTTGGGTTGAAATTGAATTAAATAAAATGGGACAAAATATACTAGAGGAGTTTATCTATAAATGGGAACCAAAATTAATAACAATAGATAAATATGCCTGATATTAATACACATACTTACTATTTGGAATAAAGTTAAATTAGAAATTGATGGGTATTCTCTCTCCTTAAAAGCATCATTAATTAATCCTCTATTAATCTTTTCAAAAGATAATCCTTTATGAAATATTTGGAATAATAAAGAAATTTTTAAATTGGGAGTTTGTTATGATAATGACGTTCTTTGATCAATTAAGAATTAAATATGGTATTCCTCATAATACATTGTTTTGTTACTTTCATCTTGTCTAAGGGAGAAATTAGGACCTGAGATGACTTTATAAAATCTTACAAATTTAGAGCAAATTATAGTAGATGGAATGATTAAAAAGGTTATTTCAATAGCATATATCATGTTACATGAACAAACACCTAAAGTAGGTTTGTTTAATTCAAAAGAAAGATGGTAACAAGATTTAGATATAATAATAAATCAACAGGTATGGCAAGATTTATGTAAAGAAATTATATCTAATGCTATTAATGTAAGATGTAGACTGCATCATTATAATTTTTTACATCAATTATATATTAAATCTCAGTAATTGAGTAAATGGAGTCAAAATTTATCAGATCAATGTTTTAGATGTGATAAAGAAGTGGGAACTTTTCTTCATTCCATGTGGTCCTTTTCGAAAGTTAATCCTTTTTGGGTTTCCATTAGTAAGTTTTTACAGTGAGTCACTGGGGTATCTTTCCCGTTAAACCCTGAAATATTGCTGCTGGGAAATTTTGAAAATATTATACCTAAGTTGTTAAATTAGCTTTAGTAGTAGTAGTAGTAGTAGTAAGGAAATGTATTGCTGTAACCTGGAAATCTGACGTTTCATTAACCTTAGACAGATGGCAGATTGAGATTCAAAGTTGTATCCCTTTAAAAAAATTACTTATAATTTAAAGAGTAAATATTCCTTATTTTTTACAAATTTTGGGCCCTTATACTAAATTAAGGAGATTTAAATTATTATTTTTTCTTTAAAAATCTGAGCAGTGAGTTTCTCCCCAAATCGATAATAATTTTTGGAATCATATTTTTGGGATCCTTGAGTGTCATTTGAAGCAATCCAAAATAATATGTAGTTATGTTATGTTATTATGTATTATATAATTAGATGAGCTATGGGATTAGATTAGGTTAAGGGGAGGTTTATGTTTTTTTTAGTTTATAGCTTTAGTTTTTTTTACTTCTTTTTCTTTCTATATATACTTTAAACAAATATTTGTTAACACTAATATTGTTGTTTTTCATTCTTTGTTATTTTTATCATGTATTTTTTGACTAAATAAAATATTCAAAAAAAGGGGGTCAAGCCCAAATCTTTGTGTATGTGTCTTTATCTTTTCTACATAAAATCCACTCTATGACTGTCATACTACAGATTCTATCACCAATGTGTATATGTACAGATTGTAGGGTAAGATGACTGTGATTGGCTGAGAGTGTAGCCACATCTACTGGCAGGTCTTAAAGGATTGCTCCTAGCCAGACCAGGTCATTCTGGACTGGTCGACCTACTTGTGATACGTTCCAGTCTTTTAGTTAATAAAAGCCTTGGTTTGGATCAACAAGTCTTTGGTTCTTTCGACGCGCTCTACCTACTGGCAGGTCTTAAAGGATTGCTCCTAGCCAGACCAGGTCATTCTGGACTGGTCGACCTACTTGTGGTACGCTCCAGTCTTTCAGTTAATAAAAGCCTTGGTTTGGATCAACAAGTCTTTGGTTCTTTTGACATGCTCTACCTACTGGCAGGTCTTAAAGGATTGCTCCTAGCCAGACCAGGTCATTCTGGACTGGTCGACCTACTTGTGATACGCTCCAGTCTTTCAGTTAATAAAAGCCTTGGTTTGGATCAACGTCTTTGGTTCTTTTTACGCGCTCTACAATGACTTGCCAACCTTCTTCAGCGTTGTGTTTCACTTCAATCATGGTGTCTGCAGCCTTTTATGTTTGGCTCTAAGATGACATGGTTAGCATAGCTTTTAGTGCAACACTGTTATGGCACAAGCAACTGGGAACAGAATATGAACCCGGCGATGCCTTTAAGGAGACCACCGCCAGTGGGCTGATCTCGCCTCAAACCGTGCATCTTGGCGCCTCACAGTTCGGCGGGCAGCAACCTCCTTGGAAGAAGACCGCAGAGCCCACCTCACTGACAAAAGACAAAGGAGGAAAAACCCAACACCCAACCCCAACCCACCCATTTTTCCCTTGCAACCGCTGCAACCGTGTCTGCCTGTCCCGCATTGGACTTGTCAGCCACCAAAGAGCCTGCAGCTGACGTGGACATTTACCCCCACCCCTCCATAAATCTTCGTCCGCAAAGCCAAGCCAAAGAAGAAGAACGTTCTCCCTGTGTCTGCGTGGGTTACCTCTGGTGTTGCAGTTTCTCCCCCACCCCCACCTTTCAAAAACATACGGGGGTTGTAGGTTAACTGAGTGTTATACGGGCATAATGTATAAACTTTCAAATGAAATAAAAAAATAATTCTAACATGTTAGTGGACATTGTTCCAACTTCTGATTGTTCACTCCCTCCATTCTGCACAATTCCTAAATGTGGCTGCAGATCTGATCAGTGCCATCGTTTGCTCTGTCTCCTCCCTTACACTGCTCCATGTGTCTACTCCCTCATTGTAGGTACTGACCTAACCTGGCTCTACGCAGCTCTGCAGGTTGATAATTTTGGCAGAATTCATTGGTAAATTACAGCTGCGGGAAGCAATCAACTGTTTGAGGCAATTTGTATTTAGACATATAGCATTGTAACAGGCCCTTCCCACCCAAAATCCCGATAACATTGTAACAGACCCTTCCCGCCCAAAATCCCAAGCCTCTGAAACAGCCCAAATAACCTTCAAACCGCATTCATTTTTGAGAGTGGCTGGAAAGCAGAGAACCCAGAGAGAAGCCAATCAGACACGGGGAGAAACAAACAGCATTGGATTCAGACCTGGATCGCTGACACTGCAATAAAGCCATGCTAACCACTGCACTACCCACAGAAAAAAATAATACAGCCATTTTGATAACACATTGACCAAGAATTAAGCAATCACAATAACTGAAGCAGCACATCTCTTCAGAGTTCAGCGCGATTGGTGCAGCAGTTAACGGTCGCCTTTACAGCGCCAGCGATCAGGACCAGACCTGGGTTCGAATCCTGCGCTGTCCGTAAGGGATTTGTACATTCTCTCCGAGTCTGCGCGGATTTTCTCCGGGACCCTTCAAAGCCTACCTGGTGTGTAGGTTAATGGGGTGTAAATTGGACGGCACGGACTCGTAAGGACGAAATACCGTCCTGTATGTCTAAATTTTTTAAAAATTAAAAATTCAGATTGATGTTAAATGTGATGGAGATTCTGTGTGAAGGAGGCTAGCAGAATTTCTAGCTGTTAAGTGCTGATGTGACACTGTAATAAAGTGTAAGGAAAAGAGGTTTTGATGGCGTTGCCTCGTCCTCAGTTCCTCCCACAGTTTACATTCCTCTCAAACACAATGAATGGGTGATAATATGCTTCAACACTTCTTCTGCTGGGTGGCAGCAGGCAGCATAAGCCATTGCAATCGTCCGTTCAAAAATCAGCCCCAATGCCATCCATTTGGAATATAATACAATAGGTTGGCCTGGCTATCTTGTGTCGACTGACATCAGTCAAATCGTCAGTTACATTGCAAGGCAGAAGGTAGCAGTTGCCATAAGTTAAATGGGTGACATACACTTTGGGTTGCTATCTCATTCTATCGTTTTAATGTGAAGGGAAATAAGGAATCATGAATCAAACACTAACACTGAAAGCTCTAATGAACTCCTTAGTGTCCGACTCTTGATGCCCGATGAAAGAATGAGGGTGCAGCTATTTTACATAAAATGCGTAAGAGGTGACCAGGTTCCTGTTAAGGACCAGAGCTGATAAAAAAAGTTCCCCTGAGTTCTATGTGGCAGTACATAAGGCATATTGAACAACTTGAAGAATTTTTACTCTGAGATGCACAACATAATGTCAACAAGGAAGATATTTTTGCTGAAGCACAGAGCAGAGAAATTTGCAGCAAAGGATTGACTCTTCAGCCCAGAGTTGTGCTACCTGAAAACCTCATGGACCTTGAGATGCCCAGTGATTTTCTTAGTTTGGTCTCTTCATTGGAGCGTAGACAACAGAGTTGGCACCTGAAGACCAGCCACTGTAACGGCTCCACACCGTGGCATATTGTGTGTTCTCTATATCTTGCAAAAGCAGAAAAATTGATTGATTTATTTCGACTCAACTTAAATCTTAGTAATATGATTTCAAGTAAGCAGAATTCATGGTATAAATGTGATCCATTTATGATCTTTTATACATAATAACATTAGTTTTATGTGCTTAAAATTTTACTGCTCTTGCAATTTTTTTCAGCATTTTTCAATTAACTTTCTCCTGAATTAAACTTGATAATGCACACGCTCGCAAAGTGGGAGGTTAAGCTCTCAGATTTATTGAGGATGGAAAGGCTCCTTGGAGTTCCCGCCAATTGTTGGGTTGGCCGACATCAGCCGCATGAATAACAATAGTGGGCAGGAACATTCTTGCATGTGAATACCCTTCTTCCCCAGCCTGGTACTGATCTGTTAGCTGGGCAGCGTGGCCAGTGCCATTTTAGGGCTGCTGGTCTTGTATTGCTCCAGCTTTCAACCGCGCTGGTTCGCTGTGTTAAGGGACATGTTACAGTGGGTTACACTGCCGTTTACTACCTCGTGCACCACGCTATGTGCTGGCTCAATCTCCGCGGTGGCGGGCCGCCACAATCACATATATTTCCAAATCATTTTGCATCATTCTTGAAACATAATTGGACATATCTGCCATGGTGTAGAACCATAGTAAACTACAGAACAGTAACAGGCCTCTTCGGCCTTTCTAGCCTGTGCTGAACCATTTTTTTTTGCTTAGTTGTGCTCAGTGTATAAGTGGCTAGCCCGCCCACCGATGACTTGATCCCCTGTAACCCCTCCCCCTGTGACCTGCCCCCTTCCGTTCATTCGAGCACATGGAGTTGGGTCAGCTGAAATCTAATGTGTATCAAAGCCTATTGTTCCTCACTCAATCTTTGGAGTCATTGATAGTGTGTATCACTGGTCCCGCTGACCTGCACCCTGTCCATAGCCCTCCATATCTCTCCTATCCATGTACCTGTCCCAATTCCTCTTAAATTTTAAAATTGAACCTACATTCACCACTTCAGCTGGCAGTTCTTTCAACACCTCCACCATTCACTTTGTGAAGAAACTCCCCTCATGTTCCCCCAAAACATTTCCCCTTTCACTCTTAACCCATGTCCTCTGCGTCGTATTTCACCTACCCTCAGTGGAAAAAGGCTATCTACATTTACTCTGTCCAACCCCCTCATAATTTTAAATACCTCTATCAAATCTCCCCTCATTCTCTTATGCTCCGGGCAATAAAGTCCTAACCTGCTTAACCTTTCCCTGTAACTCAGTTCCTGAAGTCTGGGCAACATCCTAATAAATCTTCTCTGCACTCTTTCTATCTTATTGATATCTTTCCTGTAGTTAGGTGACCAAAATAGGACACAATACTCCAAATTTCACCTCACCAAGGTCTTATACAACTTTACCATAACATCCCAACTCCTGTACTCAATTCTTGATAATATGCCAAATGCTCTCTTTATAACCCTATCCACCTGTGACACCACTTTCAGGGAATTACCTATCTATATTCCCAGATCTCTCTGTTCTACCACATTCCTAAGTGTCCTACTATTTATCAAGTATGTCCTTTCCAGATTTGTCCTTCCAAAATGCAACACCTCACACTTGCCTGCATTAAATTCCATCTGCCATTTTTCAGCCCAATTTTCCAGCTGGTCCAGATCCCTCTGCTTTGAAAATTTTCTTTGCTGTTCACAATGCCCCCTTACTTAGTGTCATTTGCAAACTTGCTGATCCAATTTACAACATTATCATCCAGAAAATGTTGATATAGATGACAAACAACAATGGTCCTAATACCGATCCCTGAGGCACACCACTAGCCACAGGCCTCCAGAGTGAGAACCAATCATCCACCACTACTGTCTGGTTCTACCATCCAGCCATTGTCAAATCCATTTCACTACTTCACCATGAATACCTAGTGTCTGAACTTTCCTGACTAACCTCCATTGTGGGACCTTGTCAGAGGCTTTACTAAAGACCATGGAGACAACATCCACCACCTTTCCTTCATCAACTTTCCTGGTAACCTCCTCAAAAAAACTCTACAACATTGGTTAAACATGAGCTACCATGCACAAAGCCATGTTGACTATCATTAATCAGACCATGGCTATCAAAATAATTGTATATCCGATCTCTTAGAACATCTTCCAATAACTTACCTACTACTGACGACAGGCTCAATGGCCTATAATTTCCAGGGTTACTTTTGGAGCCTTTTTTTTAAACAATGGAACAACATGAGCTACCCTCTAATCCTCTGGCGCCACACCTGTGGCTAAGGATATTTTGAATAATTCTGCCAGACCCCCTGCAATTTCCACACTACCTAAAAGAAGAACTCTTTTTTTGTAACTTGGAAGAAGAGGTTATCTTTTGGAAAAGATATCTTTTTATCTTTTGGAAAAACCCAAGACCCAAGAGAGGGCAACTTGCCCAAGAGAGGGCAAGTTTCTTTGGCAAGACATTTCAGTGGCTGATTGAAGGAGATCAGTTTGTATGTGTCCAAGAAACAATGAACATCTCTCTGAAACCAACAAAGACCTTCCTGAGTGGTAACAACTTAAGCTAAAGCACCAGAGCCTGGTGAAGATCATAAATGTTTAATTCTGTGCACAGTGTGGAAAGCTGCCTGACCCCGGTGAAGTTGGAGAAGTGAAAAATAAACGATTGGACAGTGAAAAATAAACTTTCCTGAACACATAAACATTATTTACACGTGTGCTTAGAATTAGAAGGGGGTTAAGTTAGGTTAAGTTGCTAGTAATAAGTTAAATATTGACCTTAATATTATGTATTAAGCAAATAAAATCTATTTTAAGTACCCATTGTCTTGGTGAATTTCTTTTGCTGCTAGTTTTTGAATCTTTTGGGCTCATAAACAAGAAGACAAACTCTATACTCCCAAAATTTCACCTTCCTTTTTTCAATATTTTTATTGAGTTTTATAAGTAAATAATAATAAGTATCCAACAATGTAGCTATACTATTACATATGGCTAAAAGTAACCTATGATACATTAAAAAAGACAAAAAATAAGACACAATATGTAAAAATTGTACTAACAATTTAACCCCTCCATTGTGAAGTTATTGGTTGTTGATTGAACTTATGTGTTCCACCTCTGTTAAAGGGAAATCAACCAAACCACAAAAAAGAAATCTAAATAATCTTAGAAATTGTGAAAATAATTAGGAAAACTTACAAAGTTAAAGTTCATTTCAGTAGTAGAACATGTATTTTTTTTCCAAAGTCAGGCATGTCATCACATCTGATGGTCATTGAATAGGAGTAGGAGGGACAGCATCTTTCCATCAAATGAATGTAGCTCTTCTTGTGATAGAGAGAGCAAAGGCAACTACATGGGATTGTAGTTCAGACAAATTCAAGTCAGTTGGCTTACTCATTCCAAACAGGGCAAGGAAAGGTTTAGAACTCAAATTAATATTTAGAACTAAAGACAAGGTATGAAAAATACTTTTCCAATAGATGGAAAGAGAAGAAAATGACCAAAACATATAAAACAATATCCCATCTTCAGTCTTACATCTGTCAGATTTTTAAGAAATATTAGAATAAATTTAGCCAATTGAACTTTGGAGAAGAAAGTTCGGTGTACTACAGTACAACTTCAATTATCTGAAATCAGATTCTTCTAAATCCTCAGTTATCCAATTTTTTTTTTTTAATTACAGATAAATGAAGATATCCAAAACAAATCAGAAATCCTCATTTATTAATTTTTTTTTTTGGAGCTGAACTTGGGCTCATGGTGGCAGCAGCGGATCTCAGGCTCCCAGTGGCAACAGCAGGGACCCCAAACTCCCAGGCAGGAGTGGGACCTCAGGCTTACGGCATGAGCAGGGCCTTGGTAGGGAAGTGTTGGTGATGTTTTTGGTGAGAATTAAACATCATTTTAATACTTAAAAACGTATTTAAACACTGTTACACGTGTTTTTCTGTTTCTACAGGGCTGTTTTTATAAAATGACCAGTTCTCCAAAATAGGCCTGGTCTTGACCATTTTGGATAATCGGAGTTGTACTGTACTTTAAAATGTAATAATGAGTGTTGGGGACTTAGAGAAGATAAATTTCTCAATTTCAAAAGGAAATCCCATGTAGCATTTGAAAATAATTGTTGAAAATCCTGCTCCCATAATTTCTTAGTCTTGTCCAGGGAATTACCACTAAATAACAATAATGACACATAAAGAATTGATATCAACTTTTTATGATTTGGTTTAAAATTATAATCTTCCTTATCATATTTAATTCCAGATCCTATGGGAATCTCAATGCCAAAGAATTCAAGAATCTGTAAATATCTAAAAAAATGATGGAATTGAGGAATAGGAAAGGGGTAGTTACACTTATAGGGGTGTATTATAGACCACCCAATGGGGAAAACAGAATCAGAGGAGCAAATCTGTAGGGAGATAGCAGATATTTGTAATAAGCACAGGGTTGTTATTGTGGGAGATTTTAATTTTCCAAATATAGATTGGGAAACCCATTCTGTGAAAGGGTTGGATGGATTGGAATTTGTAAAATGTGTGCAGGATGGTTTTTTACAGCAATAAATAGAGGCCCGACTAGAGAAGGGGGAGTGTTGGATCTACTGTTGGGGAATGAGATAGGTCCTGTGACGGAGGTATGTGTTGGGGAACACTTTGGGTGATTATAGTGTCATTAGCTTCAAGGTAATTATGGAAAGGGATAGGTCAGGGCCTAAGATTGAGGTTTTTAAGTGGGGAAAAGCTAGATTTGAGGAGATGAGAAAGAATTTACAAGGGATGGATTGGGACAATTTGTTTTATGGGAAGGATGTAGTAGAGAAATTGAAGTGTTTTAAAGGTGAGATTTTGAGGGTAGAAAATCTTTATGTTCCTGTTAGGTTAAAAGGCAGGGTCAAAAATTTGAGAGAACCATGGTTTTCAAGGGATATTGGAAACTTAGTTCAAAAAAAGAGGGAGACCTACAATAAATATAAGAAACAAGGAATAAAGGAGATGTTTGGGGAATACACTGAATGTAAAAAGAATCTTAAGAAAGAAATTAGAAAAGCTAAAAGAAGGTACGAGGTGGCTATAGCAAACAGGGTGAAAATAAATCCAAAAGGTTTTTACAAATAAGTTAATAGTAAAAGGAGAGTACAGGATAAAATTGGTCCCTTAGAGAATCAGAGTGGACAACTCTGTGTGGAGCCAAATAAGATGGGGGAGATTTTGGACAAGTTCTTTTCTTCGGTATTCACTAAGGAGAAGGATATTGAATTGTGCAGGGTGAAGGAAGCAAAGAGGGTAATTATGGAGACTATAGTAGTGATTAAGAAAGAGGAAGTACTGGAGCTCTTGAAGCATATTAAGGTGGACAAGTCTCCAGGTCCGACGGGTATTTCCCAGGACCTTGTGAGAAGTTAGAGAGGAAGTAGCAGAGTCTCTGACAGTGATTTTTCAAATGTCACTAGAGACGGGCGTATTGCACATGGGTTCCTTTGTTTAAAAAGGGCTTGAGGAGCAAGCCTAGCAATTATAGGCTTATAAGTTTGACATCGGAGATAGGTAAGTTAATGGAAAGTGGTCTTAGAGATAATATATATAAGTATCTGGAGAGACAGGGTCTGATCAGGAATACTGAACAAGGGTTTGTGCGTGGAAGGACATGTTTGACCAATCTTGTTGAATTTTTTGAAGAGTTGACTAGTAATGTTGATGCGGGTAGAACAGTGGATGTTGTCTATATGGATTTCAGTAAGGCCTTTGATAAGGTTCCACATGGAAGTTAGTTAGTAAGGTTCAATCGCTAAGTATTAATTTTGAGATAGTCAAATGGATTCAACAGTGGCTGGAAGGGAGATGCCAGATGGTCGTAGTGGATAACTGTTTGTTAGGCTGGAGAGCGGTAACAAGGGGTGTGCCTCAGGGATCTGCATTAGGTCCCTTCCTGTTTGTCATTTATATTAATGATCTGGATGATGGGGTTGTAAATTGGATAAGTAAATATGCGGATGATACTAAAATACGTGGAATTGTGGATAATGAAGAAGGTTTTCAAAGATTGCAAAAGGATTTAGACTGCTTAGAAGAGTGGGCTGAAAGATGGTAGATGGAGGTTAATGCTGAGAATTGTGAAATGCTTCACTTTGGAAGGAATAATCAAATCAGGACATACATAGTAAATGGGAGGGCATTGAAGAATGGAATAGAGCCGAAAGATCTAGGAATAACAGTTCATTGTTCCCTGAAGGTAGAATCTCATGTGGATAGGGTTGTGAAGAAGGCTTTTAGTATGCTGGCCTTTAGAGTACAGGAGTTGGGAAGTGATGTTGGAACTGTTCAGTGTATTGGTGAGGCCAAATTTGGAATACTGTGTGCAGTTCTGGTCACCAAATTATAGGAACAAGGTAGAGAGAGTGCAGAGAAGATTTATGAAAATGTTACCTGGGTTTCAAAATCTAGATTACAAAGAATGATTGAGAAGATTAGATCTTTCTTCTTTGGAGCATAGAAGGTTGAGAGGGGATTTGATAGAGGTATTTAAGATTATGAGGGAGTTAGAGTTAATGTGGCTTTTTACTTTGAGGGAAGGAGAGATTGAAATAAGAGGTCATGAGTTAAGAGTTAAGGGGCAAAAGTTTAGAAGTAACATGAGGGGGAACTTCTTCACTCAGACAGCAGTGGCTGTGTGGAATGAGTTTCTGGGAGAAGTAGAAATGGCGAGGTCCATTTTGTCATTTAAGGAAATAATTGGATAGGTATATGGATGGGAAGGGAATGGAGGATTATGGGCAAGGTGCAGGTAGGTGGGACTAAAGGAGAGTACTTAGTTTGGCGCAGACTAGAAGGGCCAAGATGGCCTGTTTCAATGCTGTAATTGTTATATGGTTACAATTGTTCAAAATAAGCCACATTTTGGACAATAAAAAGAGCTTGAAATGATTGGATACCTAACTCCAACCATTCATGAAAACCAAAATCTTGTACCAAAGGAAAAAGAAGAATTAGCTAAAAGGGGTCTGACTAGCCAAAATGTTTTCTAAATTAAAACCAAATTCTCAATGTATGTTTAAAAACAAAATTATCAGTTAATTTCGAAGCAGTAAAAGGTAATGGTCCTCCAACTATTGAAATGAGAGAATATTTCTTATCAAATTCAATTTCTCGATTAATCCAACTTGGAGCATCCTGTGTATCCTGACGATGAATCCAAAAAATAATAGATCTAATATTCTCTTTCTTTGGCTTGGCTTCGCGGACGAAGATTTATGGAGGGGGTAAAAAGTCCACGTCAGCTGCAGGCTCGTTTGTGGCTGACAAGTCCGATGCGGGACAGGCAGACACGGTTGCAGCGGCTGCAGGGGAAAATTGGTTGGTTGGGGTTGGGTGTTGGGTTTTTCCTCCTTTGCCTTTTGTCAGTGAGGTGGGCTCTGCGGTCTTCTTCAAAGGAGGTTGCTGCCCGCCAAACTGTGAGGCGCCAAGATGCACGGTTTGAGGCGATATCAGCCCACTGGCGGTGGTCAATGTGGCAGGCCCCAAGAGATTTCTTTAGGCAGTCCTTGTACCTTTTCTTTGGTGCACCTCTGTCATGGTGGCCAGTGGAGAGCTCGCCATATAACACGATCTTGGGAAGGCGATGGTCCTCCATTCTGGAGACATGACCCACCCAGCGCAGCTGGATCTTCAGCAGCATGGACTCGATGCTGTCGACCTCTGCCATCTCGAGTACTTCGACGTTAGGGATGATAGCGCTCCAATGGATGTTGAGGATGGAGCGGAGACAACGCTGGTGGAAGCGTTCTAGGAGCCGTAGGTGATGCCGGTAGAGGACCCATGATTCGGAGCCGAACAGGAGTGTGGGTATGACAACGGCTCTGTATACGCTTATCTTTGTGAGGTTTTTCAGTTGGTTGTTTTTCCAGACTCTTTTGTGTAGTCTTCCAAAGGCGCTATTTGCCTTGGCGAGTCTGTTGTCTATCTCGTTGTCGATCCTTGCATCCGATGAAATGGTGCAGCCGAGATAGGTAAACTGGTTGACCGTTTTGAGTTTTGTGTGCCCGATGGAGATGTGGGGGGGCTGGTAGTCATGGTGGGGAGCTGGCTGATGGAGGAGCTCAGTTTTCTTCAAGCTGACTTCCAGGCCAAACTATTAACTGCACAATAAATAACATCTACGATGAGGCAAGTTTTATTAATATGGGGTGTTCAAAATTTCACCTTTGAAGGTCCTCAACTGACCTCCCACATCCTTTCCCGAAAACAATTTATCCCAATCCAGGCATTCTAGATACTTTCTCATTTCTCAAAATTGGCCTTTTTTCCAATTTGGAATCTCAACTGGAGGCCCAGACATATCTTTCTTCATAATTCACGAAACTAATGGCATTGCACCCAAAATGTTCCCCTACACATACTTCTGTCACCTGTCCTATCTCATTCCATAACAGGAGATCTAGTTGGTACCTCTTATATATTGATTTAGAAAACTTTCCTGAGCACATTTCACAAACTCTAAGCCATCCAGTTTTTTTTTAACAGTATGAGAATCCCAGTCAATATGTGGAAAGTTAAAATCCCCAACTCTCACAACTTTATTTTTCCTGCAACTGTCTGCTATCTCTCTACAGATTTTCTCCACCAATTCTTGCTGACGATTGGGCAGTCTATAATAAAACACTATGAGTGTTTTCCTGTTCTTCAGCTCCAGTAGACAAGCCCTCTGGTCTATCCTGCCTGACCACAGCTGTGATATTTTCTCTGACGAGCAATGCCACTCCTCCCCCTTTCATCACCTTCCCCCATTCTATCGTGTTTAAAGCAATGGAACCCCGGAACATTGATCTGCCAGTCCTGCCCCTCCTGCAACCAAGTTTCACTAATGGCCAGAATGTCATAATTCCACATACCAATCCATGCTACACCTGAGAACATTTCAACCACTTTCAACCCATTGACTTCTAACAGTTCATGCAATTTTAACATGATCTTTTCCCTCCTCCACTCCTCTATCTGCTCTGGCCCTCTGGTTCCTCTACCCCTGCAAATCTAGTTTAAACACACCAGAGCAGCACTTGCAAACTTTCCTAAAGGATATTAGTCCCCTTCCAATTCAGATGCAAACTGTCCTGTTGGAACATGTCCCACTTTCCCTGGAAGAGAGCCCAATGATCTAGAATCCTGAAGCTCTCTCTCCTACACCATGTCTTTAGCCACATTTAAGCTGCATTATCTGCCTATTTCTAACCTCACTAGCACATTACATGGGTAGCAATTCTGAGATCCCTACCATGAGGGTCATGTCCTTCAACCTAGCACCTAATTCCCTGAACACTCTTTGCAGGACCTCCTCACGTCATTGGTCTCTACATGGACATTGACATCTGGCTGCTCACCCTCCCTCCTTAGAATACCATAACTTGATCTGATATATCTCAGACCATGGCACCAGTGAGGGAACATACCATCCAGGATACTCAATCTCTTCCACAGAACCTCCTATCTGGCCCCTTAACTACGGAATCCCTTATCACTACAGTTCGCCTCTTCTCCTCCATTTCCTTCTTAGCCACAGGACCAGACTTCCATCCAAGAGACCTGTTCTCCATGGCTTGTCCCCTGGTAGCTCATCCCCACAACAGTAATCAAAATAGAATACATTATTGAGGGGAACAGCCACAGGGGCAGTGCCTTGCACTGCCTGCCTGTTCCCTTTCCCTCTCCTGACTGTCATCCATCTACCCTCCTCCTGCCTCTTAGGTGTGATAGGGTCCCTGTAGCTCCAGTCTATCACCCCTCTGCCTCCCAAATGATTCAGAGTTCATCCAACTTCAGCTCCATTTCCTTGTCTTGTCAGGAGCTGCAGCTGGATGCACTTCTCACAGATGAAGTTGTCAGGGATACCGCTGGCTTCCCTGACTACCCACATTTTGCAAGAGGAGCATTCTCCTGTCTTGGCTATCATTCCCACTCTTTATGACTAGATGAACAAAATATCTGACATCTAAAAACCCTGCCATTACCTGTTGAATCCTCTTTGTTCGTTAAGTAGGGTGGTCCTTTCTGACTTCAACTCTAACTATCCTCACCTCTTACCTGTTCTTGTCAAAGCCTGTTGAGCTAAAGCCTTTACACTCTGACTCTGTGTTTGGAACATTGCGGGGGGGGGGGGGTAATATGGACCCCATGTTGTCCTGGGGACACCCATCACAGGTTGCCGCCAGGCCAACTAGAATTTCAAAATGTAGACAACATAGACAAGATTCAGGCTCATTCCCTTGGACTCCACCAACTCTCCTATCACATTTCCAACCTACCCTTCCCACCAATCCCCATTACTGCCCTCTCTGTCACTTAAATCCAGGCTCATAATCTCCAACTTTGCCACTTTTCCACACATCACCGGTCCCATGTCCCAATCTGCAGACTTATCACTTCCTCGAAACATCACCATGGGTCCTAATGTCATCCATCTTTATACACCAGGATCCCTCCAATTGCACAGCAATCTATTCATCCATTGGCGTTGGTCTCCAATATCCATCACTGAAAACCTCTCTCTGATTATCCTATCCAATCATCACTGAAGGTCTCTATTATCCATGTTTCATGCCACAACTCATAATCAACTCTTGCCGTCAGCCATTGATCAGGCCATTGGAGACCAATGGTGGAAATGCCATGAAATGCCCATCTAGTACACCCTTCTAAATGGACTTGAATTTTGAGGCCACTGGCTATTCAGGGATTGTGCTGCTTCCTGTAGTATCTGAGTTGTTCTTCCATATCCATTGGCTAATCTCCCAGTTACTTTCTCCAATGTTTTCACAACGATTCCATGTCTGCTTCCTTCTTCTCTGCAAGGTTCATGGGGCAATCATTGTTTAAAAGCACACCTTATCTCTTATTTATGTGGCTTCATTTATTCACACTAAAACAACAGCAAAATGAAATACTTGGTTCAAATAAAAGCTTGAAAATAATTATTTTGTCTTCAACTCAACCATTGCCGTTGAAAAGTTAATCAATGCGTTGACGACACATTTAACTAAAATTGTCCAGTGTAACTTGGCAATGAATTTAACAGAATAAATTTTGATGAGCTCTAAAACACTTCCTCATAGATATCATCTACCATGACTTGATATCCGCCATAGATACATCTGGTGAAAACCTGTTTTAAAAAGCTTGTAACCCATGATCCAAGGTCTTGATCATTTGGTCGTTCATATATTTATTCCATTGGATGGTTAATAATGCCTCGCTCTCTCTATTCTCTGCCAACCTGAGGTCATTCACATCTCTGCTGCCCTTTGTCCTAATTTGCATTTACTCATCAATTCTATGATTTGTTGACCTGCACATGCTCCCACTTAACTGATGTCTTGATTTCAAAAAAACACTGCTGTTTCAAATCCTCCCCTGTGATTTCAATCCTCCTATCTCGTCAATCTCCTCTCACTACATTGTCAACCTCCAAAATAGGTATTCTTCCACATCTGGCCTTTCAGGTCAAGTTTATTGTCATCTGATTGCACAAGTACAATCAACGAAACAGTCCTCAGTGTAAAACATGCAGACACACAACCAGAAATAACACACACACAAACAATACATATGCAGGACAAGTATTCATAGATTCAAATAAATAAATAATATCAACCAACATTCATTTCAATTCAGTCCCATTGGCAGACATGTCCTTAAATGTCATGGCTTTAACCTCTGTAATCCCCTCCTTAAACTTCCTTTCCAATATCTTGACAGAGGCCGAAAGCCTGTAACATTGATTACCCTTTACTTTCTATGGATCCTGTGTGACCCGCTAAGTTTCTCTGGCATGTGGGTGTATTTCATTCAATCCCAGCAGTGGTAGACTTTCCTGTTTATCTTCGTATCTACAACATACTCCTTCCAGCTTCATTTCTCACCATGTATTGAAGTAGATCCTGATGCCTTAGTGTCAGATTTTGTTCATTAAAGGTGCCATATAAAAGCAAGTTGCTGTTGTTGCCAAAGGATATCCCTGTTTGTTCCTGGTCAGAGAATGATGTGGAGCCTTTTGCAAGTGGCCACAATGAATGAGACTCAGTATTGTAACCACACCAAGATACTAGTAGAGTTTGAAGTTTGAAAACAATAATGGGCCTGCTGATATAAAATGAGAAATATCACTAAAAACAGCCAAGTAAAAACACAAGGCTGGAGAAACTCAGCATGTCAAACCTTGGTCTTTATAGAGCAAAGATAAAGATACATCACCAAAGCTTTGGGCTTCAGCCCTTCATCAAGATATGAGCAAAATGTAGGCAGTCGCCTGAACAAGATGTTTGGGGGGAGGAGCAGCCCAAACCAAATGGTGAGGAGAGGGGCAGCAAAAGAAAATTGTTTGGGGGTGGGGGAGCAGCTAAAGGGATGTGCAAGCACCCAGCAGAAGGAGGAAAATGACTGCAAATAGGAGTGCCAGAACAATTCTGGTGATGTCCGGACTGAATATCCACAGCCTGCATCCAGCAGGAAGAACGGTGTCACAGACCAAACTCTTGGCTGCAGGCAAGTGTCAAGGTGCTGATGACACAGCCCATAAATGAGTTTATCTGTGGGTGGTGAAGGAGTCTAAGGGCTTGGAAACAAAAAAGAGATTGCCTGTTTTAATATGCTGGAATGATCGTACCTGAGACTTAAAACAACTTTGTTTTTATATTTTGCTCTGACTTATAAATAGCAAATAATAATTAACAAACTGCATTTAATCAAATCAAAAGGAGCTCCTTATTATTCTCAATGCATAATTGTGCCTCCTTAGAATTATTAGCCATGTATTAAGCGACTGAGCCTTTGGTTTTGTGTGCAGAATTTCAACTAGGATCTGTGGCATATAATTAAGGATCTTTTCTGATTTATCATTTAAATTAAAAATCTTCTGAAGCATTCAAATAAATTGCATTTCTTCTCTAACCCAATATCTCACTGTTCTGTCATAGCTTAGCCCACTGACCCTGGCAATATGATTTACTGCTATTCTGTATCATCAGAAATGTTAACCCTTCGCTCTCTCCTTCTGGACAGTTTCCACGGCTATGGCTTCTTAACCCTTTGGACTCCATGTCCCCATTTACCGGGACTGATTTTACACCCAACCACCAGCTGGCTCATATGGTAGTACTGCAGTTTACCCATGGACCCAGTCTGGCATAATGAAAGGTTAAAAATGGGAAGAATCCGAAGGGTTAAAGGTTTGCAAATAGTGAAGGTGCAAAAAAACTGCCTTGAGTTTTCCATTGGTCAGAGTATCTATGAAGCATAGTTCATGGAAAGAAAAAAAATGCTGTAGTTAATCATTTTAGAACTCTTGCAAACTGAGAATTTTTGCTGTGCCTTGGACAACATTTCTAAACCCTCCACCAACCACAGACTATGTGGTCTTGTTGATGTTATAAGATCATGCAGTTCATACACATTTACATTGATGAGCCCACATGAAGCTTATTCCAATGGATGCAACAAGGTTGCTATAATTTCTCTTGGTTCTGCCAGGACTGACAGGGATCTGGCAAACATTGGCCTCTTGATTTGTGGCTTAGTTGCACAAAAGGCTGACCACTCACATACTCAAGGCATTAATCCAAAGGAACACAGTTGATAAAGAGCACTGAGAGACATGGTTATAACACTAGACTTGCTCCAGAGGGTTGGAGGAACTATTCAGAGATGTGAGTTTAGATCTCATCATAGGAATATAAATTTAACTTTCTTCCAGATGGTAAACAAAGATAGAAAGCTTGTGTCATGTACTTTATGTGCGAGTCTAGACGCAGGGCTACCCTCCAAAATGTTAGACATTAAACGCTGACCCAAGCACGGATAAAACACAAAAATGGCATGTTCTAATCTCCAAGCATTCTTGGAATTTGATATACTCCTCCGAATAAAAATACAAATAAACCAGTAACTACTCAAAACTGACAATAAATCGTATTTGTGCAAAAGAGAAGAAATAAATTAAATCATCGACACCCACTGGAGACAAATACACACTGATTCCCTCACTATTTAGTGCACCTGTTCCAATTTCCCAGTTAAGGATCTTTTGGGAAGGAACTGAATTATTCTCCTTTCATTATGAAAAGCTCTCCCCGTTACTTCCAACGGGGTGACCCTTTTATCCATATGTTACTGTCGAATGGGATCCTGAAGCTTGCAAAACATCTGGAAAGAGAAGAGGATTTCAGGACTAACGTGCACAATGGGGAGAGAGAAGTAAGAGTTTGGTGGAGGTAGTTTGCAGATGGTGCAAGACACCTGGATCAAGCTTTACGATGACTGGTGTCGGAGGAGAAAGGAATCTGCTTCTAGTGTTTTGAGGGTGCAGAAGCCAATAATGAACTTGTCTGCACACAAGCAAGGCTCTCAAGTGAACAAAAGGGCTGTAGATTGTACCCTTAACCCTCTCCCCCTTCACTTCTCAGGTATTTACCTCTTCTATCCTCCCACCTGTATCCACCTGTTAACCTGTGCTCCTCCCCCTTCACCTTCCTCTCCTGTCCTCCTCCCTTCATTTTTTTATTCAAGCACCTGCCTATTTTTGCTTTTACCGGACAAAGGGTCAAGGCCGAGTTTCTCTAGCATGTTTGTAAACTGAACATTCAGTGCTTTTAACAGTCGCACCACTAATTGACATTGAGGTATTTGTAAGCCAGGAATCATTCAAGTTATGCAATGATTAGCCATCCATGGCACAGACTTCATGGTTCTCTAGTCTGCGAAAGTTGTGCATATATTTGGGATCAAACCATCTTTCAACATCAATCAGTGTTCTTTACTTAACCTCCATTTGTACCTGAGAAGGAGCCATCGTCATTTTCACTACACTTTCCATAGAACCATGGCCAGAAATAGGCCCTATTATTTTGCCTCATCCAATTGACCTGCACTCGACCATGACCCTCCAACCCCTTCCATCCATGTCCCTGTCCAATTATTTTTCTTCACTATGGAAATGGAGCCACTTCCGCCACTTCAGCTGACAGCTTATTCAACACCCTCCCCACTTTCTGTGCAAAGAGGTTGCTCCCTTTAAACATTCACCCTTAACCCGTGTCCTTCTAGTTCTTGTCTCACCTGACCTCAGTGGAGAGGGCCTGCTTAAATATACCATGTCTTTATCCCTCATCCACAGAAAGATAAGCTAGCAGCACATGCTTTTTACCACCTTCTCACATCAAAATCATCCCACTAAACTATGCTCCAGCTTCTGCCTGATTTTTGGCACTCCTAAAGAAGGGCTCAAGGCTGAAACATCGAATCCCTTTTGCTTTCTGTGAATACTGCGCAATCTGCTGAGTTCATCCAGCACCTTTGTGTTCTGCATTAATTACTCCAGCATTTGCAGAAGTTGTGTTTACCTCCACTTAAGTGTGCTCTGTTTTCATTGGCACCAATTGGGTTTTCACCAGCTTCTGATACCAACATGACTGCGTGGCATGATCACATCTAAATTCTCTGGGAGTTGAGCAAAAGGTTAGTGGGCTTACATGCTATATACCTAAGTTTGTCAAAACTTTAATCAGAAGAGCAAGATGCATCTCTGGGAATGTGTCACTCATGAAGCAACGGACATTTTGGCCGCCCGCTTAAATATTAAGCTACGTGCATTAGGCCAAAATAGTTACCAGAAATCAGCAAAGAAATCATTGCCCCTTTCACCACATCAGCACGTGAAGTAGTTATTTGAGGAAGCAAACATAGCAGCAAAGCTGTACAGTGCAAAAATGCAATGGCACAGTGCCCTAACAGTTTTAGTAAACAGTTGTTCATCTACAGTCTTCTGCTTCCAATTAAGAGAATGAGTAATCTCATCTTGAAAGATGGTTCCATCAGTATTCAACACTGCCACATGTCATTGTGAAGTGAAATTTTCAATTTGCTTACCTGAGTACCACATTCGCAAAGGTACTGGGTCCGGGTGTAAGCTAAGCAAGATCTATTTGTGTTGCTTATCTGCGCTGAGCATAATTGGACACAATTACATATTAATGAGTGTAGAGCTCGTCGAAAGAATCAAAGACTTGTTGATCCAAACCAAGGCTTTTATTCGCAAAAGACAGGAGCTCTTCACAGGTGGCCGACCAGTCCGGAATGATCCGACCTGGCTAGGGACACAACCCTTTAAGGCCCAGACAATAGGCGTGGCTTAGCTCTCAGCCAATCGCTGTAAGCACAGTCTAGATACAGTAACTATATACACTATGTACATTGGTGATAGATCTGTACTATCACAATGAGTTTAAAGTTTCTGCACTCAGGAATTTCCTACACATAGCATACAGCCACATTCAATTATGAGGGGAGTTGGCCATGACAGGAAGTACCCTGGACAGGTGCTCATGGGGCAGAGGTTTGTGTGGCCACATGCACCAGAGTCCCTGGAAAGAATCTTTATAGAGGTCTGGGTGCATGATGCTAAGTACTTTTGCAGTAATGTTATTCCAATTGTTGAATAAATATCGAGCTATTGGGAGTAAAACACCAAAGTCGGCAGACACTATGATTGAAGTAAAAACACAACGCTGGAGAAACTCAGCTGGTTAGACAATGTATGTTATATAGCAAAGATAAAGACATATAACCAACATTTTGGACTTGAGCCCTTCATTAAGGTATGAACAAAATGTAGGCAGGTGCCCAAACTAAATGGTGAAGGGGAGGGGAAGAGGGAGGAGCACATAATAGGGAGGGAAGGCACAACAGCAAAAATGGTGGGGTGGGGGGAATGGCTCTATGAATGAGAGGCAAGGGGGTGGACAGCTTGACGAAAGAAGACTTACTGGAGCTATTAGGCATGATTAAATACTTAATTGGCCTGTAATATAAAATGTATGGTTCATACAATATAATGAATTGTTTCCAAAATATAAGGAAATATCAGGCAGCTGCTAGAGAGGGGACAATTCCTACAAGAGTCACTATTGATCTCCTTCTTGGCTCCAAGATTATAGATTTTGCATGCTTTAGCTACTCAGTATGTAGTTGCAATGATTCATTGAATTCCTCCAGCAGTTTGCTTTTTGCAATGAGTCAATGTTGTCATGAACGTTATAAGCCTCCCATGAATTCTCATCCACTTTCCCAATTAAGCTAAAGCTTAATTCTACCGAGCCATTGAATGGGGGCAGGCTTGGTAGCAGGACTCCCATAAATGTTACACTTTGACTGAGATGGTAGCTCTCCATTAAAGCAAATAAGACCAGAGTCTGCATTCCAAATCTAGAGCAACTGTATGAGCTTGTGGTTTCCTCTTCTGCAGTGAGTGTCATGTTTATCCATCCAGTCTTAACCAAGGATTCACCTGCAGGCCATTGGTTTCCATGACCACATCTGTAATATCCCTCATCTTTTCCTACCTCCGATTTAAAACCATCTTTTTCTTCAAACTTTATTTAAAAGAAAACTGAATTGTAGCATACAATATAAAAATTGTCAAAGAAAAATTTTCATTAATACCCATCCTCCCCCCCCAACCCTTATAGCCAGCTCCCTTAAGGGGAGCAAAAAAAAAAAAATTATATATATATATATATATATATATATAATCTTTGGCTTGGCTTCGCGGACGAAGATTTATGGAGGGGGTAAAAAGTCCACGTCAGCTGCAGTCTCGTTTGTGGCTGACAAGTCCGATGCGGGACAGGCAGACACGATTGCAGCGGTTGCAGGGGAAAATTGGTTGGTTGGGGTTGGGTGTTGGGTTTTTCCTCCTTTGCCTTTTGTCAGTGAGGTGGGCTTTGCGGTCTTATATATATATTAATTATATATAATTTTTTTTTTAAATGTTAACATTTCAAAGTATATTTAAATGCATATATTTCAAATATGGAGACCACTTACTAACAAAAGAAGAAGAAATGTCATGTAAAGTATAAGTAATTTTTTACCTAACAACACATACTTTCAATTCATTGAGCCAACAAGCTATATTAATCTCAGTATCATCTTTCCAGATACTAGCAACACATTTATGTGCTACTGATAATACCAAACGTACAAAAGCAATTTGAATTTTTTCCCATTCCTCTTAACGAATATAAATTTCCCAACAAAAAAAATCGTTGGATCTAACGATAATATAAAATTATTTAATTTCTCCAAAACTACTTTAATTCCTTGCCAAAATGATTGAACTTTAACACAATTCCATACAGCATGTGATTGAAAATCATCTTTGATGCAATTGAAAGTCACAATGAGAGCACCTTTTTGCACAGTAATACATGCTTCCAAGTAACCAGGTTCTAGAATCCTCCAATGAGTAAGATGTCCAGAATTGAATGAGAATAAGTAGCTCATCAACATGTACTCAGTAGGACTTGAACCCAGAAGCTTTTGACTGAAACAAACCACAGAACATACTGGTTTGCAAGCTATCAATGCCTAACACCTTGAGAGGTATAGATGCAACAAGACTTGTACCACCAGGTAGAGGAACAGCAGGTTCCCCTCCATCATCAAACTCTTCAACAACAAACTCAAACAGGGACTCATTTAAGGACTCTTATTTTTATACTTTATTGATTATTTTACTCTCTCTGTATTGCACAGTCAGTTTGTTTATATTTCTTTATTTGTTTACATGTGTATGTTGAGTACAGCTTTTTTTTGTACTATCATTAAGTGGTAATTCAGCCTCGCCCGCAGGGAAAAAGAATCTAAGGGTTGCATGTGATGTCATGTATGTACTCTGACAATAAATCTGAAGTTTCTTATTGATTTCAGGGTTAATCCCCACTTTTAATCAAATCCATTATGGCGTCAATAACATTTGAGTTAATTGACAGAGAAAAACCAAGCAGCATTTCTTCCCCAACCTAATGCCTGGTGAATACAAGTAATGGATTTACGTATGATGCCTTGAACTGTTCATTGGCTCACTGCACACAATATCTTGACTTAAAGACTGCCTTAAAGTTCAGGACACCTGGTGTCACCTGTAAATGATTCAGCGTCATGTTCTCAAGACCGACTGTGGACAGATCGACATCTAAGAACGTAAAGAGTGCACCATCTGACTCTGGAGCCCATTCCACAATTCATTACCTCAGCTAAATCTATGCTGGTCAATCATCACATGACCTGGCTGTCTTTGTGAATTCAGCACCATTACTGAAGCACAGGAAAGGTGCCTCCCCAACTTGGTCCAGTCCAAATGTGAATCCAACCTCATGAATGTGGTTTCTTCTTAAAGGGAAGACAGCACAAGTATTCATTAACTCAGTATCTACCTTCAGAGCTGGCACTTGATCTGTGCTTACGATGCTTGGCTGATTCAAATGCTGCATCCAATCTGTTACTGGCAATGTCCACTCAGCTATTGAGTGGCTCTCTGCAGTGAAAGGCTTTCAACGAGGCATCTTCATGTCTTCATGTACCCGTACAACAATTAAGCAAACCCTGGATCTCAAAATATTTTACTTATTCATTATTCATAAAACTGACCAAAGCAAATCCTACCTTTTGAGAATCGACATTGCAAAATATATGCAAATTAATGAGAGAAATAATTATATTCAAGGATCATTTCATAGGGAAAGCTATTTATCTCACCATGCACATACTAATTTTTGAAAGATAATTCTTGCTATGTCCAATTATCCTATTTTCTCCACCAACCACTTATAATAGTTCCTTGAATAAGTTGTTTTTCTCTCCACTAACTCACACTTCCCCTTCTCCTTCAGAAAGCTCTGTTCTTGTTGGACTCTTAGTACCGCACTTATTGGCAGTCTTCTACATCCTATTCCAAGTTGTCATTTCTGAGAAGAAGAGAATGAGAAGGGGAAGAGGGAGGGGTGGGAGAGAGATAGAAAGAAATGGAGGTAACAGTGGTGCAGAAAGCGTGAAAGGGAGAAAGAGAATGGAGATTTTTTTTCATGAAACTGGCTGTGTAATCACCTTCACAAAAATAGAGAGGAAGGCATGGTGTTCATCTGCCTGCAGCCATCTTTCATTGTCCCCCTGAGTCCCCCTGCTGGTAAGTCACAAGGCTCTGTCTGCCACAATAGTGTGGATCTTCCAGTGGCTACCCATTTCAATTTCTAGTCCTATTGCTGACATGTCTATCCATGGTCTCATGGAGTGCCTGACTGAAACCATTCACAAATTGGAGGAACAACACCTCATCTTCCATCTGGGCATCCTCCAACCAGATGGCATTAACATCATCTTCTCTGGTTTTTGTTAAGAACCTCCCACCTTTTGTTTCCCCTGTCTCCTTCCCTCTAGTTTTGTCTCTCTTTTCCCTCTATATCCTTTCACAGAGCCAACATCAATTCTCACCTTTCCTCTTATCAGATCCAATTAACCCCTTGGTCTGCAGGTCTGGATGCCTCCCCCTCCCATTCTTCCCCCTTAATTTCCAGTGTTTAAGATGTCTGCCTGCTTTTTCTTATACCTTGGAGAAGGCCTCACACCAAAACGTCGGTAATATTTCTTTACCTCCTATGGATTCTGCGAGATTGGCTGAGTTCCTCCAGCATTTCTATGTGTTACAATCTCAGCATCTGCAGACTTTCATGTTTCACAAGAACATAAGCAAGCCATCTGGCCCATCGAGCTTTTAATTAGGACGTGATTAATCTGCTTGTGGACTCAGCTCCATTTACCCTCTGTATCCCAAAACCTTTAATACCCTATCTATGTTCTGATTATATAAATCAAGGCAGCCTTTACTGCTACATTGGTGGAGAATTCCACAGGTTCCCCACTATCTCAGACAGACAAAAAATGATCTGCACTAATGATCTGAACTGAAATTGTGTATTCTTTCGATTCTCACATTACTTTGCGTTACGGATACATTTCAAGATTTGGTATTTGAGGTAAACCTGAGAGTACAAAGGGTTGGTTGGAAGCATACTTTAGGGAGTATGAACCTCTTGTTTACAAACTGGTTTCTAACAGCAATGACAGGTATGGACAACAGACTACACTGGACAACGAAGATTTTTACTTCCTGAACATTTTTGGGTGTATTTTATTTGATTTTGGGCTGCTGATCACAAATATCGCCTTAAAAATGTCTTATCACATATCAGTTTTTTTAGATATAACCTACATTTGTGATTTCCTGTCATATTTTAAGTCTACTTCAAGTATACAAAACCATGAAGTGGAACACGTCAATGAAAATTAATTTTTTGCATTTGCACTTGGACGTCTTCCCTGCAGTCAGTGACGAACATGATGAAAGGTTTCACCAGAACTTTGCGACCATGGAAAAGCAGTATCAGGGCAAGTGGAGTCCATCAATGCTGGCTGAATATTGTTGGACACTGACACGAAAGGCATCTCAATTCTGGCTGAGTATTGTTGGACACTGACACGAAAGGCATCAGATGTTGAGTACAATGGAAAATCAGTGACAAAACATTTTTAGGTCTGTTGAACTAATGCAATGTGTCAGCACCATTATGCGATTAAACATGTTAAATTCAATAAAAATTAATTTAACGTTTCTCCAACTTCCTACATGAGAGAACAAATCTGAAATTATATAATCATATAACCATGTAACAATTACAGCATGGAAATAGGCTGTTACGGCCCATCTAGTCCATACCAAAACTCTTACACATTCCTAGTCCCACTGGCCTGTCCTCTGCCCATAACCCTCCATACCTTTCCATTGATATAGTTCTCCAGTTTTTCCTTAAAAGATAATATTGTACCTGCCTCCACTACTTCCACTGGATGCTTGTTCTACACAGACACCACTCTCTGAGTAAAGAAACTCTCTTGTGTTACACCTAAACATTTTCCCCCTAACTCTCAGCTCATGTCCTCTAGTTTGAATCTCCCCTATCCTCAATGGAAAAAGTCTATCCACATCTACTCTATCTATCCCCCTCAAAATTAAAAAAAAAACCTCTATCAAATCCCCCACTCAGCCTTCTACACTCCAAGGAATAAAGACCTAACTTGTTTAACCTTTCTCGATAACTTGGGTGCTGAAACCCAGGTCTCATTCTGGTGAATCTTCTCTGTACTCTCTCGATTTTGGACACATCCTTCCTATAATTTGGTGACCAGAACAGAACACAAGATTCCAAATTTGGCCACACCAATGCCTTGTACAATTTTAACATTACCTCCCAACTCTTATACTCTATGCCCTGATTTATAAAGGCCAGAATTCCAAAGGCTTTCTTCACTACCCTATCCATCTGAGATTCCACCTGCAGGGAACTGTGCACCATTATTCCTAGATCTCTCTGTTCAATTGTATTCTTTAACACCCTCCCATTCACCATGTCTGTCCTACTTTGATTTGTTCTATAAAAATGTAGCACCTCACATTTTTCAGTATTAAACTCCATTTGCCAATTTTCAGCCCATTCTTCTAACTTGCCCAAATCTCTCTGCAAACTTTGAAACCCTTCTTCATTGTCCACATCACCACCTATCTTAGTATTATCTGGATACTTACTAATCCAATTTACCACCCCATCATCTAGATCACACATGTCAAACTCTGGCCCGCGGGCCAAATTTGGCCTGCGATATAATTATATTTGGCCCGCAAGATCATTTCAAAAATGTATTAGAAGTGGCCCTCTGGCCGCCACGCCAGTATAGCGCATACACAGTAATACGACAAATCCCAGAATGCATTGGCGTTAGCCTGCTAATCGCCCCCACCTCCTCTGTTTACGTTGCAGGATCTCTCCATGGACTCTAGTTTTGGGGCCTGGCCGGTGTCAGGGGAAGCCAAGGCCGCTTCCCAGCGCCCAGAACCGGAGGCCTCGGGCCTGACCTCGCCAGGACCGTTGCCCACTCCCCCTCCCTGCCACAGGCCGATCCGCGACTCACGGTGACAGGGCCGCTGATCCGCCGAGATGCCGCCCTGCAGCGAGAGCCGATGCCCCCGCACTGTCGTTGTCCAACCCGATCGCCCACAAACTCCGCCCTCTCGCACACAGGCCTGAGTAAGTATTATGAACTTTAATCTCAGGATAAAACGATCTTCCAATAGTTTCATGTCACAGTGATAAATATATTCCTGGTTAAAAATGGTCCTGCACCTGGATACAAGCTCATTAGACATAAAACTTGAAAAGTGTGTAAATCAAAGGATATCTGTACCAATGGAAAAAGGGCATGGCAAATAACCCTGCTGGAGTTCATGCCCACAATCAGTCACCCATTTGATTGTTTCAGGAATCATGTTATTCTCCCACATTCTCAATAGCCCTCAGATTTTACTATTCGACAGCACACTAGCAACATTTGACAAATCCTCTATAGAGAAATATTATTTATTGAATATTTTATTTCTCATTTGTTAATGCTTCTGGAAAGAGTTTATCCAAAACTATTATTAAACATTTATTTTAATAAGAAAAAGTTTAACATTACATATGTTGAAAGAAGAGAAAACATGCAGATGTTGTTGAAAATTTTCAATAAATATTTAGTTCGGCCCTCGACTTAGTCCAAGTTTTTAATTTTGGCCCTCCATGAATTTGAGTTTGACACCCCTGATCTAGATCATTGATTATATATAACAAACAACAATGGACCCAGAATTGATTCTTGAGGCACACCACTAGTCACCAGCCTCCAACCTGACAAACAGTGTTCACCAACACTCTCTGACATCTCCCATTCAGCCTCTGTTGAATCCATATAACCATATAACCACTTACAGCACAGAACAGGCCAGTTCGGCCCTACTAGTCCATGCCGTAGCAAATCCCCACCCTCCTAGTCCCACTGACCAGCACCCGGTCCATACTCCTCTAGTCCCCTCCTAACCATGTAACGATCCAATCTTTCCTTAAATGTAACCAATGATCCCGCCTCGACCACGTCTGCCGGAATCTCATTCCACATCCCCACCACCCTCTGTGTAAAGAAATTTCCCATCATGTTCCCCTTATAATTTTCCTCCTTCAATCTTAAACCATGCCCTTTAGTTTGAATCTCCCCTTTCTTAATTGAAAAAGCCTATCCACATTTACTCTGTCTGTCCCTTTTAAAATCTTAAACACCTCTATCAAGTCCCCTCTCAATCTTCTACGCTCCAGAGAAAAAAGCCTCAGTCTGCACAACCTTTCCCTGTAACTCAGACCCTGAAATCCTGTCAACATTCTCGTGAACCTTCTCCGCACCCTCTCTATTTTGTTTATATCTTTCCTATAATTTGGTGACCAAAACTGTACACAGTACTCCAAATTTGGCCTCACCAATGCCTTGGACAATTTCATCATAACCTCCCTCCTCTTGAATTCAATACTCCGATTTATGAAGGCCAACATTCCAAATGCCTTCTTCACCACACCATCTACCTGATGGTAGATAGTACCCTCAGCCTTGAGGGTACTATTTACCATCACTCCTAAATTCCTTTGTTGCTCTGCACTCCTCAATTGTCTACCATTCAATGTATATGACCTATTTAAATTTGCCTTTCCAAAATGTAGCACCTCACATTTATCTGTATTAAATTCCATCAGCCATTTCTCAGCCCACACCTCTAGCCTTCCTAAAT
This sequence comes from Narcine bancroftii, assembly GCF_036971445.1. Taxonomy (NCBI): domain Eukaryota; kingdom Metazoa; phylum Chordata; class Chondrichthyes; order Torpediniformes; family Narcinidae; genus Narcine; species Narcine bancroftii. Next base: position 195,756,714 of record NC_091475.1, read on the forward strand.
CACCTTTTAATCTACGGTAATCTACCTCACTGTCCACAACACCACCAATCTTTGTGTCATCCGCAAACTTGCTTATCCAATTCTCCACCCCTACATCCAGATCGTTAATATATATAACAAATAATAGTGGACCCAGGACCGATCCCTGAGGAACTCCACTAGTCACCGGCCTCCAATTGGACAGACAATTTTCTACCACTACTCTCTGACACCTCCCATCCAACCACTGCTGAATCCATTTCACTACCTCTTTATTTATACCTAATGCCTCCACCTTTTTTCCTAACCTCCTGTGGGGAACTTTGTCAAAAGCTTTACTAAAGTCCAAATAGATAACATCCACAGTTTTCCCTTCATCATCCTTTTTTGTAACCCCCTCGAAGAACTCAATCAGGTTTGTCAAGCATGATCTACCCCTGACAAAACCATGCTGATTACTCCTTATCAATCCCTGTACCTCCAAAAATTTGTAAATAGCATCCCTCAGAACACTTTCCATCAACTTGCCCACCACAGACGTCAGACTTACAGGCCTATAATTCCCAGGTTTGTATTTGGACCCTTTCTTAAACACAGGAACCACATGTGCCACCCTACAATCCTTTGGCACCACCCCCGTGGCCAGTGACATCCTAAATATCTCTGTTAATGGCCCCACTAACTGTTCACTAGACTCCCTGAGTGTCCTAGGGAATATTTTGTCTGGTCCGGGAGATTTATCAAACTTTATCTTTTTTAACACAGCCATCACTACCTCCTCGGTTATCCTTATATGCTTCATGACCTCCCCACTATTTTTCTTTTCTTCAAATGGTTCAACATTTTTTTCCCTAGTGAATACCGAGGCAAAGAAATCATTCAAAATTTCCCCCATTTCCTCTGACTTCTCACTCAGCCTACCCTCGCTATCTACAAGGGGTCCAATTTTATCTCTCACTAATCTTTTACTTTTAATGTGCTTATAGAAACCCTTTGGATTTATTTTTACTCTGCTAGCCAAAGCCTCTTCATGCCTTTTTTTGGCCTTTCTAATTTCTTTCTTAAGATTCCTTCTACACTCCTTGTAGTCCTCCTTCAAATTGTCAGCTCCCTGCTCTTTATACCTCTTGTACACCTCCCTTTTTCTCCTAACCAAATTTCCAATATTCCTCAAAAACCAAGCCTCCCTATGACTTCCAGCCTTTCCTTTGATCCACACTGGGACATAACTACTCTGTACCCTCAAAATTTCTTTTTTGAATATCCTCCATTTTTCATTAACATCCTTACCTGAAAATATCCTGTCCCACTCAATACTCCCCAAATCCCTTCTTATTCCTTCGAAATTTGCTCTTTTCCAATCCAGAACCTCAACTTTAGGCCTCTCCTTGCTCTTCCCTAAAACTACCCTAAAACTAACAGAATTATGATCACGAGACCCAATTGGTTCTCCAACATTAATGTCCGATACCTGACCTAGCTCGTTCCCTAACAGGAGATCCAGTATTTCACCGTCCCGAGTTGGTTCTTCTACTAACTGATTTAGAAAACAATCCTGAGCACATTTAACAAACTCCAGCCCATCCAGCCCTCTAACCGTATGGGTATCCCAATCAATGTGAGGGAAGTTAAAATCTCCCATGATCACTACCTTATGATTTTCACACATATATGTTATCTCCCTACAAATTTGTTCCTCTAATTTTCTTGGCCCATTTGGTGGTCTGTAATACACCCCTATTAGCACCCTCTTGCCTCCTCCACCCCTCAATTCCACCCAAACAGCCTCATTGGTCGATCCCTCCGTACCATCCTGCCACCTCACGGCAGTAATGTCCTCCTTAACAAGCAGAGCAACTCCTCCTCCTTTTTTACCCCCTGATCTATCACATCTAAAACAAATGTATCCTGGAATATTAAGTTGCCAGTCCTGCCCCACCTGTAGCCAGGTCTCACTAATTGCCACAATATTGTGACCCCAAGTATATCTATCCATGCTCTCAGCTCATCTACCTTGTTCACTATGCTTCTTGCATTAAAATATATACATCGCAGAGAATGACCCTCACATATATTCTCTTTTTTACCTTCTACCCTAATCTCCATCCTACCTTTGTTATCTTTTTTTTAAACCACTTCAATATTCACACCTAACAACTGAATCTTTCTCTTCAGCTTGAAGTTGTTTATTATAATTCCCAAAAAATTGTTGTCTAGTTCTATCAAAACCAGAACATAATCAGAAAGAGAATTAAAAGGTCAATAAGGAGTAGGGCAAAAGTATCAGCATCTTGCATTGTCATTGAAGGTGTGGTAAGGTGGTATTTACTTCCACAGAAAGTAAATGGTACCGCTGTCACTGGTGTAGACCCGGCAGAGTGGAGAGCGCAGACACAGTACTACTCTAAAGAGTTCAACCACTTGGTCCTAATGTCAGTGGCTATGTACGGCTGTTAAAGGAGTCAACAGTGTTTCCAAACTAAAATTCTGAACCACGGGTCTGTGCCCAAGCCTGTGTTTGGCAGTGGCCGCAAGGGGTTGCAGACTCCAGGGAGCAGTCAACCATTGCAGTACACCAAAAATAGGGAGATACCCTCTGTTAAGTAGGAGAACCAAAGGACTGTGACCATGGTGGCATACCAGCAGCTGAGGGGCCCACACAAATTGTGGTGGACCTGCGGTTGAGGGATCCACATGGGCTGCGGTCTGCTGGAGACTGGCTTATGGGAACCAGGTGTCAGAGCTGGGATTCGAGAGGATGCTAAGGGTAAGAAGGGCTCCAAAGGGGCTCAGGCGCTGAAGGTTCCCTGATCATGTTGGAGGTTTGGAACTGGAACTCGAGTTGCCGATGGAACAAACAGGAGTCTTTGAAGCCGCAGAGGCTGTGGGAGCGATGGAGGAGAATCCCCGGACACTAGGTGACAATGAAGGGATTCTCTTTTGCTTCTCTTTCATTTGTACAGTAAGAGGTGCCAGATGAAACTAATGGCAAATCTTTGTCTGCCTTAGAGCAGTCAGAAGACAATTTCATGCAATATTGCATGTTCTATACTATTACATGACAATAAAGGAATCTTGGCGATTTCCTTAAATGTCTCTACAAAACGATTGAGCTGTGTGTTCAGTTTAAACAAGAATTTTGATCACAGAATTCAATACAACACATTAATAGGTGATACAAAAGCTTATTCAAACAAGCCATAAGCTAACAAATTGGATTAGAGCAAGTCCCAGAAAAGCTGCTGACACAGGCACACAAAGATACTGATGACTTTATGGGGCCCTTTCCTTCTGGGCAACCAGTGATCCTATTGCTGCAATAATTTCTAAACACATTTTGCTCCTCAGTGTACATTCCTCCACTTTCCTTCACATTCATTCCAGAACAACATTCACTTACCGGAGATCGGAACAAAGGCAGAGAGACAAGAGAAAGAGCCAGATTGAAACAAAGAAATAAGCATATATTTAACTTAATGAGAGGCAGAGGGACCCACAAACACAGAGACAGGGAAAGACAGACAGAAAAAAGGAAGGAGAGACATTCAGACAGTATTTTACCAATCGTATAATTTGCACAAACTGCTTTATATTGAGCATTGTTTTCAAGTAGGTTAAGAACATTGGATCAGTTTTTATAGGTCAGGCCTTTGCCTGGTTAAGCCATACCAACATCCTCAATATTCAGGCCCAACAAAACCAGTCAAGCCTTAGCTTTGGACCTGGCACTGACCAAAACTCATCGGACAACAGTTTGAAACCTCCACTAAAGGTGGTGGGGTGAATTGCTCCTTGAGATCAACACAAACAACTCAGTAATCATTTTAATACTGGGTTCCTTGTTCTGCAAATATTCTTATATGTAAAAATAATTCTGCACGGGCAGGGAACAAGAGCCCATATTACACGGAACAAAAAGGTAGAAATCAGGTAGATTAAAAGTGGGTTGGAAATCGATACCCATAAAAGATGAAGCATCACGATGTGTAATTTAAAGAGAGATCAATATTCCGCATACTATAATCTTACAGAATTTGATTATTGAAATGTCCCTTTAGACTGTCAGAGTTGGTATTGTGCAATATTTTTTGAATGTGACTTCAAATTAGAAGACAACTTGAGAATACAACAATGGTACATAGAAATAAATAAAGGTATTCCATTAGAAAAAATAACATATAATTTAAGAAATAACATCACAATATTCGAACAAATATGGGAACCATACATGAAATACAATAGAGAAATCCTACCACGGACCTCCACCACCTAAAATAACAGAAGGAGAAGACAACGAAATGAACTGACTCAGTATATAAAAGTAAAAGATAAAAATTTCTTGTTTATTTTATTAAGTGACGACATTGTTTAACGGATTTAATGTATCTTGTAGATTGAACTTTGAATAAATGGGAAGGGGGGAGAGGGAGGGAGGGAAGGGAGGGGGGGAAAGGGGAGAAAATGACAATGTATATATTCAAGGGAAAAATGTCTATGTATTTTGGTCAGTATGGTTTATTGTGTGAAAAATAAAAAATTTAAAAAAAAATACAGTTAGTCAGTTAATTGGTAACATGGGTGTAGATTTAGCCAGTGGGGGATAATTGGCTAGAAAGGCTAAAAGTAGTGTATCTCTAAATTAATATTAAAATTACAAACAAACTGCCTCCTTATGCAGAGCACAGGCTGTTACAGCACAGTACAGGCCCTTCAGCATGATGTTGTGCCAACCTATGTACACCTATTTCACAGAACCGAATTTCTCCACAACTCACAGCCATAATCTTCTATTTTTCTTACATCCATGTACCTATCTGACCTACACTAAAAAAAACCTGCCACGATTTAAAACATATCTATATACAATATAAAATATAACATAATTTGTCACAAGGTAAAACTTCCATCTGACGTCTCCCCTAAACTTTCCTCCACACACCTTAAATGGACCACAAGATCTTGGAGCAGAAGTTAGCCCATTGGCCCATCAAGTTTGCTCTGCCATTCTCATCATGAGCTGATCCATCCACTCATTCAGCCTCACTCCCTGGCTTTCTCCCTATACCCCTTAATGCCCTGATTAATCAAATACCTTTCAATGACCTCACTTCCACAGCTGCCTGACCCTCTGACTAAATAATTTTTCCACATCTTGACACCCTTTTAACCTGAAAATATGCCCTCTTGTCCTAGAATCCCCTACCATGAGGAACATCCTTGTCATGTCTTCTGGTACTTGCTACCATTACCCCAGGAAAAAAGGTGCTGGATGTCCATCCTATCTAGGCCTCTCATAATAATCTTGTATGCTCCACTCATGCTTCAACAATCCAAACAGAAAAGCTGTACTCTGTCAATCTTGCTTCATATGACATTATCTCCAATCCGGGCAACATCCTGACTTCCCCAAACCTTGCTCTGTAATTATTTCCCTCAATTTCTCAAGCTCCTTTAAGATCACAACTCCGATATAGCCTTTACCAGTCTTTCTGCTTTGTTAAGTTATTTTTGTCTGTGAGCTTTCTTGGTGTGATTTTATTTCTGAATTAAGGATGGAATCTAAACATGCAATCTGTCACAAGGTATAAGGCATGTTTATGACTAATGGAATAATTTCTCTCCTCCTCCCTCCACCCCCCCCCCCCCCACCCCTACAGTTAGAGGTAAATCTCTGGAAATAATTGAAGTATTGGTATTCAAGGTTATTGATTGTGATTGGAAGTTGAAAACAGACTGAATAGACTCTGTTATGGGGTATGTTATAATAGTTATGAGTAAAATATGTCTTTAAAAGAGATAGATTATGGGTGTTTAGTATAGGTCACTTTACAAACAGAGCAACACTTCACAAAAGACATCTCATTTAAAATGTAAGTGCTTTGCTGAAGCTAGACATTGAGGCTCCAGTTGGCTTTGCAGCAACAATGAAGATACTGATCTATTGTGTATGAGCAATAAAGTCCAGGCTCAGACATACTTATAAGATCTTTCAAAGATTGGGTTTAGAGCCCTGTAAGAAGTCATATGATTTTTACAAGCAGAGGGAAACAAGAGGAACTCTGGTGACCTGGAAGAAGAGGTTATCATTTGGAAAAAAAACATGATGGGGTGAGTTTCTTTAGCAAGACACTGAAGTGACTGATTGGAGGAAATCAGTTTATGTTCAACGAGAATAAATTTCTCTCTGAAACCAACAAGAACCTTTCTGAGCGGTAACCATTTAACTTTCAGCACCAGACCCTGGTGAAGATTCATAAATGTTAAATTCTGTGCGCAGTATGAGAATTGCCTGAACATGGAGGAGTGATAAATGAATGATTGGACTGTGAAACAAAGAACTTTCCTTAACAGATACACATTACATACAAGTGCACTTAGAATTAGAAGGGGTTTAAGTTAGGTTAAGTTAAGTTAATAGTAAAAAGTTAAAATTTGATCTTGTTATTATGGTTAAAGAAAATTAAAAACAACTTTTGTTTAAGTAACCATTGCCTTGGTGAATTTCTATTGCTGCTGGGTTTTGGAGTCCTCTGGGCTCATAACAACTCTTTTATTTTCATAACCTCAAAGTTCCATGTAAGCCTGGACACACAAGTAAATATCCAAAATGGGCTATGCATATTTTATTATTGAAAGTGACATACATGGGAGTTGAGAATGAGAGGTCAGGTTACAGCAATGGGGCAAGCAAACAGGGAAAGGGATTGTGTTGGTGCTCCATAAGCACATAATCACACCAAAGGTTGGGCTAGCGTGGAAGCGAGCAATGGTTGGTGGGGAGAGGGAAAATGTCATAGTGCTGGAGATCTTTTTTTAGACATACAGCATGGTAACAGGCCCTTTTGGCCCAAGAACCCCTGGTGCTCAATTACACCTAATTGGCCCACAACCCCAGTATGTTTTGAATGGTGGGAGGAAATAGGACCACCCGGAGGAGGCCCACGCAGACACAGTACAAAATCCTTACAGACATCATGGGATACGAACCCCAGGTGCTGGTGCTGTGTAATAGCCTTGACGCCCTCAAATGACAAATCAAAACTCGAGCCCAAAAATTATTGTTCATAATAGTTGGGCAAACTTTGATCAATCATAGTGGCTGAAACAGCGTTGGAAGTTTTCCTTGAGCTCACACTGGATACAGAATCTTGCCTCCAGGCTAGCTTGCAGAATGCTGCACTGCTCTTTGGTACAGAATTCAGCACAGCCAATGTGGACAGCGGCCAAAGGCAAGCAAGGCTGCTTCCCACAGGAAAGGGAGGGAACAGCTTTTGACCCAATGCTTGGTAATCAGGGTTTCCTTTTCACTGAGATGTTTCATTACTGATCACAAAGCTACAAAATTTCTGTGGTAGAATTGCAGCTCAGGTTATTATGCTGAATAAGCAGTTTCAGATCAACTTGATGTTAAACACCCAGCTTAATATTCAATTCAGTTAAGGGCAAAAGGTGCAATAACATAGCAGTTGTTAATGGATGAGCAATCCACAGGCAGTGACTAATGAATTAGTTCAAATACCACCATGGTAACTGGGGAACTTAAATTCAGGTACAAATAATTCTGCAATGAAAAGCTGTACTCAGTAATGCTAAATTGCTTTGATGGAAAAATCTGCAGGCTTAACTAACTTCCATTAGGGAAGACAATATACAGAGTTACATGATTTAGCTGATTGCAATCCAGACCCACAGAAAGGTGGATGACGTTGGTGTGCCCTGGCAAGCCAGTCAGAAAAAGGAAGGCAAGGGATGGGCAATAAATGTTGGCCTTGTGACCAGTGCAATAAAGGAACTGAATAACGAGTGGTCTAATTCATGCGGAGTACTAGAGTTTTTACCCCCCACTCCACTCCCCCGCCCAATAGCTTGAAGCCTTTTGAGTCCCATTTCTTGCCTGCTTTAGCTGATTAAGGTAAGAAAGAAAAGAAGGCAGCATTCATTCAATGAGGTGACTTTATATAAGATTATGAGCGGCTTAGATAGGGTGGACATTTTTCCTGGGGTGACAACGGAAAATAGCAGAGGTAATCAGTTTAAGTTGAGTGGAGGAAAGTATAGTGGAGAAATCAGAGGTAATTTCTTTACTCAGAGAGTGGTGGGTGCCTGTAACACATTGCCAGTGGTGTTGGTGGAGGCTGGTAAAACAGTGAAATTTAAAAGATTTTTAGTTAGGCACATGGGTGAAAAATAAATATAGAGTTATGGGTGTGAGGTAAGTAAGAATGTTGAATGCATTCTGGGTGTAATAGGAATATTATCTCTGCTCAGGACCCAAATGTGGGAGAACTAAGTTGAGAATTTCTCTCCAGATAAATTACTGATACAGTTGATTTGCGGACAATCTCTTACTTCTCCAGAATCAATGTGCACCTTTCTTCTCACCATTCATCCGAACCCACTTGATGAGCCATCCATCCTCCCTTACAGTCCTGGGTAGGACGCTAATCATCTTGGAAATAACAGTGGGCTGCTTCAACATCCCACAGGTTATTAGAGAAACTGGTGAGGAGTCCTTTGTTAGTCTGACAGCTCAATTCTCACTCTGCTCTTGAGAGTTTCAGCTTGAAAGCCTGAGAGGTTGTTTGCAATGCTTGTAGTTTTTTTTCTGTTCTGGAGTGCTGCTATGCCCCCGAGATTGAGGCATGAATTAGATACATTGTCCTCCAAGTACAAAGTATTATAAAAGGAAATAAATAAATATATCAGAACAGTAGAACAGAAAGGAAGTATCCACACATGGGGGAATCCAATTCCCAAGTTCTTGAACATTGGAAAGTTACCACAAAACAATAGGCAATTGAAGACAAATCCTTTCTACAGTGTTATAGAGCTATACAGTGTGGAAACAGTCTCTTCGGCCAAAACTGCCCCACTAAAATGTCCCACCCACACTATCCCTCCTTCCACCACTTATCCCATTTCCCTAATAACTAATCTATCCATGTATCCATCCAAATCTTTCTTAAATGTTGCAATAATACCTGCCTTAACTGCCTTCACAAACAGCCCATTCTATACACTCACCACTCTCTGTGTAAAAAAAGTTACCCCTTAAGTTCCGTAGTGGTCTGAACAACGCTGTTACAGTGCCAGCGATCGGGACTGGGATTTGAATCCCATGCTGTCTGCAAGGTCTGTATGTTCTTCCTGTGTCTGTGCAGGTTTCTTCCAGGTTCTCCAGTTTCCTCCCACCCTTTAAAACGTACCAGGGTTGTAAGTCAATTGGGTGTAACTGGGTGGCACGGGCTCATGGGCTGAAAGGGCCTGTTACCGTGTTCTATGTCTAAATTTAAAATTAAAATCTCTCCCCCCTCACCTTAAACCGAATCTTCTGGTTACGAATTCCCCTACTCTGGGCAAAAAACTACGTTCACCCGATCTATACTTTTATGAGATTATCGTTCATCCTCCTACAATCCAAGGGATAAAGCCCCAGCATGCTCCACCTCCCTCTGAAGCTAAGCACCACGCCGTTTCCCCCATCCCCCACCCCACCAACCCTCCCCCACCCCCCCCGGGTCCCGTAAATGACTTAGGAACACGAGAATGGAGAAATAATCAACAATACACGATGTGCTGGAGATGCTCAGCAGATCGAGCAGCATCGGAGGGAGAAAAAGAAAAGTCAATGTTGCAAACCAAAGCTTTTCATCAGGATGTCTTGTGGGTCATGGAGAAATCATTACATGTGGCAGCTCAGTGTGCAGACATTTATATGTGACTGCTTTTGCAGGATAACTTTAAACAGACAAGTCACACGCATACATACCCATCCTCAAAATGCCAAGTAAGTATGGGGAAGGGCAAAACACGTGATCTTGCTGATTCACCATTAGTTGAGTGGAAAATCACACTGAAGCAACCGTGAAGCTGAATGATTTTGTGAGGGAGAGAACTAATTGTAGACAAAGGAGCAAATAATTGAGGAACTAAAGTATGTCACTGGGCCCGTTTGTTTAATATGATCGCGTCTCATCTGATTTTAAACTCAACTCCACTTTCCCCATCAAGAATGTACTTGCTTCTGCAGTATAAATATTCATCTGGCTCCATCTGTTCACCACTCTCCTGCCGCACCTGGTTTCACCAATCATCTACCAGGCCCGTCTCATCCCTCCCACCTGTCCTTTATGCAAGAGACTGCCAAAGACCCTTTGAGAAAGTAAACAAAATCATCTAATCTCTGACTTAAATAACTGAGACTTTTTTGAACAGTTCCTTATTTTGGTACAAGTAGAAACATTTTCTCCACATCCAATCCGTCAGATACCTCAGGATCTTAGATGTTTTGATCATGCATTATTATTGAACATTTTTCTAGGCCCACTTGTCAGCTTACATCCTTTGTCTCTTCCTTCTCCTGCCCTTCACCCATCTGGTTCCGTTGGCCTTTTATTTTCCTTATCTGTTTCCATCGCTATCTCCCCCCACCCCCCTCAAAACTTCACCATGTGTCTCCATAAACCCATGATCTTCCACCACAACTGGTTCCACCCTTGCAGCGCCTCCTCTTATCTCTCCTCTTTACCATTTATACTGCCTGTCTTTCTGATACACTCTTAGCCCTGAGGCATTGTCTTGAACCAGTCTCCACTGATGCCGCTTGGTCTTACGAGTTGACCAGCAGTTTGTTATGTACTCCAGATTCCAGCACTTGCAGTTGCTTGTGTCTGAGCTTTTATTCTTCCATGGTCTAATAGGTCATTGTTGAATTGCAGATACTAGTCCAGTAAATCTCTGCTTCCAATGCATTCCTGAAATAAAATCAATACAATGCATAGTATTTCAGGTCTGGTTTCCCCAATGTCACGTGCCACTGACGCATAACGTTTCTGCCTTTGTGTTCAATTCCTTGCACAACGATCAGTTGCTAAGTGAGAAGAACTAAGATTGAAGAAGAATTAAATGAAGTACTACGGCAGGCTTCAACTAATGAAGCTGCAGGGCCTGATTCTGCACTGCAAGTTCAGAGTATTACAATGCAGCTCTGCAGGGCAGTGAGACTTTAATGTGCAATTGCTTTTAACTTGGAAAATACCAAACTGTACATGCTGATATTCTTACTGCTTCAATTCACCAGGTTTAGAATCAATGCTGCCCACTTCTATTTCTCCAAGACATGCAAGCGCTCTTCACACCTAAGAAATAGTTTTCTTCTGTCTGCTGAGACAAAATGGCATTGATCTACCATTTCTTACTTCACTGGGAAAATATTTTTGTATTATCCTTCTTAGATCTAAGAAGGGTGACCTCTTCTTTCCACACAGTCCCTCTGGGTTGGTAGCAAGATCTCAGGTTCCATCCTGCGGTGCACTGGCGCACCTCAGGGCTGCTGCGCCCAGCCCGCTACTGTTCATTCTGCTGATTCGTAAGCCCACTGCCAGACTCAGCTCAAACAGAATCATCAAAGTTTGATGTCGTTCATCTCATCGGCCACCATGATGAGTTGGCTTATGGAGAGGAGGTTGGGCGACTCATAGAATGGTGTGAGAATAATGACCTGAGTCTCAGCATGGATGTGACAAACATGTTAAATGATTGAAAGTGCACACTTAATTTAGTAACATAAACTAAAGGAATTATACCAAATAAAATTATTCTCTTACTTTTCATCTGACAGGTGATTTTTCATCTGTCAACTGGATGCGTTAAACCTGAGCTGGGAGATCTTCCTCAGCTGTCAGTGGTCAAGTAGACTTCATCAGGTGTTACCCAGTGTCCTGTGACTGATGCTGTGGTCAGTTATCTGTTGGCAGCCCCATGCAATACAAGACTTGCTCAGCCTCCCTGCAGTCTTTCTTTCTTTTTCAATCTTTCTATTAATCATATTATATGTAAAGAATACATGAGGAGAATACAAGAAGGGAAGAAAAAAGTATCACTGGAGTACATGACATCATATGATATAACATGTTGCATTACACCACAGTTCAATGAATATGTTCTCATCTCTTCAAACTAAAATAATCAAAAACTAAAAGAAATATATAATATAAACCCCACCATCTAAGAAAGAAAAAAAAACAAACAAACAAAAACAAAGACTGGGCAGCCCATCCTGAAAATTTATTAATAAAATTTAACCACCTGGTCTTCAACAGCAAAGAAAAAAGAAATAAAATTAAATATTGATCAGAAGGGAAAATAATCATACTAAGTCATGTGGAAATAATTTATAAAACATCACAAAGTCTCTTCAAATTTAACAAAAGTATCAAATGTACGACTCCTAACTTTCTATAATCTTGAACATGACATAATTTGAGAGAGCCAGTGAGTCAAAGTAGGTAGATTTGAATCTTTCCATTGAAATATGACAGCTCTTCCAGCCAAAAATGTAGAAAAGGCTATAACCCAGCTTGGGGAAGTGGAATTCATCCCATTTCTGGAACTATAATGTTAGAAAAAGCCGTCAAAGGGTTAGGGTGCAAACTAATATCTGGTATAGATGACAAAGTCTTTAAAATATCGATCCAATACCTCTCCAACATTGGGCATGACCAAAACACATGAGTTAGAGAAGCTACTTCTGATTTACATCTATCACAAGTAGGACTAACGTTAGAAAAAATACAGGCCAATTTGTCTTTCGACGTATGAGGCTATTCATATAGTTCATGAACAGAGAACATTGCAACACAGTACAGGCCCTTCACTCCAAGATGTGGTGCCAACCTACACAAACCTACTGAACAAACTGAAGCTTCCTTACCTCACTCTCATGACCCCTCTATTTCTCTTGCCCCTGGCCTCTGTGCTTCCTAACCTAACACCATCGAAGAGCAGACTTGAGATGCCAAGACCGAGCTGAGATCAATGCGAAATGCCACATCACATCCCATAGTTTAAAAAAAGCAGTCAATAAAGCAAATAGAATTTCAAACTTCACCTCAAAAAGGAAGGGATGGAATTGAGTGAACGGATGGCTTCAGTTATACAGAGCCCAACACAGAGTTTTTCTTGGAAAGCATTGAGCACCTAGGTACTAATGGATTTTCAATGAGATGTTTCACTTTTTAGTGTACATGCTTGAAGTAGACTTAATATGACAGGAAATCACAAAACTATGTTATAACTAAAATACGGTAAATGATAGGAAAGTTTAAAGTGATTTACCTGATCAGCACCATAAAATACACCCAAAAGTGTTCAGAAAGCTAATTCTTCATTGTCCATTTAATTATAATTAATGTATATTGTAAATGACTGTGGTCCCAACACTGATCCCCATGGGTCCTCAATGACTATGTGTTATTCACCCTTGCAATTCTAGCTTCTGCAGATCACTAATGGGAGAGAGGTACTGAGTAGATGGGGTGAGTAACTGCAGTGAATATTGTAGCTGATACAAATGTTCACTTGGTTATGACGATGCCAACCAAGCAGGCTTCTTTGTCCTGGATGGTCTTGAGTTTCTTGGGAGTTGTTAGAACTGCACCACTCAGGCAGGCAAATGGAGGTAATTTCACAACGCTCCAGACTTGTGCCTTGTAGGTGGTAGAAAGACTTCGGGATGCCATTCACAACCATGTCAAAATCCTTGCTGAAATCTATGCTTCCCTTATAATGTGCACTGTCTTGTGTGTCCACATCAACTCTCCCTGTTGTGTCCTCAACAAACTCAGTCAATTTAGGCAGACGCAACTGTGACAGAGTATTTAGAGGTAGTTTGGGAGGGATTGTTAGAGCCGGTTGCACACAAATATTTTAAAGCACAGAATCTTTGCAGGACTTCTGCAGAATGTTTTTTTTTGCAGAAAGCAACAAAGTTGCAGAATACAGCTTGCCTGGGAGAGCATGTGATTTTTGCAGGCAGACAGAGAATAGTTTTACTCTCAGAGAGGGAGAGAGTGAAACAGAGAGGAGAGGCACAGAAATCAGTTCCAGGACAAGCTAGCAAACTTTGGAAGGCTGCCTGGTCAAAGGAGAAGGCTGGCGGTCTGAAAGGTAACCTGAAAGAAAGAGGATCATCTGGAGAACCCTGAAGAGGTAAGTTTTGACAGCAAGACTGATTGAAATGGAATCAGTTGCGGATGTCCTGGAACAAAAAGGAATCTCTCTCTGAAAACCAGCAAGAACCCTCCTGAGTGGTAACCATTTGCCTGTTAAGCACCAAAGCCCAGTGAACTTTGTTCATGCTAATGTCTGTGCACAGTACAAGAATTGCCTGCAACCAGTGAGATTGGACTGTGATCCAAAGAACTTTTCTAATCTTAAATATACATTACACACACCTCCGCTTAGTATTAGAGAGGGGATTGTAGGTTAGGTTAGGTAATAAGTTAAAGTTTAATTCTGTTTTCTTGTTCAATTATAACTAAAAACTACTTTGGTTTAAGTAACCCTGTGTTGTGGTGAATATCTAATGCTGCTGGTTTTAGGGGTCCTCTGGACTCCGTATCACCACCTTTTCTTTAATCCAAGTACCTATCTCTCCATTCTGATTTAGACTTATAAGTCGCATTCACTGCAATAGTCAGCTAGAACATTGGCCCAAATGTATTATTTAGGGTGGCACAGTTGACATAGCGGTTAGCGCAATGTCTTGACAGCACCAACAATCAGGACTGGTGTGCAAATCTCGTGCTGTCTGTAAGGAGTTTGTACATTCTCCCCCATGTCTGCATAGGTTTTCTAGTGGGGCTCTGGATTCCTTCCACCATTCGAAATGTATCGCGGGTTGGAGGTGAATTGGGTGTAAACTGGGTGCCATGGTCTCGTGGGCCGAAATGGCCTGTTTCCATGCTGTATGTCTAAATTTAGGTTATAAAAATTAACGAGTACAGGACATGTACAAATAGATTCCCAATCTAAGTTAACCCTGCATCTAATAACCCAAGAAGGTTGTAAAGTTTGCATGCCGGTTTTACTCTTTAAATTCTGGTAAGTAAGATAATAAAGCACTAATCGAGCATTTTATCCTGTAATGATAAATAATGGATCTCTCAACATGCACCTTAATGCATCTATTGAATCCTGTAAATAGGTTCACAAAAATGACCTCCGGATTGTGTTACTGAGGAACTATCTGTCGGAGGGCCTGGTCAATGTGATCCCCACTGGAAAATGCACATATCTTGAAACTGGTGCAGAATAGAAACTGTTATCAAAACAGTTCCTTACCCTGAAGTAGAGTCGGGACAACCCACGAACTTTTCCAAACATAGTCGCTGTTGAGAAACAGTAATCAACTTGCACAGCAAAGACCCAGGACTAGCAATGACTTTTGGGCCTAATGGGCATGGATGGAATCTTATTTGGATGACTGAGCAAAACATTAATCCTCTTCTTGCTGCTACCTTCAGGAATAAGGTGCAGAATGTCGAAGTTCAGAATGTTGACTTTCAAAAATAGTTGTGATCCAACAGCGCTTGTACCTGAATCCTAACCATAAATAAGTCCAAAGCCACCAAAAGAGCTGTTCGTACAATTGTAACATCAGTTTTTTTTTCCCCTGCACTAATTGTAACTGTGAATATTTATCTGTCTATCCTTTTCCATTTATTAAATCTTTTTCTATCTTGGTACCTTGTTGTAAATGAATGTTTCCGATTGCAGTCGGTTTATCTTAGGTACTGTTTGGCTGTAGTAAGTAAGTAAGGAAGTTAGGATGGCATGGTTAGTGACCCGGGTTTGTAACCGGCACTGTTGTAAAGAGTTTGTACATTCTCCCCGTGTCTGTATAGTTTTCCTTCAGGTGCTCCAGTTTCCTCCCACCTTCAAAATGTAGAGGAGTTGCAGCCTAATTGGGTGACATGGGATTGTTGGCCAGAAAGGTGTGTTACCTTGCAGTTAGCCTAAATTTAAAATTAATTTTGGTGCATCTATACATTGTATTTAAACTCTCGCTGCTCATTCGTCTCTTTACGTGAGGAAGAATGAGAATTCATTGGCACTGCTCAGAGAAGTTTACCAGATGAACACGGAATGGGTACACCTTCACCTGGAAAGGGTAAATTGCCTGAGGTGGAAATGTTGGACAGACTAGGTTTGTATTTAGGATTTTAATACATCAGAGATGAATTAATTGAAACATAAAGGATCTTAACAGGATCTTAACTATGTTTCCTCTTGCTGCCTATTTAAAAAAAAATGAGGAGACTTATTTTTCTCTCAGAGGGTCATCAATCTGTGGAACTCTTGCTCAAAGCTCAGTCAGCCTCACATTTTTTTAATTTTAAATATCACAGCAGATTGTAAGAATGTTTTACTTTTGCAATGTTTTTAAGATAGCTCGATAGGTTTATGATAAGCTGTGGTGGGGGGAGAGGAGGAGGGTAAAAGGTCACCATAAGTCGACGAGATGGGAATTGATTACAATCACATCAGCTTTAATCTTATTAAATGGTGGTAATGGCTCGAGTGGCTAAAAGTTTTATTCCTGCTAATCTGAATGCTTGTACATTTCACGTGACCAGATAATCTCCTTTGGTGGTGTCGTTGAAGGATTTAGACCCTTTGGGAACTTCAACTGCTCTGCTTTGAATTGCCTCAAGGGCCATTTTATACTAATTGATGATGGCACGTGGGTTGGCTTCAACATCACCTCCTAAGTTTCCAATTGGAATATCAGCCTGCTATCTTGTGCTTAGTTCTCTCAACCTTCTGTCACAGACGCAAGCGTTACCAATGGAAACACCGTCAACAGCCATTGTTGGGGCTCCAAGCCAACAAATGTCATCTCTTATTCTCCACGCAGAAGCTTACAATCTCTCCAGATGAACAGAAAATATAAGAGAACCAAGTTTCAATATTGAACATTATTTTTGGTGCATTGTTCATTAATCTATTTAGTCCATGTGAATATTGCTCAGTTACTTCTTCTGGCCAACTCTGTGTTCATTTATTTAGACCACCTCCGTTGCCATGACAACTTTCTCCCCCACTGTGAATAATGTAATCAAGGACTTAACAGATCTTGTGCCAAATCTCACTTTTCCACAGCTGTTAAATTACTCACATTAGAACCACATGATGGGAAAGGGCTTAAAATAGTAAAGTGTGCCCGACGTTCCCATTGCTTAGGCTCCCTGCTAACTCGGCCAATGTCTTTGAAGGAATACGGAGTAGCAAAGACTGTGAAAGTGATGAAGTGCAGGGAAAAGTAATGTAATTTCAAGATGCTACCAGTAAAATTTCCTCTTAATGTCTGCACAATCCCAGATGACAAAAGCAATGCTATCACAAAGAAAGATAGATCAGCCTACAGTGCAGCTTGCTGATTCCAGGGAATTAATCAAATTGTTTTTTATCAGCTGCGGCAGCCGACCCATTCAAATGCTCTGATCAGCAAATGTGATTTTTCAAGGAAGGTAAATAGATGGTTTTGGTGTAATTACTTTTATTCACCTTTCTGAAGGATTCTGAAATTGTTTGTTGGTGTTGTGCTTGCCTATTCAATGCACTTACATATTCATCTGGCACGCCAAGGAGTGCTTGGCGGCATCTGAGTCAGAATACTGCAGGTTGAAAGCCCATCTCAGGGATTTTGGGGGCAAGTGTTTGGCCTCATGCTGTACTGAGGCAGGGCTCCAACACTGCAGATGGTTCCCTTTGCAGGAGCTATGTTCACACTCGGGTGGGCACAAAATCAACTTCCTATACATTTCAAAGCGGCAATAACAAAATCGCAACAAGTACACTTGTACTTACACTTCCTCCCTCACCACCAAGCAGTCCTTCCAAGAGATGCAATACTTTGCCTGTGAATATGCAGGGGTCATTTACTACACCCAGTGTTCCTGATGCGGCCTCCTCTACATCAGGGAGACTGGACGTTGACTGGGAGATCATTTCATTGACCACCTTCTGTTTTCTGCAACAGCAAGGACCACCCAGTGGTTAACCATTTCAATTCCACACCCCATTACTAGAATGACATGTCTGTCCATGATCTCATAATGCCAAGTTGAGGCTACATGTAAATTGGAGGAACAACACTTCAAATTCTAACTCATCCCTCTCCAACCAGAAGGCATCAATATCAACATCTCCAATTTCTGTTAATCCCTCTCCCTGTCTCACTCTTTAGCCGCTTTCAGGTGCATTTTCCGCCAAGAATGGGCCTGCAGAAGTGGATTCAGACCTGTGGAATGGTCATTCTGGTGGTAGCGCTAAAAGCGCAGCGCTGGCCACCTGAAAGGGCAGCTGCACAGGAGGCGCATCAGAGTGCACACCGGCTCCTGTCCCTTCGGGATGTCAGGGTTGGGGTGGCCGGCGTGGGCTGTCAGCGCTGGGGGGCAGGGGCAGCAGGGAGGGGGGCTGCCAGGCACTCGCCAGCTGATTGTCATCCCCTTAGCAGCCGCTTTCAAACAGCTGCATTCAGGTGCTTAGGGGGACCTGAGTTGTCCGGCGATTATCCCTCCCAGAGGAGGGTTACAAAGTGCGCTTCACAGGCGCCTCTTGCGTTTTCAGGTGGCCTCCCGTCAGCCGCATAGGGGTATAATATGTGGCTTTACATCGAGGTATTTTGGCCACCCTCTCATCCCTCGACCTCATTTGCTCCAGCACCCCAAC
The DNA here is from genome assembly GCF_036971445.1 of Narcine bancroftii. Lineage (NCBI taxonomy): Eukaryota > Metazoa > Chordata > Chondrichthyes > Torpediniformes > Narcinidae > Narcine > Narcine bancroftii. The sequence continues at coordinate 195,775,209 of NC_091475.1, forward strand.
CCATCCTTCCTTCTCCTAGCAGAAAGATGCATTGCTTTGCCCTTGGAACATTCCCCATCACTTCTCAGCTGCTTTTTCTTCTACCTTCCTACCTCTAGCCACTGATTAACTCTTCTTACCAGTTTCCAAGTGTTACTCTCATTCTCTTTCCCTCCCCCTTCCTCCCACAGGTGCCAGCCTAATTTTCAGCTCTTCAGAAGAAGGACGACTGCCTTTTACTTTGCATGAGCTGTTGTTTCTCTAGCACTGCAGGTGACAATAAATAAATCAATTCAAGGCCACACTTGAGCGAAAAATCCTTGTGTTTTTGGTAAATGATGTTTAAAATATGTTTTACAGTTGGTGTCGGTCATGCAACTCCTCGCCAAATTATCCAACTCAAACTGTGAGAGTACTGATTACCACAGAGGAGTGACTAAGTATTTGGGAGAAAAAATGCACAATAAATCTCTGGAGAAGAGAAAATCTGAAATGAAAGCTCATTAACCAGAAAATTTAACTTTTCTCTCTCTCCAGATGCTGCCTGACTTGCTCAGTATATCTCTCATTTTATCTTTCTATTTCCAGAGTACTTTATTGAATTTGGAGCATGTCTGCAATGTCCCAAGATTGTGGCCGACACCACAGAAATATAAAATCTTTTCATTCATGTCCTGGAATATTTACCGGCACCTCTTAATTCCCAAGAATTCCCACTCAACAGGATGCAACAGGTCAGGGCTTGATCCTTCCTCTACTGCAATGCTATTAAAGGCAGCAACATCATGGACCTTGAGCTGGAGACAGTATGAAACCAGATGATACTTTGCATAGTTCGCTAAAAATACTTCTAATTAATTTTCCATTTTACATTTGACAAATGGGTTCAAGGGGAAAACAGTGGAATGGTAGGAAGGTCTTCCTTCACCTATTGTTGTTGAGGAAATGCTTAATTCAGATTCCAAATAATTCATACATTCTCCTTTACCCTTGTCACCAATGTATCAGGCTATAAACGTATCAAAGTTCAAAACTGAACACTGAGCTATGATAAACGAGCCTAATGTGTTAGCTATGAAACTGTAATGATGTCAATGCACTAGCGTTCACGTGGATTAGAGTCACTGCATTTTATTTAACACCAAGTCAACTATACAGGTTTCTGACAGACCTTCTTTACCAAATGTCAATGTGAAGAACCAAATCCCAGAATGCAGGGTCTGAACGTAGTAAAACAGAAGGTATATAACATAAGGTTTAATAATTCAGCTCTTTTGATTTAGATTTTTTTTTGTCCATGTTATGACAAGACAATGATCTTAAAATCTTGAAGAATATTGGGGAAATGATCAGGAGTCCCATGAGATTATGTGAATGGGTACTGAAGAGATTCTGTGTGATGTCTCTGCATGAGATGCTGAGAGATGGAGCAGAATGGTCTAGGTGACCTGAGAGAATGGGATAACTGTTACAGAGCTTGCAAAATAGATGTAAGTGCTTTCCAAACAATATAACTAATAAAAGATGATGCTTCATGTTAGTAGAATAAAAAGCTTTTGATTGGAGGAGACGGTCAGCCCACAGATGTTGCAAGACAAGGGATTAAAAATGAAACCATCTATGGTGATATGTTGGTCCACTTGCTATGTTTGCTACAATGGAAAAGTATCAGTGAAGGTCCTAATTCCTTATTTGCAACCACACATATAGTCATCAATTGACCCTGGGTTCAATTGGGGCAGAGAGGTTTCTACCAACAGACTGCCTGCTAGAGCATGCTATTTGAGCTCTCACTAAAATATACCAAGACAGTTGAGATTCCGGTGACCCATTCTGAAAAGCATGCCTTCCTTCTATGTCTAACCTCAACAATGTCAAAAGGAACTTTGTTGAGGTGAAATCAGAATTCACAAATACAAAATTAAAGGCAGTCCTGAGATGTGCACTTTAATGGTGGAAGATGCAAGTTGCAAGGTACAGGAACTTCGGAGCATAAACTCAAGCGATAGAGGCATGCCTCCATCTTGAAGGATGTGGATAAAAGGCTAAATGCAGATTGGTGTAAAGTTGGAATGGTTGCAGGGGAGAGCAGTTATTCCAGATTGGGTGCCTAATGAAACCTTGTAAAAGAGCACAGTTAAGATAGAATCTGACTACTAATATACCACAGTGTTTAGTTTATTACAGATGCAATTTCAGGTTATGCGCTCCCAGAGGGTAAAATGCAACATTAAAATGCAACTGTACAAATCGTTCATGTCACTACAGTTTAAGTTTACTTACACGTCAACAACTGGATGCTGAGTTAAGCATCTGTGCCTTGCCTGAGCAATGAATTTTAGCTTTTACCAGAGTGTACCTCATACAGACAGAGACACGTTGCATTTTTGCAGTATCTTATCACATCCCCTTAGGACATCCCAGTTCACATTTTTGCGGTGACTCATCACGTCCCTCTGGGACATCCCGTATCAAATTTTTGCAGCACTCATCTGATCTTGGGACATTGCGCTACTTTGGGCAAGCTGCGGCCAGCTTTGCATTTGGATGAAGTTCATACATATCACAATTTTGCTGTAGGTGCAAATAATCCCTCAACCCTGGCATGTGTTGCGTCCTTGAAAAGTATAGTTTTTCAACTCGCAGCAAATTTAGAGTGCAGCACCGCCCCTTCAAAAATCTCCGCTAATAAAACAGAAATACTATTTTATTAGCACCTTTTAATAACATCATGGCATCCCAACCAACATGCACAAAGCAAGTGCTTCAAGGGACGGAAGGGAGGGGGGGGGGAAAGGGGGAGAAAATGACACTGTTATATTCCAGAGGGAAATATTTATGTGTATTTTGTCAATATGGTTCATAGTGCGAAAAAAAATTTGTTGGTCAGGACATTGAGTACAGTGTCAGGAACATCATGTTACAACTGTACAAGACTTTATGAAGCTCACTTTTGAAATAGTGTGTACAGTTCCGCTCATCTTGTTATTGGAAAGATATCATCAAACTAGAAAGAGCTGAAACAAAACAAAAATCTCAGCATTGTTACTCTGGGAACAGATGGGTTGAATTATAAAGAAAGACTGGATAGGTTACGACTTTTTTTTTCCTGGAATGTTGGAAGCTGACGCGATAAAGGTTTACAAAATCACAAAGCGCATAAGCAAGGTAAATAGACACAGTCTTTTCCCCATGGTTCGAGAGACTAGAACTAGTACCATAGGTTTAAAGTAAGGTAAAAAGATTTAAAGGGGAGCTGAAGAACCATTTTCGTTTTCACACAGAAGGCAGTACATATGTGGAAAGAGACTCCAGAAGAAGTGGTAGAGGTGGATACAATTAAAAGATATTCGGACAGGTACATGGATGGGAAAGCATTCAAGGGAGAGGGGCCAAACAGAGGCAAATGGGATGAGCTCAGATGGAAAACCTAGTTGGCATGGATAAGATGGATCTGTTCTTGTGCTTTGTGGGGTCAGTAGGATGACTCATCCAAAAGACAGGGCCAAAAATCGATAAGCAGTTCTTCAATGTGATCATTGGGGAATCAGAGATGGAGAGGGTGAGCACATTTAGGTTCTTGGGAGTCACTATCTTAGAGATCTTTCCTGGACCCTACACACCAATGGCATCATCATTGTTTTCGATGATTTGGTATGACATCAGGTAACCCTGGCAAATTTCTACAGATGTGGTGGAAAGAATGCTGACCGGCTGCATCACAATCTGGTATGAGAAGACCAATACCCTGAGTATAACGCACTATAAAGGGTAGTGGACACAGGACTTTACAGGCAAAGCCCTCCCCACTATTGAGTACATCTACAGGGAAACGCTGCCATTCAAGGGCAGCAGCCAATCACCCACTTAGCACACGCTCTGTTCTTGCTGCTGCCATCAGGAAAGAGGTGTAGGTACCACAAGACTCGCACCACCAGGTTCAGGAACAGCTACTACCACTCTACCATCAGACTCCTCAATGACAAAGACAATCAGGGACTCATTTATAGACTCCACTTGTTTTTTGTTTCGATTGTTTACGCTGTGTGCAATTTATTTTTTGCACTATCAATTAGTGGTAATTCTGCCACGCCTGCAGGAAAAGGGAATCTTAGGGTTGTGTGTGATGTCATGTATGTAATCTGACAATAAACCTGAAAATCTGAATGTGGTACAGCACTGTCCATCTTCATGACATGGCCCTGCATTGGAAGAAGTGAACCTTAACCCACGAGCTTCTGAACCAAGATTACCGAAGGTGTTAATCAAATCATTGATTGCAATAGCTGCATGCTGCATGTAGACGTACCGAGATTAAAGCAGGATTCCATTCCCGAGAACAGAAATCAGAAATGAGCAAAGACAGACTATGGACAAGATTGACTAAAATTGCAGTGATGGAGAACAAGCCGGCACAGGCAGAGTAGTCACCACCCAGGCTCACTGCCCCAGTGAGTGAGTGAGTCCATTTGCTGCTCTCAGGTCAATCCACCCCCTGATAATTGGAAGTAAATCACGAAAATCTGTCGACACCATGGTTGAAATAAAAACACAAAATGCTGGAGAAGCTCAGCAGGGCAAGTATGGAAATTGGTAAAGTCTGAAACAAGTATTGAATTCTCAGAAAAATATTCATTTTAATACAATTAACCCTTCAAATTAAAGTTATAGATAAGTTTTTTTCAAATCATTTATTTTCTTAAGTAAAAGAATATAATTTAATTTATATAATTTTTTTAAATTATTACCATACATTTTCCTAAATATTTAATCCCAACATCAGTCCACTTTAATTGAATATCTCTTTGACATATTGACAAGAATATTCTCTTTGAATATCTCTTGTGAATAATCCTTGTACTAATTCCATTACTTCACTTTTATCCCAATTTATTTTATAACCAGAGACTCTTCCATAATCTATCAATAGCTTATAAAGTCTAGGTAATGATAATTTCAGTTGAGTTAAATATGCCAACACATCATCTGCAAATAAACTAATCTTATGTTCAGTTTGATTTACCATAAAACCTTTTAACTGTTGATCTGTATGGATCATTTGTACAAGAGGTTCTATAGCCAAAGTGAATAAAACTGGAGATAAAAGAATTAAGGGATTATCTTTTGAGGAATGTCTGACGGCTCTTGGACTGTACTCCTTGGCATTCAGTAGAATGAGGAGTGACCTCATGGAAGCATTTTGAATGTTAAGACCAGGATAGCATAGATGTGGCAAAGTGTTTCCCACAGTAAGGGGAGTCAAGATCAAGAGGGCAAAACTTCAGAATTGAAGGCTGCCCATTTAAAACAGAGATAAAGAACAATTTCTTTGGCCAGGGAGTGGTGAACCTCTGGAATTTGCCACCATGGGTGGCTGTGGAAGCCAAGTCATTGGGTGTATTTAAGGCAGAGATTGATGCTTATCTGAATAGTCATGGTATGAAAGGTTATGGGGAGAAGGCAGGGGAGTGGGACTAATTGAGTGGATAAATCAGATCATGATGGAATGGAGAAGCAGGATCAATGGGCTGAATGGCCTACTTATAATCTTATCTGCATTAACTGCAGCACGGGAGTAAAATACATCTGCTCTTTATAAAATATTGAAATGAACACGTCCACACACTAAATGTTTGAACACTTTAATACATTGGTGGATTATCCTCAGATACAACTCAATTGAAACAATTAATTAATTCTCTGACATTACTTGCATTATATTCTTGAAATCATCTGATAATTCAGTGGAGCAATTAAATGAACATTTACTCGACTAACTGAAGTAGCTTTGTAATTACAGGTGTACTTTCAAGATTTCCTTAATCATGGTGTTGCCAAACGTCAGTAGTTTTCTCTGCTCGAGTAAATTGACACAGGTGAAAAAGCCACACTGAACGCAGCTTTCGAACTGAACAAGACAGCACAGCGTGAGACAGAAAACACTCACTTTAGTCTCACTCTCAAATACCACTTTCAGAAAGAATGGCAAAGCTTTAACTTGTGAGTTAATGAGTCAGTCCAAATGAAAGTCTAAGTTCATAAAGAGGAAGCCTTCTGAAACCATTATCCGCTAAATTACTAATACTTTCTATTTATTTTTTACTAATTACTAAGTACTTTCTAGGCTTTCCTCCAAACATTGGCAGGACAATTGTTATAATATAGCAATTGTTATAATATAGAGACATATTTGAGGGATGGGCTGGACTCAATGTGTTAAAGATGGAGCTGAGAGAGGAGAGTGGTTGAGCTTTTGATAAGGGAGAACATCTTAACAGTGCTGAAGAAAGGCTATAGAATAAAAAGGAGGTGGCCACTTAGATGGGATTGTATGATCAACGAGAATTAAACAAGCAAATATCTCAGGGATTCATAGATGGTGAAGAGAATAATAGAATTATAATGGGAGATTTTTACTTCCCCAACATCAAGCTAAGAGATTGGATCACCGCCTCACAAGTGATCCTGACTCTACACCATTGATTAGATTGGCCAGAATTTGCCAAGTGAGTCCAGAAGACTTTGCTCAAGCAATATGTAGATAGCCCAACTAGAGAGGGGGCAACACTCAACCTCCTTTTGGGGAAATACAGCTGAAGAAATGGCTGTAGTGACTGTGTATGACCACTTTGGAACCATAAACTATAATAGGGCAGCACAGGTTTGCATAGCAGTTCGTACAATACGATTTCAGCGCCTGCGATCTGGATTCCAATCCGCCACTATCTGTGAGGAGTTGTTACGTTTTCCCCATGTCCGTGTGGGTTTTCTCTGGGTGCTCCAGTTTCCTCCCACATGCCAAAGATGTTTAGGGTTGGTAAGTTAATTGATCACCTGGGTGAGTTGGGTGCTCCGCTGCATCCCTCAATTGAAATAAATAAATTCTATCATTTTCAGATACTTATGGTGAAAGGTTAGACTGGTCCACCAGTTAATGCCCTGAATTGGAGACAAGCTCATTTTGATGGCATTAGACAATGATTAGGAGAGGTGGTTAACAGAGAAAGGCATGTCTGACTAGTGGCAAGCTTTTAAAAGAGAAATAGGGGAAGTTCAGCTTCCACATATTCCTGTTGGAGTGAAGGGCAAGGCAGGGATAATCAAGGAACCCTGGATGAAGATGGATATAGGAACATGAAGGCTTAGTTCATGAAAATGTAGGCATGTTTCATATAAAGGGAGATGGAATCAAGAATGTAGGGAGTACATGCAAGAAGGAAATTAGGAGGACATAGCCTTAGCAGATAAGGTATAAGAGAATCCCAAGAGATTATATTCAATACATTAAGATCAACAAGGTAAACTGGTAGGGGTTAGGTGCCTTTAATAATCCATGATCACCACTGACTGGTGCCTTGGAGGTCTTAAATGAATGCCTCTCATCTGTATTCACTGAGAAAATCGTGGAAGTTTGTGAATTCATGGGAAAGAATGGGACAACCTCAGGAAGGCACCTTGGTTGTTCAAAATGTTAAGTTCAAATTTATTGTCAAGAGTGCATCACGTAGATTCTTTTTCTGCAGGCCAGGCAGAATTTCGAATTACCGGTAATTGTGGACTGTACTCGATGAAAGAAAGAGCTGTAAACAAACTCAATGTGCAAATACAGATGTACAGATACAGGAACAAATAATAAGCAAAGTACGAGTCCTAAAATGAGTCTCTGAATGACTCTTGTTCAGGAGACCGATAGATGCAGGATAGCAACTGTTCCCGGACCTGGAGGTAGGAATCTTGTGGCATCTGCACCTCCTTCCTGATGACAGCAGCAAGAACAGACCATGTCCTAGGTGGTGTGGATCATTGATAATTGCTGCTGCTTTCCAACACCAGTGTTCCACGTAGATGTTCTTGATGGTGGGAAGAGTTTTGGCTGTAAATACCTTGTGCAGAATTTTTCACACAGGAGTACTGGTGCCCCCATACCAGGCCGTGATGCAGTCAATCTGCACACTTTCCACAACAAATCTGGAGCAGTTTAAGTATGATGCCTCCAGGTCTGGTCCTCCAAGATACTGATGCCCAGGAATTTAAAGTTGCTGACCCTTTCCATCTCTGATTCCATAATGATTACAGGATTGTATACCTCTGGCATGGGTGAGTTGGATCAAAGCATCTGTTTCCATGTGGCATATATCAATAGCTCCATAACATAGGTAGTGTCTTGAAATATTGGCTTTTGTCCACCAATACTTACCTTTATAAGGCTCGGCATGGCTTTCTTTGCTCAGCTAGGGATGATTAATACAGCCTTGCCAGCACGATCGTTACTTCAAGGACAAAACATTAATTCTATTCCCAACGTTCAATTCATGCTCTTGTTTTTAAAGTTAAGCAATATATTAATTAACTTTTAGGGCACAGTTCATCTGCTCCATAAGTTAAAAAAAATTATACTGATTTAAAAGTATATTCTAACCTGGTCTCTTCTCAGTTTTGTTCCAGTGTTATTCATCTAATAAAATAATATGAATGTTAAATGTTACTTGTCAGGTGAAACAACCTTGTAAATGCCAATAACGTGCAGCAAGAAATTCTTCAGAGCCATATGAGAATTGGTAACATAAGTCATCAGAAGGAAAATGTTTCAGCAATAAAAAAAACCCATTTCAAGTACTGAAGATATGTTGATCAGTTAAATAACAAGAGAACCAAAGAATATTGCAGCGCACATGCAGGTCTTCAGCCATTCTAGTCTATGCTGAACTGTTATTCTGCCTGGTCCCACTGACCTGAACTCAGACTATATGCCTCCATATCTCTCCCATCCATGTACCTGACCAATTCACCTGGCAGCTGGTTCCATACACCCACCACTCTGCATGAAGTTCGCCCTAATTAACCCATGTCCTCTGGTTTGTATCTCACCTACTCATCAAGTCACTCGTCTGAGTGCTACTAGTACCATGTAACCCAGTACTACCTGTCGCATGGCCAGGTCGTTGGAGACTAAACCAGCTCCCCCACCAGGCTTGCCTGGCACAGAGGGTGGCTAGACACCCTGCATGATGAAAAACAAGACCTGTCAAAGGGAGGATAAACCCTCTTGTAGGGTCAATGGCCATCTAGCAAACAAATGGTGTGAAGCATGGAAAGGCCATCCCGAAGCTTAGTCTGGCCATTCACTGCAACAGAAATTCTCCCAGCCGTCTTGGATTGCACCATGCCACTGGATCCGGGAGGCGATATCAAGAGGGTGGGTCCGGACCTGTGCAACCCACTACTCACCTAAATCCATTCATGCACTGGCTGCTCATTTCTGAAGAGTGGGGTATCCTCAAATCAAACCCCACAAACTGACTGAAAGGAACTGTCATCATCCTACGGGATGGAGAGCCAGAAGATCTCACCTACTCTCAGTGGAAAAAGCCTGCTTACATTTGCTCTCTTCCCATCAAGGTAAATTATCTGTGCATGAAGTTAGGGAGCAAAAGAATCAGGAGTGGATGGGCAAGTTTCAGGGGTGCAAAAAAATGAGAGAGAGTGTCAGACTGACAGGATTGGTCAGCTGGGAGCCAACATGTACCTGATAAACTAAGTGGCTTCCAACCATGTTGTCATAAGCAGAAATGGCCCAAGAGGCACAGACAAATAAAAATTGGGGAAGACTAGAACAAGAGCCGGAGTCTCAAGATTCAGGGGAGAAGATTTAGGGCAGAGATGAGGAAGAACAATTTTTCCCAGAGCCTGGTGAATTTATGGAATTCAGGAGGCTACCTCAGTAAATATACTTAAGACAAGATTGGATAGATTTTTACATAGTCAGATCAGCTGTGATCTCATTGAATGGTGGGGCAGGGTCAATGGGCTGGATGGCCAACTCCTACTCATACTTCTTTTGTTGACCTTATGACTGCAGACTTCCTTTTTTTGCTTTCTTTTCAAAAAGCACGAGAAATGAGCAAGTGTTTGGACATATTCTGGAGGGAAGCGGAGTCTCAGTGTGGAAATTCCAGGGATGGACCCCGTGGGAGAGTCAACAGTGGTAGCACACAAGGCAGAGCAGCAACCTGGGTTCAATACAGACCAGAATTTGCATCTTCTCCCCATGACGGCATGGGTTTCCTTCATGTAACATTGGTGTTGTTTCAGATCCCAAGTCAAGTGTAGAATCTAGATGTCATTGTTAAAACTATGAGTAAAATAGAATCCATACAAATAAGTGTCTGATGTTGGTGTGCATTTGGTAGGCCAAAGGACATAATCTTGACTGTATAATTCTCTAACGGTACAGCACAGTGAATTAGCAATACTTAATAATACTTCCTGTAGCCTATGGTCCCATAAAAGCCCAAAATGATAAACCAATATTGGGTTTTCTCCCAATGTTCCTGTACCAATACTACTGACAAAGAGTCAAAACTCATGATCAAACAAACTTCTGGAGGAACACAGCAGGTCAGGCAGCATCCGTGGAGGGTAATGAACAGACAATAATTCATGTTGAAATCCTGTTCATGAATGAGAAACAAAAGGAAAGCTTGGCTGCATTACAGAGAGGGACAAAGGAAGGCAAATGATGGATCTAAGTGAGGTGGAGATTCGAAGACAGTGAGAGATAGACACACCAAAGGGAAACAAGAGGAAGGAAGATGGATCTAGGAAGAAGGGGGAGTGGTGAAGTGAGTTTGAAAATGGAGACAGCTGCTGGAAATTGGTGGAACTACAGTGGAACCCCGTTATAACACGATAATTTGAGTCCAGAAAATTGCATCACGATAAAACCCGGGGCTTGCTAAATTGTGGTTTCAATAAATAGTTGTAGTTACAGTTGAAAGGAAAGTACAAATTAACTTTTAGTAAACCAACCATCCCCACTCCTGGCAGCAGCTCAAAGTCCCCATTCCTGGTAGCAGCCTGAAGTCCTCGGTGCCGGCAGAAGTCCGAAGACCCTGTTCCCGGCAGTAGCCCAAAGTCCCTGTACTCGCTCCCAGCAGCAGCACGATACCTGAATGCACTGTCTCATTGTGTTATATCTGGATTCACATTAAATTGGTTTGCATTAAATCGGGGTTCCACTGTGTATAAGGTAGGGAAAGAACAGCGGAATGGATGCAGTGGGAGGGGTGTGTAAGTGATGCATAGGTAGAGATGGCAGGGAAGGGCAAAGGAACAGGGTAACAGAGAACTGGAGAGGACTTAGGTATTTAAGGACAAGTGAGAAAGGGATTGATGAGGAGTGGGCTACTTGAAATTGGAGAATTCATTGTTCATGCTATTGGTTTGTAGACTATCCGGGAAGAATACAAGGTGCTCCTCTTCAAATTTGGCCTCATCCTGGAGATGGAAGGGACCGAGGACATTCAGGTCAGTCAGGGGAACTAAAATGGCTCCCAACCAGGAGCTATAGCTGTCTCAGAGGTAGGATCACCAGAGCTTGGCAAAGCAGCCACCTAGACTGCCCTTGGCCTCGCTGATGTAGAAGTTGCTACCTCTAGGACACAGAATGCACGGCACAAGTTTGGAGAAGGTGTATGCTAAACTCTGTCTCACCTGGAAGACTTTTTAGTTCCCTGAAATGGAGGCTAAAGGGGGAAGGTGGACCAAGAGGGTAACACCTTGTATTGTTGCAGTGTAAAGTGCCTGGAAGTAGAGCCATAGGTGGAGAGGGAAGAGCAAACCAGGGAGTCCCAGTGAGCGTTGTCCCTGCAAAACCCAGAAAGGAGTGGGGAGGGGAACATATTCCACCAATCCCCCTCTGAAGGCAGCTGACTCCACTCTCATCCTCCCATTGCCCCCTCCTCGTTTCATCTGCTTTTATTTCCCCTCTTTATCTGCTTCCACCATCTCCCAACCCCATCTCACTTGAGGCTCAAAGGTTTATGGGGAGGGGAGGTTAAGCAGGAAAGTCTGCAAACACTGGGGTTGTAGTGCAGTATGCTGGAGAAACTCAGGAGATCATGCAGCAACTGCAGGAAGCAAAGGTGACCAATGCTTTGGACCTGGGGTGGGGGTGGGGCAGAAATTTAAAAGGAGTCTGAGGGGTAACTTTTTTTTTAACCTTGAGGGTGGTGGGCATATGGAACAAACTGCTGGAGGGGATAGTTGAGGCAGATATTATTACAATGTTTAAGAAACATTTGGATGTATACATGAGCAAGATGGGTTTCCAGGGATATGAGCCAAATGCAGGCAGGTGAAATCAGTGTGGGCGGGACATTTTGGCCTGCTTGAATAGGCTTGGCCGAAGGGCATCGTTTCTACACTATAGGCATCTGTCTTCCTTGCTCCTCCTTGTCCATCCATTACCGACTGCAGAGAGTGGTGAACACGGCTCAAACTATCGCACAAACACCCCCCCCCCCCCCCACCCCACATCGATTCTATCTTAACTTCCCACTGCTTTGGAAAAGCTGGCAAAACAGTGGAAGACTCATCCTACCCTGGCCTGACTCTCCTTCTATCAGGAAGAATATAATATAAGGCCAGATTCAAAAACACTTTCTTTCCTCACTCTATCAGACTCCTGAATGAATCTCCCACAAGTAAGGTTGTCTTTGCTCTGTCCTGTTCTCTCTCTGTTCCTCTGCACTTCTGCAGAGCTAGATTACTTGTGAAACTCACTTTCTCGCTGCACTTTGGTAACTGCCACAATCTTTGGCTTGGCTTCGCGGACGAAGATTTACGGAGGGGGTAAAAGTCCACGTCAGCTGCAGGCTCGTTTGTGGCTGACAAGTCCGATGTGGGACAGGCAGACACGGTTGCTGCGGCTGCAGGGGAAAATTGGTTGGTTGGGGTTGGGTGTTGGGTTTTTCCTCCTTTGCCTTTTGTCAGTGAGGTGGGCTCTGCGGTCTTCTTCAAAGGAGGTTGCTGCCCGCCAAACTGTGAGGCGCCAAGATGCACGGTTTGAGGCGTTATCAGCCCACTGGCGGTGGTCAATGTGGCAGGCACCAAGAGATTTCTTTAGGCAGTCCTTGTACCTTTACTTTGGTGCACCTCTGTCACGGTGGCCAGTGGAGAGCTCGCCATATAACAAGATCTTGGGAAGGCGATGGTCCTCCATTCTGGAGACGTGACCCACCCAGCGCAGCTGGATCTTCAGCAGCGTGGACTCGATGCTGTCGACCTCTGCCATCTCGAGTACTTCGACGTTAGGGATGAAAGCGCTCCAATGGATGTTGAGGATGGAGCGGAGACAACGCTGGTGGAAGCGTTCTAGGAGCCGTAGGTGATGCCGGTAGAGGACCCATGATTCGGAGCCGAACAGGAGTGTGGGTATGACAACGGATCTGTATACGCTTATCTTTGTGAGGTTTTTCAGTTGGTTGTTTTTCCAGACTCTTTTGTGTAGTCTTCCAAAGGCGCTATTTGCCTTGGCGAGTCTGTTGTCTATCTCATTGTCGATCCTTGCATCTGATGAAATGGTGCAGCCGAGATAGGTAAACTGGTTGACCGTTTTGAGTTTTGTGTGCCCGATGGAGATGTGGGGGGGGGCTGGTAGTCATGGTGGGGAGCTGGCTGATGGAGGACCTCAGTTTTCTTCAGGCTGACTTCCAGGCCAAACATTTTGGCAGTTTCCGCAAAGCAGGACGTCAAGCGCTGAAGAACTGCCACAATAAATTTGAGCGAACTTGACCCCTCCTCCTCTCTTTCAATACTGTGCATTTTCCCTCTCCTTTCTTTGTCCTGAATCAGATTTTCAACAGAAATATCCATCTCTCTCTCTCTCCACGGATCCCACCTGATCTACTGAGTTCCTCCGGCACTATTTTTTTTTGGCCTCAGCTGCAGCATCAGTAATCTCTCTTGTTCTAATTCTTTTGTAAAATCAAATTGTCTTCAATCATCAGATTACGTAATAACAACAAGAAAAAAAACCAGATTTTTATACATTCTAGAGATACAGCACAGTAACATGTCATTCTTGGTGCCCCAGGGATTTCAGCTCCAGTTCCAACCAATTTTCCCCCTAGCAGGATCCCAAGTACCTACACTATATTGACTCCTGCTCTCTTTGCTTCTCTCACCATATCTTGCAGACCACCCTCAGCTCACTTTCTCACTACCTCAGCACTGTACCTCACTCACTCACTGCAACTTGCCACAGACAACACTCCTACTTCATCCTCTGCTGGATCCATAGGTTCAACCACCAGTTCAACACTCACCTAGTGTCTATCAAGAAATGGAAGCTCATCTTGCTGGAATCTGCTGCCTCTGTGACCTCCCATACGGGCCCCATCCTTGGTCCTGGTAGCCAATAGGACCGAGCCTCTGTCGTGATCTCCCACCTTTCTTCGTTACATCAACTACAACTTTGGTGCTGACTCATGCACCAATGAAGGAGCTTATTCACTTGATCCATTTTGTTGCCAACTTCCACCCTGATGTCAAATTCACTTGGTCCATCTCTAGCAACACTCTCCCTTTTCTCAATCTCTCTGTCTCCGTCTTGGGAGACAAAGCCTTGACAGACATCTTCTCCAAACCCACCAACTTTCACAGCTATATCAACTACACCTCTTCACACCCTGTTCCCTGTAAGGATTCCTTTCCTTTTCCTCAATTCAATAGTTTCCACCACATCTGATCCTAGGATGAAGTCTTCCAAGCCAGGTCATCATCCTTCCCTTCTACACCATCACCTCAGCCTTAACCTGCATATCCTCCATTACCCGCACATCTGCTCCAGCCCCCTCCACACATAATAAGGATAGGATTCCCCTTGTCCTCACCTACCACTCCACCAACTTCCGCATCCTCCTCCGCTCTTCACCTTTCACAGGGGCTGCTCCTTCCTTGACTCCATCTTCCACCAATTGCCCCCTTGGCACCTACCGCTGTGACTGTAAGAGATGCTCCACACCTCCTCCCTCACCACCATTCGGGGTCCCAAACAGTCCTTCCAAGTGAAGCAACATTTGCAGGTATCATCTACTGCGTCCAGTGCTCCCACTGTTGTCTCCTCTACATCAGAGAGACTGAACACAGACTAGGAGCTCGCATTTTTGAGCACCTTGTCTCTGTCTGCCTCAACAGTAGGAATCTCCCTCTGGCCACCCATTTCAATTCCCTGCCCCATTTCCTTGTCGACATTTGTGCCTCATGCACGGCCGGACTGAGGCCACCCACATTGGAGCAACAGCACCTCATATTCCATCCGGGCGCCATCCCACCAGATGACATTAATAACACTGACTTCTTAGGTTTCCGTTTGCCATCTCCTCCACCAATGCTCCACCCATGTCTCCTTTCCTGTAGTTCTGTCTGTCTCTCCTTCCTCAGCACTGCAATCATTGAGCCGAAATCCCCTACCCTCGCCCTACCAATTCTCACCTTTCCTCTCTCCTGGCCTCTTCTCCATATCTAATTTTCATATTTTGTCCATTAGTCTGTACTCCTCTCCATGCTACTTCTTCCCTTACGTTGGGCTCAGGCCTAAAACATCAGTAATATACCTTTACCTCCTGAGGACGCTGCGAGAACTATCGAGTTCCACCAGCACTTCTGATTTTCCTGTGACATCACAGCGTCTGCAGACTTTTCTGCTTCACTCCTTCTGATCCACAAGACCGTACACCCCCCACACCCCCCCCTATATATTGATTTACCTGCAAACCCTGTATGTTTTGGAGGGTGGCAGAAAAACATGCAGTTACTGGAAGAACAGACAGCGTCGGACTTGAACCCAAGTCGCTGGCACTATAATAGCATTGCTCTAACCTCTACACTAACTGTCCCACCCCATTCCGAAGAAGAAACAAAACCACACTGGATTTTTTACCTCTATTATCCAACAATCTATTGCTCGGTAAACAGCAGGTATGCAATTGCTCAAAACACAACTGACTTTATATCAACACTGAATGAATGCACCCTGCTCAGATAATTCATTAGCGTAAACTTAATACAGCAACAATCTTCCTTCCATTTAGTTGGGAGGAGCTCAGATGCCTTCAAGGCCTTCATTAAGCTTTGTATTTGGAAGAACATTTGACATAGCCCTTAAGTGCAGTTTTTCAGTTTGGCTAATGGAATAATTAGTCAAACAGTCCCACATTAAATATTCAAATGATTTCATAAGGGTTAACAGCTGAATGGTTAGCTTTATCAACTACAACCAATCTTCAATGCCAATCCTTCTCCTGTAAGTGGTCCTGGCAATGATTCGTGGAAATATGAGGCAATCTATTCTCGAAGGGCCCACGTTTCTAACCTGGATCCAAATGCTAATCATTGCTTGATTGATTTTAATAACATAATACAAAATGTAATTTGAGATTGCAGGGATGATCATTTCTGAACTACAGTTCAGCAATAATCCCTCCCTATCCATCCTTTGACCCTTTTAGGCTCTTTCCACTTTAATCACTGGAAGTGCAAATCTTGTCCCTATATGTCCCTCTTCACTTCCATCCAGGGACAAAAACAGACCCACACCTGCACCCCCCACCCCTCCTCCCTCCCCAGCAAGGCAGTGCTTTATAAGCACAGCAACCAACATGATCTATCGGATTTGGAGAACTTGATGTGGTCTCCTCTACGTCAGTGAGATCAAACGCAGATTGGGTGACCACTTTGCCAAGCGCCTGTGCTTTGACTTTGGGTCAAACCTCAAGCTTCCTGTTGCCAACCATTCCAACTCCCCCAATTATTCTGAATGATGATATGTCTGTCCTGGAACCAATGGGGGGAAAAATAAACACAAAGTAAATGACATGACAACCGGTGTTAATGAATCTTAAGGAAAGTGGCCAGGAAGAGGATGATATCTTTGTGGATGATGTTGAAGAGCTGTATAGGAAAGGCAATGCTTTCATAGGATTTAAACAAAGCAGCAAAATCTTGCCAGATATTCAAAAATATAGCTGATTGTTGGTTGTTCTGAGTGTAGGAGTCTTCCTGCAGAAGAGGGGAAAATCCCTAGTTTTGATTGAAGATGATCTTTTTCTCTTTCAAATAACACCTACCTATATTCTGAGCACAGACTGAGTACCATGTCTTCTGAAACCTGCCAGGTATGTTTGCCTAGATTAGCAGCAGTTTCACAGTCTTGTGTGCCGTGCTCTGGAGCTTCCAATGTACTCAGTGGTTGATGGTCATCATGGTGGCAAAGGATCTGTCCTCTTCTGGGGTGTCTAGCTTCTGTCCTCTTCTGGGGTGCTATAGAGGTTCACCTCAGCCTATGGAAACAGACTGATGGTTAAGGCCTGGAGCCAAAATCAACCAATTCTGCACCAGTTCTAATGGATTCTAACTGAATGGCAGCTGAATTATCGAAAATGTACAATGCCAGAGTCCATTTTCTCTGTTCTGTTCATAAAAGAGCTTTCCAAACTCCTCCTGTCACCCTCTGGTCATAGATATCCAAGTACCCAATGTCTTTTACTTATGATTTAGTCTTTAACCTCTATCACCCTTTCAGGCAGTTTACACCAACTAGATGATTTCTTTTTCTCATCTCACCTCTTATCTTTCTTGTTTAAATCTGTCTCCTGATTTTTGATCCATTCCTTCCTATTCACTGCATCTAGGTTCCTCAGGAATGTAACACATCTTAATAGTCTGCCCTGAGCTTCCACTGTTCCAAAAAGAGAAACAAAAAATCCTTCCTCACACTGACAATACTCTAATTCAGACAACATCCTCATATATCTCCCTCACTTGCACAGTGTGAAATCTTCAAGATTCAATTTTGTCCTGTAATAAAAAATGCCCTATTACACCAAGTTGCCTTTTTTCTGCTCTAAGGCAAATAGATTTGCCATCAGTGGAAATGGCCTGAAGCATCTCTTACAGTCAGAGAAAGAGAAGCAAAAGAGAATTCCCACCAGAGTCACCGAGTGTCTCCAACGTACCCGCAAACTCCGCAGCCGCACAGAATCAACTCCAAACCGTCGGCAACCCGAGCTCCAGATCCAAACCTCCGATACGACTAGTGCCCTTGGCAACCTCTCGCATCCCAGTTCCAAAAACATTGGGACCCCTTCAGCCAGTCAGCCGCCAGCAGTCTGCAGCCTGATGCGAGTCCCTTGACTGCATTCTCCAGCAGCCCACAGCCTGTGTGGTTTCTTCGCCTTAAGTTACTTTTTCGGTAATCTTTTTCGGTAATGAGACCCGATCTGGGCATATTATTCAAACTGTGGAAAAGTAAACCTCTTTTTGGGTCACTGGATAAGTTGAGATACATTTGCATAATGTTAAGTAAAATGAAAGTTTGCCAAGTTATTTCTAACAATCCATTCCTGGGTGGTGCCATTAAACAGCCACGTAGCATCCTCTGGTGGCAAGTGACCAGGTGACCTGTTTTAATTATTTAATGTGGATTAAGTTATAAATATTTGGCCAGGATCTCAGAACAATTCTCCTCCTCTTCTTTGGACAAATGCCATGGGACACTTTATATTCACTTTAAAGAGCAGATAGGAATGTATTTAACATTACATCCGAAAGATGGCTCCTCTGACAATGCAGCACTCCCTCAGCAATGCACACAATTTTCAGGCAGGATTTTTATGGTTCAAATGAAGCAAGAATAAATATAAAGGAGGTGATCAATTGAAAACCATTACCAACAAAATGCTGCTGGCTGTTTGGCCTGGCTTTGCTAAGAATGATGATTATGAATATTCACAGAATCATAAATTAAAGCACAGAAAGGAGCCAATAGAGCTATCCAATCAGTCCCATTCTCCTGCCTTTCCACCAAAGCTCTCCAAATCTTTTCCCTTCATATATTTATCCATTTTCCTTCTGAACATTACAATTGATTCTCCTTCCATTATCACGTCTGGCGATGCAAACAGACCCCAACCACTTCCTGCCTATTGAAAGTTTTTCTTCTTGCCATCACATTTTATCCTATGCCCGCTGGCTGTTGACTCCTCAATCAAAGGAACTGTTTGCCCTCTCTCTGATCTCATTAACTTGCTCACTTTAATATAATCCAGTGGTTTTCGCTCTTTTTTTCTTTCCGCTCACATACCACTTTAAGTAATCCCTATGCCATCAGTGCTCTGTGATTAGTAAGGGATTGCTTAAGGTGGGATGTGAGGGGAAGGGATGGCTGAGAATCACTGCTCTAGACCCAATGGTTACTGAAATATTTTGTTTGAGAAAAATTGGCATTGGCCCATTTCCTTTGGAGTTATGAAACTGTGCACGTAATGAGTCAATTAGGACGATCAAAACAGTGGTTTTCAAATTGTTTCTTTCCACTCACACCCCACTTTACGTAATCCCTTACTAATCACAGATCACCTATAGCATAGGAAATACTTAAGATGGTACATGAGTGGAAAGAAACAGTTTAAAAGCCACTGAGTGTAAAATCACTTGCCATCTTGCCTTTTCAAAGCCAAACAATTCCATCTCTGAAGTCTATCCACTTTGCTAAAATCAAGTTCAAGTTCTGGTTTATTATCATCTAATGATCCATACACAACCAGATGAAACAGAGTTTCTCCAGACCACGCTTACACACATCATAAATTCAGCACTTAATAATCACATATATATGTAAAAATATAAAATAAATTTGTATAAATAATTTACTCTGTTTCATTTATAGAGACCCAAGGTTGCAGGATACTGTTCATCAATCACACAGCCAGCAGGAACTATTGTTTCCCAGTCTGGCAGCTCCTGATGGTAGTAGGTCAAAGATACTCTGCGATGGATAGGAAGATTCCTCAATCATTTCTGAGCCCTATTTAAGCTTCACTCCAGGAAAATGATGTCAATATAGGAAAGGGAGAACCCAGTGATCTTCTCAACCATTTTAATGATTTACATGAGTGTCCTCTGATGCTTTGGAGTTAGCGTGCCACACTATAATGCAGCAAGCCAGGACACTCACGGAAATTGTTATCAAGATGTGGGCCAGTAGCCTTGCCCTCTTCAGCCTCCTTCAGGAGTGTAGGTGCTGTTGTGTCTTCCTAACTGATGATGAAGTGGTAATGGGTCCAGGTTAAATCATCTGTTATATGCCTCATTTTAGGAACTCTCTAAACCCTCTCTAAAGTTTTTGTGGAACCCAAAACTAGACAAAGATTCATCAGAGCTTTTTTGCCTTTATGAAATCATTGTTACCAATATCTCTATACCCCAAATCTCTCTTCTCTTGTTTCTTTTTCTTTGGCTTGGCTTCACGGACGAAGATTTATGGAGGGGGTAAATGTCCACGTCAGCTGCAGGCTCGTTTGTGGCTGACAAGTCCGATGCAGGACAGGCAGACACGGTTGCAGCGGTTGCAGGGGAAAATTGGTTGGTTGGGGTTGGGTGTTGGGTTTTTCCTCCTTTGCCTTTTGTCAGTGAGGTGGGCTCTGCGGTCTTCTTCAAAGGAGGTTGCTGCCCGCCAAACTGTGAGGCGCCAAGATGCACGTTTTGAGGCGATATCAGCCCACTGGCGGTGGTCAATGTGGCAGGCACCAAGAGATTTCTTTAGGCAGTCCTTGTACCTTTTCTTTGGTGCACCTCTGTCACGGTGGCCAGTGGAGAGCTCGCCATAGAACACGATCTTGGGAAGGCGATGGTCCTCCATTCTGGAGATGTGACCCACCCAGCGCAGCTGGATCTTCAGCAGCGTGGACTCGATGCTGTCGACCTCTGCCATCTCGAGTACTTCGACGTTAGGGATGAAAGCGCTCCAATGGATGTTGAGGATGGAGCGGAGACAACGCTCTTGTACTTCTTTTAGAATTGTACCTTCCAGTTTATATTGCACCCCCTCATTCTTCTTACCAGCATCAAATTTCATCTGCCATCTACTGTATGTACTCAAGTAATAATCGAGTTGTAGGGACAAATTGTTCAAGTAAAATTTGGAGGGGGTCAATTTTTACACGGATACTACTTTTGAACACGACGATCAATGCGTCAGGAGCACATTTGGCTAGGACCGGGTGGAAAGTCTGCATTCGGTACATCAGGAGCTCAGATGGGCAGGTGGAAGAGGCGGCGATCCGTGGTCGGGTGCTCAGATGGGAGGGCAGACGGGGTGTTGGGAGCTCAGATGGGCGGGCAGCCAAGGAGAGGATCTCTTATTGGAGGGGGGGCCGGGAGCTCCGGTGGGTGGGTGGCCAGGGTAAGGATCCGAGGTCGAGACATTGGGAGCTCCGTTGGGCAGGCGACCAGTGCAAGGGTCCACGGTCAGGGTGTCGGGGGCTCGGATGAGCAGGCTTGAATGATCAAAAATAGGGGGGAAGGGTTGACTTTTACACAGATCATACAGAAAAAAAAAACATGATTTTTTTTGGGCCAAACAAGGGGGAGTCAGCTATTACAAGGGATCAACTATTACACGAGTATATATGGTATCTACTCATTACACCACCATGCCATTACCTCTTAAACCTATTGTCCTCACGGTTCACTGTACCACCAGGTTTTTGTCAACTGACAAATATGGAAATTGTGCCTTTTATACCCAAGTCCAAATTATTTATATGAATATTGAGAAAAGCAGTCTTTTCACAACTATTCTAATTTCTTAATTATTTTATTCCAAACTGCTAGTGCCTTTTTGATTCATGAGCATTAATCTTAATGACAAGTCTATGTCACAGTACTTTTCAGAGTCTGCATGGATCACATCAACCATAGTTCCTTCATCAACCCTCTCTGCTACTTCATGGAAAGATTCCATCAAATTAGACAACGCTTGCTTTAATAAATCCACGTTGTCTTTTTCAAATCAATCCTCACTTGACCAAGTGCTGCTACATTTGCCCTGGTTTGGCACGGTTAGCGATTGGGACCGGGGTTCATATGCCATGCTGTCTGTAAGGATTTTGTACGTTCTCCCTGTGCCTGTGTGGGTTTACTCCAGGGCCTCTGGTTTCCTCCCACCATTCGAAATGTACCGGGGATGTAGGTAAATTAGTTGTAAATCTGGCATCATGGGCTCGTGGCTGAAATGGCCTGTTTCTATGCTGTATGTCTAGACCAGTGGTTCTTAACCATTTTGTTTCCACTCAGATACCATTTTAAGTATTCCCTATACCATATGTGCTCTATGATTAGTACGGGATTGCTTAAGGCGGTATGTGGGTGTTTTAATCGTACCTAATTGACTCATTTTGTGCACGGTTTCATAACTCAAAAAGAAACGGGCCACTGGCAATTTTTCTCAAGCAAAATATTTCAGTAACAATTGGGTCTAGAGCAGTAATTCTCAACCTTCCCTTCCCACTCACATCCCACCTTAAGCAATCCCTTTCTAATCACAGAGCATTGATAGCATTGGGATTACTTAAAGTGGTATGTGAGTGGAAACAAAAAGGTTGAGAACCACTGGCGTAAACTTAAATTAAAAAATTTAAATTTTAAATTTAAAAAATTCAGCCCTACCAAGCTTAAACTGACTGGCTGTGGTAGTTAATGAGGCTATCCCTTTGGCAAAGATGTAACAGGTGTACGAGTCCAGTCCTCAGTAATTCTCTCTACACCTTCTCTAAATCGTTTGCAATTTTCCTGAAGTGTGAGGCAGCGAATGGCATATAACATTCCAATTAAAACTGAATCAGTGTGTTAAAATGATTTACCATAACATTTTATTCTTGTATGCTCTCCCTCTATTTGTAAAAAACCTAGATTCTCATATGCTTTTTTGGCTTCGATCTGAACCCAACATGT
Source organism: Narcine bancroftii (assembly GCF_036971445.1). Lineage (NCBI taxonomy): Eukaryota > Metazoa > Chordata > Chondrichthyes > Torpediniformes > Narcinidae > Narcine > Narcine bancroftii. Next base: position 195,797,763 of record NC_091475.1, read on the forward strand.
ATTCATGCATATCTCCTAATTCTACAGATGCAGGGTAGATTGTGATCGCTGTAATTTCCTCTGCCGTTTTCCCACAGTAATTTAGGATACTCTCATCGCGACCAGGTGACTTACCTGCTTTAAGTGCAATTAGACTTTCCGGTCATTCTTGCTACAATTTATGAGATCCTCTTGAATCATTTCACCATTGTTGACAACACCATTGTTGTTGGCCGAATACTCAGAAATGATGCCAGAATGGAGACTGAGAATTGGGTTGGGTGGTGCCAGAACAAAAATCTTGCTCAGAAGGTGGATTTTACTGTGGGATGGAGCTGGATAGGGTTAATGCCTGCAAGTTCCTGGGAGTCCCCTTAATGGATGAACTCTTCTGGAGCCAACCTAGTGAGGAAATTGTGAAGGTGGCCTCTACTTTCTAAGAATTCTGAGGAGACGGCATGCTGTTGAATACTCTATCAATCTTTGGCACTTCACCAAGGAAAGTACACTGACTGGTTGGTTTGCATCGCAGCTTAGTTTGTTAGCACAAGTTGCCCACGGCAGCAGAAAGTAGCAAACGTAGCTAAATCCATCATGGGCACTGACCACTCATCCATTGAAAACATCAATGTTAGGCACTGCCTCAAGAAGGCAGCCAACATCATAAAGGATCAGCATTGCCCTGGTCACTACCTCTTCTCACTGTCACTTTCAGGAAAAAAAAATACAGTATCCTGAAGACCTCCACCTCTGGGCTCCAGAACAGTTTCTTTCTAATGGCCATAAAGGTCTTGAATCTTCCCTTGTTATACTTATCATATACTCCAACATCACAAAAAGACCTGTCTAGCATTTTTTTTTAATTGTACTAACTGTAACTGTACATGTTTCTTATTTATCTTTAGGACTCTCCTCAAAGTGTATGGGCTTCTTTCCACATGAAGAGTCAAGTTTAGTTGGTTTCTTCTGAGCTTCTCTCCCTACTGAGTGCATAAAAAAAATCTAAATTTTCTTTATCATTTCAGTCCATGCTCTCCTCCGCTAAGAATGGCTACTCCATTCCACTCTCACTTTGACCTCTCTGTCTTCAGTTTCTTGTACTGTTCCAATGAAGCCCTCAGCTCTCAGCAATGTTTAAATTGTTCATTCTTCTATAAGATCATTCAAGGATTGTTCCTTTCCTGCTGTTATCAGACTCCTGCATGAGCCTCACAGCAGGAGATTGATGTTGCCTTTGCTCTGAACCAGTTGATCTCTCTCTCTGTCACTCTACACTTCTGTACCATGCTTACTTGCTGTACCTTTTTTTTAAACATAGACATACTGGGCCTCTCGGCCCACAAGCCTTTTCCCAATTGCACTGAATTGACCCAAAATGCCCGGTACGCTTTGATTGGTGGGAGGAAATTGGAACCCCCAAGGGAAACCCACACAGACACGGGGAGAATGTACAAGCACCTTAGAGATAGATAGCATGGGATTTGAACCCCAGTCGCTGGCACTGTAACAGCGTTGCACTAACCCCACCTATGCCAGTGTAACAGTGCTGTTACAGTATCTGTGCATGAGACGTTTGGGTGAACTATACCTTGCTACGTCTAACAATAAATTTGAACTGAATTCCAACTGTAACAGTAATGCCTCTTTTATCTCTCCCCCATATGCTGTATTCAGCTTTTTTATTTCCAATTTGCAACATGGGCTGTATTTTTGGCTTTTTGATGACCTTATCTGGATCTGTTCTCATCTCACTGCTTTAACCTTGAAGTGGTTTAAATCCTTTTCTACTGCACTGATTATCGCGATAGCTTCCTTTGTTGCACTTTATCCCCAATTTCTCATGCAAAAAGTCCCAAGATGGCTGACACCTAAAGTCTGAATCACAACAGCATATTCTATTAAGCAACCTGATTATTAAACGATAAATTGTGGCAGGTTTCTGTGGTAACAGCCACAATTTCCACAAAATAAAATATTTCAGGAATAAAGTTCAATCAAACCAAACACAACCTATTCCAGCAAAGTACAATGTGGTCAAACCCTGCAAATTTGGCACATTGATGGTGCCAGACTGGCATACCTTCTGGACCATCGGCACATTTAGCGTAGCAATTGGTGTGATGCGATTCCAGTGCTAGTGACCCATGTTCAATTCCAGCACAATCTCGAAGAAGCCTGTACATTCTCTGATTGGGTTTTCCCTGGGGGTTCCAATTTCCTCCCACCCTCCAAAACCTACTGGATTGTATGTGAATTTGGGTTCAATTGGGCGGCGTGGGTTTAAATGGCCAGAATCAGTTTCTACTGTGTTGTAAATACAAATAAAATTATTGCCATGAATACAATATAACTTTATTGTCATTTAAGACCAGACTGTAAAACAATCCACAGTTAAAAACGAGATAACTTTTCTCCAAACCATAATGCTACCCACACATAATGAGATTACACAAAACCAAAGTAGACAACACAAGGCTATGCCATTTCTACACCAGACAAAAGAAAAAAAAAACAACACAAAACTGAAACACACCTACACAGAGCTACATACTGAATAAAAAAGAAATCAGTGCGAACAATACAGTAGAAGATGAAAAACGACATTAGTCATAGCAGAGACAAGTTACATTTTCATAGACTTAGTTTTTAAAGTCTAGTAGCTTGAAGTGAAGAATTGCCACACAGTCCACATGTCCATGCAGAGCCCCAAGCTTCGGCACAGTAGCGATAGACCCAATGACCTCCTCACCGACCCCACCATCTGCCACATGACCCCGCTCTCCAAGATAGCACAGCTACCAGAGCCCCTGGGGCCAGGCACTCGGCACAGCCACTCCGGGCTCCCCAACACTTCTACCACAGAACACACAGACATCCAGATACCCCCCAGCCAGGCACACGGCACAGCACACCTCCACAAAACCCGCCACAGCATCTCCTCCTCCTCGGCCACATAAAGCACTTTTAATTCACCTTCTTTATATATTGCACAGTATCAATTGTGAACACAGTCAATTTAAATGGAATAAGGGAAGTGGGGTCTGCTGAGAAAGAGAACACTGACTGCATAGTTTTAGGGTTGAGTCTAACGTATGTTTGTTTTTTTTACCCAGAGAATGTTGGGTGTCTGGAATGCACTGCTAGAAATGGTGGTGGGGGCTGGTACAATAGAGATATGCAAAAGGCTCTTAGATAGGCCCATGTATATAAAAAATATAGAGGCCTGTAGGTACGAGGTAGGAAAGGGTTAGATTGCCATGGATAGGGGTACATGGGCTAAGGGCCTGCTCTGTGCTGACCTACGTAAACCTCCTCCACCATACCTGGTGAGCCAGATGCTGAAATACTGGGACATTTGAACAATCAAACAGTGGATTATGAGAGTTTCTTCTGCAGAAACGTGGTAACTGAATGCTGACCTCACAGCCGCCCATAAGTGAAGACCTCTGATACGTTAATAGCACTGTAAATTTTCCTTATCCCCCAGACTGAACAGGGGATCATAATTAAAAGATCGTCAAATAATTCCAATACCAATACAGGAGAAAGCTCTCCATCAATGCCTAAAAGGTAGAAAGGTACAAAACGATTTAGACAAAATTGACAAAAGAAAAAGGAATAAGATCCTGCAAAGTGAGATAGAAGGGAGCAAAGTTGGATCACAATCAATGCTTTGGATAATTTGAAAGAGTTCACATTTTACAAATTACCTGTTTGGTGGCAGCAATAATCGTTTCAGTCCATGTGTGCAAAGTACTTGTGTATATAAGGTCCTAAATGAATACTTTACTTCAGTGTTCACTAAAGGACCAGCTTTTGGAGGAGGCAACCATATAACCACATAACCATTTACGGAGCGGAAACAGGCCATATAACCATATAACCATTTACAGAGCGGAAACAGGCCATGTTGGCCTTTCGAGTCCACACCGGTTCCCTGATTTTGTGCGTCCTCTTCAGGCATTGGTCCCGGTAGATCTTCATTCAATAACGATGAGTGAATTCAATGCAGGTGGAATCAGATGTAGAAATGTTTGTGAATTTGAACATAATGTCCCAACTTCTATCTTCTATATCCTGATTCATGGAGGCAAGCATGACATACACCATCGTTGGCCGAATAACCAGAATTGATGAGTCAGAATATAGGATGGAGATCGATTATCTGGTTGGATGGTGCCAGAACAACAATCTTCCTCTCAATATCACCAAGACCAAGGAACCTGATTGTTGTTCTAGCTGATTTTAGGAAAGTGTCCGTGGATTTGCCTGCAGTGCTCCAACAGCTTCTGAAACCCATCGATCCGGGAGCAACCTGCCTCAGCTCCAGATCCAAACCTCCGACATGGTCAGGAAGCCTTCAACACCCGAGGCTTTCAAGTCAAGTTTTTTGTCATCTGATTGTACGTACAACCCAACAAAAACCATTCTCTGATCCTTGAGGGAGACTCCAGTGATCCTCTCTGCTACTCTTTTGGTCCTGTGGACTGACCTCCGATTCATTTCTCTGCAGCAACCGTACCACACTGTGATGCAGCCGGCCAGGATGCTCTCGATAAGCTCCTATGATGGTAGCCTTGTCTGCTTCAGTCTTCTCAGGAAGTGCAGTTGCTGTGGGGTCTTCCTGAAAAGTGAGGAGATGTTGAGTGTCCACGATAGGTCACTAGTTAGATGAACTATAAGGAACTCGGTGCTCTCCACTCTCTCTGCTATTGTTGGCCTTTCGAGTCCGCACCGGTTCACTGATTTTGTGCGCCCTCTTCACGCATTGGTTCCGGTAGATCTTCATTCAATAACAATGGGTGAATTCAACGTAGGTTGAATCTTATTGAAATTGAAAGCAAGATTGTTGTTCATGGCTCAAAAAAACTTTATGAGGATAGGGAGCTAGATGCGGTCTACATGGATATTAGCAAGACGTTTGACAAGGTCCCTCATGGGAGACTCATCCAGAAAGTCATGAGGCATCAGGATTAGTGGAACCTTGGCTGTGTGGATAAAAAATTGGCTTGCAGGAAAAAAAAGTAGAGAGTAGTAGTGGAAGTAAAGTATTCTGCCTGCAGGTGGGTGACTAGTGGGGTGCTGCAAGTATTTGTTCAGGGACCCCCTGCTCTTTGTGATTTTTATCAACGACCTGGATGATGAGAGGTGAAAGGATGGATGGGTCAGTAAGTTTGCGGATGACATGAAGGTTCCAGGAATTGTAGATGGAGCTGTAGGTTGTCGAAGGTTACAAGAGGATATGGACAGGATTCAGAGTTGGGCAGAAAAGAGCAGGTGGATTTCAATCTGGATAAGTGTGAGGTGATACATTTTGAAAGGCTGAAGGCTGAGTACAGTTTAAATGGTCAACTAATTAAGGGTGTGGATGAACAGAGGGAATGGGGTTAAAATCCATCCTCCTCCCAGGTTGATAGGATAGTTAAGAAGGCCCATGGGATGCTCGGCTTCATTAATAGGGGGATTGCGTTCAGTAGAAAGATCATGTTGCAACTCTACAAATCTCTGGTGAGACCACACTTGGAGTTCTGTGTTCAGTTCTGGTTACCTCATTATAGGAAGGATGTGGAAGCCAATGGAGAGGATGCAGAGGAGATTTAGCAGGAGGTTGCCTGGATTGGTTAGTGGAGGCAAGATTAGCAGAGCTGGAACGTTTCTTTATGGAGTGTTGAAGGATGAGAGGAGACTTGATCGAGATCTACAAGATTATGAGAGGCAAAGATAGGGTGGACAGCCAGCTCCTGTTCCCCAGGGCAGGATCAGCAAACACCAGAGGACATATGTGCAAAGTGAAGGGAGGGAAGTTTAGGGGAGACATCAGGGGTGTTTTTTTTTATATGGAGAGTAGTGGGTGCCTGGAATGCCTTGCCAGGGATGGTGGTGGAGGCTGAAATTTTGGGGCCATTTGTTCTTAAATTAGTTTCTATTTTTGAATGGAAAATGCTGCAGTAAATTAAAAGGCTAACATAAATTGTTAAAAAGTGAATATTTTATCAGTTATATCAAATTGATGTCATCCAGTCAATGCTACCTGATTTAATTCTCCATCCTCCTTGTTTTTTTTTTCCACCTTGCTTGATTTCTGAATAATATGCTCTGCTGTTTTACTGAGGTTTTCCAATTTAGGAAGTGCAGCGGTTCCAATTTTCTACTGCTCATTTACCCAACTAGGGGTGGCTACTTTAATTGCATAAATAGGGATCGCCAGCCTACATCTTATCTCTTCACTGATGCCACCTGCCACTGGAACAAATCTCTATCCCTGTAAAAATCAGAGCTTTCTCTTTGAAAGGAATTTAAAAATCAGTCTCGGCTCATAAAATTTATTCGAGGCCACGCTTTACCTGACTTGTGTACAGTAACAGGACTGTAACTGCAGTTGGTTATTTCAGGAACGGCTTCCAAGAACTGAAGGCAATCTTTCTGCAGCCTGCAACAGTATCTGGGGAGCAAAGCATCATGAGATGCTCACGATCCTTGCCTATGATATTCCTTTTACTGAATGAACACTGGATTTCAATTATTTAACTTTGCCTACAGTAAGGAAGACAGAGAGTCACCACTTTGTCCAACACTCCTTACAATAACTCATTCCCCAGTAAGGAATGAACTCGCAACCCCTATACCCATCAGTTCCCTTCTTACCCCCACTGGTATGAGATAATTTAAAGAAGCAAATTAATACACGGACCACAAGCTGCTGGGTAAAGTCTGGAACCCCTGGTCGGTGAGGCCTTTCATACATCTTTCACACTTTTCATACCATCTAGCAATGAGGGCCTGCATTCCATTGACTAGAGGAATGTACTTAGTCCGGTGCAGACTAGAAGGGCCAAAATGGCCTGTTTCCGTGCTGTAATTGTTATATGGTGGTTATATGGTTGCACAAATTCCTAAAAAAATGCTTAAACGCTTCACAAGATTCAAGATTCCTTAATTGTCATGTAATATTACACAAAATTTTGTTTTGCCTGCCGTGAGAATTGCCCTGTGCCCCTTACAGTAAGAGAGAAAGGGTAGCAAAAGAGAGTCCCTTCAGAGACAATGAGTGTCTGTGCATTTGCTTCCCGCACTCCCGCAGCCTCTGCAACTGCACAGACCCCTGTTCGATCCATTGGCAACCGGAGCTCCGAGTCCAAACCTCTGACATGATCATGTAGTCTTTAGCGCCATAGGCCATTTGGGAGCCCTTCTTGCCCTCAGCCCCCTCACAAATCCCATTTCTGATCACAATACCTGGCTCCCATGAGCCAATCTCCAGCAGGCCGCAGCCTTAGTGGATCTGCCGATTGCAAGTTACCAGCAGTCCGGGGCCTCTGTGAGTCTCTCAACCACAAGTCACTGATAGCAAGCAACCTGTGTGCGTCCTACAGCCGTTGAGCTCCTCGCTGGTCTGATGCACTGGTCAGCGTCCTGTAGGGTTCTTCAGCCACTGAGACTCTCACTGGTCTGCTGCTGTGGTCAACTTCCTGTAGGGTCATCTTCTCTACTTTTTCCCAACTGGGGGTATTCTCCCCATTGCTGGTGCACGGTGCCAGTCCGCTTGTCCCCTGGAATTTGCAACCCCGCACGGCCAATACCAAGCTTAGGCGCTGCCATCTTGGGAACAAGCCTCGGAGTTGCAGGATTTTAGTTAAAACCACCATCAGCAAACTTAACAGGCCATTGATAGACTGTGCACAACTGCTGATGTGCAGACTGAGCGACTGGACCTGGTGGAGCAGCACTGTGTCTCCACTCCCCGCTCTCCTGGGTCCACACCAGCATTACAGTAGCTCCATTTTTGTTTCACAAGGCGTCCCAACTGGATTTTTCACCACGCTGCTGACTAGAAACCTTGTCTTGCGTGCTAATTGGGCAAGTCAACCCATAATGCAATAATAAAACAATAGTTTTATTTTTAAACAATAGTGCAACATTACAGTAAATGAAAGAATGCAGGCTATAGTATTACAAAGATAAGGTGCAGGGTATGGAGAACAGTGCCATTAAAATAGCAAGAGGTTCATTTAAAAGTCTGATAACAAAAGGAAATAAACTGTCGTTGCAAATGTTTCAACAGTACGAACATCCTCTGCAGGATTGACAGTCGACAAAATCACCTTGTATCTTGCCTGTTCCTAGAAATTTGCCAAATGTAATCTGTATGTCCTGCATTCAAAGATAGACAGCACACTACTAGACCTCCAGCCCAATTTGACACACCAACCATTTTGACTCCCTAAGCTAACCCCAGTTTTCTGCACTTGGCCCAAATTCCTCTGAATCCTTTCTATCTGTATCCTGATCCAACTGTCCTTTGAATGTTGTTGTTGGCCCTGACTCTGAAGAACAAAGGGACATGGGCCTAAATCCATACATCTCCCAAGGTTACCGCGCAGGTTGATAGGCTAAGTTAAGAAGGCCAATGGGATGCTGGGCTTCATTCGTTGGGGAATAGAGTAATGTTGCAACTCTACAAATCTCTGGTAAGACCACACTTAGACTATTGTGTTCAGTTCTGGTCACCTCATTATAGGAAGGACGTGAAGCTATGGGTGATGCAGAGGAGATTCACCAGGATGTTGCCTGGATTGTAAAATATCTTATGAGGCAAGGCTTTTCTCCTTGAAGCAAAGAGGGATGAGAGGTGACTTAATAGAGGTGTACAAGATTATGAGAGGTGCCTGTTTCCCAAGGTCATGAATAGCAAACACCAGAGGACATCTGTACAAAGTGAAGGGAGGGAAGTTTAGGAGAGACTCCAGGGTAGGTTTTTTTTGCACAGAGTTGTGTGTGCCAGGAATGCCTTGCAATTTGGGGTAGTGGAGGCTGGAACATCAGGGGCATTTAAAGAGGCACATGGATGAAAGAAAAATGGAGAGTCATGAGGTAGGAAGGGCTGAGATTTTTTGGGGGTTGGAATATATAAGATGGCACAACATCGAGGGCCAAAGGGCCTGTACTGTGCTGTAGTGTTCTATGTTCTACTATTTCCTTTGACAGCCGGTTCCATAAACTCATCACCCTCTATGTGGAAAGAGGTGCCACTCAGATTTGTCTTTAAATCTTTCTCCTTATATCCTCTATTGATGTCCTTTAGTTTTAGACTCCACTATATTCTGAGAATTAAAAAAATTGCCTTATTTATGCCCCTCATCATTTACAACCCTCCATAAATTCTCCTCAGCCATATATGTTCCAGAGAGAAAATCCTCAGTCTATCCAGCCTCTCCATATAACTCATCCTACATTCTCAGCAACATTCCCATGAATCTTTTCTTCACCCTTTCCAAATTGATGATATTGTTTCTATTGCTAGGCAACCAAAACCATGATCTGAGCAATGACATGAAGCTTCTTCAGTTTCCTCCCACATCTCAAGTGGGTTGGGCGGGGGGGGGGGGGGGGGGGGGGAGGATCACCTGACCAATTTCAGCGAGGGGGGGAAGACAAAATGGGATGAATGTAAATGGACGATTGAAGGCCAGCGTGAACTCAGTGGGCTGATCAACCTATTTCCCCACCATCTCTCTCTGACAAAAGAATGAAACTGTCCGATTTTCTGACATATAATCCATTAGACCAAAATATGTTTTCTGCATTCCTTTCAAAACTTGCAGGATGTTTATGGAATACGAAGTTCTATCACCTGGAGATATAATTATACAAGTTTCACGTTCACACCCCAATTTTACATGCTTTGAACTTGGGGTAAGGTAGGATATTTATGATTCACTAAAAAATTATCTTGGGCCTCCATGTTAACTATCCTACCATCATGAAGTCACTATGTTTTCTTCTATGACACCCCATGTACCTACATGAACTTATTTCTACCGAGCATTTTATAATATAAAACAAATCGCTGATTGGGAAAAAAAAACACACAATGGTGGAGAAATGCAGCAGGACAAGCAGTGTCCTTTATATTCATTCATTCAGGTGCCTCACTGTTCGGTGTGGACAATCATGTCTTTCCATCTATCTCGATCTCTGTCCATCCGAATTGTAGTTGTTGCCTCCCCTGTTCTCCCTCGGTGAAGGCCCATTTTTTGAGCTGAGATCATAGTCAATGTTAAGTTCATGATTATACAAGGGAAAAATACTGAAGTGGTTTCCTGTTGCATTCCATTCTGGATGGGTAACCCTGGCCATTGGTCAGCAGATTCATCTGTCCAGCAGTTTTAGTTTTACAATCATAAATTTCAATTTGTAGAATCTGCTCGTAAAAACCAATATTTTCCCAAGCCTGAAACGTTGATTATGTATTTTTACCTTTGCTATATAAAGGGCATGCTTGACCTGGTGAGTTTCTCCAGCATTGGGTGTTTCTACCTCAACCTCAGTGCTTGCAGATTTTCATGTTTTAAATCACTAATTGATCCTGTTTTTTCACTGTGCCCATGACAGTCGCAATGTGTAAACCCTATGCACTGATTGCCACTGTCCTGGGCACAAAGTCCAAACCCTATATACTGATAGAACTGAAATATAACTTTATCACAAATACATCTGAGAAAGCTATACAGAAAGTCCATTTTGATCATCTTCAGATTTCAGATTTATTGTCAGATACATACATGGCATCACATACAACCCTGAGATTCTTTTTTCTGTGGGTGAAGCAGAATTATTGCAATTGGTAGTCTAAAAAAAAACTGTACGCAATGTACACATGTAAACAAATAAAGAAATGTAAACAAACTGCGTATGCAATACAGAGAAGAAAAAACCCAATAAAGTGCAAAAGTAAATAAGTTCCTGTTTGAGTTTATTGTTGCGGAGTCTGATGGAGGAGGGGTAGCAACTGTTCCTGAACCTGGTGTTCCTGAAGTCTTGTAGGCCCTACACCCCTTTCCTGATTGTAGCAGTAAGAACAAAGTGTGATTGCTCTCCAACAGTAGTGTTCTCCATAGATGTTCTCAGTGGTGGGGAAGGTTCTGCCTGTGATACCTGGGCTGTGTCCACTACCTTTTGGACCTTTGTGTATCTTGTTTCTTGGTGATACAAACATTATTCTGACAAACTAAGCCCTCAACAGCCTCATTATTCAACACACAGAGGGATAGATTTTCATATCGTCGGGTAACTGATGTTACAGAAAATAAGCGAATACTTGTAGATAGATTTGAGTCCACGGCCACATCAACCATGCTCTTGTTGAATCATGCAATGGGGCCAAGTCCCCTTCTCCTACTTCTCATGTTCTAATGTTCTGAGGTCATCCCACCCAATCCTGATAGAGTCCAGCTCTGTGCAGTGGGATTGTATCAAGTTATACCAAAATATTCTAGGTCAGACATTGCCACGCCAAAGCACCTCAGGACCCAACACAGTCATTGTACAGTTTTCCAGGTTGCCCACTGAGACAGGTGTCGACTGTTGCTCGAGAACCATTAAGCTAGTGGAGGCATTTTCTGGTCCACTCAGCATTGACTAGTCTTCCACTTGGATGTGGGGCCACGACTGAGTGCTGCAAGCTGCTACACATGAAAAGTCTCAGACTACATTCCCAAATGGGTGCAGTCACTGTAGGTAAAAAATGGTGGAGGATCTCAGCAGGTCTCGCAGCATCCATAGGAAGTAAAGATATATTACTGATGTTTTGGGCCTGAGTCTTAAAGCAGACAGCCACTTGAATAATAGAAATGGCAGTGGAAAGAGTTCAGATAATTGGATGAGAAGCGGCCAAAATAAAATAAAGGTGAGGAGCGATGGGGGAGGAGGAGGGGGCAATTTGGCTGCGTGAATGCAGAGCTGAGGTAAAGGAGACAGAGGTAAAAAAGAAAGGGACAGAGCTAAAAAAGAAAGGGAGGGGCAGGGGGATAGGGGCAGGTGGAACAATAGAGATCGGAAAAGTTAATGCAATCTGCCTAGAGGTGGCCAGATGGAATTTGAGTTGTTATTCCTCCAATTTGTAGTGTTCTCAGTCTAGCAATCCATGAGACCGTGGACAGACATGTCAGCAAGGGAATGGGGCAGGGAAATGAAATGGCTGGTCACAGGGAGCTCCATGTTATTGTAGCAGAGAGAGCCGAGGTGGTCAACGAAGCAATCGCCCAGACTACGTCCAGCCCAGGAGATGTGGGCGCCCATGGAGCTTCTCCTGCAATCAGAGGGGGAGGTGCCAAGTGGGCGATGGGCAAAAAAGGAGGAGTGGACAAGGGAATCATGGAAGGAGTGCTCCCTGTGGAATGTGGAGAGGGGGAGAGTAAGGAAGACGTGTCTGATGGTGGGATCACATAGTTGGTGGAGGATGATGTGTTGGATGTTGAGACTGTTGAGATGGTAGGTGGGGACAAGGGGAATTCTATATTTGTTACGCGTGGGAGCGGAGGGGGCCAGGGCAGATCTTTGTGGATGTGTGAGTGAGGGTTGAGGCGATGTTGTTTGAAGAAGTCACTCTAAGGACTCTTTGGGCAAGGATCACGGTTGAGAAACCTCTCGCACAACAACTGAAACATATGTTAAAATCATATGAACTATTTGCTGACATGTAAATAATAAATAATGTTATGTAACACAAAGTAATTGTAATAACATGGTCTGATGAAAATATTTACTTAAATGTTCCATATTCTTTGAAATTTTTCTATGTGTGATACATTATGATATATTTTTAATCAAATGAACTCAAATTTATTTCATGTCACTTACATCTGATCATCCATAGTCCCTGGCCTCAACAAACCCCTTTTTAATCAAATTATATTTAATTTTTTAAAAAACAGCAATTAAAACAAACAGGATTTCTCTGCTCCATATGAATTTAACAACTAGTTCCTTTGTATTTTGGCCACACTTAGTTGATACAATATTTTGAACAAAAATTTCAGTTAAAATTAAATTTAAAATTAATTCAGATGTGCCTTGCAGCAGCCTACACTAAAACGCGATGTGCTTGCAGCTGTGGAAGCTTTATAAATCTTGGTTCGCCCTCCGATTACTAATTGGAAAGCACTTCCCAGTGATAACTTCAAGACATTTCTGCCTATTAGCATTATGTAATGCAGAAGCATGTGGGAAGTGATGAGTTAGATAATCTTTTAGTACCTCTGGGATCTGCCTTTGGATGCAACCCAGACTGCAAGTCTAAAAGGTACAGCGACATCAGCTGTCCTGCTCAGATTTCAGTGAGAAGAATGTAATACCCTGGCTGCTATGGGACTGGGTCAGCTCAGGGAGGATATTAAAGATCAAGTCAAGTTTATTATTGTCTGGTTGTACAAGTACAACCCGACGAAACAGCGTTCTCCGGACCTCGGTGCAAACAGGCAGACACACAACTAGACATCGCATGCATACAGACAAATAAGACCTGCACAGGACCAGTATTCATTATATATAAATAAATAAGCATTGCATCATGAATACAAGAGTCTCGGGTGGTGAGTGCGAGTAGTTCCTTTGGTTGAACAGCATTCTCACTGCCTGTGGAAAGAAGCCATTCCTCAGCCTGGCTCTGAATCTCCTGGATCTCTTTTCTGACAGGAGCAGCTGAAAGATGCTGTGTGCTGGAGAGGAAGAGGTCTGAAGGGGAAGACGAACAATCATTCACACCTACATTATGTTGGTAATTTCAGATTTGAGAATTAGTATTTAATGGCCACTATAAATTCAGCTGCATGTTAACATTTTTTTTTAATTAATTCTACAGTAATAAATATTGGTGGAGATTTTGTTTTTAATACATTGGAAGGACGCTGGAGCTCTCTGCTAGGCCACCATTTGCAGAGAAATGCACGCTGCTCATTAAGCGTTTGGACTCAAGCCATTTTTAACCTTTCAAAATAGATGCTCCAGACTGGGTACATGGGTAAGCTACACTACGAACACCAGTAGGAACCATCTGGTGGCTGGGTATAAATACCAGACCCAGAAAATGGGGGGTACAGAGGTTATGTGCTTGTTAAAAGTCCCCGCAAACAGTAACACGGAATATATTTGATGTTGGTAGTCTCTGAAAACAGGGACACAGAGTCCGAAGGGTTATAGCTGGGCTCAGGGGACAGTATGGAAGGGCCAGGAGTCATGTCGCAGCCAGAAAAAATTGCAGAGAAATCTGAAGATGCTGGAAATTTGGAACATAAACAGAAAACATTGGAGAACACTCAGACAAGAGATGAAAATTTAAGCAAAATTATCATATCAGTTCAAAGCCCTCTTGGATATATAAAATCCTGAGGGCTACAGATAAGGTAGATGTTATTTCCACCCCCCCCCCAAGGGTGGGGGGGGCGGGAGGAAGTCCAAATAAGTTTGCGCAAATGCATCCCCCCTTCAGAAATAAAAAGGAATTCACAGAAACTTGGCAGGAATAAACATTGCTACTTATCTGAATCACCAGGCACGACTTAAATTGCTGATTGTGAGAATTTGCTACATAATAATTGCTCGCTGATAGGTGACAATTCAGCTGTATCTACGGAGACTGGTAAAAAGTTAACATTTCAGATCAATGCCTCTTAATTTGACCCAATGAGGTTATTAACTTGAAATGATTAACCCCAACTCTTGCTTCGCATCTGCTGTCTGCTGTATAACCTCAGTATATATTTTGATCCCGATTTTGTCTTCTGGCAGTTGGAAGTGGGACTCCGACCACGGTCCCAATTGTTGGTGCTGTAAAAGCTTTGCGTTAATCGCTACGCTAACTGTACCATGCTATTATTTAGATGGGGTGAAAATTCAAAATTTGCAGGTGTGAAGGAACTTGGGTGTCTACGTGCAGGAGACCCAAAAGGTTACCCTCTAGGTTGAGTTGGTGGTGAACAAGGTAAATGCAATACTGGCATTCATTTGGAGAGGAATAGCATACAAGAGCAGGGATGTTATGTTGAGACTCTATGGCGCACTGGTGAAACCTTGCCTGGAGTATCGTGTACAGTTTCAGGCACCTTATTTGAGAAAAGATATGCTGGTGTTGGAGAGAGTTCAGAGAAGGTTTTCTCGAATGATACCAGGAATGCGGCTTGATTAGCATAGCGGTCATGGCAATGCTGTTACAGCATTAGCGATCAGGACCTGGGTTCGAATCCAGTAATGTCTTTATGGAGTTTGTACATTCTCCCTGTGTCTTTGTGAGTTTTCCCCGGGGTCTCCAGTTTCTTTCAATCTTTAAAAACATACCAGGAGTTGTAGGTCAATTGCTGTAATTGGGGGGGGGGTCACAGGATCATGGGCCTGTTACGGTCCTCTATGTCGAAATTGAAATCTAAAATTTAAAATTTAAATTTGAATTTAAAAAAATTAAATTTAAAAATGTAAAAAAAAATTAAAAAGTTAAAATTTGTCGGCTTTTAGACCATAACCGTTGGAGTACCAAAGGATGAGGGGGGGACCTCATAGAAACATTTAGAAAGCTGAAAGGCCTGGACAGAGTAGATGTAGAAAGGTTGTTTCCAATGGTAGGGTAATCTATGAGCGCAACTTCAGGATAAAAGGTTGTCAATTTAAAACAGAGATGCGGAATAATTTCTTTAGCCAAAGGGTTGTGAATCTGTGTAACTTGTTGCCACAAGATGGTTGTGGAACTGAGAACCCTGGGAGTATTGAAGGTAGAGATTGACAGGTATATGATTAGTCAAGGCATCAAAGGTTACAGGGAGAAGGCCAGGGAGTGGGATTGGGTGAAAGGATGGATAAGATCATGACAGAATGGCAGAGAAGACTCGATGGGCTAATAGCCCTACTTCTTGTGATTTTGAGAAAGGACGGGCGGCACAATTAACACAATCCAATTATAGCGCCCTGACTCAAGTTCGAATCCGGCGCTGTCTGAAAGGAGTGTGTGTGTTTTCCCCACGACCTGCATAGGTTTTATCCGGATGCTCCAGTTTCCTCTCAAGCTCCAAAACATACGGGGTCGATAGGTTAATTGGGTGTCATTGTGCAACCCAGGTTTCATGGGCTGGAAGGGTCTTCCACAATGCTGTATCATTAAAATTGAAAATGAATTGAACAAAAATACTTATTGAGAGCTCAATTGCGTCATCCTTTTGACTGGAAGTGTGATGGAAAACAACTTAATTGAAACTCAAAAGATAATTCAGCATACACTTGAATAAAATAAAGAAAATCTGCTCAGAATTGGAGAATAATGAAAGGATTGGGTCCAAGTAAATAACTCTATCAAAAGAATGAGTGGCTTACCTCTGTACTGTATAAAATGTGTGGAATTGAAACGGAGCAAATGGAATTAGCGATTGATTCCATTACTAATATTTAATTTTGTTCAATCTTACAACACGTTGTTCACTGTATAACAAAAAGGTTTATAATACTTCATCGTGATCTGCACTTGTGAGGTATGACTGGAGTTTCCACCGAGCATGTGCATACTCTTGCAGCATGGTGGAACAGCTAACAAACTTAACATGAATTTAATTTTGCCCAGGTTAGGCTGCGTGAGCAATTATATCTAGGTGAAAACAGAAAATTGCCTCCTCCATGTTCAATTCACCTCAGCGTGGCTCATGTTTTTCAGTCTCAATTGTGTCCCCAGTGGCGTATCTCACCTCTCCTGTATGCAGGCACAAGATGAAACTTACCTGTGTGACCTCTGCCCATCATTGAACAATGACAACAGGAAGCCCACGTGGTGCAGGAACCAGCAATTAAAGGGTCTGCATGGCAACATTAATGACTTGAGCATGGTCCTGACACTCTGCTTTAAATGGTCAGCAGAATGGGATGTTTCTCTGATCTCTTGGTCAGTCCATATCTTACAGAATAACAGAGGCACTCGCTGCATGGAACTCAAATAGCATCCACGCCATTGCTCTATCAATGATCATCCTAATGGAATACACAGACACAAAGGTGATTAGCACACCTCTTCCTCCATACCTATTACATTATCCCCCAACAGTTCTTATAGCTGTATTGAGAGGCCACGAGGCAACTAATTCAAGCCCTGACTAACCTCTAAATTTGGAGTGTGGCAATGAGATGCAGGTCACTATGTCACATAACTGAGAGAACCAAAATAGGCCCTTCAGCCCACCTCATTCACGCCAGCCTTTCTGCCCTTTTAAGGCAGTCCCCAGAGTTGCATTTCTTAGAAATGTCTATAAGTCAATTTTGTCTTCAATCAGAAAGTCCAATTTCTGTAATAATCCATAATTTATCACTCTACATAGCACTTGATATAATGCTTTCATTTCACTGAATTATTACCTTAACACTATCCATAATTAAAATAATGGAATATCTACTTTATCCAGTCATTAATGAATACTATGAAACAATTTATTACTTTTACAAGCTTTAAAAATACCTGCAAAAATCAGCGTAAGTCACATTTCCATGTCAGGTCATTGATAACCAGATAACCCCTTTGTACCAATCCCAGTGCCCCGAATTAGGTCCATATTTTTTCCATTCCTTTCCTATTTATGTGTCTGTTTAAATGACTTCTGCATCTGACAATTATACCTGATTCCACCACTTGAGAGTTTCAAATATCAACAATCCTCCATGTTAAAAATGTATCCCTCAGATCTACTTAACAGTTAGCGTACGAGTTGGCACAACGCAATTACAGTGCCAGTGACCCGGGTTCAAATCCGGCGGTGTCGGCAAGGGGTTTGTACATTCTCCCTGTGTCTGTGTGGATTTCCTCCGGGTGCCCTGCTTCCCTCCCACCCTACAAAATGAACCAGGGTTGTAGGTTAATTGGTGTATTTGGGCAGCATGTTCTTATGGGCCAGAAGGGCCTGTTTCTGTGCTGTATGTCTAAATTTGTTTAAAAAATCCTTCCTTTCACATAAACCTTTGCTGATGGTCCTAATATTTTTGACAGCTTTACTGTGGGAAAATGTATTTGGCTATAGAAGAAAGAACTTAAATCTATAGCACAGTACAGGCCCTTCGGCCCAGAATATTATGCTGTCATAATAACCTACACTAAATTATGAGAATTTGCCTACTGCATAACCAGTGCTCCATTTTTTCTCAGTTCCATGAACCTATTTAAGTCTCTTAAAAGATCTTATTCTATTTGCCTCCATCACCATTGACGCAATGCATTCCAATGTTACGAGCCCAGAGGACCCCAAAACCCAGCAGCAATAGATATTCACCAAGAGAAATGGTTACTTAAACCAAAGTTGCTTTTAATTATCTTTAAACATGAAAACAGTGTCACACTTTAACTTATCACTATTGACTTAACTAACCGAAGTTAACCCCGTTCTAATTCTAAGTGCACATGTATGTGTGTGTAAGTTCAGAAAAGTTCTTTGGTTCACAGTCCGATCTCACTTCTCATTCCTCCATGTTTACTGGATGCAGGCAATTCTTACACTGTGCACAGAATTTAACATTTATGAAGTTCGCCAGGCTTTGGCACTTAAAAGGAAAATGGTTACCACTCAGAAAGGTTCTTGTCGGTTTTCAGAGAGATTTGTTGTTCCTGGACACAAACTGATCCCTTTTAATCAGCCACGTCAGAGTCTTGCCAAAGAAACTTGCCCCATTAGGGTTTTCCAGATGATAACCTCTGTCTTTCTTGTCACCACAGAGTTCCTTTTTGTTTCTCTTATTTCAAGTGAAACATTAGGCAGCCAGTCCTCTCCTCTTGCATGAACCACAAAGGCTTTAACCAGACTGAACTAAGCACTCACAACCCATCTTCAAAAATGTTTTTTTTCCACAAGCTTGCCAGCTTGTCCTGTTCCAGTCCCAGCTGATGCTGCTGACTGTAAAACTGCTGGACTGATCTCTCTCTCTCTCTCTCTCTCAGAGAGAAGCCTTTTTGACCCCCACTCTGTTTACAAAAACCACATGACGCTCTTAGAACACCAAACAGCACTCCCAGACAGCCTGTGGCTCTGAACCTTCTCCTCCAAGTTCTTTAATTTGTTGCTCTTCAAAACAACAATCCATTAGTGAAGTCTCTTGGGCACTCTCCAAAGCTTTTGCAAAGGCTCTTGGAGCCAGGTTGTCTAGCTTGAGCAGAGCTCCAGTATTTTAAATGAGATCTGTCTTGAAGTGTTTGTATGTGACCTACACTAAAAAACCTGCCCAAATTTATCTCCCAAAAGCATATATATAATCTGTCAGACCACGCATTCACCACTATCTGTATATAAAAAAACTTGCCTCTTTCACCCTCCCCTTCACTTCCTTCCAAGCACCTTAAAACTATGCCCACTCATCTTAGTAATTTCAACCTTAGGATAAAAACCCTTTGGCCATCTGTGCGATCAATGCCTCATCATCCTGTACACTTCCTCCATCACTCCAAAGAGAAAATACCATGTTCACTCTACATATCCTCCTGTGGCATGCTCTGCAATCCAGCCAGCGTCAATGTAAATATCATCAACACCCTCTCTTTCGCATCCACATTTTTCCAGCAATGAAGTGCCCAGACCTGAACATAAATAGTCTAAGTGGCATCTATCCATCTTATTTAGCTGTGACGTTATCTCATGACTCTTGAACTTGTTCCCATGGTTAATGAAGGCCAACACACCACACACCTTCTTAACAACACTATCAGCCTGTGGAGCAGCTTTGAGTATCCTATGCACACTAACCCCAAGATCTCTCAGTTTGTTCACACTGCTCAGAGTCATCCCATTAACTTTGTATTCTGCCTTCAAATTTGACCTCCCAAAATGAACCACTTCGCACTTTCTGGGTTCAACTCCATCTGTAAATTCTCAGCCCAGCTCTGTATCCTATGAATGTCCCTTTGTAACCCAATTGTCTATCCGCAATGCAAGGCCTCCTTGGATTCCATGCCTTCTTGCTTTCTGAATGAGCCTTGCATACGGAACCTTGTCAAATCCCTTAATGAAATCCATGCTCACTACATCCACCGCTTTACCTTCATCAATGTTCTTTGTTACATCCTCAAAATATTCAAACAGGCTCATGAAATATGACCTTCCACTGACAAGGCCATCTTGACTATCATAATTCATATTATGCTGCTCTAAATGCTTGTAAATCTTCTCCAACAGCTTGCCTACCACTGAAGTCAGTTCTATAATTTCCTGGGTTATCTCGACTCCCTTTTTAGAACAGGGGAACAACATGTCCAACCTTCCAATTCTCCGATATTTCTCTTGTCCCCAGTGACAATCCAAAGATCTTAGCCAGTGCCTCAGCAATCTCCTCCCTCACTTCCCACAGTGGCCTTGGGCAAATCTCATCTGGTCCTGGCAACTTATCTAACTTCATGCTTTTCAAAAGTTCCAACATATCCTCTTTCTTAATGTCAACGTGCTCACGCATTTCTGTCCTTTTTAAGTCATCCTCACAATTGCCATGGCCCTTTTCTCTGGTGAATACTGAAGTATTAATTCAAGACTTCCACTACTTCTTTCTACTCCATGCACACATTTCCACTATCACCCCTGATGGGTCCAATACTCACATGTCTCATCCTTTTGTTCTTCACATATGTGTAGAATGCCTTGGGGTATTGTTGACCCTGATTGACAAGATCTTCACAAATGGCCCCTTCTAGCTTTCCTAAATCATTTCTTAAGTTCTTTTCTGGCAATCCTAATTCTCTAGAGCTCTTTCAGTTTCTATTCTGTTATCCTTCTTGTAAGCTTTTCTTCTTAACTAGATTATCTACATGTCCACCATGATTATTTCACCTTACCATCCTTTCCCTGCCTCAATGGAATATACGTGCAAATGTTCGCTGAAGATTTGCCTTGTTTCTGCCATACGTTTTCCCGAGTGCATCTGCTACTAACTTATGTTTCCAAACTCCTGCCTATAGCATCATATTTCCCCTAACCAATTAAATGTTTCTGCATATTGACTATATCTGTCCTTCTCCAGCATCATGGTAAAGGAGAGATAGCCGTGATCAATGTCGCCATAGTGTTCACCCATTGAGAGATCTGTTATCTGGCCTGGATCATTTCCCAATACCTGGTCAAGTATCGTCTATACTCTAGTTAGCCTCTTTATATTGTGACTGGAAACCTTCCTGAACACACCTAACAAATTCCACTCCATCCAACCCATTCACTCTAAGATGGTGCCAATCAATATGAAGAAAGTTAAAATCACCCATCATTACAAATTTATAATTTGTGTATGTTTCTCAAATCTGATTCCCTATCTTCTCCACAATTTTCGATTGTGGAGGGGGGCCTATAATCTACACCTAGCTGGGTAATTGCCCCCTCCTGTTCCTGACTTCCTTCCACACTGACTCAGTAGACATATCCCTCCTCTACTTCCCTCCTTTTCTGCAGCTGTGATTGTATCCCTGATCAGCAATACCACTCCCCTCCTCCTTTGCCTCCCTCCCTATCTAAAGCCCAGCACATTCCTGCCCCCCGAGACCTCTGTAATGGCCACATTGTCACAATTTTACATGTTGTCACATCCACTGAGATCATCTGCTCTATTCCTAATACTCCTTACTTTAAAGTACACATATTTCAACCTATCCAACTTACTGCATTTATGTTTCATCTACGTCCTGTCCTTCCTTACAACCTCCCTACCATTTCACCAACTGCTCCATCATCTGACCTAACACTCAGGTTCCCATCCCCTTGCCTACGTAGAATAAATCCTCCCCAACAAATCCATCTCAAACACCCTATCTGCCCAATTTTTGCCTCTTGTATATTTTATTTGGGCCACCCCTCAATTTACATTGCTCCATGAAAACAAACCCATCCTATCCAATCTCTCCCCTGAATTAATATCCTCCAATCCAAACATCTTGTTGAATCTCTGGTGAATGCTCTCCAGTACCATCACGTCCTTCCCATGCTGCGATGATCACAATCGCACACATCGTTCCATGTACCACCTAACCAGTATTTTGGAAAGACAGCTCTCCATGTAGGACCCCAGGATCAGCACAGGATCTGTGTAGTGTTGATTCTGTGTGCAGTATACCACCACTCAGCTCTTCTGGCATTTTAGCTCAGCTTCATGCATTTTTGCCCAATTTTTTTTTTCTTTGCTGTAAGAATAAAAGCGTATCCCCAGAAGCCATAGAAACAGTCCCAAATATCATTTTTAATCTAACAATATTTCATTACATGAAAAATATTTCAACACCAGAATATCTGAAGAGTGGATTCTTCGGCATACCCCATTGGCCCCATTGACAGGTTTAGTGATGAGTCTCGCGAATGGATTGGACCAGTTTTTTTTTCCAGTCTGTACAGTTTGCTTATGTTCCAGATCTCACAGTGAAGCCATTTCCCTGCCTGACTTTGCAATGCAATGAAATTTTGTGTACATATGATGTTCACTCTGCAATGAAAAATGTCCAAACATCCATTGCATTTGCTATCATTCAGACCTGTCAAATTTCTTGGTACAACGTTCTTCCAAAGGGAAGACTAACATATCTTGGCAAATAAACTCTGGGCAATATTGACTGGTTAATTGGTAAGAATATCCTGGGATATCTTAATAAGACTGGAAAGAGTATTGACAAAAGATTTTCCCTATTATGTTCAATGGCTCCATTATTTTTGTCCAACAATCTATTGATTTTTTGTGACTGGCAGAAAATGTGCAACGCATTTCAGTTTGACGGTTAAATCTCATCTAATTTTTCCAAGAAGGCTAGAGAGAAAACTAATTTCTGCAGCTGAGAGCGTTCCTTGTTGCATGGATTGAAGGTGCAAGTTGATTATTTTTTATAAAAAGGCTACACAGAGCAGAAAATTAGCTTCACAAAATAGTAGTAAAGTGTGCCTGAATGTTACAAGAGGATTTCACACTATCCTCACACTGCAGGGACCTGGGATTAAATATAAACATGATAACTGAGAGGCTCTACTGCCTGATGATCATAAAGCTTTCAGGTGACATGGGTTTGGCCAGTGTTATACAGCTTTTAGTGGGCATGAATCCACAGTGGAGATATAGCCAAGTACATACTTGTGATGGGATGATTTTAACTGCTGTAGCAAACTGCACTTGTAGCAATGCACTTGTAGCAACTGCACTTGTAGCAATGCACTTGTAGCAAACTGCACTTGTAGCAATGCACTTGTAGCAAACTGCACTTGTAGCAATGCACTTGTAGCAATGCACTTGTAGCAATGCACTTGTAGCAATGCACTTGTAGCAAACTGCACTTGTAGCAATGCACTTGTAGCAAACTGCACTTGTAGCAAACTGCACTTGTAGCAAACTGCACTTGTAGCAAACTGCACTTGTAGCAAACTGCACTTGTAGCAATGCACTTGTAGCAAACTGCACTTGTAGCAATGCACTTGTAGCAAACTGCACTTGTAGCAATGCTTGCTTCTGCAGCAGCAAAACTCTTTTGAAGCTGAGGGCAAGCTGGCCTCCGATACCCTAGCATGGAGATTTGTTAATGCTACTCGCGAGGGTTTAAACTAATCTGGCAGGAGGTGGAGGTGGGATCCAAAGCAAATTATGGTAAAATTGAGCTGGTTAAAGTGAATAGGTCCAGTGGAGAAGACGGGCAAAGGAAAGAGCGAGGAAGGCATGGTAAATTAAAATCAATCCCAGCACCCCCCCCACTCCATTCCCTTGTAGACATGCTTGTCCGTGGTCCTGCTCGACTGAGAGCACCTGCAAATTGGAGGAACAACCCCTCACCTTTTGTCTGGGCACCCTTCAACTGGGTAGTATTAATATCGGTTCTGCTAAAACACCCCCCCCCCCCCATTTCATTCCTCCAGCTTGTTCTCTCTCTTTTTTCCCTTTGTCTCCTTTCACAGAGTCAAAATTAATTCTCACATTTCCTCTTATCATATCACTACTTTTTTTAAGCTGTTAGGTCTGGACTCTTTCCACCTCATTCTTTTAAGATGCTTGTCTGATTTCTTGAAGAAGGGCTCAGGCCCGAAATATCAATAATATATCTCTACCTCCTATGGACACTGTGAGACTGTCTGCGCTCCTCCAACATTTCTCTGTATTTTGACCACAATCTCAGACTTTTCATGTTTCACACCATCCAATTATGTAAAGAAGCCTGACAGGAAAGAAGGTTGGAGTCAGGGCATGGAGAGGTACATGATACAGAGATATCATAACCAGAACAGAAACATGACTGAGAGAAGTGCAGGACTGGCAGCTCAATGTTTCATGTCAGAGATGTTAAGGTAGATAAGATGATGGGGGTGGTTTAGACAGGCTGGTCAGCCAGCACCTTGTTCCTGGGACAACATCTGTTTCAGGTGAATGATGGAAAGTTTAGGGGAAATGTCAGAGGTAAGTCTTTTATTCAGAAAGTAGTGGGGGTAGTGGGGACATTCTAAAGACATAGATGAAAGATAACTAGAGAGTTATGGCTGTTGGTGCAGTGCAATTGCTCAGCAAAGGAGGTGTAAGGTGCTCCTTCCATCTGATAGCCTACGGGGTCACCCTTAGACAAGGTTTAGTACCTGTTTAGCCTCCCAGTCAGGGTCACGTGAAGCCTTGGATTGCAGATTGTGGATGGTTTTACAAGAAGATTCTACAAATTGGAATTTATAACTAAAAACACTGGGCAGATGAATCAATGACCAGGGTAACCGGACTAGCATGGACACTGCAACTGAAGAAGGCAACGGGAAACCACTTCAGTATTTTTTCCATGTATAATCATGACCTCAACATCATCTATGGTCTTAGCTCAAAGATGACACCTTCATCGAAGGAGAAGAGGCAATAACTACAATTTGGAAGGTCAGAGACCGTGACGGATGGAGGGACATGATCGCCCACTCCAAATGTCAACGCACCTGAATGATGATGATCGGGAAAAATTAGATTGTTATGAAATAAGTTGGCACAACAAAAAGAGGGTGGCACGGTTAGTGCAGCGGTTGGCGCAACACTATTACAGAGAAAGTGATCCGGGTTTGATGTCTGTAAGGAGTTTGTCTGTTCTCCCCGTGAATGCATCGGTTTCCTCTGGGTTCTCTGGTTTCCTCCCGCCCTTCAGAAATGTCAAAGGTTAAGTGAATTGGTGACATGGGTGTATTTGGGCTGTACGAGCTTTGTCCAGAAGGGGTTGCTACCGTGCTGTATCTATGAATTTTTTTTTATTTAAAAACATCACAGACTGAAGGGTCAGCGTTACACTGTCACTTTCTATGTTACATGCATGAAAGAGCTGCTGGCAAGAGGAGGAGCCGCATTTTTGATTAGGGAGGACATCAGAATAGTATTAGTGAGAATGTTCTTGGAGAAGCCAGAAGTCTGCAGATGCCCGGGGGTCTTGTGCAGTATGTGAAAGTACTGAAGAAACACAGCACCCATAGGAAGGAAAGGGATTTCAACGTTCTGGGTTTTTATTCAGGAGTACCTGATTAAGAAGGCAGGAGGGCTATGGAAGAGGGAGGAGCACAAGCTCACAGGGGCCAGATGGATAGAGGCGGAAGGGTGAAGGAGAGAAAGGAGTTAGGAGGTGAATTGGGTTGAAGGAGAGAAAGGAGTTAGGAGGTGAATTGGGTTGAAGGCAAAAGGCTAAAAGGATAGGTCTCTGATCATAGAGGAAGTGAATGGGGTGGGGAACTGGAGGAAGGAAGAAAGAGGGGCAGAGAGAGTGAGAGACTGGGTAAGGGGTAAATGAAAATTGGAGGTCAATACCAATGCTATCTAGTTGGAGATTGGTGAGATAGAATACAAAGTATTTTTCCTACATTCGAGGAGGGGCCTCACCCATGAGGCCATGGACAGGTATGTTCGGGTGGCAATGGCATGGAATTGATGTGGTTTGCCACTTTGTCGTTCTTAGTTATTTATGCATACAGCACGGCAGCAGTCTACTTCGGCCATGAGCCTCTGCCACCCAATTACAACCTGCAACCCCTGGTATGTTTCGAATGGTGGGTGGAAACCAGAGCCCCTGGGGAATACCCATGCAGACACAGGGAGAACCTACCTACAATCATAGGATTATGAAGGGTATGGATAGGATAGATGTAGGAAGGTTTTTTGAGCTGTCCGGGGAAACTAAAATGAGAGGACACAGTCTCAAGATTCAGGGGAGTAGATTTAGGACAGAGGTGAGGAAAAATAGTTTTTCCCAGAGAGTAGTGAATGTTTGGAATTTTCTAACCAGGGAAGTGGTTGAGGCTGCCTCATTAAACATATTTAAAATTTGGTTAGATAAATTTTTACATGATAGAGGAATTAGGGGATATGGGGAGAAGGCAGGTAGGTGGAGTTAGGTCATAAATTAGATCAGCCATGATCGTATTGAATGGCGGAGCAGGCTCGATGGGCCATTTTTGGCCTACTCCTGTTCCTACTTCCTATGTTCCTATGTTCCTACCAACTCCTTACAGACAGTGTGGGATTCAAACCCAGGTGCCATTCGCTGGCACTGTAACAGCTTTGCACTAATGCTACACTAACCGTGTGATAGAAGACTGATCAAAGAGATCTCCCAGTCTGCACCCAATTCTGAGGAAGGGCTCAGGCCCAAAACACTTACCGTCCTTTACTTCCCATGGAAGCTGTGTGATCCAGAAATTTCTCCAGAAATTTTGTGTGCTACGGATAAGTCCCCAGAGGCCGATCAAATGCATCCTAGAACATTGTGGAAGCTTGGCAGAATATCCTGAGAGTCCTTGCAATGGGATTTGATCATTGTTAGCCACTGGAGAGATACTGGAAGGCTGGACAGCGCCTAAAGTTGTGTCTTTATTTAAGAAAGTCTAAGAAGAAAAATCTGGGGACAGACAGGCAAGCCTAACATCAATACTGGGTAAGCTATTGGAGGGAATTCTGGGAGATAGGATCTACTTGCATTTGGATAGGCAAGGACATATTTGGGAAAGTCAGCATGGCTTTGTGCAAGTGAAATTGTGCCCCAGAAATATAATTAATTTTGTTGGAGAGGTGACCAAGATTGTTGATGAAGGCAGGGTCGTAGACATTGTCCACATGAACTTTAACAAGGCCTTTGACAAGTTACCGTACAGTAGGCTGGTCCAGACGGTTGGATTGCATGGGATTCAGGTCAAGCTGGCCAATCAGCTTGGCAATAAGAGTCAGTGGTAATGGAGGGTTGGTGTGCTACAAGGATCGGTACTGAGCCCACTAATGTTTGTCGCTTATATTAACAATTTATATGAAAACATAAATGGCATGATTAGTAAATTTGTGAACGTTAAAACTGGTGGCTCAATGAGGAAGATATTGAAGATTAGAACAGGATTTTAATCACATTAGCAAATGGAGATTGACTCAACCAGGTGCAAGGTGTTGTATTTTGGTAAGAACAGAATTCAAACAGTAAATAGTCAGTTCTTGGGGAGTGCTGTTAATCAGGGAAATATAGGATGCTGAATCATAGTACTTTGAAAGGGACAACACAGGTAGGCAGGGCAGTGAAAGTATTTATCATACTTGCCTTTAGTCAGCAGGGCATTGAGTCACATTACAGCTGTGTAAGACTACATTTAGAATATTGCATGCAATTCTGGTCATCAGGATATGTCAGTAAACTGGAAAGAGTATGAAAAGGATTCACAAGGATGTAGCAGGACTGGAGGGCTGGTTATAAGGGGAGGATGAATGGATAGGGCTGTTCGCTCGAGCATAGGAAGGTGAGGGATGATCTCATGGAGGGATTAATTCTGCAGATCAACTCTCAAGGGTGCCATAGATAAGGTAAGTAGTCAGTCACGGAATTTTTTTTGCCCAGAGTAGGAAAGTCTAAAACTAGACGGCAAAGTTTAAGTGAACAGATAATGTTTTAAGTGTGGCCACAGTTTAAGTGAGTGGAGAATGATTTAAAAGGGGGCAGCATGGTTAGTGCAGCAGTTAGTGCAACACCTTTACAGTGCCAGTGATTGGGAGCGGGGTTCAAATCTGGCGCCATCTGTAAGGAATTTGAACATTCTCCTTGTGTCTGTGTGGGTTTCATCTGGGGGCTCTGGTTTCCTCCCACTGTTTGAAACGAACCAGGGATTAGGTGTAATTGGGCGGCTCTTGGGATGAAATGGCCTGTAACCATGCTGTATGTCTACATTCTAAAAAAGTGATATAAAAGGAACCCAAGAGACAACATTTCTTTCTCCACACAAATGGTGAAAGCTATATGGAATGAACAGCCAGAGGAATTGGTCGAGGTGGGTACAATTACAACATTTAAAAGACATTTGTACAAATATATGGATAGGAATGGTTTAGAGGGATACAGGCCAAACACGACAAATGGTGCTAGCTTAGAAGAGCAACATGGTCCACAAGGAGAAGTTGGGCTGAATGGCCTGTTTCCAAGCAGTACAGCTTTATGATTCTCAGCTCCCAAATACAACCACATGTTTGTGATCAGATCATTTATATTTCAATCACATACACTGACAGTGGGAATAACTCCTCTGGCCTCCTACGTGGTGCCAGTGGGTCTTTTACATGCATCTTAGAGAGCTGGTAAGTCCTTGGTTTAACAATAGTCAGTCAGCTATTATTCAAAATTCTTCACCAATGGGCAAGCATGCTTCACAAAAGTTCAGGGGAAACTCAGCATTTTATGCAGGAGATAAAGGATAACAAACGTTTCAGACCCGAGCCCTTCGTCAAGATATGAGCAGAAAAAAAAACAAGCAAGCATGTGAATATAAAGGTGGGGGGAGCAGAGGATGGAGGAAGGATCAGGGAGAAGATTATAGGCTAGCAAGTCATTGGTGAATATGAGAGGGAGGGTAGTAAAAGTGAAAGGACGAAGGGGTATCTTCGTAAGTGGAGAGGGAAGGGAAGGGGGTAGGGAGCTAGAGGAAAGGAGAGAGAGGGAGAGGGAAAGACAGAGTCTCGGGGAGGGGTTTAATGGAAACTGGAGAAGTCGATGTTAATGCTGTCTGGTTCAAAAATGTGCCCACACAGAATAGTAAGTGTTGTTCCTCCAATTTGTGGGTAGCCTTGGTTTGGCAGTGCATGAGGGCATGGAGAGACATGTCAATGTGGGAATGGTGTGTTGAATTAAAATGGTTGGCCACTTGGAAGTACCGATTATTGCAAGGCATGCCATTTATCCTACCAGGTCATGCCAGCCCCCAGCTAATTCTATCAGTTCCATTCCCCTCTTCCTTATTTCTTAGCAATCTTGCACTCATGTTCCTTCACATATCTTCTCCCCTTTGACTCTTCTACTATTTACCAACACAAAGAGTAATTTCCAGTCACCAATTATCTGACCAGCATGCAGAGCATCTAGAGAGAGGATCGAACCTGGGTCCCAGTCACTAAGAAGCACAGCACCATTGTACATTTCAACACTTTATCATTAAGAACTTGGTGTTCATTTCCTGAAATGGTGACTAGCAGCTCTCCCTCAACATCATCCTGCAATGTCACACAAAATCTTCCTGTTTGAGACTTTGAAAAGCAACATAATATTCCAAGAGGGGAGGAGAAAGAAGTGGGATACGGTGAGAGAAGTGGGATACGGTAAAAGAACCTTCTAATCTGGAAATAACAGCTGACCCTCCATGGAGTGGATGACATAAACTTCACAATAAGCTGTATTTTGCCCTGCTTTGGGATCTAGGGTTAGAGAGGCTATTTTGTTCTGCTGTTTCTAGATTCTTTCAAATAAATAAAATGCAGAGCAGGCTTTGAACATGTTTTCTTCTAGCTTATTCTCATTTGTCAGTTTTAAGCTGCCTGCACTGAGCAAGGGAAGCTTCATGTTTCCCATCCTATTAGCACAGTGTGCCTGTGATGAAGAGAAACTTTTGTGGCAGATTGAATGGAAAGCGGTTGGGCTTTTCATTCAGAAGTTTATTGTCAAGGGATTCACCTGCACGAGTGAGAACAGCTGCCAATAAGTACTGATAACACTTTCCATTACACGGTGAATGACTCCAGCCAGTGATAAGTTTCATGCCTGACTCCCATCGACTTCTATTCTACAGGAGCTGCTTGATTTCACAGTGTTGCCTTGATGGCAAAAGCACTTACTCTCCTCACCTCAGGAATGATGTTCTTCCGTCTTTGTTTTTAATAAAGATACAAATGAGTCCTGAAACCCGAGGGCCCAAAGTGTAGATGGCAATGCAGATGAGCAAATCAAATCTTAGCCCATTGTGATCTGGATGATTTGGACCCATTTTTAGCTGTGCAGTCATCCTTCGAACCATTTGGGAAGCGGTGGAAGCAGATACAATAGATTGCTGAAGGCTCTGTTTCTGTGCTGTCATGTTCAGTGGTTCTACATGCAGGCGGAAAGGATTTTGTTTAATTTGACACTGGGCTCAGCACAGACCACGTGGGCCAAAAGTGGGATGTACCATTCTCAGATCTAATTTCTGTAGTATTTAAGCTGTGAAATCCTATTTCCTCCCATTTTCGGAAAATAATTTCTCTTGTCAGCCACTAAAAGGAAACATGGGCTTCATACTGAAATGTTTTTCTCTCTGTGGTATAACTTTTTCCAAAGCATCAACTAGAGGAGTGTGTGGTTGTAGTTCTTCTCTTCCATATCCTCCCACCACAACATGGACAGTAGGAGCTACCATCTTGTGCCACGCGGTTTCTATCACCGTCACCTGAAGCAGGAAGAGGAAGAGCCAAGAGCCTTGGAGAGGCTTCAGAAATAGGTTTGGAAACTTGTCTGGCTCAGTCTGTTCAAAAGCTGGAAGACAGGTAGATTTGTTGGCTTGGAAGCAAGATGTTGGCTAAGGCCAACATTCAGGTGAAAAGAAATTCTGCTGAGTGGCAAGATGTCACTCCAGAACATGGAATCAGAGGTAGTGGATTGCTCTCAATCACATTTACCATAGTTGTGAACCATTCTGGTTAGGAGTTACATCAATGCACAGCTTGTGCTTGCTTCCTGAATGTCTGCCATTACAATTGCACACAGCGCACAGGGAGAATTAGGCAAATAGAGAGCAGGAAATTCTACCTGGGTCACGAAGCCTCCTATCATTTTATTCGTGCTGAGATACCAGGTAGAGTTGACAGAAGCTCATCACTTCACATTTGTTCCATTATAAAAAAATATAAAATCATAAAATCCTCCGCCAGTAGTGACACCACAATATGGGACCTCTGCACAGGATAATATGTGCCATCCTTTCTGTGCAGGTTTACATTCACCTCTGGTCCTTATCAATAATGTTTCTGGAAATGTTTCTGAAGGGAGGAAAGTTTAGGGGAGACACCAGGGGTAAGTTTTGTTTTACACAGGGGGTTGTGAGCGCCTAGGATTCAGTAGATGTGGAGCAATAGGGGCATTTAAGGGACTCTTAGTCAGACTCATGCATTGAAGAAAAATGGAGGTTTATGAGATAGGAAGGGTTTAGTTTGTTTTGGTAGGTTTATATGGGTGGGCACAACAGCGTGGGCTGAAGGGGCTATAATATTCTATATTCTAAAACAATGAATAATTTGGACAAAAACATTTGTTAGAATTTCCCAAAATCTTACACTCTGGTGAGGTCTCATTTTTTGTGCATGCTAAAATTGTCTTTGCACACTCTGGGACATCTACAACTCTCCTCATAAATCCAAACAGAACAGAAGCTACAAAAAGATCCACTTACTCTCCACATTTACCTCCCCACCTACCTTTAAAGCATCAATTATTCAATTGTAAGTACTTTTATCTTCTTTGCCGCCAAGAATGGTACTAGTGAGTTACAGGATCATGCAAGAGAGAATATGGTAAAGTAAAGACACAATGCTGGAGAAACTCAGCAGGCAAAAGAGCACATTTTATATGGCAAAGACAGAGATACATAACCCACATTTCAGGCTTGAGCCCTTCAGCAAGGAATGAGCAAAATGTAGGCAGGAGCCTGAACAAAATGGTGGGAGTAAGGTACATGTTCATAAAACCTGAGAGCAGCATGGATTACAGATGGGGAGCAGTCCCATAGAATTCTCTTCAGAGAGCAAAGGAGAACTTCTTCAGGAAAAGCCCTCCTGGAAGAAATTTTGCGGAGTTTTGCAGTAGGCAGAAGTAAAACCGAAAGTCTGCAGGAAGTGATTGAAGTAAAAACACAACGCTGGAGAAACTCAGGTCAAACGTCATCCTAAAAGATACATAACCAATGGTTCAGGCTTGAGTGCTTTATCAAGGTAGGCAGACACCCGAACAAAATGGTGGAGGGTGGGGCAGGAGGAGGAGAACAGTTTGGTAATGTCTTCATTTGATCTGCACGGTCATCGATCAAGTGCTTGGCATTGTGTTCAGAATCTTAAGCAGGGTAAATGTGAGCAGAGAGTTCTGCTCAAGGCTCATCCAGGTAGCTCGACCACTCCCCATTACTTCACCTGTCAAGTTTAACATTGTCTTCACCATCTGTGTTCTTGGGGGGAACATTATGACTGATTTTTTTTTCCTCTTTGAGAACTATATCAAAATCTCAACAACTGAATTTTTTTTTACAGCTTGGCATATTTAAATTTTTCTCCCACCTGCCCAGTCTTTTATTAGTGTTAAAATTTACAGCTCAAAAGCATGCATTCTAACTGGAGACTACATACTTCTCAGCAGCCCACAATCTACTCACAGTTCCATCCTTAATGTTGATTTAAATATTTAAACAGTTTCTGTACAAATGCATCAAATTAATGCTGAGCTAGATATTCCATGTATACAAACGATCCCTCAACAATCAGATCAACTGTTGCTTATACCTTGATGAAGGGCTCAGCCCCTTCCTATAGATGTTGCATGACCTGCTGAGCTTCTCCAGCCCTTACAGTATGTGCATTTCCCAACAATCGTGGCGTCTGCAGGCCTGCCCGCTCAACTCACCTGCTTTGTTGGCTCGTCATCATGTGGGCTCTGATCAATAGTTAGGCAACTTCTGCTTTAATAGCCAAACATCAGGCAGGCCCCGCCATTGGTCAAGCAGTGTGTGCCTCCCCAATAAAATGTTGGGTGACTTCTACCTCTTTAATGACTAGTTTTAACATGATTAGATAATTTGGGCAATCTGTTAATACATAACTTAATCAGATCGTTGTTCAGTAGCTTCATTTGGATATAACTTTACATTTTCAACCAAGCCATTCATGAATGCAATCAAACCAAAAATAATTACTAACAACTGAGGATTTCAATAATATTCTACAAGGTACTTTTTTACCATATTAAACATAGGACCATAGAACACTACAGCACGGCAACAGACCCCTTCACTGTTCTAGTCTGAGATGAACCATTCTCTTTTGCCTAGTCCCACTGATCTGCACCCAGTCCATAGCTCTCCCATCCATCTACCTGTCCAAATTCTTAAATGTTAAAATTGAGCCCACATTCACCTCCACAGCTGGCAGCTCGTTCCATGCTCCCACCACTCTCTGTGTGAAGAAATTCCCCCTCACGTTTCCCCTAAACCTTTCCACTTTAACTCTTAACCCATGTCCTCTGGTTTGTATCTCACCTACCCTCAGTGGAAAAAAGCCTATCTGCATTTACTCTGTTTATCCCCCTCAAATTCTTAAATACCTCTATCAAATCTCCCCTCATTTTTTCTGCACTCCAGAGAATAAAGTCTTAACCTGTTTAACCTTTACCTGTTACTTATTTTGGGAGGACTGGGCAACATCCTAGTAAATCTTCACTGCACTCTTTTTATCTTATTGATATATTTCCTGTAGTTAGGTGACCAAAATTGCCACAGGTAAGAATTTTGGTATATATGTACTTTGCATAATGGATATGACAATAATCTCATTATCCTCAAATATATCACAACCTATTATTAGCACCTTCTGCTTTACTTAATCCTTCCTGCCATCCATCCTTCCATTTTCTTCCCTCTTCTCTTTAATCCAACCCCTTATCTTTAACCTCTGCATCTTAAAACTTGGCTCTGATTTTTTGCCCCAAATTCTGAGAACAGGTTATTGCCCTTAAATATTAACAGTGCATCTTTCTCCACAGATGCTGTCTGTCCCAATTCCACCACCTCCTCTTCATATTTCCTGTGCATTGTTTTGGGTTTACTAAAGTAGGACTGATCTTCTTTAGGAAACTAATCACAAAGTAATTGAGATCTAGCACTGGATTAACATTCCGATACACCATAGCAACATTGAAAAATTGAAGATGCCAGAAACCTGAAATAAAAATAGAAGACGCTGGAAATAATCAGCTGTTTAAGGCAGCATCTGTGGAAAGAGAAACAGAGTTTATGTTTCAGGTCAGAGACCCAAGGTGTATGATACCTCCAAGTCAAACAAATGCTAGAGGGTTTCAATGGAATTGGTTTATTACACGAGTTTGTGGGTGTTAATTTCAGTCTATCTCCTTCACAAAAAAACTGAAAATGTTGGAATAGGTTCGGCACATCAGATGAGAGAGAATCACTTCAGGTCAAAGAGCCTTCACCCTTTGACCCTTCACCCTCTGACTTTGAATGTGTCATCGCGTCATTGGCTTTTATACATAACGGACTTGGGTTCATTGCGAGGAAAGAGATTATAAACATAAAAAAAATAAACATAACAATTACAGCACGGAAGCAGGCCATTAGGCCCTTCTAGTCCACACCGAACCAAACACCCCTTTCTAGTCCCACCTCCCTGCACAATGCCCATAACCCTCCATCTTCTTCTCATCCATATACCTGTCCAACCTTTTCTTAAATAATACAATTGACTCCACCGCCACTATTTCTCCCGGAAGCTCATTCCACACGGCTACCACTCTCTGAGTAAAGAAGTTCCCCCTCATGTTACCTCTACACCTCTGCCCCTTAATTCTTAACTCATGTCCTCTTGTTTTAATCTTTCCTCCTCTTAACGGAAATAGTCTATCCACATCCACTCTGTCTATCCCTTTCATAATCTTAAATACTTCTATCAAATCCCCTCTCAACCTTCTACACTCCAAAGAATAAAGACCTAATCTGTCCAATCTCTCCCTATACTCTAGATGCTTAAACCCAGGTCACATTCTGGTAAACCTTCTCTGCACTCTCTCCACTCTGTTTATATCCTTCCTATAATTAGGCGACCAGAACTGCACACAGAGCTCCAAATTAGGCCGCACCAATGTCTTATACAATCTCAACATCACCTCCCAACTCCTATATTCCATGCAATGATTGATAAAGGCCAGCATACTAAAAGCCTTCTTCACCACCCTATTCACGCGAGTTTCTACCTTCAGGGAACGATGTACCGTCACTCCTAAATCTTTCTGCTCTTCTGTATTCATCAATGCTCTCCCATTTACCACGTATGTCCTATTCTGATTCTTCTTACCAAAATGAAGCACCTCACACTTATCAGCATTAAATTCCATCTGCCATTTTTCAGCCCACTTTTCTAAGCAGCCCAAATCCCTCTGCAATCCTTGAAAACCTTCTTCATTATCCACTATTCCACCTATCTTAGAATCGTCTGCATATTTACTAATCCAATTCACCACCACATCATCTAGATCATTAATGTATATAACGAACAACAATGGGCCCAATACAGATCCTTGAGGCACGCCACTGGTCACCGGCCTCCAACCTGACAGACAATTATCCACTACCACTCTCTGGCCTCTCCCTTTCAGCCAATGTTCAATCCATTTGACTATCTCAAAATTTATACCTCAAGACTGCACCTTCCTAACTAACCTTCCATGTGGTACCTTATCGAAGGCCTTACTGAAGTCCATATAGACAACATCCACTGCGCTACCCTCATCCACATTCCTAGTCACCTCTTCAAAAAATTCAATCAGATTGGTCAAACATGACCTTCCTCCCACAAATCCATGTTGAGTGCTCCTGATCAGACCCTGTTTATCCAGATGCGAGGATAAAGACCAGTTTGATTAATATTAATCAACTTTTAAAATGTTAACATTAGAAATCAGCTGGAAGAGCCCAGCAGTTCCCAAGAAAAATCACATTTCCTGCTGCCCTAGGCTGTACTTGGCTCTGCTGCCTTCGAAGTATAGTGAACATTGGTTGGATCACTCCAGTCTCAGCAGGCTGGTCATAATAGCATGTTCAAGGCAGTTAGCCAACAATACCTCCGAATAAAATTGCTGCTGCCGAGTCAGGAATGCTCAGATGCCAAATGCACTGTTTGAGGAAACACTGGACAAATCAATGATTGGTAGTCATCACAGATTCTGCGATTCCATTCAAATTTCATCAATAGAAATCCAGCAAATCCCCTTGTCTGAAAAAGTGCGAAGAAACATCTGTGGTTTTCAATGTGCATTATCGCACTGTACATTTCAAAAAGATGTCCAACTGTGGCAAGCTCGGTACTCGTAGCCAATGGAGAAAGTAATTTGCAGACGCATGCAAGCTCATTGCAGGAGTTGTATAGTCAGGATAATGTGAACTATTTTGTAAATGCCTAAGGATACACCCTTTTCTCACTGCAGTAATTGTAATGCACCATTGTGGGCTGTATGTATGTGTATATGAGTGTGTGAACAGTTTCCTGAGATGGTGGAAGGCACCAGTAAGTAAAGTCTCTTTTGTTATTTGAACCTTGCATCTCTAAGTTATTTAAGTGGCCTCCCAAGTAACATGGTGGCAGTGATATAAGAGAATAAAGCCATACCATGGATTGTAAGTCACTGAAATATGAAGGGGAAGAAGAGAGGAAAAAAAAACTGAAAAAAAAATGGTGGAGCAACAGCGGTTCACCCAGTGATGGTCTGGGAGGCTGAAGACGTTGTTGAATCATTTTAAAAGTGCAACAACAGAGGACAAGGTCAGTTGTATATTTCTCTGGAGAGGGGAACGAGGCCTTGACTTATTTAATAGCTGGGAACTTACAGAGGTGGAGAAAAATGATCCAGGGCAAATATTTGCAAAGTTTGCTTCTCACCTTGATCCCAGCTCTAATCATAGAATTAAACGCTATGAATTTCAAGAATTAGTGCAAGAGACTGATGAAACTGTTGATAACTAATGTGGGGGAGTTCCCATCTCGAAGTGCAAAAGTCTCTTATAGAGAAGGGTAGCTTGAAGCCAGCTGAAGCTGTAAGACCTGCAGGAAGTGTGGCAGACAACACCCCTTCGATGACCGAAACAAATGCCCCCCATACAGTTCTGAATGTAGAGCCTATGGTAAAGCAAACCACTGGGCGAAGATGTGCAAGTTTGGTACGAAGAAAACAATAATACCAGTGAAGAGAAAAGACAAGATCCACCACATAAAGGGAAACAACAATAAGGACTCCGACACCCAGATACTGGACATAGAATCCATGCACCTTCACCAGATGTTGGGTGAGATGAAAGAAGGAAGTGAGTCACACTCAAGGATCGAAATACAGAGGACAATCCAGAACAAGCCTACGTTATTTAATCTAAAGGTGAAGCTGGATACTGAATCACAAAGCAACGTCCTTCCACTCAGACTCTACCACCAGATGTTCCTGGAGAACATAATAAAAGGGCATCCAAAAGACGGTGCATTGGAAACAGCAAATGTCACATTAATGGCCTATGGTGGACGTATGATCAAGCAACTAGGGAGAGCTAAGATCAATGGCTGCCATAAGGGAAAGTACAACCTCTGTGCATTCTAAGTGGTAGATGTCGACGGACCAGCAATTCTATGTCTGGATAGCTGCCAGGAGTTACAGTTGATCTCTGTCATTGTCATTAAGAGATCCAGATGAAGAAGATATCTAAAAGCATCAACAAAAACATTCCACAGAAGTACCTGCCAGGCCATGGCACACAATGGGAGCAGACTTGTTCACCAAGAATCAAGAGTGGTATTTAATAGTAGCCTGTTACTACTCTAAGTTTCCATTCGTCAAAATGGTGAAAGGCCTGAGAGTGTCAACTATCACCTCAGAAATGAAAGCGCTCTTTGCTGAACAAGGAATACCCAAGGAGGAACAGAATTCACATCAGGCAGACACAAAATGTGATGAAGCAGAAAGCTTTAATACCAGCAAAGCCTGCAACACCAATAGCAAGTGAGGTATCAAGTGAAGAGACCACAACCACTAATACTGAAACATCAACACAGCAGTTGTCAGATAAAGCACATCAAGCTCCATCACCTACACGTGGACCAGCAACACAGAGTTCAATGGTCACATCTAAATCCACAAGATGGTGAAGGAACATATTGCCACCAGTGTGATATCAATAAGAACTATTTAAAAATAGTTTTTTAAATAAACTAGTGTATAAGTTCATTTACTTAAGTGGCACTGGAAAGTGATAAAGAAGGCTAAATATTTCTTTATCTTGAGAAGGAGGGATGTTATATAGTCAGCATAATGTGAACTATTTTGTAACCGCGTAAGAATACACCCATCTCTCTGCAGTAACTGTATTGCCCCACTGTGAGCAATATGTATATGTATACGAGTGTGTGAGAAGTTTCCTGAGATGGTGGAAGGCATCAGTAAGCAAAGTCTCGTTTATTATTTGAACCTGCATCTCTATGTTATTTATGAAGCCTCCCAGGTAACAAGATATAGGAGCAAATGTAGGCCCATCGAGTCTGCTCTGCCATTCTATCCATCCTCCCATTTCAGCCCCACTCCCCAGCCGTCTTCCCATAACCCCCGATGTCCTGAATAATCAAATACCTGTTAATCACTGCCTGAAATACACCCAATGACTTTGCTTCCACAGCCACCTGTGGCAACAAGTTCCACAGACTCACGACCCTCTGGCTAAAGAAATCTTTCTGCATCTCTGTTTTAAAGTGACGCCCTTTGGGACTATCCATAATCGAGATGACGCAGCTCCAGCAGTTTCATTCCAACAGACTGGAGGACATTCCTGCAATGATAATATGTGATTGCCAGGCCTGAGCAGCTGTGGCATTTCCCTTCTCTCCAGTAGCAGCAGCAGAATAAGCCCACACCCATTCTCAGGTATTTTTTTTCCCCAAATCAGCAATGGCTGCTCAATAAACCCCTCCCCCATCTTTTGCCTTTTCCTTCCATCGAGGACAGCAGCGTCAGGCTCTTGCACCTCCAGCTATTCCCTTTGAATGTGTATAGCTGATGGGTTGACTCACCTGTGGACCTTTGGTTGTTTGAAAACAAGCACAAAAACAGCTGCACAAATAAAGGTTGAATCACTTTGCAAAACACGTGAACTTCTTTACAGCGAGAAGCACTGCAACAAGCATCTAGAGAGTCTGCCATGTGACTTACAAATTATGTATTTTTATACCTACAGGTGATCAAAAATTTGAAACACCTGCTCCATATAATACTTATTCCTTAGAATTTTCTTGGGATTCATTAGTCAGGGTTTGGTCCAGTATCTAATGGTACTACCTTACTACATAAACAGGTTGTTATCAGCTCCATCTGATAAGAAAGAATGGAATGCAAACATTTTCTGTCTTCCAGTCAGTATTTTAACACTTACATTCTCACCTGTGGCCTTTCCTTCTATTAGCAACAGAGGGATGGAAGGAATCTGCAGCCCCAGTTTGTCTCATCTAATGGTATCCCTTCTATCAGATAACAACAGCCAGGCATATTGGTCAGCGAGTCCACAATCTCTACACAGACCAACATCATTTCACTCTAGTTGGGTGCATCCCCACTGACTCTGGCTGAGCGATTACTGCAGGTTCCTGCTGCTGAAGGACTCACACAGAATGCAGGCTACCGGAGACATGCTCATGTGATCCAGAGAGTGGGACCGGGATCTGTGACAGTTCTGATGGCAAAAGATGGGCAGCATAGTTGGCCTAGCGGTTAGCACAACACCTTTACAGCCACTATGTCTGTAAGGACTTTGTATGCTCTCCTCATGTCTGCATGGGTTTTCACTGGGTTATCCGGTTTCCTGCCTCCGTAGTATTAATAAGAAGGGGAAGGGCAAATAATAAAGGTATAATAAAGGTATAAAAATCAATGCACTGTATGTATCGGGGCTTAACTGGTGAGAAACCAGTTGAGTCCAACTCTGCAGACTTGTAAATAAAGCTTGTCGTGTCATCAGTTTTAAAGAGACTCATGTGTGAGAAGTTTTATTTCTGACAGTCTGCACTATTACAAAGTCGCTCTTTTGCACACCAGTACAACTGTGAATATTTTATATATTTTTGCATTTATTGTCACATTATCATTCATTTAAGGGTACAATTGTGTTTTTTGTTTCTTTAAGTATCTGTTCCATTACAGCAAGAATGTTGGTATAGATGTACAATATTTACAATGTGACAATAAGCAATGATCATTATCAAACCCCAGGGCCCAATGTAGCGTATCTTGTGGTAAGCATATTCTTCTGCTTATCCATCCCAAAGCATGACGATGGTTCCTTTCACTCCGTTTGCGGGGTTTGCTAAGCATAAGACTAGGAAATAAATTGTTGGGACCCTTTCTGAGATATTAACATCATTTTTGGTCTCAGGTGAATGATGAAAGGTGAAAATTTTGAAGGGTGCTTGGGTGCAATCATACAATATTTAGCAAGGTCAAGTTTATTGCCATCTGATTGCACAAGGATGACCCGACGAAACAGCGTCCTCCTGCCTCAATGACTCACCCTTTGTGCTCTCGTTCCTTTTCTCACCTAGTCTTTGAAAAACAACTGTTTCAGTCGCTCTTCAAAGATTAGGTGAGAAAAGGAATGACATCTCAAAGGGTGAGTCATTGAGGCATCCATATTAAACCTACCTTGATTGTTAGTTATCATTCTGAACATGTAGCATCATTTTTTTTTCTCTCGTCACAACTTCACTGAGCATATCCCACGTGCCCGAATTGTGTATTATTTCATGCCGGTTTTGTTGAGCTGTTTGGCCCTTAGATATTTTCAAGGTTTCTCAATTTCAATGAACCCAGATCATAAATTACACAAAATCAATGAAATGCTTCTTCCACTTCCCACTGGTGAGCATTGCTCTCCCAGTGCATTCTTCAGCGTGTGAACCAGAGAGCCATTAATTTGAGGCTTAGTTGTGGTACATTTTATACAAAACAATCTGCCAGCAATCACTAATTTGTGGGTGTCAGTATCTCTGATCAGGATCAGTCCTGGGGCCTCCATGTCGATGCAATCACAAAGAAGGCTCTCCAGCAGCTATACTTTGGGAGGAATTTGATGGGGTTTGGTATGTCACCAAAGACTTGCAAATTTCTACAGGTGTAGAGCATTCTAACTGGCAGTCTGATATGGAGGTTGTTAAACTTGACCAGCACCATCATGGTAAAGGTAAAGGTTCAATTATTGTCATGTTACATTTAGAATGTAACATCCATAAAATTCTTTAACTTTTGTCTACCATAAGCCAGACAAAGAGTCGCCACTTTGTCCAGCAGCCCTCAGAGAAATGAGGCCCCAGCGAGGAACGAACTCACGACCCCCGATTTACAACACCAGTGCTCTGACCACTGAGCTAATGGAGCCTCATTCTTCACTCCACTGAGGTCATTTGCAAAAGACGATGTCTCAAGAAAGCAGCCTCTATTCTCAAAGACCCCCACCACCTAAGGCATGCCCTCTTCACG
The DNA here is from genome assembly GCF_036971445.1 of Narcine bancroftii. NCBI lineage: Eukaryota > Metazoa > Chordata > Chondrichthyes > Torpediniformes > Narcinidae > Narcine > Narcine bancroftii. The sequence goes on from NC_091475.1 coordinate 195,839,071, forward strand.
CTGCTACCAACAGGAAGGAGGTACGGGAGCCCGAAGATGAACACCAGTGGTACAAAAACCAGCTTTTTCTCCTTTGCCATTAGATTGCTGAATGGGCAATGAACCACAGACGCCACCTCACTCTCTCTTCTTTAAGACCTGAAAGGTATTTATTTCTTAAAGATGTAATTTATAATAATACTTGCACCTTTAAAGCTGCCACAAAATGAATTTCATGACATCCTCATGGCAATAAATTCTGATTCTGGTTCTCAGAGGCAACCTTACAACCTTTGACTATTTGTTCTTGTAAGTTATAGGACACAAGCAGACCAATTCACGGAAATAGTTTATCTTCAAAATCAACAAGCAAAGCTAATCACATTTATCTACCATTCTGCTGTGGACCAACTTTTTTTGCCTAATCCACCTATTCAATATCTTGTAGAATATTGATGTATTTGGCTTATCAATCATTAATGTTCAGCTCTAAAGAGAATAAGAAGGTATTATCTCATTCAAAGAAGTGAATATCTGTTGTGGCACAGGTCTAAAAGCCCAGTCTCCTCTGACTAGCTTACACCTTATTTGCAAATATAGCCCCTGAATTTAATAAAGGATTGGATTGGAGAATCTGCAGCCTCAGAATTTTATATTCTACACCTTCTGTGATTAAACCCAAAAAACACATTGGGGAAGTTTCATTTTGATCATTGAAAGGTAACGCTTCGCTATTAGAGTCCAATGAACATATACTGTCAGTCAGACCCCTTGGGTCTTTCCTTTTCATCACAATCTTCGTCCGCGAAGCCAAGCCAAAGAAGAAGACAATTTAATGTTTTTTTTAAAATGAAATTATATCTCTAATTACCGACAACAAAATCCTTTGATTAGTCTTTAAATGAATTTTCAAAGTAGACACCGACTCATGGCTGAAGTCCAGGATAACTCGACCGAAGCCACCCCTCTCAATTGCAGCATCACTTATGGAGATAAAGTAGGTTATATTTTCTTGATACTGATACAGCAAATCCTTCTTGAAGTAAATGGGATTTTAAAATACCAGTGACTGCAGGCAAGGAAATAGCAATGAGCCAATATGCTACTGAGTGCTGAAGCTACTGATCAGTTCCCTGCATCTCATTGATCAGCAGAATTGCCCGTTTATAAATATTGAACTACCTACATGACCATCAGTGACTCAGAAATGCCCTCACAGGTAGTTACATATTGACAATGAAAGCTACCATCACCAAAAGAAAGTGTATACAGACTTGATATTAATGTGTGAGAACTCAAAAAAAAACAAAATCAAAATTTCTATTCACTTTATCCCTTGCTTTTGGGTTCATTTTCTCTCACACTTATCTACTGTCTTGATGTGGGGTCCAATCTCCCAGGTCACCTCAAGGAGCAACCTTGATTGAAATTGCCCCACTTCACTTTGAGGTGCTGGCTTGTTGTGGGGTACGGTTCACATGTGTGGGTCATATCAAGAGATGCAAACCCTGACTAAGAACAGATTTCATTCCTCTTCGTTTCAAATCACGTGCAATTTTAAACAATTGACCAAGTCAATGTGAATTTTTCCAGCAAAGCCCCTGGGCAACCTGTACACACCATGACCACTTCGATCAGACCCGGAACACACATCATACATCCCAAAGATGGCCGCTGTAAAATTTCCCCTGATCTGCAGATGAGCTGTTAGAATCTGTGGGGAGCCCATAGGAGTGAGGAGAATAAAATGTGGCAGGTGGAGGATAGTGTTGATGGTCATGCAGGCTCGATGGGCTGAAGGGACTGTTTCCATGCTGCAAGACTCTATACTTGTGAAGCACGATGAAAAGTGTGTCTTTAACGGTGGAAATGTTGCATTTTAACATGAACCCCCATCAATGTCCTCAAACAGCCAACAGAAATGAAGAGATTGATCATAACAAAACATGATCATTCTAGCATGTATTTGATGGGCCAAGTGGCCTTCTTCTGTGTAATAACAATTCTCTGCTGAAAAACTCTGATCTTCCATCTTTTTGTCAATTCGAGGAAATGCATGCTCTCTGGAACCAATTACAGACATGGTCCCCAGCCATAGCTCTGATCAAACTATTAGATAAGGCGACTGATCCTCTTCACAAACCAGCCACTGAAATTACACTAAAATAAAAATACTTGGATCCTTTGCTGTTTCCTTTTGGTGATTAAACATACTTCATTCTCCACACCCACCCCACCCCCGCCACCGAATGACCCTTTGCTTTTTACCAAATATAGAGTGAATTTGCAGGATCAAAGATTGACCAAAAGAGGGTTGGCATGAAGTCAATGGAATAAATGGCCTTCTTCCATCCTGGAACCTCTCTGTTTGTTCTGTGATTCATTGTCCAAACTGATCTACTGACATAAATGACTCTGTCCCGTACTGTTAAGTGGTATGCATTTCAGAAGCAGGGGTTTCTGGAAACCAATGCAACAATAAATAAAAATAATGCAGAAATGCAAAATTCCCCACAGCGCCCATGCAAAGAAATGGAGAAATGACACCTTTGGCTGGCAACCCTGCTTCAACAGTCTGTGTGTTGCAGAAGAATTAAAGACAAGCCTGAGAGGTTTGCAGCCATACCACTATTTGCAAGCCTTATATTTTTACATCAGCCAGTAGCTTCCACCACTGAAGATAAAAGGGAAGGACATTGCCCTAGTGTCTTGAAGCCTTCTATCTCAAAGTGGGGTGCAGGGACAAGGCCACCTTCCACGGTCTTAAGATGTCCTTGTGATTCTGTGTCCCTCGGCTGCAGAGGTGGGAAATTAAGGCAGGAACCCATTATATCTCCATCGGAACACTCTGCCTCATACCACTACAGTTATATTTCATGTAACTGGCATTTGCCATCCTGATAATTCTAAGAGAAAACCAGTGGAGGCAGTGAAGGAGTTGGGATCTTTCCTCAAGGCTGAACCAGAACCTGAAGTAATGAAAGCTGGCAGAGAACTGTCAAAAATGTAGACAGGGGACTGCTAATACTGGAAATTAAAGCAAGGCAAAACAACTCTGCAAATCAGACAGCATCCACAGAGGGAAGTGCTCAGTTCAGATCGCACGTTAACACCTTGCCTCAGTACGTCAAATGCCCATTTGCCTCCATGAATGCCACCCGGCCCACAGAAGTTCTCCAGACCTTTGATTCTCATCAGAAATGTCCTTGCATCGGCAGCTCATCGCCATTTCAAAGGAGCGATAAATAAATGAATATAGGAGGACTCCCACCCCACAGGGTGAGGGCAGGGTTGGAGAAGAAGAGGTTCAGAAGGGAAGGCAAAAGTAAAAGCACAAAGCTGGAGAAACTCAGCAGATCAATGTATTTATGGAGCAAATACATAACCATCATTTTGGGCTTGAGGCCTTCATCAAGGTGTGAGAGACCAGTAACATTGAGATCAGTAACACTGATCATTGCGTGAGATCAGTATTACTGATCTAAAAGAAAAGTGAGGATTGTGAGAGATGAGAAAAACTGACATTGCAATATGAACTTGAAGAAATGAAGAAAATAAAATTGATACATAAGTAAATGAATGAAGCCAGTGCAAACAACATGAGACATGGATATTAGAAGGCAGGAAGCTGACACTGTCTGAGTAAGATAAGAATCTCCTACACCAGCAAGTTCACTGAATGAAGGAGAGAACGACAGACAACTGAGAATAGAAGTAGAGTTAGTCTGAACGAGATAAAGGTCGCCAAGCCCCAGATAGAATTAGCAAGGCTTGCATAAATAATTAGAAGACCTTAGACAGTATTAGCAAGTTATACATATATAATTAGTAAGCCATACAACAGATTTTTCAAGTATGCATATTTAACTAGTAAACCCTAGACAAGATTAACGAACCCTGCAGATGAAGGGACTGTAGCCCTGAGAGTCGGGATGGTGTGAATGGGGACAAGGGCTAGGATGTGAATAAGGACAATGGGAATAATGGCATAAGAAGATACCGACAGGATACCCCCTGGTCCTCCAAGTCTACTGAAACTGCACGTAGGCAGGAAGGATTGCCTCTGCCAAACCCATCCAGGGGGCAGAAGAATGTAAGGGGGAGGGTATTCTGATACTGAAATTTACTGTATAAAAGTTGGGTGAGCCCCAGTGTATGTGTGTATTCCCAGGGTAAGGGGAAGCACCCAACTTTGCATTGTTGTTGTAATAAATGTTCTTTGTTCTCAATATTTGTTTCGAGCAATTTCTTTAAAGGTACTTCTGTTTCTAACAAAGGGGAGACTGCTGGCTCTACACTAGAACCACTATAGCACAAAATTGACCTCTGCTTGTAAATTTCACCATCCGAATTAAATCAATCAACTTGATCAATCGATACACCATCTTAATTGTTCAAAGTATTGGTGTAGTAACTCCATGTTTGATGATACCATTGGGATCTAACACTGTGACAGAATTATGCTTAAGCAAACAGAGACAGTGGTTAATGTAATCAAGTTATTCCTAATCGGAATTTTGAATCATTTGCTTATCTCAATAAAAAATTAGCATTTTTCAATGTTTTCTATTGAAATTGATCAATTCAAACTCTTAATTTTTGTCAACTAAAAATGCCACCACAAAATAAGGCGATCAACTCCAAAAATAGCAGCAAGAGCCTGTGACAATAACAACTCTAATGACGAATGACAGCAGAGCAAAGAGAGCACGAATGAATGAAGCTGGGCTCGCAAAGAGTTGAATAATGATCGAGTGGCTGGAGCAGTGAGGAAGGTGAAGCGACTGCAAGAGACAGAGCCATTATGGATTTAAAGACAGGAAAAAAAATCTCAATGGGACCAACCATATGAACACTGTGGCTACCAGAGGTGGAGACAGGCTGGGTATTTTGCAGTGAATCATGGCATTTCCAAGCCCGCGAGAGACAAAATACTCTCAACTTGGATGGGTGCGGCATAAATAACTCCTAAGAAACATGTTACTATCCAGAACAAATAAGCCTTTTTCACTAGTACAGCAAACATCCTCAATATACATTCCCTCTGCCGCTGGCAATACCTCCAAATGCCTCAACCTCTACCGCAAAACACTATCTCCCTTGCGAACTGCACACCTTCCTGACGTGAAAATATATTGTCCGGTCTTCATTGTCACTTGCAGGCGGACCCCTCCAGTAACACTATCGGAGTAATTTTCACAGAAAGTCACAGCTGTACAGCACAGAAACAATCTTTCAGCCCGATGCGTCCGCGTTGACTGAGTCACCTATCAACATGAAGCCCATCTTCCTGCATTTTCCCCATATCCCTTGATTCTTTAAATGACATTAAAATTTTTAACTTTAAAAAAATTTAGACACACAGCATGGTAACAGGCCCTTTCGGCCCGCGACCCCGTGCCGTCTAATTACATTGAATTGACCTACCACTCGGTAGACTTTGAAGAGCGGGAGGAATCCAGAGCACCCTTAGGAATCCCACCCAGACAGAGGGAGAATATACAGACTTCTTACAGACAGGACAGGATTCAAACCGGGTCCCGATTGCTGGCGCTGTAACGCGAACCATGCTGCGTCATATATTTGCCCCAGTGCTTTTCAAATGCTCCTATTGCACCTTCATCTACTACCTCCTCTGGCGGCTCACTTCACATATTCACTACACTCCATGGACAACTTGACCCTCCTTTCAATATTTATCCTCTTATCTTAAATCTATGTTAGACCCCTTTGGAAAAAAGATTATGACTATCTTTCCAATCTTATCATTTTGTAACCTCTGTTTGGTCAGCCTCAGCCCCCGAGTTCAAATGAGAATAAGCCCATCCTGTCCAATGTAATTAAGGCCCTCCATTCTTTCTGATGATGCTACATCCTTCCTCTAATGTGGTGGCCAGAAGCACACGGAGTATTCCTCGTGTAATCAAACCAATGTCATGTTCAGCTTCAATATAATTTTCCAATGGTTATAATTAATACCCCTGCCTTTTCCCAGGAGCAATGAACTTACACCCCAAGATCCCTTATTCACATCACATCACTGCTGTTTACTGTACATGTTTAGAAGCAAAACAGTTTAAGATGGTGGTTCAACACCACCCTCTGAAGGGTAATTGAAGATGGGCAATAAATGTTGTTCTTTCCAGCAATATCCTGATCCCCAACAACAATTTTTTTTAAAAATCTTACATGTGGGACCTAGAATTAAATTAACATTTGTAAGGACAAGGAGATGGACCTGATGTAGGATGGCGTCTTTTTAAAGGAGATGACAGTTTTGGAAATCAATGCAGAGGCACATGGTTGGGTCAACGATAGCCGGACAGACGGAAAGAGAGGCTGAAGGAGAAGCAGTGGTGCAAGTAATCAGTCATTGGAGATAGTGTAGAACTGATTGTTGGCATGCCACATCACACACTGACCTCACCACGTAATGAGTGGTGCTTGGAAGACAAACAGGATGCAACTGGGAGTTAGAAGGCCACGGATGCCTAAAGACCAACCCAAAATGAGAACCTTGGGGAAACCCTGAACACGACAGAACTTGTGAGAGAACACATGCTGAAAACAGAAGATGCCCATAACCACACAGTATATCAGATGAATGAGTCCCAGGCACACATTTTTCTCCCCACCTCCCATGGGTAAATATACCCAAGAGTGAAAAGATGCAGCACCAAATCAAGCAGAGTTTCTTCTTTGCTGTTATCAGACACCTGAATGGTCCTCTCATTGTTAAAATTATGCTGCCCTTCCAGTGGAGCAGCAGTTAGCACAATGCTGTAACAGCACCAGTGATTGGGTCCAGGGTTTGAATCCCATGCTGTCTGCAAAGAGTTTGCACTTTCTGCTCATGTCTGTGTGGGTTTTCCCCGAGGGCTCCAGTTTCCTCCCACCATTTAAAAAAAAAATGTACTGGGGATGTAGGTCAATCCCGTGTAATTGGGTGGCACGGGTTTGTGGGCCAAAAGGGCCTGATGCTGAGCTGTATTTTTATTATTTTACCATAAGGCATGGAGCAGAATTAGGCCATCAAATCTGCTCTGCCATTTGACCTATGGCAGATGTATTTTTCCTCTCAATCCCACTCTCTGCGTAACCTATGAAAACATTGCTGATCAAGAATCGATCAACTTATGTAACGCTAAACTCTTGACTTTTATTTGGCACCACCTATGGAGCTCAACAATAGGTTAACCTGCCTGGAGAGCATGCCAAACAATATTTCATACTGCATTTCAGAGCACACGACAATGAACAATTACATTTAATTCAGCTAAAAAAAGGTTAAAGAGGAAAAAACAATTAGTAAGGCCCGTAAGTGCTTACAAACCTGTGTGGCTGCAGCAAAGAAGAATTTTCCTGCATCTACACATTGCACTTGTGCATATGACAAAGGAACCTGTCATCTCAAATCATAAAGTGATCAAGTAAACTTCAAGAAATGGCTAAATGAAACAAGACCTAATGAAAAATTAAGTAAGAGATCACGCTGAATACAATTTGCGACTATTATTATCGGTCGTCCTTCGGTTCAAAGAAGACACGTTGTTGTGCAATTCATCTGTTGACGCGAAGGTGACTTTGCAGTCCCAGTCTGGAAGCACAAAGTCTAGCACAATGGGAATACTGGAAGTCCGTTGTGGTAGTAAATGTGGCTGCTGTTTTGTGACACTGTTCACGGTTTTCCATCAGTTTTTGGCAGCGCCGGCTTTCAAAACTGGTGTAGGCTTCATAGCACAGGGCTCGCCAATGGGATCTGTCAGCAGCTGTAGCTTCTAATTCTCTTGGCTGGATGCCAGAGGAGCAGAGGGTTTCCTTCACAGCTTCTTTATAGCCCTTGCGTGGATGGCCTTGAGGTCTCCTTCCGGTCTTCAGTTCACGATAGAGCAGCTGGAAAGGCATCCAGTGGTCGTCCATTCTGATGACGTGTCCCACCCACCACATCTTGGCTCTTATGATCAGGGACTCAATGCTGGTGGACTTCGCATGACCCAAGACCTCCAGGTTGGAGACACGGACTTGCCAACAGATGCCAAGGATGGAACGGATGGCGCGCATGTGAAATTTCTCCAATTGTTTGATGTGACGTTGGTACAGAGTCCAGGTCTCACCTCCATATAGAGAGAAGGGATGACCACAGCTTAATAGTCTTTCCGTTTTGTGGAGATGTGGACGTTATGTTGATTGATCACTCTGGTACACAGCCTCCCCAGAGCTGGGATGGCCTTGCTGATCCTGGAGTCCATTTCTTTGTCCAAAGACCCATCAATCGAGATGATGGTCCCAAGTATTTGAAGCGGTTTACATTTGTCAACTGGGTGTCATCAACAGTGATTTTTGGTTCTATTGAGCTGGTGTTTAGAACCGACTGATAGAGCCTTATTCAGGTTGATGGTCAGGCCAAAGAGCATAGCAGTGTCTGAGAATTTGTTCAGCATTAACTGTAGATCACACAAGAGCATACGGTCATCAACAAAAAGTCTGATTTGAATGACTGTGTAGAGGCACTTTGTCTATGCGCTCATGTGGTGAATGTCAAAGAGAGAGCCGTCCAGTCGATACCTGACGTACACTCTCTCCTCCAGACCTTAGACAGCACTTGGCAACATGAAGAACAGATTGAACAAGACTGGGACCCTGCTTTACCCCATTAGAAATGGCAAATGCAGGTGATGTGTCACCACTGCAGAGGACCTGTTCTTTCATTCCATCGTAGAGCAGCTGAATCATTTTGATGAATTTCTTTAGGCATCTGTAACGTCTCAGGATGATCCAGAGAGCTTTCCTGGATGCAGTGTGAAATGCCTTTCACAGGGCAATGAAGACAGAGTAAAGAGGCTTGTTCAGCTCGATACACTTTTCCTGAACTTGACTCATGGCAGACATCATGTCCACTGTACTCCATTCTGGCTGAAAGCCGCACTGCGCCTCCGGGAAATTCCATTCCAAGACAGTGACAAGTCTGTCCAGGAGGATGCGGGTGAAAATCTTGCTGGTAATGGACAGCAGTGAGATAACCCCGTCGTTTCTGCTGTTTGATTTGGTTCCCTTATTTTTATAGAGAGCCACAATGAAGGCATGGCGGAAATCATCAGGAATCTCCTCTGTAATCCAGATGTCTTCGAGGATATCTTGGAAAGTCTGTAATGCGTTTTGGCTTCGAGCTTTGTAGATCTCAGCAAGAATATGATCCTGCCCTGTTGTTAAATTTGAATTCATCTGCAAGATCACTTTATTGATCTCATCAGTAGAGGGAAACAGGTCTAGGTCATCCAGGACTGGCTGCTAATGGATCTGTTGTAAGACATCAGGACCAACTGTGGACGACCTATTGAGTAGGTTGGAGAAATATTCAGCCCAGCAGTTTTTCAGTCCTTCCTGGTCTCTGATGACAGCAAAGGGGGAGCATCTGATTTAGAAGGACTTTATGGTGCTGAACAAACTATTACCAGTAATCGAGGTTCAAATATGCTGAGTGTCTATCAGGAGCTTGACATTCTCCCCATGACCTGCATGGATTTTCTCCAGATGCTCTGGTTTCTTCCCACCCTCCAAAAATGTACATGGTTGGTAGGTTCAATGGCCTTTAACCATGATATAACTAGATAGATAGATAGGAAGGTAGAGTAGGTAGGTAGATAGATATCTAAGTGTCAAAGACAACGGAAGGTCTACAGTCATTCCATGTTTGAACTGTACTGTTCCCCACACTAAACCCCAGCACTCTGAGATGGACCCAGCAGTGGATCCACTTCAAATTAAGGCCTGATACCTCCCCAGTTTGAGATATGTTGCCCAATTTGAGGTTTGTGGCATGATGCATGCTGCATGCAATTAGTTTGTGCTGGATGGGCCATGTGACCAACACTCACTACTTTTCTTCATTCCCTATCCATGTTCGGGATCAGAAACCCAAGCCATGGTCCATATAAAGGCTGGTTAGAAGCTCCTGTGGATAAGGTATGTTCATGGTTGATTTACTTGAGTTATTATCAGCAAGCACCAGATGAAGGAGGAGCAGCAGTGTGGGAAAGTTTAAAAAGTGACCCTTAAAGAAGAGTTCTTGATTGCTTTGGTAGGCACAATCCTGAGAAAATGGAACTAGCATGGAGAAGTTGAGCTGAAGGACTAGTTTTTATGCTGTCGCATTCTTCTGAATTTATGGCTCATCTTGTTGCACAGTCATGAACAGCAGGATCTCACTCTCAAAAAATTCACATGGTTTTTGCCTCCATGGTTCCTTCTGCATCAAAGAAAATCTGCACCACCTTGGGAAGATCCAGTTTTGGAACACAAGGCTCTTTTCTCTTTCAACTAAATTTGTGCTTCAACCACACGACACCTGCTGCAGTGGCAATATGTTCCTGTTAGTTACCGTCGACTGTTCTTGGCTTTCTTTAGGGGAACTTAGCAAACCTTCCATCTTCCCACAACAATTAGGCCACACATCTGCTTCGACACAAATTCACTTAAAACAAAATTAATTACTGTACCAAACGGTATTTTTAGGTGGAAGCTTCACGAAGTTATTAGCACTACAAAATAGCTACTGAGCAAACAGCAGGTGGGGAGCTTCAATGCTCTGAGGGTAGTGTCATACTCAGCATCTCTACCAGACAAGAATTCTGATGCTAAGTTTGCCTGGTGGTTTTCCACTGAGGTTAGGGTAAGGATTAGGACAAAAGCTAGAGGACATGGGTTAAGGGTGAAAGGTGAAATATTTAAGGGGAACATTATGGGCAATTTCTTCAGACAGAGTAGTGAGAGTGAGGAGCGAGTTTCCAGCTGAAGCGGTAAGTTCTGATACTTAAGAAAAATGTGGATAGGTATGCGGATGGGATGGGTCTGGAAGGCTAATGGTGTGGGTCACTGGGACTTGCAGGGACCAAGTGGAATGTTAGTTTTGCACAGACCAGATGGGAAAAGGGTCTTCTTCTGCACTGCAGTGTCCTATGGTTCCATGATGTTTAGTTCTGGATAAGAACCGTAAATGATGGGTCACCTCACTGTCCCAGAATTGGCAGCCACGTTTCCTACATCGCAATAATGATAGTTCAAATGTGCTGTAAAGCAGTTGGGGCATCCAGAGGTGGACAAGGGGAGAGGGCTACATAAATGCAAGTCATTCTTTTCTCCCCCCAAGACAGTCAATGGTCACGAGCACAGCAATTGTGACAGGCTGCGTTTGTTGCTTCCCCCAGGTCTGTGTGCAAATTTCCATTGATTTTTCTCAAAATGAAGAGAAAACATCTGCCTACTAAACTGAACAAATTATTTACCGAATTGTTATTCTGTATATTAACAAAATGTAATTGTCCATTAACTAACACCTTTTAATGATACCAAATCAGTCAAGTATTTTCCATAATTGAAAATAAATGAATCCCGTGCCTTAAGATTTCCAATAAGGCAAGTAAAAATAAATCCAAGTACTATGGAGGTAAATATGACATGCTTGATGAAATCAACTGCTAATCATTGAACAAAATGTTATTCTAGGATAATGAAGACAAGCAGGTTGGAGTATATTACTGCATGTAACCTATTTTCCTTCTGGGACACCCCAATTGTTAATTGAACCATAGAAACATCAAGCAAGAACAATAGGGCTTACGTTTGTATGACACCATTCATGGATCTTCCAGAGTGCCAGAAACTAGTTTGGAAATGATCAGATATTTCTGCTCAATGAATTAGGAACAATAGGGAGGCCAAAACCAGCCAAGGACTTGATACTTCCCATTCATTTCTTTACAATTTCCTTTAGAGTGTTTTTCCTTCAACTTCAATGCAAATTTCCCTTCCAAAAATGCTTCATCCTGACTTGGAAATGTTCACCCTCCTTCTATCATCGTCATTCCTGGCAGCTCGATGAAGAAGAGCCATCACCGCGCTGACCGCAGTGGTACAAGGTGATTTCCATTGCACTCTCAAACCCGTGCCCTGCCTGTGAGCCCAAGCTAGAACTTTCAGTTGGCATTGCAATTCCTCTGCAATACCCAAGCTGACAAAGGGCGCAGGCCCAAAATGTTGGCTTATCCTTGATGTTGTGTGACCTGCTGATTTTCTCCAGCATTTGAAGACTTTTTTGTTCAATAATTATAATTCCCTTCACCATTCCCATGCGGACATGTCTGTGCTAATCCTCATCTATTACCAGGGTGAAACTAAACATAAACACATCATTCTTCCTCCCAGACAGAAGGATAATTAGATCTTCCAAATTTCAGTTACCTTCACCTTCATCAAGTTCTACTGTTTCCACCTCTTCTTTACTGACACTTGTCCTTACTTTGCCCTCCAAAGTTCCTCCCCTCCACCTATCTCTCCACCTCTAGTATCCTGTATTTGTTAGCCCCTCATTGCTTCCCACCCGCATCTTCTCGCTCCTGATATCATTCCTTCCTACTTTAGCCTCGAGAAAGAGTCCCTACTCAGAATGACAATCGACCATGGATGTTGTCTAACCCAATGAATCCCTTCAGCTTCTCATTTTCTGCTGAGCTTGTCTACCCTCATCCTGAAGGAAAACCCCTTGTGTTAATTGATGGAGCCCACTTGTGCCTTTTACCACAATAGCAGCAATCATCTCTGAATAACAGCTGGGCACATTACCGGATATTCTCCAGAGCGCATCACAGGGCCTCCAACCAAACACCTGAGCTTTTCCTACGAAAGCTAAGCTCAAGTTATGACCCTCAATCCCATTCCTGTGGTTAATTCTCACCTGCTTGGGCACAGCGAGCTTTGCCCTTGCCATGCTAATAAGGAGGTGGCTGGAGCCCCCACAGCTCTGAACCATCCATGGCTACGTGAAAACATGGAGTGAGATTTTCAACAGGCACAGCATGAATTCTTGATTCAAGCAACTGTAGAATCAAGTCAAATTTATACTATTGCTGAGCTCAAAGCAGACAAAATAATTGAATTGAGCTGATCAGACAATTATAGATAAACAGAGAAAGGGGACAGACCATCAGGAATAGAATTTGGTGTTTCCAATGTGATGCCAAGGATGGAACAATTGTTCTTCACCTTTGTTGGGTTTGGGGCAAACTGAAAGATTTTATATTGAAATGGATACATTTCGATTAAGTACGGATAACAAGAATTTTTACAACCATGGCAGGTCATTGAAGTTGAGATTGAACAAGGTCATAGGGGCTAAGTGATTTTTCTCATTTCCATAAGCCTGTTCTCAGAAACTCATGATTATTTTCTGCACCTGATGGTGTTGGACATACACGAAAGCATCACTAATGTCTCCATAATTTTTACCATCAGAGCTCATTGACTTACACCTAGGCAGCGGGGATTGGATTAAAATATTTAATACTTTAACAAAGCAAAAATTCACATCAGATCATTCCTGCTAAAAATCAAATTTTTTTCTGGCTGTAATTTCCCCCACCCCCTTTTTAATCCTCGTGAACGATGACAGCAGAGTGCATTGGACATCCAGAATACCCACTTTGCAGAACGTTGTGCTTCATTTGCCAGTTCCCTGTTTTCGCCTTTTGCTAACAAGCCTCAAATTGCAGCTGGCAATAAAATGATAGAGATCAACCATCCTTAGTGACAGATGAGTTAATCACATTTCACTTCTCCCTCTAAACAATCACGTGTGAAAAAAGGGAACCACTAAAGTCTGCAGACGCTGAGATTGTAGCAAAAGCACAGAAAGGCTCGAGGAACTCAGGTGGTCTCGCAGCGTCCTTAGGAGGTAAAGATATATTACCAATGTTTCGGGCCTGAGCCCTCCTTCAAATAAGCAAAAATCAGGCAAGCATCTAAATTAAAGATTTGAAATTAAGGGGGAAGAATGGGAGGGGGAGGAGTCAAAATCCAATGGCCAAAAGACATTAATTGGATACGATAAGAGGAAATGTGAGAATTATTTTGGCTCTGCGCAAGGAAACAGAGGGAAGAGGGAAGAGACAGAGATGGAGCTAGAGGAAAGGAGATAGGGGATGAAGATGGGGGAACTAGAGAATTGATGCCATCCTGTTGGAGGTGGCCCAGACCGAAGATGAGGTGTGGTTCCTCCAATTTGCGGGTGGTATCTGTGTGGCAGGGCATGAGACCATGGGCAGACACGTCAACAAGGGAAAGCGTTGGGGGATTGAAGAAGGCGGCCGCAGGGAGATCTGTGCTATTGTGCTGGACTGAGCCAAAGTGATGAACAAAGTGATCTCCCAGTCTGCGCCCAGTCTCTGCAATGTAGAGGAGACCAGAATGGGAGCACCAGGTTCAGTAGATGACCAATGCAGATTCACAACGAATGAAAATAGTTTGTGTTTGGCTTTGTGGCCCCTTCTGCCCAAATAGCGCGTTATTACCTACAGATAAAAATGGTGCAAAAGTAAAGAAACAGGATGGTATTTAAGATGAAGTATTGCATTTCATCAACCAAAGTAAAAATTAATGGCAATGACTGCACATGGACAAAAAAGTCAAAAACTGTTGCTTAGGGAATATAATATAAATATGAAAATAGTGTGTAAATCATAATCAGATTGTATAAATCATTATTCGATATATTGGGTCACTGTCATTGGATGTATTTAAGGCAGATAATCACAGGTTACAGGAAGATGACCAGGGAGAGGGGCGGAATGGAAGAGTTTATCAAGTCATGAATGAATGGTGGGGTAGACTCGATGGGTTGAATAGCCTATTTCTGCTTCTATATCTAGGCAACATTTGAAAAAAGATCTACATAAAAATTCTCTCTAAAATATTATTTTGAATGGCTAATGTCCCAGCCAACTTAAAGGCCAACTATGGTATCCTGGTTATCCATCAACACAACGTGCTGAACGATAGTTTTTATTCTCAAATTTACTGAGAAGACAACAAAACAAAAAACATTTAGTGTCTTTAATATGGAATCATCATATAATCTTCAGATATTCTTTATAAAGCAACATGGCTTTCATTCAATCTTTAGTTTTGCGATGATCAATTTAGGAATCCTCCAATAGTTTGTCTTATCGTGTTCCTTTTGGTCGATTAATTTTATCAACGTAATATTTTGTTACTTTGCTTAGTTCTAAAAAAAAATTTTTGCTTATGGAGGTTAGAATATAACAAAAGACAGGGGAGGGAAAGATAAAATGTAAATGTGGAAAGCCAGCATTTTGAAAAGTCAAGAGTTGGCTGAAATAAAGAGGTATAGCAAGTGCACGTGAACTGGCACCTTTATCGAATGCATCTCATGCAGATGGACTAAGCATTGAGAATGTGATGTCTCTATCCTGGAGGTATGTTCCTCCTAACCAGGCCAAAGGTGACTGAAAACAAAAATTGTGAGGCCATATTTTAACATTAGCCTTATTGACTTAATGATTTTCCTGGGGCAAACACTGAACAAGCAAGGGTTGGGCTTCACCAGGTCTCTCCATCATGAGACTCTCAAAGTAAAGCGAGAAGAGGTTTGGAAGAAGCCCACAAGATTCAAATTATTGGGAACCCTTTCCATCCATCACACTCTATCACTGGCATATGACCATCAGGAAGGAGGTACAAGCGCATTCAAATCAGGACTGCCAGGATGGGAAATAGCTTCTCCTTGCAGACTGTGATATTGATGAATGGTCACCTACAAATCATCCCAAAATACTTCTATTTGTATTACAGTATATATTTGAGTATCTATAGCCCTTTATCCACTGGCATTCCAGTTAATTGATTGTCCAACGTCTTGGATAGGAAGCTATTTGTGTTGTTTCCATTGAGCCGCCTTTAACCGGGACACTGACTGCTTTTCCACTAAACACAACTCATTCCCGGGGATTGGAGCGTCTGCCTTCAAATGGAATGAAATGGATGGAAGTTGTCCTTTTTCCACTGGTTTAAATCAGCACACGGCCGGGGATATGAATTGGGGTCGAGTGTCATTTGACACTGCATGATGATTGTTTCCTTTTTCCACTGGACCCTTAACCAGTTAATTCCCCGTTAATTCTTGGAAAGAATGGCCAGAGGAAAAAGGGCTTCTGTAATTACAATGCACTGCACACTGCGTATGTATGTGTGCACAATGTGGTCCAGAGAAATGCTGTATCATCTGGTTTTGTGTGTGTGTGTGCGTGTGCGTGTGCGTGTGTGTGTGTGTGTGTGTGTGTGTGTGGTGCACGGAAAGTTGGTGGGCAGGGAGATGACAAGGGGAATCCTGTCTTTGTTGTGCCTAGGGGCAGATGAGCATGAAATAGATGCAGGTGAGGGCTGAGTTGATGGCAGTAGAGGGGAAGCCATTTTTTTTCTGAAGAAAGAAGACAACACTGATGCTGTGAAGGCATCATCTGGGGAGCAGAATTCTTTGCACTTTTTTTGACACAAGACTTTTCTTTTTATTCCACACCATGTTTATGAACTTTTCTCCATTATATGCTCTATTTGACTTATTGTGACACTAGTCCCTACACTTTATTTATTTATTTGGTATTATTGCACCAAAAACAAAGCTTTACAATTGGTACATATGTCAATAAACAATCAGTATCAAGTTGTCATGCCATGAAGCTGGATCCCATTCCAATGACACCAATTAAATAAGGGTCGACTATCACCACCCACAATGCTATCATATCCTGAGAGTCTTCTTAACGAGCAAAACATATCTGCTGGTGGTCAACTTATCTGTTGCCACACCAAAGGCTGCCAACTGCAGGTGGCATTGGTAAAAGAAAAGGGCCAGCTAATAGGATCTAAAGAGAAGGTCTGATAGTTTTGTGTGATGAGAATTCAGCAGTGGGACGAGGAAACGGACAAAGGAGATTCCGGAGCGGGGGTGCACAAGGGAATGAGCATCCGAGTTCTGGGTGGGTGAGGGAATGGGTAACAGTGCTCGGGGTGGGGGGGGGTGGGGGAGGGAAAGGTGAGGATATAGGCACCAAGGATGGGTACTGGGACTTCAGGCAGGAGAGTGTATGGGCAACTGAGATCCTGGCGAGAGAGGGAATGCCCATCTCAGGCTTGTAGGCAGGTGAGGGAACACCCCTAATGGGTGGGGAGGGGATGAAGACTGTCCTGTTTGGGGAGGGGATGCCTGCACTTGGCAGGAGAGATAATGCCCATCATGGGTCATGGAAGTAATGCCCGTCATAGTTGCAGGAGTGGACTCATCTTGGCAGGGGGAAGGCATGTCATGGGCATAGGATGGGACACCCATCACGGGCAGCAAGGGATCGCCTGTCCTTAGGTACCAGCTGGATCGATGACCTGAACCGGGCTCTCATCAGGAGGGTGAGCACCTTGCCAGGGATCTAACTAGAGGAGTGGCCACCTGCCCTTGTACAAGAGCCCTTCATTGTGAGGCACAATGTTTTGCACGAGGAGGTACATATATACATCAACCATGTCCAATGAGCCACATGCAAAAAACATTTTACTTTATCCAGACCTCTCACAAGTGTAAACTGAGGGAGGAAGGCAGTGGCAGGGATGATAATTCACCGAATCTTACAGAAAATGTACCAGATCGATGAAAGTGCTGTTGGAAGTGACAGTGGGTAATGATGAGAGGCCAGTACAGTACCCTAATGTTATACATTGACAGGCCTGTTGGCACCCAGTACAGTAGTGATATACTACTCATGTTATATAATAACAGACATGCACCTATCAGTGCTACACTCCAGTCTTATACAAATACATTTTACATCCCCACTAATACTGTACTACAGTGTCCTACATTGACAGATGTGTGCTCACCAGTCCTGTAGGCTGGTATTACAAGTGTCAGAACTGTGCATATCAGTTCTGTGGTAATAGATCTGCAAACCACTGCAGTACATAATTGCCTTGAGCTGGTAATGAGCTCAAATCCAATGACAGTACACCCATGACTGTGTGACTAGACATAATTCCAATGCTATCTCGACAGGGTCAGTGAGATTCTGCTCCCCTGGGTATCTGGCCAATGGGCAAGCATTGAGTCTCTGGTTGCCAAGCCCAGCATCGGTGAGCCCCCAGGACCCAGGCAGACAGGAGTGGAGTCGCATACTCGCAACCCCCACAGCGCCTCAGATAGCTCCACCTTGCATTTGCTTCTCGGGAACAAGTGTCAATTATATTTTTTTTTAACTGGAACAGTCTTAAGGGTCCCCATAAGCTACAAGAACATCACATCTTGAGTCAATAAAACCTAATTTGATTGTAGGGACAGGAAGTGATCACCGGCTGGACAGGTTCACCTGCAGGTTAAATACAGTCAAGAAAAGTATTTTAAGACAAGCCAATAATCCAAAAAGCCTTTTGCAAAGTTTAAATCGAATAATCAGAATGCCGGAGTTCTAGAAAAGTTGGTAATACAGTATCTCATCCATGTGTTTCACATCGAATACTTAACATAACTTCAAAGGTAAATAACCTGCCTGGGCAGAATCCAACCAGGGACCAGAGGGGAGGTGAAAATATTCCAGCTGACTCAACAATAAATCAGGTTATCATATTGCTTTTTTTTTAAATATTTCCTCCTGTATCAACTATGCATGCTAAATGTTTGATTAAAAAAAAGTTCCTTGGAGGATTTGCCTATGTAATTTTGAAAAATATGTAAGATTATAAAATCTATATGCTCTTTAGTACAGGTACAACTAATAGTTAATTCATTCGGTCGCTGGTCAGTCATGTGCGTGATTGCAGGGATATTATTGAGGAGGTCGCCTATATTCTTGTAAGCCCAACCTTATTACTGGTGTAATGAAAGGTGGATGCCATTGCCAGTTTTGTATCAAAATATGCTATTGATGGAGTGTGAACATTTTGCAACGATTCATTTTTTTTTAAACAAAATTATGATTTTTTAAATAAAATTAAAAATACTGTGTTTGCAGGCAAAATTAAAATCCAAAATTAGAATGCCATTAAGAGAGTGTGATAATAGCACTCTACATTTCACATAAAATAAATGTTCCTCATAAAACTTTTACAGAAAATCAACAAAGACTTGTGTTTGTACAATACTTGGCATGAACATTCAACATCACTTTTCATTCATTGAAGTTAGCCATCGGTTTATCACTGATGTAATTAACAAAATTACTTTATGGGCAGCCAATTCATCCACAGCATCTTCCCACAAAAGCAATAAAATATAGCCCAATCTTAATTTTTTTATTTATTCACGAGTTATGAAAACCACTGGCAATGCCTGGCATTTATAGTCCAGATCTTAAACTGAGCAGCCATAGCAGAGGGCAATTAAGACTGCACTGCTGCAGTTGGAGATTTCCATCTGCTTCCCGGTCCCCATGAAGAGTAGAGTGAGTTGCCTCAATGACTATCACCCAGTAGCACTAACATCTGCTGTGATTAAATGCTATGAGAGATTGGTCATGGCCAGAATTAGCATGTACCTAAGTAAAGGACTGGACCCGTGCAATTTGCCTACTGCCATAATCGCTCCACAGCAGTTACAATATCACTGGGTCTCCACACGGCCCTGGATCATCTAGAAAACAGCAACTCTTCGGCAACTACAGCTCAGCCTTCAACACCATTATTCCCTCAGTGCTGGTCAATAAGCTCCAAACCTTGGGCCTCTGCACCCACCACCACCCCCACCCCCCGCCCCCGCCGCACTGCAAATGGATCCTTGACTTCGCATCAAAGACCACAGTCAGTATGAATTGGAAACATTTATATAAACCCCCTTACAAATGATTGTGTGACTAGACATAATTCAAATTTGATGAAGACATCATGGTTGTCGCAATGAGGAAGCATACAGGAGGGAGATAGATCAGCTAATTGAGTAGAATTACACCAACAACCTTGCACTCAATATTAACAAAATCAAGGAGATGACTGTGGACTTCAGAAGGAAATTAGGAGAACATGAACCAGTCTTCAGGGGTAGAGAAGGTCAAGAACTTCACATTCCTGCATGTCAACATTTCCAAGGATATGTCCTGGAGCCTCCATGTCGATGCAATTATGAATAAGGTTTACCAGTGGCTATACTTCAGTGAGGAGTTTGAGGAGATTTGGTATGTCACACAAAGACACTCAAAAATGTCCACAGGTATACCATGCAGTGCATTCTGCCTCGATGCATCACTGTCTGGTATGGAGATGCCAATGCTCGGGACAAGAAAAAAATCTCCAAAGGGTTATTAACTCAGCCTGCGACATAATGTGCATCAGTCTTCACTCCATCGAGGACAACTACAAGAGGCGGTGTCTTAAGAAAGCAGCCTCCGTCCTCAAGAACCCCCACCACCCAGGCAATGCCCTCTACACTCTGCTACCATCAGAAAAAAAGGTACAGAAGCCTGCAGACGAGCGGCACAAGGACAGCTTTCCCTCTGCCATCAGATTCCTCAATGAACAATGAAATACAGACACTGCCGCACTTTGACTTTTCCTTGCATTCTTGTTATTTATTTTGTAAGGGGGTTTATATAAATGTTTGCACGGTGATGCTCCCACATGTTTATGACATGTTCATAACAATAAATTCTGATTCTGAGAGTCAAACTTCTTGTGGTGGTCCAAAGTCACATCGGGTTAACTGTGTCAGGAGGGGAAACACCCGATGCTACAGACTGAAAAGTTGCGCACCATTTCAGTTGTGTCACATTCACGAATGGTCATTTAAGGTGTTTACACAGTTGCTGCGCAATGGGAGTTTTTTTTGCAACGTTCCTGCAACGCGGGCTGTGTTTGAAACGGAAATGAGTGACTCATTCCCATTCTGAAATTTTTCCTGCGGCGGCCCCGAGCCAATTTTGCACACTGCCTGCAGTCTAAACTGAACCGCAGGCAGTCCACAACTTAAAATATTTACTTATTTTAATCATCCACCTACTACTTAGAATTTAAGGATCACTAAATGGACAAAAGGGGTATCTGAAGATCCAGTGTTCCCCTTGTATAGGAAATTTTTTTAAAAACTGAATAAGGAAAGTCGCCAAATCATTTACTGTAGACCATCAGATTTCATTGATTTCACCCAATGATTCACTATTTATATTTCAACAGAAGATTTTGCAAACTATAACAGACATCACAGAGAAAATCAGCTGGTGCAATGGCTAATTAACAATGTAACTCTGATCTTTTAAAGCGGTGTCATATCACCAACTACTTTCACTGGGATACTCCCTGTTGCTGCAAATCGCGTCAAGAGGCCAGATGCTACAATGCTGGGCATCACTGAAGGTTTGCCAAAAAAGGAAACAAAAAGTTAATTAAAGAAAACATGCAAGCACATTGGTGGGCGAAAGGCTTAAAATGGCAACGACCAACTGTATTTTGCTACTGCGCAAGTGGAAGAGCACCTGGATCTGATCGTAATGCTTCACTTGAACAGCTTGTCGCACTAATCGGTGCAATAAACCAACACATGCACCCAAAAAACAAATGGCATGACACACACTGCAACATTTGTCAAGGAGAACAATTTCTGAAGCAGTGTCGATGAAGATGGTCACCCTTCAGTTTGCTAAGAGCGAATAAACAATTAAGAGTGGTTGATTAAGGGACAGAAGAAGAAATGATTGGATCTAATAGAGAAACAGATTTGCAGTTGGATTTATCTAATGGATACATTTATTTAGCTCTAGTGCAGGGTAGGAAGGTGACACCAAGTCAGTGACTGACTGGAGTTCGAATCTAGCACTGTCTGTAAGGAATTTGAACACTCTCCCCATGTCTGCATTGGTTTCCTCCCACCCTTAAAAACATACAGGGGTTATAGGTTAATTGGACAGCACAGGCTCATGGGTTGGAAGGGTCTTGTTGCCTTGCTATATGTCTCTTTTTTTAAATTATAAAGATACTACTACAAACCCAATGAGTTGAAGGATTCAGTTCCATGTTGTACAACTATTAGCATGAACCAAGGGACCATTTATAGGAATACAGATTGATTATATTGTGAATAATGATTTGGGGAAAGGATACTAATATGATATTCAATATGTTCCATTGCAGGGCCCAGGATTTGTCATTGTTATTAGGGGTTCTAGAATGTGGGAAGAAGTCTGGATTGTGATGGGAATCTGTAACACAGGCAGAAGCATCTTTAAAGCTCTGCATAGGGTTCTTGCACCAGATGGTTAACGTACTCTGACTACAGGGCTCGGCATAAAGATGGAAGAGGAGGATTGCCAGGGAGATATGGTTAACATTTAGCTAGAAGAACAGGAAGGTTTCAGATCCCTGAGACACTGAGACCACTGGGACCAGTGAGGAAAATCTGGAGAGGATGGTGCCCTTCAATTAAACTTGCCTTCACCAAAAATATCTAAACCAGATAGAAAGGGGAAAGCATGCAACGAAGTGTAATCTGTGACACAAAAATATCACCGAGTTATGGTTAACCAAATACACAGGCATATTTAGAGCACAAATAAGAATTTAAAAGAGCATAATGAACAGCAATTAATTTATTTGTAAATCATTACTTAGTGTAATGACAGAAATTGCTTCTCAGGGGCTTCATCAAACAAGATCACACCTAAAAAGACAAATTGAAGATAGCTTTAGAGGTATAATCTGAGGGCAAAAAGAGAGAGACAAATTTGAGAGATTTACGGAGGGCATTCAAAACCAGAGATCCTCAGTAGATGCCTATCAGCTAAGCTATGGATACTCTTCTCTCCAAGATCTAGTTGAGAGTAAATATGATGGAGCTGTTCAGGGCTTGGGGATTCAAGAAGGTATTAAAGATAGCAGAAATAAAGTGTGAGAAGTTTAAAATTCAGTTTCCGTTTCAGCCGACAGCCGTAATTGAACAGAAAACTGAGTTGGTCTATTCCCATCAGAGGTTCGGACAACCTCAAGTTTATAAGTCGAACAATAGGTGCTAGCTATTGATAACAGATAACAGCAACATTATGAACATTTTCAATGGAGTGTGCGCTAAGATGGCTGTACAGTTAGGCAACGCTTTTAGTGATTACCAGCTGTGGACTCAAGTCTAATCAGGGGTCAGAGTGAGATAAAGGTTATGTTCAGATCGGTTTAGTCTCAAGCAGTTGCCAGAAGGAGTTAATGGCAAAAAATGAAATTAACAGCCAATGTAGCTATGGTAGTATAGTGGTTAAATTCCAGTGCTGGACTAGTATACAAAGGCTAACTGACAGAGTTTGATTTAAAATCATAAGACCTTAGACATAGGAGAAGAAATAGCCAATTCATCCCATCAAGTCTGCCCCACTATCGAATCATGAGCTGATCCATTTACTCACTCAGTCCCACTCCTCAGCCTTCTCCCTAAGACCTTTGATGCCCTGGTTAATAACCTATCAATCTCTGCCAACTGCCTGTGGCAACAAATTCCACAGATTTATCCCCCTCTGGCTGAAGAAATTCCTTTGTATTTATGTTCTAAGTTGACACCCTTCAATCCTAAAGTTATGCGCTCTTGTCCTACACTTTCCCACCATGCAAACTAACCTTTCTACATCTACTCTGTCCATGCTTTTCAACGTTTGAAAAATTTCAATGAAATTAGTCAGGGATTGCTTCAAGTGGTATTTGGGTGGAAATAAAAAGTTTGAAAACCACTGTTTTAGTCATACCTAATTAACTTATTATGTGCACGGTTTCAATAACGCCAAAGGAAATGGGCGAATGACAATTTTTCTAAAGCAATATATTTCTGTATCAATTGGGTCTGGAGCAGTGATTCTCAACCTTCACTTCCCACTCACATCCCACCTTAAGCAATCCCTTACTAATCACCGATCGGATTGGGATTACTTAAAGTGGTATGTGAGTGGAAAGAAAAAGGTTGAGAATAACTGGGGTAGATGGTAGGAAACATTATTCTTTACAGAAATGAGTGGACAAATGTAAGGCGCAAGATATTCAGTGGGATCCAAGGGAGAACATTTTCCATCCAACAGAGAGGGAATACACTGCCTAAGGGAGTGGTGAAAGCAGAATCACTGGGAGCATTTATCAAGTGCTTTGGCACTTGAACTACCTCAGCAGATGGCTATAGGCCGAGATTTGGAAGATGGGATTAATAGAAATGAAGTGTGAACATGGTGGAGTGAATGTCCTGTTTGTACACTGTCAGGCTCTTTTGCTAATTATAAATGTTTTCAGTAGTATACTCAGAAGAGAAAAATAGTCCAGTAAACACAACTGTGTTTAACTATTATGTAAACTTCACAGAATGGCACCAATTGGTCTTTGGCCTAGTTGTTGACCAATTATTAAACAGCAGACTTGCCAACTATTGGTTATTATTATTCAATGAAGGAAGGAATGGCAGGATGTAAAGCTAATCAAGGTACTCAATAACAATACAAGTGAAAAATATAATGCAGTGAATAACAGAACTTAAGTAAAGAAATTCTCTGGTACCAGATTATTTCCACTATGCAGCCTTAAAAGGAATTTCAGAATATTTCCCCAGAATATTTATTGTAAGCACCTCAATTTCTGGAAACAGAGGGTGGACATCTGTAGTAGATTAGCACTCCTGATTAACACTCACTATGCCCCTTTGGAGATGCAGATGCACGAATAGGTTGGGCTCCATGGGTTAAAAACAGAAGTCCGTCAAGAGCTGCAAATGGCTTCTATCAACTTTCTCACAAATCTGGTGAGATTTTGAGTGGGGGAGGAAACATGTGCTTGCAGAACATCGTCTTCACAAAACATCGGAACCTCTTTAGAACAAGATGGAAAGACGAGAGGGAGGGAAAATAATCACCACTATATCTGGGCATCCAGGCAGCCCTTCCAGGCGAGACAAAGGTTCACCTGCTCCTCCTCCAACCACATCCACTGCTTGTGATGTGGTCCCCTCTGCATCAGCAAGATCAAATGTTGACTCAGTGACAATTTTATGGAACACCTGAGCTTCGTCTGAAATGACCATTCTGACCTCGGAGTGACATGCATTTCAACTACCATTCCCCTTCTCACACCAACCTGTTCCTCCTCGGTCTTCTCTACTGCCAGAGTGAAGTCAAACACAACCCGGAGGAACAGCACCTTATATTCCCCGTGGGTAGTCCACAAAGCAAATTGAACAATGAATTTCCATTTTTTTTTCCAGTTTCAGGTAATCCACACTTGCTGTGTTCCTTTCCCTCTTCTTCCATTTCACCCACCCCTCCACCCTTTCCCAGCTTCCCATTATCCTGGTTCCACTCATCACCTCCTCACATTCCAGGAACAGCAGCCTGTTGCATTGTTACTTTTCATCTTCTAGTCTCTGACTCTACCCTTACTCTCTTCTCCTCCCACCTAGCCACATCTGTCCCCTTTCAACCCCCACCCCCTCATTTGTCTCCAGCCACCATCTCCCAACTCCAGCCCTCTCCTTCCTGCACCTGGCTCCAGCGACCTCCCCTTTCAACCCCACCCTCCCCCCTCACTTGTCTCTATCTTTCATTCTCCAGCCACCGTCTCCCAACTCCAGCCCTCTCCCTCCTGCTCCTGGCTGCAGCGGCCTCACCTGGACCCACATATCGGCTGCCTCACCTCTTTAGACTGGCTGCCTCCGCCCTACACAGGGTCACAGCACAAAACGTTGATTATCCCTTTGCACCTGCAAATGCTGCCTCATTCCTCCAGGGTCTGCCAGCCCCTTCCCCCTCTCCCCTCCCTCCTTCACGCTGCAACATCTGCAGTCTCCTGTGTCTGTCTGAGTCAAAAATCAGTGTGCTGGGCCACCGAGCATAGTATTTTCTAACCTTCGAGGTGACAACGACACAACCTGAATTAAGTCACAAAAATCTATTCTCCACTTGATTGAGGAAGCTCAAGGAACACTTTCAGTTAACATCTCACAAATGAACCAACACTTCCAAGAATGAATGACTCTTGATGCATTAACACACTGGTGTGATCAGAAAACTGCATTCAATTGCGTAGCCGGAGCTTTCAACAGCCACGTGAAGAGCATTGAGTATGATTCCCCCGGTTCATTACAGTGCAGGGTGGAGTTCACCTTCTCAAGTCCCAACAGCCTGTTTACTTCCGCGCACAATAGGTAAACGGCGGGCAGCCCCGGGGAAGTTGGAAGCAACCCCTCGCAGGTGCCCTGCCTTTGCTCTTTGGGGTTCATCAGCCCCACTGTCCACCACACTCAGTGGAAGCGTTGCCGGTAGGTGGCTCCAGGCGTGGGGCTCTCCACTGCAGACGCAGGGCTGCCGCCTCCCGTCGCGGCACAGTGCAAGGCGAAGAGCTGGGGAAAGCCTCGCCGCACTCTCTGCGTCCGGCCACATCATTCCGCAGACCCAGAACCTGAGCCACCAGCCGCATCCAGCACAACGTCTTGCCAGTGCATCCTGGACTGAGCCACAGCCAGCATTTATGTGTGTGTGTGTGTGTGTGTGTGTTGGAGCACACGTCAAATTGCATGGCAAATGATTCACTCACCATATTAACTTCAGACACTTGATCGATACTGGCCACGTCAATATTCATCCCAACACTGACAGGAGGACCTTGGGAACAAATAAAGGGGAAAGGGAAGAAAACAAAAAGTTTAATCATCAGACTTGACGCCCAGATTCGCGAGGGTCATTTCACTGGGGTCGATCCCGAACGCCTACCTCCAAAGTCGGGTCTCAGCCGAATGTCGTATCCCTTCAGCAGGTTATCCACCGTTTCCTTGACAAACGACATGTTCCCAGGTTCATTGACGCTGGATACGAAAGAAGGGAGAAGGATTGAACCCACACACACACACACAAAAGAAGTCATTGCCCGTCTCACAACGTGATCTGCCTTTCAGGTTCGAACAGTCTTACCTCTGAGCACAGCAAACCACCGCCACCAATACAACCGGCGCTGAGAGAATACCAAAGTAACGTCTTCTCTGAGATGTCCACATTCCTTGGTTGTTCGGCTAGAAACTAGTTCGGGGGAGGGGGGTGGGGGGGTCAAAATGGCAAATGGATCACAGAATTACAGAGCCCCTTAAAAGTCCAAAGCATTGGGATCTTTTTTTGATTAAAAAACCCCTGCGGACCCCAGCGTTATCCTTGAAGCAACGTGGCCAAGAAATGATCAGAAGAAGGAGAATGTTTTGTCTCAATGCTGTGGATATTTTTGATATATTTCTCAGAGGTCTGCACACGGCGCAGTTAGTTCTTCCGAATAAAATCTAATGATCCTTCAAGGATGAATACATTTTGCCACAGTACTGCTGAGGGTTTTCTCCTGCTTTTTGTTTTGAGGTGGTGGTGAGGGGTGGGGGGGGGGGGGATATTATTTTTCTTTCTCCACGTTCACATCAAGTCGAAATTCAGGTCTGCATGCACTCCCATATTCAGGGGCAGTCTCTCTCTCTCTCGCACACACACACACATGCACTCACGGAGGGAGGAGAGACCGGCGTTGATAGTCTCAGAACAAATAGATCTCAGACCACTGCCTCGACACTAATGCGATGGGAACCGCCGTCCAATCCATCCAATTTGTTGCCATTTCACGGGTCGGACGCGTGAGATCCTCTCAACCCCGACGTCCACAGCTCAAGCATCCATGGTGCGGCCGGGGCCAGGTTGCCGGCGAAGGAGCACGCCGGAGTTTGTAGAAATTCGGATTGCTTGGCAGGGAACAAAATGAAGAGGACGCGACGGACCCATGTGATTAAAATACTCCGATTCAGCTCGGCTACGATTGCAGCAACGCCGAGATTGACGGCGGAATCAACCACCCAGGAGTTGGAGCATTCGATGGCAACATCGCACGCAAGGAATGGCAGACCTGGGTACCGGGCTGATCGCGAGAGGAAGGAGGGAGGGAGAGGATGGAGGGAGGAGAGGAAGGAGGGGGGAGAGGATGGAGGGAGGAGAGGAAGGAGGGAGGGAGAGGATGGAGGGAGGAGAGGAAGGAGGGGGAGAGGATGGAGGGAGGAGAGGATGGAGGGAGGGAGAGGATGGAGGGAGGAGAGGAAGGAGGGGGGAGAGGATGGAGGGAGGAGAGGAAGGAGGGGGGAGAGGATGGAGGGAGGAGAGGAAGGAGGGGGGAGAGGATGGAGGGAGGAGAGGAAGGAGGGAGGGAGAGGATGGAGGGAGGAGAGGAAGGAGGGGGAGAGGATGGAGGGAGGAGAGGATGGAGGGAGGGAGAGGATGGAGGGAGGAGAGGAAGGAGGGGGGAGAGGATGGAGGGAGGAGAGGAAGGAGGGGGGAGAGGATGGAGGGAGGAGAGGAAGGAGGGGGGAGAGGATGGAGGGAGGAGAGGAAGGAGGGAGGGAGAGGATGGAGGGAGGAGAGGAAGGAGGGGGAGAGGATGGAGGGAGGAGAGGATGGAGGGAGGGAGAGGAAGGAGGGAGGGAGAGGATGGAGGGAGGAGAGGAAGGAGGGGGGAGAGGATGGAGGGAGGAGAGGAAGGAGGGGGAGAGGATGGAGGGAGGAGAGGAAGGAGGGGGAGAGGATGGAGGGAGGAGAGGAAGGAGGGAGGGAGAGGATGGAGGGAGGAGAGGAAGGAGGGAGGGAGAGGATGGAGGGAGGAGAGGAAGGAGGGGGAGAGGATGGAGGGAGGGAGAGGATGGAGGGAGGAGAGGAAGGAGGGGGAGAGGATGGAGGGAGGAGAGGAAGGAGGGGGAGAGGATGGAGGGAGGAGAGGAAGGAGGGGGAGAGGATGGAGGGAGGAGACGAAGGAGGGGGAGAGGATGGAGGGAGGGAGGGACCCCGCCACCCGGGACAGTGGCCGGCGGGTCACTTGGGCGGCTCCAGTTGGCCGCACAGATACGCGAGGGATACCGATGGGCACCAGTGTCAGCCCTTCTAACCCCCAAAGGGTTATCACAGTAGTAAATGATCTATTGGGAAAGAGAGGGGGGGGGGGGAGATAAAGAGGTAAGGGATTTAATTGTTTCAAGACAACCACTTAATTACAGTTCCAAATATGTGAGCTTATTAACAACATAAATGTCAACAGAATGGGGCTGAACTCAAACGAATCAAACGTTTATTCGCAGTGTCAAATCATCCCAAAGTTGAAGAGAGGCGCATTCCGGAGTTTCCCTTACACTTTCAGAGTTCGTTCGGAATCTTAGTATCGAACGGGCGGAGGGTTAATGGGATTTGATTCTTACTTCAAGAATAATGTCTTGTCAGGTTCAACGGTGGCCGATGGCTGGAGATAGTGGCCAGCGGAAGATGACACCGGTGCCCATGTGTGCGAGCAGATGAGAAGGGGAGGTCACCCGAGAAGACAACGCCTAACGTGCACGCCCGGGGCACGAACTGACTGAGGACACAATCCCAGGCCAAAGACCTTGTGAGCATCTTCTCTTGTTGTGTAGAAAATTGCTTCTCTAAACAGGGGGGAGACGACCGTTTAAATCCGAAGGTAGATTCAATATTAATATTATCAACTTGTTGGCAGGATTGAACAAAGCCACACACGACACAGGATGAATTAGACGAGGTGTGTGAAATGTTTCAGTTGCTCCAACTATCCGTTTTGGAATTGAACGATCACGCCAGCCAAGATGAACATTATAATGACAGGATCTGCAGGAGTCATCTGATAGCCCAAGTCAACAGTCCACCTCCCAATTCATATATTTCTTTATATCATCAAATTCATCCCGTGACTTTCAATCCCAAATTCAGTGACTTTCAATCCCAAATCAATAACGCTGATGTTAAATGTTTAAAGCCTCCCCCTACTGCATCCTTGACCTGGGGCGTTCATCGACCTGGCCGCATCATTGCCCCAATGTTATGTTCAGCCCGCAAGAGTTTGGCCAACAGGTTTATCTCAAATACTCCTGAAATACTTGTCCTTAATGGATTCTAACGCACGCCCAACCCGTCAGCGAGTCTCGACCCGAAATATGGACTTGTGCCTCCACAGATGCGTGTTCTTTTGTTTCCCTTGGGATGTCAATGTGACCGTGTCTAGGTAAAATATGCCCCTATATACCAAAGCAGGATTAAAAGCATTAATCCCTGTATAAACGTATTTGAGATTAATTATTCATTTCCTTTGTAACACTGACCATTGGTTAAAGGCATCCAACTACCCTAATTCTTTACTAATTCACGAGATTTTCCGTTGCACCCAGAAATTTCTACCCGCACTTTATCATTGCACGACTCCAGAAGAAAGCCGACCAATTGTGAGGACCATCCAAACCCGTGAAAGTCGGTGCTGAAAAGCTCTGAGTTAGAATGAGGAAGGACAGTTCAGAACGTTTCACTCACGAGCTCAATGCATTGCATCCCACCATCTACATTGGTTTGTTCAATTTTCATTTGTTGGGGGTGGAAATCATAACATTAATTTCTCCATAAGTAATCCTTACTTTTCTTTCTTAAGTAGCTCTGTTGGATTCAGTGATGGAATGAGATGACTGGATGTTTAATTTTGAGTAAAATTGTAAATGTAAATTCAACTTCTTTGTTTGAATTACCCAATTGGGGGGGGGGGGGGTCCTGCATTTATTAAGTTAGGGTTACATCGTTTGGTTCTGAAACATTTTAGTCCTTTTCAAACTGCCATGTTTGGGGTGAACAGGGCAATTTGCGCAGTTCGTGCCCCAGTTACACAACAGTTTGAAAGGGTCCCACTGGGTCAGCCCCATCTGAACCTGACCAGTAAAACTTACCTAGGTCTCGTCCACGGCTGACTTTCAAGGAGATATGTGTTGATGAACAGCCAAATGAATGAAATTACCATATGTTTACAGTAAAGCACTGGATCCCAAAGCCATTTCACCTTTTAGATCCTGATGAAAATATTTTAGATAAAAAAGATGCTGCCCAATTTATCTATGTCATGACACGGTAAGTAACTATTTTATCTTCTCATGTTGAAGTACTATTTGGTGAACAATTGACAAATTAGGGATTCCAATGCAAGAATTTTCATTCCTTGGCATTGGAGAATGTTGCCCCTGTCATGATTCCCATACTAATGGTCTTCACCAAGAAGAACCCATGACAGAAAGATGGAGTTTGCTGCTTTCAATTCCATGACATTGTGTGTTCAAACCTGAACAATGTTGCAGGACATAATCAAAAGATTTTTTCTGGGTTTGTTTCTAGAAATTGTAATCATGGATTGGTTTGGCTGAATAGGAATTGCAGCTGAAAATGGTTTGTCAGATGCTTGGTTAAAACTTTGTTCCTCAAACCCTCAGAGAGCTCTTCCATTTGAAACTTGCACCTGACATCCAATGAATATTCTAGAGTAGAGGTCATCGTTCTAAATTATCGCAAAACCATTTCCCCATTAGATCCCGACACAACGATTTTGATGGAATGAGATGCTGCATTGCTTTAATAAAAACACAAAATAAAAGACTTGTTTGCAAAAAAAGAAGCTTTCTATGGAACTATTGGTACAAGAATGAAAAATATATTACACAACATGCTTAATCATGCAAATTTAAGCCAAATATAAAACAAAACTGCTATTTTACAGTAAATTTTCACAAATTTCCATGAAACACACCCATGATCGATATAATCCTTCATTAAGTTTGATCAGTCCAACGTTTGATCACTGCATTAACAAGGTCTGTTGTTAACACAGAGCTACAATCAACTCCCTAAATATAGTCAGCCAGGAGAGAAAAATCAAACATCTAAGACAGAGGTGGTTCAACTAAAATTAATTAATAATGAAAAACTATAAGAAATCAATTCTCTTTCTCCATATACCATAAATAACAATCTATAGACATTTGAACATTGTCTCATTAATGGGTTAAGCAACGACTGAATGGTTTACTTATACACTGTGTCATCACCATCAACAAACTGAATCCTGAAGCACACCAGTGATATATTGCCACTGACAGATCTTGTCCCATTTAAAGTTGCTGCTGAGACAATCTCAATGGGAGGTGGTCAAAATAGGCATCTATGGGATCAGTTAATCGCTCCTGACATTGGCAGTTATAGTCATTCATGTTTCACTATTTTATTTTGAGGCCAATTTATCTGCTGGTCAGGAAAACAGGCCATTAAGAAATATATGCATATGAATGTGTGCATTTGTTCAAGTTTAATATAATGTATCATCCATAGCTGGGCAGCCCTCATCACTAATTAGACTATTATAGATTAAAGTTTTTTGATATTTGAAGACAAAAATCTAAGATGACACAAGGCAAAGACTGCCTTATCTCTGATGAAGATGACCTCCCCTTCCCAACGATTGCAATATATCCTTTGACATTATCTAGAAGAAGGAGACATAATGTTGGTGTCCTTACAAAATTTGTCCCACATTCAGCTGTGCTAATAAACAATCAGAAGCTGGAGGGACTCAGTACGTCAGGTGGAACCCAGGAGAATGTTTCAGGTTTGGTTCCTTAATTGAGAGTCGTCATTTCAGGTGTGTGCCTTTTTTCAAGACTGATCCTGCACTAATAAACAGATTATTTGGTTGTTATGAACAAATCATTTATCCCCTGGACACTCATTGTGATAAGGGGTAGATCCATTTCTTTACTCCCTATACTTAACTGTTCCTGATATCCCTTGCCGTGATTGACTTCTATTAACCCAAGAAATTACCATTTAAAATTAACAATTCACCTAACATCAACTACAGTTTGTTGAAGAAAATTCCAAGTTTCTGTGGAGGTAAGCAAGAAATTTTGCAGATTCTGGGGTCCAGTGCAGTAAAAAAAAACATGCAGGAGAAACTCAGCAGGTCACATGACATCCTCCTGTCTTTCTCCAGCACTTTTGTGTCTTGCACCAAATTTCTATCAGCCTTTGCCAGTTGACATTGAATTGAATTATTTATTGCCATGTGAAGCAGGATAGAGTGAAAGGCTTTGTTTTGGGTGCTATTCAGGCAAGTTGATCCATACTTAAGTAATGCAGATAGTACAATAATAAAACTTAAATTCAGAGTGTAGTGTTGGGGTGAGTCAAAGATAGGATGATAGGGACAAATTGCAGGCTACAAAGTATAGATAAAACAGTGAAATCTTTCATCAATCGGAGGTCCATTTAAGCGTCGGATAATGGCAGGAATGAAACTCTTCCTGACTCTGGTCGTTGCTCTGTTAGACCATAAGAAATAGGAGCAAAAGTAACCCACAGGGTCCACGCCACCATTCTCCCACTCAGCCCCACTCAAGCTCGTGCACTTCTGCCCAATGCACAGGAGTAGAAGAGAGCGTGACCAGGGTGCCATAACACTGAACAACAATTTTTTTCAGAAGGGCCGCTTCCTGAAAGTAAATTGTGAATTACGATAGATAATTTTAGGTCTGCTGTATCACGTCGAAAATTGGAGAAGCATTACATTAATGAATTCAGCAGGTTTAATCGCTTCATGATCGCTGACACATTGCGTTAGTTCAACTGATCTAAAACTTTTTAATGCTGATTTTTGATTCTACTCAGCATCTGATGCCTCTCATGTCAGTATCCAACAATAGTCGGCCAGCATTGATGGATTCCAGTTGTCCTGATACTGCTTTTTCATATACACAAGGTCCAGGTGAAACCATGTTCATCACTGACTGCACCAAGATCAGCAGGGAAGATGTCCAAGCGTGAATACAGAAAATGAATTTTCAACATCATGTTGCATTCTATGGTTTTGTCTGCTTGAAATAGACAAAAACTGACAGGAAATCACAAAAAAAGGTTATATCTAAAAACGGTACATGATAGGAACATTTTAAGGTGAACTTCATGATCAGCAATTCAACATCCATAAAATAGACCCCAAAGTGTTCAGGAAGCAAAATCTTTGTTGTCCAATGTAAAATGTTGCCAGCTTACCCAAGGCAATGGGGACAATTTATGACCAGACATATTGTACAATATACATATGCACCAAAATTCTGATTTAAAAAAAACTCTAATGCTAAATGTAACTATATTTTAAAAAAAGACAATGAATACATAAGATTGATAGATAATAAATACCATTTTTCACAGTGGAAGACATAGACAGGATCAATGGAGTGGTCATCCATACAAAGTGAAGGGAAGAAGGTTTAGGGGAGATATCAGGGGTAAGTTTTTGTAGACCGAGAGTTGTAGGTACCTGGAATGCATTGCCAGGGACAGTGGTGTAGACTGGGAACAATAGGGAGACTGAAGAGATTCTTATGCACATGGATGAAAGGAAAATAGGTTTATAAGGTAGGGGGCGTTGAGATTTTTTGGGGTGGTATATATAAATAGTCATAACATTGTGGGCCAAAGGGGGTGAACTGAGCTGTAATGTTCTATGGTCATTGGTCTGTATGATGGCCTGTGTTGTATTCACAACTCTGTAGTTTCTATCAGTTAACCATATAACCACTTACAGCACAGAACAGGCCAGTTCGGCCCTACTAGTCCATGCCGTAACAAATCCCCACCCTCCTAGTCCCACTGACCAGCACCCAGTCCATACCCCTCCAGTCCTCTCCTATCCATGTAACTATCCAGTCTTTCCTTAAATGTAACCAATGATCCCGCCTCGACCACGTCTGTCGGAAGCTCATTCCACATCCCTACCACCCTTTGCGTAAAGAAATTTCCCCTCATGTTCGCCTTATAATTTTCCCCCTTCAATCTTAAACCATGCCTTCTAGTTTGAATCTCCCCCACTCTTAATTGAAAAAGCCTATCCACGTGCTTGTAGTAAGCTGTGAGGTATCTGTACAGGATATTTTCTCAGGGATATTCCAAATTTCCTTAGGCTTCTGAGAAAGTAGAGTGATTTGTATGCTTTCTTGGTCATAGCATCAATGTGGATGTACCAGGACAGATTATAGGTGATATCTCCTTCATTCCCTGAAGTTAATACCTACTCCTTTGATTTGCTGACATTGAGGGAGAGGTTGTAATACCATCCCACCAGATTTGTATTCCCCTCTGGTATTCCACCCCATCCCTTTACGAGATCTGATCTATGACAGTAAAGACATACGCATATTGTAGATGGAGTTAGAGCAGAATCTGGCTATACAGTCATGAGTGTACAGGGAATGTAGTATGGGGATAAAGTCTGCACCCTTCTAGGCACTGGTGTTAGTGATTCAAGATTCCTTTATTGATTTGTAATAGTACTGAACATATAATATTGCATGAAATTGCCTTCTGCCTGTTGTGAGGCAAAGAGTTACCATTAAAGTTGCTTGGTGTCCCTTACGGTGAGAGAGGAAGAAAAGCAAAGGAGTGTCATTGGATTTCTGTGGATTCCCCTCTGGCACAGATTCCTATTCAACTAATCAGCAGGCCCAAGCTCTAAGTCCAAATCTCCGACATAATCAGGAAGCCTTCAGCACCCAAGGCTCTTTGAGCGCCCTTCTTGCCTTCAGCACACCCTCGAAACCACATCCCGATGTCTAGTCCCCGTAGGCCGGGTCTCCAGCAGCTCGCAGCCCACATGCGTCCCTCAGCTGCAAGACACCCACAACCTGTGTGGGTGCTTCATCTGCTTTGGTCACTGCACTGGCCCATTGCTGTGGTCACTGTCCTGCATGATCCTTCGCCCGCTGAGCCCCTCGCTGGTCCGCTGCCACGTTCGCCATCCTGTAGAGTCGTCTCCTTTGCTTCCCATCCTCAACGGGGATGTTTCTGGTGCCCTGCCTCAGCCTTCTGCTACCTCAACGTCTGCAACCAGCTGTGGCCACTGCCGAGCGCAGGCGCCGCCATCTCGGGCACAGACCTCCATGTCTCCAGTATTTTACTTACAAAAGTCAAGCTCATTTAAAGCCTGTAAGGAACTGCTGGCAATGGGATCAATTCAACTGTTTGGAGCAGCGCTGTGTCTCTGCTCTTTGCTCTCCCGGGTCTGCACTAGCAGCTAGTACTGCCATCGCGCAGGTCCGGCAGCCCCACCTATTTTTTTGAACCAGGTGCTGTCACCAATCCTCCCTGCTTGTGATCTGCAGGTCACAAAGTGGTAGATCCTGTTTCAGAGCAGCTTAACTTATTCTGTATATGTGTAATAGTTGGATTTTATGGACCAATTTTTGGGGTAAAATTTGTTAATTATTATAAGGATACTACATTTGACTGCAGTAAGTACCTGCATTGCTCCGTATATCAGGAGCACTGATGGGCGGATGGCGGCCAGGACTGGGTGGTTAGTCTGCATTCAGAACGTCAGGAGCGTGAATGGCCGGGCAGCCAGGGCCTAGGTGAGAGTCCGTGGTCGGGGCGTCGGAAGATCGAGTGAGCAGGTGGCTGGGACCTGGGCGAGAGATGGCAGCCAGGGCGTTGGGAGCTTGGATGGGCGGGCGGTCAGAACCTAGGCAAGAGTCCACAGTCGGGGCATCAGGAGCTTGGATGGGCGGGCGGACGAGGCGGATGGACAGGTGGCCGGGTCCTAGGCAAGAGTCCACGGTGGGGGCCTGGGCCTAGGCAAGAACCTGAAGTCAGGGCATTGAGAGCTCGGATGAGTGGATGGCTGGGGCCAAAAATAGGGAGGTGAACTTTTACACGGAATCGACTATTACATGCATTTATACGATAATTCCTGAAAAGCTAAGTCTTAGATTTTGGATTATGGCCCCTCATTTTAAACTCTCCAAACAATGGAAATAGTTTCTACTGATTCAATTTCATATCCTGAAAAATGTACAGGCCAGATTACAAATGCCTGATTCATCTCATACATACGAACGAGGCCCTAAAAATACTATTATATTTAAACAAGACCACGAGTCTCAAAAAGAAATTTGTTTGCATGAACATACCCACTGTAATCAGACATCTTTCTTAAGAACACAGGCTGCTCGTTTCCCTGCAGGAAGCCACCTCGAGTAATGCCTTTGAAATTGGCTACCAATCACTTCTATTGATACTTGTGCAACGATACTCTATCAAACAATGTAGTAGCCATTGACCAACTACTGAGTATTGGGAATCCTGATTCTATACTAGACAGGGAATACAATAAATACATAATCATGTTAATTGGGTTTCATCAACCAAATTCAGGACAATGCTGTGTAGGGATGGTTTATTGAATGATTTCATATATTTTCAGACTTCTGAACAAAATCTACTTATGGTCATTTGTGAAAGCAGAACCTATTCATAACCCCAGGATGGCCTGTACTCATATCGCCATTTAGTTTTCTAAATGGTAAAGGCTACAATTCAGATCCAGCAAACTCTCTCTGTAATTGACATCTTATTCTTCTTCTTTTTTCTTTGGCTTGGCTTCGCGGACGAAGATTTATGGAGGGGTAAATGTCCACGTCAGCTGCAGGCTCGTTGGTGGCTGACAAGTCCGATGCGGGACAGGCAGACACGGATGCAGCGGTTGCAAGGGAAAATTGGTGGGTTGGGGTAGGGTGTTGGGTTTTTCCTCCTTTGGCTTTTGTCAGTGAGGTGGGCTCTGCGGTCTTCTTCAAAGGAGGTTGCTGCCCGCCGAACTGTGAGGCGCCAAGATGCACGGTTTGAGGCGAGATCAGCCCACTGGCGGTGGTCAATGGGGCAGGCACCAAGAGCATTCTTTAGGCAGTCCTTGTACTTCTTCTTTGGTGCACCTCTATCACGGTGGACAGTGGAGAGCTCGCCATATAACACGATCTTGGGGAGGCGATGGTCCTCCATTCTGGAGACGTGACCTACCCAGTGCAGTTGGATCTTCAGCAGCGTGGATTCGATGCTGTCGGCCTCTGCCATCTCGAGTATTTCGATGTTAGGCATGAAGTCTCCACTGACATCTTAGAAGACTAGTATTATTTCAGTGAATTTACATTTCAAACACTTTCCAAAGCCAATATGTCCTTCCTATGAGATAGATCTCTGAACTGCTCACAGTACACTACCTGAGTCCAATAAGTATTTTGGAAAACTATTGTATAATCTCCGTCTCTTTGACTTCTAGTGAAATGTTGAATAGGCTCTTTGTTGACTTTGAACACCTGTGAACACTATTTAAAAGACATCCATACAGTCAGCCATATATCTTTTCGCAGTTTCATTGCATCTAGCTGTTCACCATTTAGAAGAAACTGTGCTCTATCCACTTTCTGCAAAAACCGGGAGATTTTAAATTGGCCGGCTTTGAAAACCATTACATATTCCATCTGCAGGATCACATTGTGCTGATTCCACCCATATTGCTTACAATATTGCTTAGTTTATATGTCATTGACAAATTGAACTTATTATTTTCTATTGCATCAAGAAAGATTTTGTAAACAAGGTGAGTAATTGAGGCTCCAACACAGATCCTTGAGGGGTTCCATCTCTAACCTCCTGTTAGTTTCAGTGCATACTCCATTAACCCAAATATCTACCATCCCCTGCTTGAAAACTTCAACAATTTGTCTTTAACTCAGTGGCCTTCAACTTTAGTTCACAGACGGGATCTAAATTTTTGGTGTCATCCACCATATTCACTGTGGATATGAGGTCCAATTATTGACCAACCCATTATAAATCAATTCTGCTTTTTTTTCCCTAAACCACTGTAAAATTTAAAGGTGCCATTCATTTCATAATTATGGTGCCAGAACAACAACCTCACTTTCAATGTCACCAAGACCAAGAAGCTTATTATTAATTTTAGGAAGGAGAGGCCAAGAAACCATGCACTTGTCCACACTAATGGGACGGAGGCAGAGATGGTTCGAAACTTCAAGTCCTCGGGAGTTCATATTGCAGAAGAATTGTCCACGAGCTAGCACATGAAGGCAGTCGTGAAGAAGGCATAACAACGCCTCACAGCAACACACCTTGATGAAGGGCTCAAGGCAGAAATGTTGGTTATGTTTCTCTACTTTATGCTACATAAAGTACACTGTTGGTCAGCTGAGTTTTTCCAGCATTGTGTTTTTACAACATTGCCTCTACTTTACAAAATGAGCCAGGTCTTGTCCACTGAATGCATCTATGCAAGAAAGAAACCAACATCATAGAGGACCCCCACCATCCAGGTCACAACCTCTTCTCGCTTCTACCTTCAGCAGAAGGAACAGAATCATAAAGATCAGCACTTTTAGGTTCAAGAAAAGTTTCTCTCCAACAGTTTTCTGGTTGGCAGTGTTGTGGACAAGGAGGAAGATTATCAAAGCTTACAAGGTGATCAAGGGCAGTTAGAAGAGTGGGCTGGAAGATGGCAGAAGAAGTTTAATACTGATAAATGTGAGGTGCTTCAATTTGGTAAGACTAATCAAAATAGGACATGCACATTAAATGGTAGACAATTGAGGAATATAGTGGAACAAAGGGTTTAGGAGTTATGGTATATATTTATCTGAAAGTTGAATCACATGTGGATAGGGTGGTGAAGAAGGCATTTAGTATGTTGGCTTTCATGAATCAGAGTATAGAATACAAGAGTTGGGATATTATGTTGAAATTGTACAAGGCATTGGTAAGAACAAATTTGGAGCATTGTGTGCAAATTTGGTCACCCAACTATAGGAAGGATATCAATAAGATCAAAAGAGTGCAGAGGAGGTTTACAAGAATGTTGCCGGGGTTTCAGGGTTTGAGTTTCAGGGAAAAGTTGAGCAGCCTGGGATTTTATTCCCTGGAACGTTGAAGGTTGTGGGGTGATTTGATAGAGGTATTCAAAATTATAGGGGGAAAGATAGAGTCAATGTCGATAGGCTTTTTCCACTGAGA
The DNA here is from genome assembly GCF_036971445.1 of Narcine bancroftii. Lineage (NCBI taxonomy): Eukaryota > Metazoa > Chordata > Chondrichthyes > Torpediniformes > Narcinidae > Narcine > Narcine bancroftii. The sequence goes on from NC_091475.1 coordinate 195,878,547, forward strand.
GTGGGGGAGATTCAAAGAAGAGGTCATGGATTGAGAGTAAAAGGGGAAATGTTTAAGGGAAACATGAGGGGGGAATTTCTTCACGCAGAGGGTGGTGGGGGTATGGAATGAACTTCCGGCAAAGATAGTAGAAGCGATTTCAATGTTAATATTCAAGGAAAGGTTGGATAGGTATATGGATGGGAGAGGTGTGGAGGGTTAAGGGCCAAATGGGACAAGGTGGGAGAAGATGTTCAGCGCAGACTAGTAGGGCCAAACTGGCCTGTTTCTGTGCTGTGTTATATGGTCTTGAACCTCCCCTTGTCACACTAAACTGGGTCTGTACTCAAGGCACAGAAGGACTGCACTATCGGTGAGTCATTTGGTTTTTGCATTAGGGTAATTCTGAATATTTCTCAACAAGCTATTTTGATGTGTTTATTGACTCTTCTTAATTGAACTTAGTATATTATTGTTGTGTTTTTATAGGGTTTTGCAGTTCCTTTTTATGAAATATCTGTTAGATGCAGAAAGTAAGAATTTTAGTACCTGCATGCATTATACAATGTATATGACAATAAATTCATTATTATTATAAACTCAGTTAATTTTCCAAATTTGGAAGTCAGTCTAATTCCCTTTTAAACTCTCCCACACTTTTCTTAAGTAGCAGAGTGGCATTTACAATGTTCTGAACTTTTGTTTCCACTTTGGTCTAAGGGCGTGATTTCGCAATCAAAATTGAAAATCTGAGTTTTTGCCATCCTTGGATAGAACCAATTTGCTACGAGGAATTTTAGCTCTTCAGTGTCATTATTTTATTCATCACTGATAATATCGCTATGTGAATTTAAATCCCCAATTTCCTTGAGATTTCTCACATTGAACCTACTAAAACACATTCTGAAATTCATCTTCTTTTTTGGATTATGATTTTTTGGAATATTTTATTTAAGAAAATACAGAATATAGGACTCAATTAATATAATAACAATAATATATTGAATATAAAATCATATAAAAACATTCATAAAGTCCAGAAAAAAGTTAAAAAAGGAAAGAAGAGTCCCTCTTCTCCCAACGCTCCCACCCTTGATTTGAACGAAAAGGGGCAGGGAATAGACGGAGATAAAAAGAAAAAAAATAGAAAAGAAAAAGCAACAGGAACAAGGTTTGATATCTCGGAGTCACATCATTTTAAAAGTATTAAATAGCTTATAAGGTGTATACAAATTGTCAGATATTCAAATAAATTATACAATCTGGGTTTTAAAGCAATCTAAATAAGGTTGCCAAATTTCAACGAACATACAATATCTAAGTAAGTAATCTTCTCAAGGGGAATACAACTTTGCACTTCCATGTTCCAATGATCAATGTGAAGTAGGGAATCCGATTTCCATGTTAGTGTTATACATTTCCTGGCTATTGACAATGCAATTTTAGTAAATGTAGATTTGCTTCTGGAGAAGTTAACATCGCCAATATTCTTTGAACTTTCGTTTTCATTTTCACCATGATCGGTTTCCACAGACCAATATTATATTTAACCGTCCACTTTTCCGTGACATTCTAACACTTTATTAATGTTGATTTTGATATCAATTGCAGTTTCCTTTAAGTACCCCAAGGACTTTAATAGATTTTGATATCCATTGTTGTTCTTTATGTATTTCCCCAGACCTGCTTGTTTTTGTTCTATTTTTGTGTGCAATTATCCTTCTTTTTTATTTCCCATTTCCTGACAATCTGTAAAGAAAGTTTCCATTGCCCAATTTACTCAAGAGGAATAGAATATAAGAGTAGGGATGTGATGTTGAGGCTCTATAAGTCAATGGTGAGACCTCATTTGGGGTATTGTGAGCAGTTTTTGGGGTCCTCATTTAAGTAAAGGTGTGCTGACATTGGAGAGGGTTCAAAGGAAGTTCACTAGGATGATTCCGGGAATTGGATAGTTATCACATGAGGAGCGTTTGACAGTATTCGGTTGGAATTTAGGAGAATGAGGGGGGATCTCATTGAACTATTTTTTTTAAGGTTGAAAGGCATAGACATGGTAGATGTAGAAAGGTTGTTTCTTAGGGTGGGAGAGTGCAGAACAAGAGGGCACAACTTCAGGATTGAAGTTCTAGATCAAATCAGAGATACATACCAATTTCTTCTGCCATAGGGTGATAAATCTATGAAAATTGTTGTCACAAGTGGTTATGGAAACCAGATCATTGGGTGTACTTAAGACAGATTGATAGGTTTGTGATTAGTGAGGGCATCAAAAGTTATGGGGAGAAGGCCAGTGGGGAAAATGGATCGGCTCCAATGGCATAGTCAGATTTTGACATTGGGGGAGCAAAAGTACATAAAAAAAGGCACCACGATTTGTTACCAGCGCACAAAAGAAATGAATGTGTGCACATCCACGATGCATACAATTTTAAATTCATTATACATTTTTATTTTGTACTTAACAAAGCATCTTTTCTCTAAGCTTTATTCTAGCAAAGCTCAGGGTACCATTAGGAATGAATAAGCTCTTCCCTCCCAACTCCTGCCTGAAGTCCCACTCTCCTCCATCCCCAACCCACTCACCCCCTCCTCCATTCTTTCCTTCTTTCCCTCCAGTCCAGTCCCTTTGCTTGCTTCCCTTCCCTCCTTTTCATATGCTCATATTCGCTACCCAACTCACGCACCTCTCCTCCCTCCCCAACCCACCCATCCCCTCTTCCATCCCTTCCCTCTCTCCCACCAAGTATGCCTACACATGCCCAAATGTCACAAGAAAATTACAGTCTTTCTCTCTGCACTAGAACACCAAAAGACATAATGTGGCCCGTTTAGTTTTGATGACAGTAAATCTTCAGTTATCATATTTCAGCTGACCACCATATCCAGTCCTTGCCTTGCCTGCATGCACCTAATTCTCGGAATGTTTTTTTCCGAGCAAGGTACACTTTTTCTAATGCCCCTCGGCTCATGGATTTAATAATAACAAAGTCCTCGATGCTGGGAGCTGGCTGAAACTTGATTGCCTTCACATTCCAGTACAGGATGGCAGGACTAGCGTCATCGGTGCTGGGAACCTCCATCTCCTAATCGGATCCCACAGACCATTCCCCACTATTGCAATGGAACACAGGATGCCCACTGATTGAACGCTTGCACCCGGCTCGCGGCTCGCGCCCAGCTACTCTTCAAAGCATTTTCAAAAGTTCCACTGGGATCCTTCATCAAGCGACTCATATTGCACTTTAATAAGATGTCGGGCTGGAATTGGTACCAAATGTTAATAATGGAATACACTTTGAGAATGCTCATTATTACTTTGATTTCATTTGCCAAAGATTTTTTGTTCGTTCCGTGCTTTTGAGAAGTGTGATCAGGCGTGGCTGAAGCTGCTTCAATGGGTCCTAAGGATGGGCTTGTCTGCAGCTGGAGCTGATATTAATGGTGCATCTGGTTAAACTTCCATGATAGTGTAGCACATCCGCTTTTTTTTTTGCAATAAACGAGCGTAGGTTTCCATAGTGTCTGGAACACATTTTTTTCTTTTAGTTATGTCCATTTATCAAACAGAGCTAGACTGAAATCTTGTGTAAATCCAGCATAATGATCATTTGAAAAATAATCTGCTTCAGAAAGCTTTCTGAGTTAGGTCGAGTTGGTGCTGTTTGATATGACTTCTACTCGTCCTTTTATTCCCACGCCGCCCCTCCCTCCATGTCACACGGAAATGTCAGGGTAGGCTTTGAAACAGATATCCTTGTTTCTTCCATGAATTCAAAGGTTTCCATAGAGCTCTGTGTGGTTACTTTCATGTCCTGCTTTAATAGACACGGATTGAGTTGTGTACCAGGGGTGTGATGGGATGTCACTTGTTACCATACGCGGGATCCAAAGGGCACAAAGTTTGGCTATTTTACTCTGGTTGGAGCATTGCTTATCATCGGAAGACCCACAATGGCAGACTGATAATCACTACCAGTGTGTTAAAAAAGAAAAAGATCAAATATTTATAATTGTGATTTGATTTTTTTTAATCCAAAGCTTTCATAAATTGCAATAGTTGTCGTGGACTTTTAAAATAGTAGATCCAGTACTAAACTAAAGAAGATTTACAATGCCTCACTATGTTTTCAACTCCACTTTGTAAAAAAAAAGCACATAAAATCACATTACAACTGGAATCTAACACTGAATAGCGAGTGTGTTTACTTCTGGCATTATGAAGTTTAGAGTCATTATCTCATCCATTCCTGAGAGAGGGAGGGAGGGGGGAGCGAAGGAGCCGGGCACGGATGGGAAGGAGCAAATATGCAGTGCAGAAGGGCTATGTGGTCAGGGTGCTGCTGGGATGAAAAGGCGGGGGGGGGGTCCCCCTCCTCCCAGTTACGCCCCTGATCAGCTCATGGGGAAGTCTTGATGGGCTGAATAGCATATTTCTGCTCCAAGGTCTTTTGGTTTTATACTTCCCTGTAACTCATTCTCCCACACATACCAATTAGGAATTGCCTGATTTGATCTAGGATGAATTACATCAGCCAATTAACGGACCAACCAACGCTTATTTGGAATGTTTGAGGAATCCCACAAGGTCTCAGAGAGAACATACAAACTTCACACCAATAATACCTGAGCTTGGAGTTGAACTTAAGTCACAAAAGACAACTGCGCTACATATAGACTCTGTGCTGCTCAACATTATCTCTAATTTATTTAATCACCTTGGTTTTCTTTAGCAAGTATAACTCTTGCTCATTTGGTGTATGAAATGGAAATGTTTCTAAAATCTTTCATGATGCAATAGAAAGTCTTTAAATTCAATTTGCATGAAATAGCACAGATTCCATTTTGAACAATTTTCATTGTATCTATTTAGTAGAATATCCAAGTTAAATTCAACTAATATCACATCCAGATCAGGAATCTTAGTCATTTGGCACTTTTATACAGCCACTGAACCAGCCAAAAGTTTCACAAAAATTTCTGATCCAGTGGCAATGTAAAAAGGTCGGGATGGAAATTTTTATGTAAATTCCATCCCGTGATTTTTCCACTCGTACCCCTACATATTTTTACGGAGCGGCTACAGTATAAATTGACCGCAGCCACTCCGTAAAAAAACAGGCCTAATGAATATGACGTTCCCCCTCCAACAAACTCCTCAACGCATGAAGGTAGTGTAAAAGTGCCCCTGTGTAAACGACCATACTGGGACACACCGAGGTACGTATACTACTTGTTTTTGAATAATTCTGGCTTTTGTGTAAAAGTACCAATAATTTCAAGCTTCTTTTTGAATTTCTCCATTGAATTCAATTATATTATCATTGCTGTTAGATAAGTATTCATGCAGCTTTAAGCTTTTAACTAACTTTGGCTCATCACTCATTATTAAAACCAATAGACCTTGCTGTGTGCAAATTTTATGCTGTGTTGAATTTCCTATATTACAGCAGTGCAAATTATCCAAAAGTACTTTATTTTAGTGAGATTTCTTGTTGTTTGATGCAAATTGTTGCCTGTGAGGTTTAAAAATGACAGATGCACTTGTTATAAAACATATTTTATCTTCTGATACAACTATATATTTCTGATGCTTTGAGTGTTAAACTGATTTGATAACAATCTCATGTTTTGTTTATTCTGAAGACTAATTTCTTAATATGCCGTTTAGATAGTTAACAGCTAACTTTGAGAAGAATATGGGTGTAATTTCCATTCCAATGATCAAAGAGGAAGAATGAAAGGAATGATCCAATTCCTTACTTTTTATTTTAACAGCCCAGGACATTACCGGCAAAACCCTCCTCACCATCGAGAACATCTATGGGAACGCTGCTGACAGAGAGCAGTAGCAGCCATCAAGGATCCACACCACCCAGCACATGCTCTGTTCTCACTGCTGCCATCAGGAAAGAGGTATAGGTCCCACCAGGTTTAGGAACAGCTGCTCCCCCTCCACCATCAGACTTCTCTACAACAAACTCAATCAGGGACTCATTCAAGGACTTTTAATTGAGCACTTTATTGATTTTTTTCTCTCTCCGTATTGCACGGTTTGTTTATATTTATTTATTTGTTTACATGTATCTTCTTGAGAACAGTTTGCTGCACTACCAATATGTGGCAATTCTGCCCTGCCCGCAAAAAATGACAATCTCAGGGTTGTATGTAATGTCATGTATGTACTCTGATAATAAATCCAAACTTTTAACTTTTGAACTTTACCTAAACTGACTTCAGTTAAACAACTTACTTGATCCAATCTCATCAACTTTGTACTCGAGATAGCAATGCCAGAAACTCAACCATTGGAGCCCTTGTAGATATGGTTACCACAGTTAGCACGGTGGCCACTGCGGTGGACCAGTGAGGGGTTCTGCAGCTGTTGATGGCTCAAGGTGAGGAACCATGTAGGCTGTGGGCTGCTGGCAACTGCTGTCAAGGAATTCTCACCAGGCGGCAGACTGCTGGAGACTGGCTCGAGATCGGCTGAAAGGGTACCAGGTTTCAGAACCGGGATGCGAGAGTGTCAAGGCTTCCTGATCGTGTCGGAGGTTTGGATCTGGAACTCGGACTGGTGATGGTTTGGCCTGGACTCTGTGTAGTTGCGGGGGTTGTGGAAGTGCTCTCGGCGACTCTGAGGGGACTCGCTTTTGCTTCTCTTTGTCTGTAAGAGGCGCTTCGGGCAATTTCTGCTGATGGCGAATCTGTCTGCCTTATTTCAGGTGAAATCAAATTCTGTGTAATATTCCACTCTTTTTTATGATATGACAATAAAGGAACCTTGAATCTCATTAGGCCTACCAGATGACACGGAGCAGATAGATGTCAGTGTGGAATGCCTTGGATTCTGACTCAACAGCACAGAGCTCAGCATGGCCACAAGTATTTTAACAGTAAGTGATCATCCCCGCAATGTTGCTCAGGTGTGTATTTTAAAATAATGTTGCAGGAAGGGATGGTTAAAAGTTTACACTTCCTTCCTCTAATCACTGATCTTCAATAAAAAAACAATGCCCATGTTAAATAAAATTTAAACAGTGACCTTGTAATGATGGCTGATAGGCTGTCAATACCCAGTATTAAGATTTCAGTGTGCACTGATAATAATTTCGATATATCATTTGCTAAAAAATAAGCAAATTATTAAGGTAAAATAAGCAGGCCTTTCCACAGCCATAGAGAAACTTTCCACTAGATCATTAATTTTGGACCATGCATTCCTACTATTTTCCAGCCTTATTGCCTGAATACGCCTGAGATAGTCTGATCTCAGAAACTAAGCAGGCTCAGGACAGGTCGTCAGTACTTGGAGAGAAGACCGTCTAGGAACACCGGGTGCTGTAGGTTTCTGTGAGGGGTGCCGGACAAAGTGGTGACTCTCTGTCTACTTTACGGTAGACAAAAGTTAAAGAATTTCATGTATGATGCATTTTAAATGTAGTTTTACGTGGCAATAATGAAACCTCACTGACAAAAGGCAAAGGAGGAAAAACCCAACACCCAACCCCAACCAACCAATTTTCCCCTGCAACCGCTGCAACCGTGTCTGCCTGTCCCGCATCGGACTTGTCAGCCACAAACGAGCCTGCAGCTGACGTGGACTTTTTACCCCCTCCATAAATCTTCGTCCGCGAAGCCAAGCCAAAGAAAAAAAAAGAAATGAAACCTTTACCTTTACCTTTAGCTATGTATTATTTGATTTTGGATTCGGAGAGTAAGGTACAAATTACATTTAGCAGGCTTAAGACATAATTATAAATTACCTCATGAGCTTTAATAAATGCTTCCAAAGCCACTCTTAAGAAACATTGAAATTCATAGACCTCACGATATCAACATTTTCAAATCCTTCTCCATGCTGCCATCAAGAGCACAAACAGCACATGCACAGTTCATGGTTTATTCAGAGAATCAGTGGCTATTACAGCTAGTGGTTTGACTACTCTTGAAATCGTTAATTTAACTGTCACCAGTATTTTAGATACTTGGTGATAAAGTACAAGTTAAACCTCTTTAAACCGGTGATGTTGAGACCACAGAAAATTTCAGAAAATAAAAATGTTTGCATAGGGAACCCATTATGTAAACATATCAAAGGTAGCTTAAAACAGAAAATAATACTGTGGGGCCTCACGGTTGGTGTAGCAATTAGCACAATTCCTTTACAGCCCCAGCGATCAGGACACTAGTACAAACTCCTTACAGACAGCATGGGATTCGAACCCTGATCCCGATCGCAGTAGTTTCAACCTTTACAGTGCCAGTGATCGAGACCGGGGTTCGAGTCCCGCACTGTCTATAAGGAGTTTATATTAACGGCGGCAGATACAAAACATGCCAGACCACACAATGCTGGATAATAGAGGTTCAACTGCACTCAATTTAATACAGGTTATTAGAATTTTTAGACAAGCATCCTATGGTCTTGTGCTGCCAAATGAACATTACATGAAAGATAAGATAACATGAGAGAATATTGCAGATGAGATTTCCAAGACTTTTTCTGTTGCTAAGCGTCATACTGCACAAAAGCAGGCCATTCGGTTCACCAACCCACAGCAACCATATGACACTGTTCCACTAATCCCATTTTGATTCTCCCCAGGTTTTCAGCCACTCCATCCAGGTTCAACAACTCACCTATATTGAGTTGCTCCAGTGTCCTCCCACATCCCCCAAAGCATCATGGATTGGTAGGTTCATTGGTCACTGCAAATGCCTGTCGGTTGTAAAGGAGTGATAGAATCTGACTGGAACGTGGGAAGAATTAAGTACAGGGTCAGTGTAAATAGCTGTTTGATCATTAGCTCTTTTCTTATTTGATCTGTGACCTTGTTGCTTAAATGGTAGCAACCTGCTACTGATATATTTGGTTTCATTGTAAATATCTTCTGTCTCAGTGGGTCTGTTGGTCATGCGTTTTTTTTTTGTTAGCGGAAAGCTTCTTTATTTGATGGAAATCTCAACAGATCATTTCTTCTACCCCAAATCCCAAGGCTGTCTGCACACAAAGTTAAAATGTCACACCACCTGTGATGGTGCAACTCCCTCGCTGAACGACACATGGAAAATCATTCAAGCCTTTCAGTGCTGTACACTGCTGTATGCATGGAGAATGGGTGAAGGCTGAAGTTTGGGTCTATTATTCACTGTACTCAATTAAGTTGCTGAACGGGTTTGGATGAGACACAGTAATAAAGTGGTCAAACATCAGACAAACAACAGGGACCTCTGTGCCAATATATTAATAAGTAATAAAGCACTGAAATAAAGACATGAGCAAAAAATGAAAACAACTGCATGGGCATAAGTCTGATATTAAAAGAGGGTGACAAGATTAGCATAGTGGTTAGCGCAACCATCTTACAGCAGCTGCGACCGGAGCTTGAATCCGGCACGGACTGTGAGAAGTTTGTATATTTTCTTCAAGTTATTCATGGGGTTCCTCCACTCTCCTCCCAAAATGTACTAGGGTTGTAGGTCAATTGGGTGTTACTGGGCGGCAAGGGCTCATGGGTCGAAAGGAGCTGATTGTCTAAGTTGAAAAAAAATTAAATTTAAAATTTAAAACGCTAGAAACATTCAGGTCAGGCAGCATCTGTGGAAGGAGGTACGATGTTACGGTAACAGATTAAAACCTCTGTGAGTAATGGAAAAGAGTCAGAGGATCGTAGAAGGCTTTTCTATAAATTCCTTTTGATCAGCAAGTTTCACGATCCAGCCTGATCATTTGAATTTTTTTCTCATACAAAGTTATATCAATTTGCTCTCTGATTGCATGGGGTAACATTCTCTTTGAATGCAATGCGGTCAGCAAGCTCTACACGACATGCAATGAATTACTTGTCTCATCACTTACAATTTATGATTGAACCTCTGGTCTTACACATAATGTCTCCCTTCAGCTTTCACCCGGAATTAAATTGTCATTTAAAAACTTGCATCCCAGTAGAAGCAGGACTACCCCTACAACACCTGGGCCTCGATAAATGTTTGGTTCATTCAGTGCTTCAAGTCCACTGGCTAATCGCCATTTTCCAATTCGCTCCCTTTAAAAATTAATCAGTATCACCCTTGAATATGCCTAGATAGGGGCATATATAGCCACCAGAAGTCGAGAGTGCCAAAAACCTGAAATCCCCTGCATTAAGAAAGTTCCCTCTATTTCACTTCTAAATGGTCAACTTATTCAAAATTAATTCTCCTCAGTCTCAATACTTCAGCTGGAGTTAATTGGTTCTTAACTTATTTTTTTAACATTTTTATTGGTTTTATCAAATAAATGTTGCTTAGGTACAATAACAATAAAATAAATTATTAACAAATACAAATAATCCTGAGACCTATGTTACATTAAAAAGAAAAACACTCCACTGATTATCTAAATCAATCCCCTCCCATCGGAGGCTATTGGCTAACATCAACAGCCCACTACTAATAATTAAAGAAGGAAGATAAACATTGGGTTCAAAAACCAAAAACTACCTAATCTTACAAATTTTGTACTAAGAAAGGAACCCCATAAAGAATCAAGGTTAAAATTCATTTCAGTTGTGGAACATCTAATTTTTTTCCAAAGTAATTAACTTCTAATGGATTGATATGTGAATCATTAACCATTCTTTGTTGTCCATCTATAAATCTTTTTATTTGCCATAAATGAAAAAGTGTCCAAATACTTTGTAATATTATAGTGTCATTTTCCAGAAATATGTATTTTAAAAATGTTAACATTTTAAAAATACAGCACAATAAAAAGGCCTTTTTGGCCCATAAAACCTGTGTTGCCCAATTACGTTCAATTAACTGACCAACCCGATATGTTCTGGAGGCTGGGAGGACACTAGAGCAGATGGGGAAAATAAAACCCATGCAGGTTACAGGGAGAATATACAAACTGCTTACAAACAGCAGCGGATTCCAACCCTGGTCACTGGGACTATAATAGAAGTTAAATGTGCTAATATTCTAATCTATGAAGCTTGGATGTGCAAACATTTTATTTGCCTTTGCCCCACATGAAAGTGACATTTTCAATCATTTGTGAGCTGTTGCGGATGTACTCAGTCTTATTGTTTATTTATTACTATATTCTATGACTCAATTTTGACATAATAGCTCATTTCAGTGAGAAGATGTGCATATTAATGTTTGATTCCTTTTATAAATCTAATTCAATATTCATCTGCCCATTTTTCATATTGTCCTGTAATCATAATCTATAGGGAACCTAATAATCTCATTGTCTAATTAGAAAATCAAATTTCTAATATCTGGATTGACTGGGATATCCCATAACTTAATGTGTAATTGCAAACCACTTTAACCTTTCAAGTAGTCATTCCTCCCAGCAAATGCAAAATCACTAGCTTACCTCCTGCAACTTTCCTAGTTTAAGTTGCTTCATTCCTTCTCTTTTACTCTTAAGTGTCATGAAGTAGGATTTGCCAGTGGAAATTGAAAGTTTATCTGATATAATTCCCATTTATTTTACAAATCACTTTAGGATTCCGCAATGTGCAGTATGTGTACTCAGTGCTGTAAGGAAGTGCACTGCAGAATGTACACACTAATAAATTTGAGAGCTCAACGTGGCCTGGAAATTGATTTGGATTTGCACCTATTTTCCATTCACAAGAAAAGCAAAAAAAACCCAAACTCAGAGTAAATGCACATCTAATGGCATCCCAATTTGCAGAATGACCATTTCCACCTTGACCTACATTGATTTTAATTTTGTGTGCCCATCATTGGACAATTACAATTGTACCCAGAGTCAAAAGGTGGACCAACCTTTCGTGGCCATCTAGCAAACATGCCGTGAATCGCGGAAAGGGCATCCCTTGCATTGAAGCTTGGTCTGGCCATTCATTGCAATTGAACTTCCACCAGCCATTTTGGATCTCACCATGCCATTGGATCCAGGATGGTTCTGGACCTGTGAAACCCCCTACACACCTAAGTCCATTTGCGCACACACTGTTCTTTTCGGAGGAGTGGGGAAACCTCATATCAAACCATCATCATCCTATGGGATGGTTAGCCAGGAGTGCATCAAGCTACTGTACTTTGAAGTATGTATTGTTACTTGAAGTGTATAATGTCACTTGTATTGTTAGATGCAGGGGAAGAGGCAGGGGATACAGTGACGATGAAACACTCTGCAGCAAGAGGTTCAGCGTCAGAGAGCCTCAGCAGGAATATAAAAATTTGATAGACAATAGCAGAGAGGAACAGGAGGGTTGACCTACTTCTAACCCTTCACAAAATTTGGACCTGCATGCCATTGTAGTATTGAAAATTAGTAATCAGTGGTGATTGTCTCCGACTAACATGCTAATATCTGACAGAATGAAACTTAACATGAAACACTGAACAAGGACAAGTTAATCACAGTCTACAATAATTTGTGGTATCTAATCTATCCCCCACTTTCTATTTCTCTTCAGTCTGATTATGATTACAAATGGCCTTTGCCATTTTAAGGGATTGGTTTTGTGATCTTTAAGTATGAAAGTATTTTGACCCTCAATATGTGGCCAGGAAATGGTGCTCTGTGAAAATCACCCACAGTCATCATACTTTACCACTCTCAACTCTCCTGGCTCATTCCCTCACCTGACCTCTTCGTCAATAATTAGGTTATTTGGTTATGAAATCTTGCATCAAATTTTGCAAGTGGTTATCAGAATGTGTTAGTTTAGCCCACCATGCTTGTTTCTGAAAGGGCTGAATAAAATTATTTTTATTCATTCAGGCAATGTTGGTGGTGTTGTCAAGGGCAGCACATTGCCTTTGACGAGATTATGATGCTGTTGGTGTAAGAACTTTCACCATACCGCGGAATGAAGAGTTCCACAATGTAAAGGGAGTGACGATGAAGGAATGACGGAATATTTCCACTCAAGATCACGTGGGATTTGGAGAGAAACTCATAGGGCAGTGTGGAGTCCGTATCTTTCTTGGTTACATTGAAGTGTGGGAATCTTTTTAAGAAAAGCCTGTGGGAATTTAGAACCAGCATGATCCTTCGAAGCTGAATGGTTCTGATAGCAAGGTTCACAAACCGTTGAGGACATGAAATATTGCAAGTTTCATCAAAAAAAATGCAAACATACGTAAAGTTTCGGGAGTTGAAATCAGAACATAAAGAAAGCAGGAAAGAAACAAGGATTCTGGAGAGATAAAAGAGGGTCTTGAAATATTCTTGGTAGGTAGGATTCAGGAAAATCCCATGGTATTTTAAGCATATGTTAAAAAACAACAAGAGAGTAACTTGACAAAGCAAGGAATTTATGGGGAAGACAAAAGAAGTGAGATATTAAATGAGAACTTTGCATTCGAAGGAGATCAGGGAAGGGCATGCTGATATTCTAGGCCATGATGATATTAGAAAGTTGTATCTCTTGAAGAACATTAAGGTGGATCAGAATATTAGGGTATGTTGGGATCTACCTCAAGGTACTGAGAAAGGCAAGACAGCAGATTACTGGGGCCTTGACTGCGATCAAGTTATAGCATTCTGAGCCTTAGACCCATGGTGGGGAAATCATTTGAGAAGAGCCTTAGGGACAGGATTTACTAATGTTTGGAAAAGCAGAGACTTAATTGGGATCATTAGCGCGCGTGTGCGTGCGTGCGTGCGTGCGTGTGTGTGTGGTGTCAATCATGCTTTTCAAACAATTATGTTTTTTGAGGAAGGAACAAAGATGATTGATATGGAAAGGGCAGTGGATGGTGTCTTTATGGACTTTAGTAAAGCTTTTGACAATGTCCCTCATGGCAGGCTGATCCAGTCGATTACGTCACATGGGATTGTTGACTGAATTGGTGGGTTGGATTCAAACTGGCTTGGTAATAGATGGTTGTGGTGGAGTGACTATAGGTCAAATATCAGTGCTGAGACTTCTGTAGTGCATACAATGTGTAAATTATTTGACTGAAAATTAGTGGTAAATTAAATGGGAAAGTCTGCAGATGTTGGGATTGTTTGTGCAATACACCAAGTGTTGGAGGAACTCAGAAGATCACTCTGAGTCTATAGGAAGTAAACAGTAACCAATGTTTTGGGCCTGAGCCCTTCATCAAGGTATAAGCAAAACACGGGCGCCTGAATAAAAAGCTACGTGGAGGGTGGGGAGAGTAAAGGAAGGAGGAAGGGGAGAGGGGGAAGAGCACAGGCTAATAGACTAGAGGTCATAGGTAGATATCGATGGAAGGTTGGAAGAGAAAATAAAATCTGGTGAGTGACGGGGAGAGGCCAGCTCTTTGAATGGAGAGGGGAAGGAAAGGGATGGGGAACTGGAGGAAAGGAGACAGAGGGAGATGGGGGAGGGATTCCATAGATTAGAGAGGTTGTATAAACTTGGATTGTTTGCTCTGGAGCATATAAGGTTGAGGGACAATGTGATCGAATTATATAAAATGATGAGACATAAATAGGGTAGATAGTCAAGAGTCTTGACAGAAATGTCAAATTCGGATAAGTGCAAGTTGTTGCATTTGGTCAGTCAAACTGGGTCAGAACTTATGCAGAAAATAATAGGGCTCTGGGAATGATAGAGAAGTTCCCTGAAAGTGGCTGCAAGAATAGACAAGGTGGTGAACAAAGGTATTTGGCACACTTGCATCGATTGGTTAGGGCATTGTGTACTGGAGTCAGGACATCATGTTACAGCTATATAGGACATTGGTATAAGATCATTTGTAATACTGTGTGCATTTCTGATCACCTAGTTCTAGGAAAAATGTCATGAACTAGAAAGGGTACGAAAAAACGACTCACAACGATATTACCAGAAATGGAGGTCTAGAGTTAAGAAAAGTTAGATAGGCAAGTACATTTTTCCCCTGGAAAGTAGGGTGAATTTACAGAAGTATATCAAATTATGAAGGCCATAGAGAAAGGATAACAACTGTAGCTTTTTCCCTAAGGGCGGAGAATCTGAAACAAGAAGGCATGGGTTTAAATTGAGGGGTGGGGTGGGGGGGTGGGGGAGAATCTAAATGGGTCCCATGGGCATTTTATTTCCACAGAGGGTGATGAGTATATGAACAGAGCTGCCAGAGGAATGAGTGGAGGTGGTACAATGGTGATATTTAAAAGACATTCAGATGGGTACACGGATAGAAAAG
This sequence comes from Narcine bancroftii, assembly GCF_036971445.1. Lineage (NCBI taxonomy): Eukaryota > Metazoa > Chordata > Chondrichthyes > Torpediniformes > Narcinidae > Narcine > Narcine bancroftii. Next base: position 195,893,664 of record NC_091475.1, read on the forward strand.
GATTAGGGGGATGTTGGCCAGCACAGGTAAATGGGACAACTTCAGAGTGCCAACGTTGTTGGCATGGATGAGTTTCCATTCTCTATAGCTCGACTAGGGTGCAAAATTGGAGGGGCAACATTACAGGTGGTGCATGCGGCTTTCTGCTCAGAGGTTAGTAGGTGGCTTCAACTTGCCACCAGAGGAGATGGTAGAGACAGAAATGACAGTAATGCTTTAAGAAACATTTGGACAGGCAAATGAACAGACAGGGAATAGAGGGAAGTGGGCCCTGACTGAGCAACCAGACGGGATGAATCCTGATTGGCCTCCTGGTCAGCACAAACATCTTGGGCAGAATGGCCTATTCTTGCGCTGTACTGTTTTATATTCTTGAGCTCTTTGGATGTGGATTTGGGAGGTGCCTGTAATCCATACTTAAAATGCTAGCCAGATCTTTTCCAGTGCCACCGTTTACTTTTAGCGGTGATATGAAATGAAAGAATAATGGAGAAGATGCAGGTGAAATCCTGCGTGGATTTCAAAAACACTCTTAAGAACATCTCGATGGTAATAGGGCTGTGGTTTAGCGCAATGTGACAGCAGTGACTTTCAGCCCAGATTGTCACGTCTCTCATTGATGATTCTCTCGTTGTACATTATATATCCAGCTCTTAAATTCATTAGTTTAGTAGAGCTGCAAGTTAGAAACAGAAGCTAAGAGATAATCATCAGATCCTCCCACATCACCAATGAAGGATTCTAGTCAATGGCTACTGCTGGGCTACAAAAATTCTGGAAGATTGCCTTCCTCAAATACTGACACTTTGATTAATTTTAAGACTATTATGAGAGTGTAGAATATTTTGCGCGTTAACCTATGAATGGTTAAAAGAACCCTCCAATATCCGGATGTCTATGAAAGCAGATACTGCATCTACAAAGTTTCAATTGAAATATAAAGTAATATTCATCAATTTAACTTTGCTTTTCCTTATATCATAATAATCAATTTGTTTTACAGCACATTTGCCAAAAGTAATTTAATTTTGGTCATCATTGCCTTTGCTAAAGCATCAGAAGTGTCTGGCATTTCCATTTATTTAATTTTCATTGATACGATTATGGGCAAGCAAAGGCAGCAAAATGGCTTATGTTCAGGGTACGTCAGAGTTTTAGTGAAAGTTTATGTCTGTGAAATCAATTTAATCATTAATAAAAACCATCACATCACCTAACCGTTAGTATGAGATGTGTTCTGATCTTTTCAAAGTGCATTAAACAAGAATATGGTGCATTAGTATTTGGAAATATCTTATTTGAATTGTTTCTCAAAGTGCATTCTTCATTATCACTCAACTTACACTCAATAATTGGCTAGAATTTTCTCCGAACCTCAAATTCAACGTCAAGTTTATTGTCGTGCATTGACAAGTCAGCGATAGAGCTTGTTTTGTGAGCAGATCAGTAGACATACCTCATGCAAGTAAAACACAGGACAACAGTGCAAAAATTAAGGGTTTCAGAGAGAAAAAAAATTAGTTGGTATGGAGCAAAGGCGACATCATTTTACTACTTTAGAGTTGACACTGGCCTGTTAATAGCAAGAAATAAACTGTCCAGTGACTATAATCCCATTCGTTTAAAAATAGTTATGGAGAAAGATAGGACTGACAAGTTAAAGTCCTACTTTGGGACAAGATTGATTTTGGAACAGCAATGTGCAGAAAAGATGATTGCAAGTAAGGGGATGGATGGGAAGTTTATAAAATTGAGGGAACAAAACTTCAGTCACTACATTTTACTATGAGGGTGAAGGGCAAAGGATGATGAGAGAATATCAAGAGTCTCATCAGGAAAAAGAAGAATGTTTAGTTCAGATTTAAGAAGTCTGAATCAAGCAAATCCCTTGATGAGTATGGGAAGTGTGGGATCATACTTAATAGGGAATTCACGAGGGCAATAAAAAGATATCAAGATTTCCGCTCAGGTTGAGAGGAGAATGAAGAAGGCTGATGGTTTGCTGGCCTTCATTAGTCGGCGGATTGAGTTCAAGAGTCATGAGGTGATGTTGCAGCTCTTTAAACTCCGGTTGGACCACACTTAGAATATTGTGTTCAGTTCTGGTGATCTCCTTACAGGAAGGATGTGAAAGGTAAGGAGACTGTATAGAGGAAATTGACCATGATGTTGCCTGGATGGGAAAATGTGTTTTATGAGGCAAGGTTTGCAGAGCTGGGGCTTTTCTCTTTGGTATGAAGAAGGATGAGAGGTAACTTGATAGAAGACTACAATATTATGAGAGGCATAATAAGGGTAGACAACCAGCACCTTTCTCCTAGGGCGAGAGTAGCAGACACCAGAGGACATCTGAACAAAGTGAAGGGAGGAAAGTTTATGGGAGATGTCAGAGGTAAGGTTTTACATAGAGTGTAGTGGATGCGTGGGTGCCTGGAATGTTGGTGGAGGCTGAAACAATAGGGACATTTAAAAGACTCTTAGACAGGTACATGAATGCAAGAAAAATGGAGTGTGAGTTAGGGAAGGTTTATTTTGTTGTCGGTTTATGTCAGTTGGTGCAACATTGTAGGCGGAAGGGCCTGTACCGTGTTGTAATGTTATACGTTCTAAAAAGAGGACATTAGATGGAGCTGGTGGGTAGAATAAAGGAGAATCTCAAGAGATTCTACAGGTATATTAAAAGGGTGGATAGTGAGAGTATTAGTCCCATTAAAGATCCACATGGCTGCCTTTGTGTGGAACCACAGAACATGAATGGGATTTTGAATGAATACGTCTCCTCAATTATTACTCTAGAAGAGACCATGGAAGCTAAAGAATTGGGGAAAAAAACAAGCGGTGAGGTGTTGAACTCTGTCAGAATTACCAAGGAGAAGGTCTTCACAGCTTTGGAGCATGTTAAGGTGGAGAAATCCCCAGGGCTGATGAAGCGCATCCTTGCTCCACATGGAAGATGGGAAGAAATTGCAGAGGCCCTTGATGAGATAGTTTCATGTTCATTGGCCTTGAGTGAGGTGTTGGAAGACTGGAGGGCTGCTGACATTATTTAATGTGGTGACATTATTTAAAAATTGCAGCAAGATCAAGCCAGGCAACTACAGTTCAGTGAGCTTGACATCTGTTTTTGGAACCTTGCTGGAGAGGATTCTGAGAGATAGAATCAACTGACACTTGGATAGTCAGGGACTGATTAGAGGTAGTTAGCATGGATTTGTGTGTGGCAAATTATGTCTCACCAATCTGATGGAGTATTTGAAAGGTGGCCAATTGGGTTGATGAAGACAGAGCAGTTGACATTGTATATATGGGCAATAGCAAAGCCTTTGACAAGGTCCTGCATGGCAGGTTAGTCTGAAAGGTTAAATTACTTTGCTAGCCTATTGGATTCAAAACTGGCTTCGTGGTAGTAGCAGAAGGTTCTTTCCCATTGGAGTTCTGTGAGCAGCATGGCTCTGGAGTTAATTTGATTATTACATTTGCTGATGAATCCAATATTGGTGGTGCTGAGGTCAGTGAGTAGGGATACCTAAGCTTACAACAGGATCTAGTTCAGCTGGAGTGGCAAATGGAATTTAACTCTGACGAGTGTGAGGTGTTATGTCTTGCTAAGTCCAATAATGGCATAACTTACATCGTGAATGATAGGGCCCTGGAGATTGTAATAAAGAGAGACAGGAGCATAGTTCCTTGAAAATGGCAACTCAAGTGGGTAAAGTAGTGAAGATTTTACATTCTGGTTGGGTGGGGTAGAGGGTACAATTGTTGGGACCTCATGATTCATCTGCACAAGATGATACCACAGTGTACTGTGTACAGCTCTGGTACCTTGCTATCAGAAGAACATCAATAAATTGGAAGAGGTGCAGAGGAGATTCACCAGGGTGTATCCGGTATCGGAGGGTTTAAGATATAGAGAGAGGTTGGATAGGATGGGTCTTTATTCACTAGAGTGTAGGGGACAAAACCATGATCTTAAAGAGGTTTACAAAGTTATAATGGATTTGGACAAAGTAAATACTCATTCTTTTTCCCAGGGTAGATTTAAGATGAGGAGGAAAGACTTAGGTGAGATGTGAGAGGTATTTTTACACTCTGAGGGTGGTCCATACCTGGATTGAGCTGCCAGAGGAAAATGTAACAATAACACCATTCAAAACAATGAGAGGGATTTAGAGAGATATGGTCCGAGGATAGACAAATGGGACTAGCCCAGAATGCCAAGTTGGTCAGCACAGACTCGTTGGGTGGAAAGCCCAGTTCTATGCTGCATGATTCTATTTCTTCATGACTTTATCATCCCAATACTGCAACGTTAGTTCAATAGCATGTTGGAAGTTAGAGGAGGCATATATTTTCAAAAAGGTGACAGAGATAATTCATCAACTCGAAAGTTAAATTCCTCCCTGCAATTTTTGCCAGAAGAATACACATAGGAATTACTTCTCTTCATATATATAGGCACATATGAAAACATAACTCAAATTTTGCCTCAATATGTGTGTGTGTAAATATGTTAATAAGACACTGTAATAAAACCAGTATATCTAAAAAGTGACAAGAATAATTCATAAACTAAATGATTAAATTAATCTCTCTGCACTTTTTGAACTCGATTAGTTAAATGCCTTTATATATGTGGGCATACATTGTAGACATATAATTAATTCTTGCACCATTAGCTTTACATTTGCCTATATGTAAATCTGTTTGAGTAGCATGGAAGGGAACTTAATCTCCAATATCACCTTCTACAGTGCTAAAAATAGCACACACAGAAAATGAAACCTATTAAGTAACTCAATTGCTTTTGAATCAATAGAAAGGTTGTTATTGACTTTGAAAGAGCTATCATGAAATCAAACTGAGAGGATGTCTCAACAAGTTACTTCAGGAGAGCAAAATGCTTCGCAGAGAAGTTCTCCCGTCACACTTTGCATCAGTTCAAATTGTTTTTCTTTCGGTATTGATGTTAACTGTTTGGCATAGTTCATACATGATTCAGACTCCCCACTCAAGGGAGGAGGTTTTAATCTATCAACGCTTAGGTGAAGTTGGTGGAAATCAATCTTTTCAGCCAATTCTGTGGAACTCCTTCAACCTAATTATCTAGTATTAGTAGATAATCAACAGTCCCAAGATTCATTTATGATTTTTACACATCTGCTATGTTCCTGGAAATGATTGCCTTTTTCCCAGAACACATGCTGTGTAAAAAGGTCAGAACGGGAAAAAGGACTCATTCCCACTTGATATTTGACCTCCTTGACCGCTAGATATTTTTCCAGAATCCCTGCAGCCTAAACTGAACTGCAAGTGATCCGTGAACAACAGGCAAATGAATAGGAAGTCCAGCCTCCTTAAATACCATACTTCAGGTATTCTGTCTAAACTTGGAGTGTGGTCAAATATTTGGAGTTTTGGTCATTCCTGTGTGAATGGCCACTCCTAGAAGTTAGGGAGACACAGAACGGAAAAATCACATACCTTCTATGTAAAAAAACATTATTGATAACCAGAAAAGCCTGTAGAGCACAGTAACAGGGCCTTCTGGACCACGAGTCCATGCCACCCGCACACTCCTCATTCAGGTGCCTTGCCGTTCAGTGTGGGCGATCATGTCTCTCCAACCAACACAGTCTCTGACCCTCTGAATTGTAGTTGTTGCCTCCCCTATTCCTAACCATGATGTTAATCCACCTATCATTTTCATTCTCTGTCTGGATCTGCTTCTTTTTCCTTCTAGCTTACCCAGTTGTAACTAAATGTTCTAATGTATCTCTTCGCATGATGTGTCCAAAGAATTTTGATGGCTGTTTCCTGGTTCTTTTAAGTAATGTATGTTTTGTTTTCGTTCTTTGTAGAACTTCGTTTGTTTTCCTGTCGGTATATGATGAGCAGAGCATTCTTCTGAGAAACCACATCTCTGCTGCTTTGATTCTTTTTTCCATGGCATTCGTGATGGTCCATGACTCACAGCCATACACCAATGTAGGAAGAATGTAGCCGGTGAGAGTTCAAAGATGGATGCAACCGCTATTTTCTTCTCCGTTAGGATGTTTCTCATTTCTATAAATGCTATTCTTGCTTTTATGTCAATTTTGCATTTACACACCCTTTTTTTTTTCTTTGGCTTGGCTTTGCGGACGAAGATTTATGGAGGGGGTAAAAAGTCCACGTCAGCTGCAGGCTCGTTTGTGGCTGACAAGTCCGATGCGGGACAGGCAGACACGATTGCAGCGGTTGCAGGGGAAAATTGGATGGTTGGGGTTGGGTGTTGGGTTTTTCCTCCTTTGCCTTTTGTCACCCTTAATACACACATTAACCTACAATCCCCATATGTTTTTGAAGGGTTGGAGGACACTGGAACACCGGTAGAGATTCGGCAGACACGGAAAAGTGCATATAAAATCCTTTCAGAGAGTGTTGGATTTGAATGCGGGCCCAGAAATAACATTGTGCTATCTGCTATGCTCATTGTGCCAGTTAGAGTATCTGGGTGGCAATGGGCTCATGGCCAGAAGGGCCTGTTACCAAGCTCATCTATTCTCAGCTCAGCTGTACGTCTAAATTTAAAATTTAAATTTAAAACTGGAAGTGCAAACTCTCTCTGATTGACATGCCACAACTATGCACGGAGAATTGAGATAAAGATCATACTCTTGAACTTAATTACGCTTAGGCTGTGAAGTTGATTGATGCCAAACTGGTTATCAGGATGTACAATAAATTGACATTCAACATGAGGCTAAAAGTTACACCACAAAACAAGTAACTAAAATATGTTTTATATGGGCTCTATCACAGTTTTGATGTAAGCTGAATAAATGAATAAATAAACATTCTATTTTCATTTTAATTTTTCAGATTTTATTTTTTTTAATTTTGTTTTAATTTAGAGATATAGCATGGTAATATACCCTTCCAGCCCATAAGGCCTTGCCATCCAAATACACCCATGTGACCAATTATCCAACAAACCTTGTATTTCTTTTGAATGTGGGAGCAGAAATAGGCTTTACAGCCCATCAAGTCTACCCCACCATATCATCATGAGCTGATCTATTCTCCCACTCAGCCCCACTGCCCAGCCTTCTCCCCACAACCTTTGATCCCCTGGCTAATCAAGTGTCTACCAATCTCTGCCTTAAATACACCCACTGATCTAGCCTCCACAACTGCCTGTGGCAACAAATTCCACAGATTTACTACCCTCTGGCTGAAGAAATTCCTGCACCTCTCTGTTCTAAGCAGACACCCTTCGAACCTGAAGTTGTGCCCTCTTGTCCTAGACTCCCCCACCATGGGAAACAACCTTTCTATATCTACTCTGTCATGCCTTTCAACATTCAAATAAGATCCCCCGCTTATTACTATATTCCATAAACAGGCCAAGAGCTGTCAAATGCTCCTCATATGATACCTTTTTCATTCCTGAAATCATCCTATCAAACCTCCTTTGTACCCTCTCCAACTTCAGCAGATCTTTTCTTAAATGAGGAGCTGACAACTGCGCCCAATGCTCCGTGAGATCTTACCAGTGTCTTATAAAGCCTGAATATCATATACCTGCTCTTATATTCTAACCCTCATGAAATGAAGGCCAGCATTGTATTTGCCTTCTTCATCACTGTCTCAACATGCAAGTTTACCTTCAGGCTGTTCTGCATAAGGACTCCCAGGTCCCTTTGCATCTGGGTATTTTCAATTCTCTCCCCATTTAAAAAAACAGTCTGCCCATTATTTTCTCCACCAAAGTGCATGACCATACACTTTCTGACAGTATATATCATTTGCCTCCTGTCTGCCCATTCTCCTAATTTGTCTATATCAGTGATTCTCACCCTTTTTCTTTCCACTGACATACCACTTTAAGTATTCCCTATGCCAAAGGTGCTCTGTGATTAGAAAGGGATTGTTTAAGATGGTATGTGGGTGGAAAGAAAAAAATTGAAGACCACTGTCTTAATCGTACCTTATTGACTCATTATGTGCACTGTTTCATAACTCCAAAAGAAATGGGCCAATGACAATTTTCCTCAAGCAAAATATTTCAGTAACATTTTGGTCTTTCTTTCCCACTCACATCCCACTTTAAGCAATCCCTTACTAATCACAGATCACTGATGGCATAGGGATTACTTAAAGTGGGATGTGAGTGGAAGAAAAAAGTTTGAGAACCACTGGTCAAAGTCCTTCTGCAGCCTGTGTGTTTCCTCCACACTACATGCTCCTCCATCTTCCTTTGTATCATCTGTAAATTTGGTCACAAAGCCATTCATTCCACCATCCAAATAATAAATACACAACATAAAAAGAAGCCCCAACATTGAACCCTGTGGAACACCACTATCAACTGGCAGCCAATCAGAATATAATCCTTGTATTCCAACTCTTAGCTTCCAGCCAATACGCCAATGCTCTGGCCCCAACATTGAACCCTGTGGAACACCACTAGCAACTGGTAGCCAATCAGAATATAATCCTTGTATTCCAACTCTTAGCTTCCAGCCAATAGGCCAATGCTCTAGCCACGCTTTTATTTTTTTTAGACATACAGTATGGTAACAGACCATTTTGGCCCACGAGTCTGTGCCACACAATTTGCTGGCCAATTAGCCTACACCCCCGGTAGGTTTCAAATGGTGGGAGTTAACTGGAACCCCAGGGAAAAACCCACCCAGACAAGGGGAGAATGTACAAACTCCTTACAGAGAGCGTAGGATTCAAACCCTAGTTCTGATCGCTGGCACTTTAAAGGCATTGCTCTAACTGCTATGCCGACCGTGCCACCCATAATGTTTCCTCTTTTACCATGGGCTCTTTTTAAGTAGCCTCATGCGCTGCACTTTATTGAAAATGCTTTCTGAAAATCCAAATAATCAAAATCCACTGCATTTCTCTTATGCAGCCTGCTTGTCACTTCCTCAAGGAATTCCTAGAGCTTTGTCAAGCAAGATTTTCCCTTAAGAAAATTATGTTACTTTGGCCTATCCTGTCATATGCTTCCAAGTAATCCGTAACCTCATCCTTTACAATCGACTCCAACATCTTCTCAACCACTTCTTCTTTGGCTTGGGTTCGCGGACGAAGATTTATGGAGCAGGTAAAAAGTCCACGTCAGCTGCAGGCTCGTTTGTGGCTGACAAGTCCGATGCGGGACAGGCAGACATGATTGCAGCGGTTGCAGGGGAAAATTGGTTGGTTGGGGTTGGGTGTTGGGTTTTTCCTCCTTTGCCTTTTGTCAGTGAGGTGGGCTCTGCGGTCTTCTTCAAAGGAGGTTGCTGCCCGCCAAACTGTGAGGCGCCAAGATGCACGGTTTGAGGCGTTATCAGCCCACTGGCGGTGGTCAATGTGGCAGGCACCAAGAGATTTCTTTAGGCAGTCCTTGTACCTTTCCTTTGGTGCACCTCTGTCACGGTGGCCAGTGGAGAGCTCGCCATATAACACGATCTTGGGAAGGCGATGGTCCTCCATTCTGGAGACGTGACCCATCCAGCGCAGTTGGATCTTCAGCAGCGTGGACTCGATGCTGTCGACCTCTGCCATCTCGAGTACTTCGACGTTAGGGATATAAGCGCTCCAATGGATGTTGAGGATGGAGCGGAGACAACGCTGGTGGAAGCGTTCTAGGAGCCGTAGGTGGTGCCGGTAGAGGACCCATGATTCGGAGCCGAACAGGAGTGTGGGTATGACAACGGCTCTGTATACGCTTATCTTTGTGAGGTTTTTCAGTTGGTTGTTTTTCCAGACTCTTTTGTGTAGTCTTCCAAAGGCGCTATTTGCCTTGGCGAGTCTGTTGTCTATCTCATTGTCGATCCTTGCATCTGATGAAATGGTGCAGCCGAGATAGGTAAACTGGTTGACCGTTTTGAGTTTTGTGTGCCCGATGGAGATGTGGGGGGGCTGGTAGTCATGGTGGGGAGCTGGCTGATGGAGGACCTCAGTTTTCTTCAGGCTGACTTCCAGGCCAAACATTTTGGCAGTTTCCGCAAAGCAGGACGTCAAGCGCTGAAGAGCTGGCTCTGAATGGGCAACTAAAGCGGCATCGTCTGCAAAGAGTAGTTCACGGACAAGTTTCTCTTGTGTCTTGGTGTGAGCTTGCAGGCGCCTCAGATTGAAGAGACTGCCATCCATGCGGTACCGGATGTAAACAGCTTCTTCATTGTTGGGGTCTTTCATGGCTTGGTTCAGCATCATGCTGAAGAAGATTGAAAAGAGGGTTGGTGCCAGAACACAGCCTTGTTTCACGCCATTGTTAATGGAGAAGGGTTCAGAGAGCTCATTGCTGTATCTGACCCGACCTTGTTGGTTTTCGTGCAGTTGGATAATCATGTTGAGGAACTTTGGGGGACATCCGATGCGCTCTAGTATTTGCCAAAGCCCTTTCCTGCTCACGGTGTCGAAGGCTTTGGTGAGGTCAACAAAGGTGATGTAGAGTCCTTTGTTTTGTTCTCTGCACTTTTCTTGGAGCTGTCTGAGGGCAAAGACCATGTCAGTAGTTCCTCTGTTTGCGCGAAAGCCGCACTGTGATTCTGGGAGAATATTCTCGGCGACACTAGGTATTATTCTATTTAGTAGAATCCTAGCGAAGATTTTGCCTGCAATGGAGAGCAACGTGATTCCCCTGTAGTTTGAGCAGTCTGATTACCACTAACATAGGGCTAACTGGCCTATTTCCTGGGAAATGTAAATTACTTGTAAGTTGAGGTGTTTATAAATTGTGTGCGATAGTGCTACCAACTTTCCCACGCTATATAAATTGTGCGCTTTAGCGCTAAAAACTTTCCCACGCTGTATAAACTGAGCACTACAGTGTTACAAACTTTCCCACCCTGTTTAAAAATTGTCTGCTACTGCTATTTATTGCTAGCACTTTCCCACGGTCCCTTATAAAGGTTTATATAGGTCGGCACAACAACAGGGGCTTAAGGGCTCATACAGTGCTGTACTTAAAATTAACTGCCCTAAATCCTGATCAATGTATTATGATCTTATATTTGACAAAATTAATCATATCCTGACTCAAAACCTAAAGCATTTGAGATGGAATTCTTCTAAAGTTCTTTAGGGCTTGATAATGTGAATGCAAAAATAATATTTCCCCAAGTTGGGATGTCTAAAACCAACGATCACAGTTTCAAAATAAGGTCTATCTAATATGATTGGGTAGGGTATTTTTGGAATTCTCTCTTCAAGAAGACCCTGGAAATTATAATGCTGATAATATTCAAGACAAACATCAATGTACATTAATACCAGACCTCCCCCCCTCCCACCACCACCATCCCAACCCCAGCACCTATTGGCAGATGGCGGATAAGTGAATTTGTTGGCTGCTTGAGATTGTATGTTGTATGGGTTGGCAAACTGACCGTTATAGGGAGGGAGGTTCAATTTTAGATATTCGTATTTTTTAATCTATTTATTTTCTGCAATTTTTTTTTTGCCAGTTGCTTAAGGCTGTCAGTTGCTTGAATTCCGGATAACAGGGATTTTACTGCAGCAGATTTTTTTTAAAACTGTCTCTGCGGTATAGCTTCATGTGCTTTGTCCTATTTCAGCCAAGTACGCAAACCTGCAAAAAGCCCACCAGGTTAGGCAGCATTTGTGGGGAAAGAAAGGGAATTCATGTTTTAGGTGATCTAAGCCTATCTTCGGAACTGGAACTAAATTTTAAGATGCAGAGAAATTGGGAGAAGTAGAGAACAATAAGAAGAGTATGACATTGGATGAAAGGCAACAGAGTCGACATTGCATAAATGCATTGAATGTGCAGGAGAAATAGTATAAAGAAGCAAAGGAGAGCTGAAGAGATGTTCAGAATATCTGAAATTGCTGAATTAAATATAGCATCCAGATGAATTCTTCTGATCTTCTTATTTCCTGAATTGAATTCAATCGAATCGAATTACTAATTGTTGTGGGGCCTATTTATGGACTAGTACCATAATCTAAGGAGTTAGGTTAGCCAAAGTGCTTTGGTGCTGTGCTGTCACGTTCCATGTTGACGTCACTTGATTTCCATATATCATTTCTTAACCTTGCTTAGCGCTAGGGGTTTTGAGCTATGCTGGAAGGACAGGGGGATGGGGGGGGGGGGGTCCCTTTATTTTCTTCCATTTTTTAGTTACCGTATATTTCGGTCTACATGTCGAGTAATTAAACCCAAAAAATCTCTCAAAAATTGGGGGTCAACTATGCCGGATATAATTTTGAGATCTTAAATTCAGCTCAAAATTCAATCCATGCCGATCCGGTGCATCAGTCGACCCATGAAAGCAGATTCAACATACAAGTTAACTCTTGAAAACAAAAAATCCAACTGCGACAGATTTTCATTGAAAACACCAATACAATTAGAACCCTTCAAAATTACTCTCGCTATCGTTGTCAGAGGCAAAGATGGCAGCGAGCACATGCACACTCTCTCTGTTTAAACAGTCATCATGTGGGTCTAAGTCTGTATCTGATGAGGTGATATCACCTTTATCGTCAGTGCCCCACAATGAATCATCTTCCGTGCCATTAATTGCACAAGAGATACTGCATTTTTTGAACGATTTTATCACAGTCTCGACTTTAACTTAGTCCCATGTCTTGAGCATGAAGTCACACAGTACACCAAGTGAAGCAGCATGCATTGTCCCACCTTTTGTAAATGACTTTTCTGCACTCAACATTCATGCATTCCATTCCTCATGCACATGGTCTTTGAATGGACTGTTCAAGCAGACATTGAGAGGTTGCAATATTGACATCAAATCACCCGGGAAAACCACCATGTAAGTATTATATAATGATCATCTACTTTTAGTGTTCTCATTCAGGTGGCTGCAAAACATATCCCAGACAAGCAAAGTCCGTTCTTTGCATAAACTGCCTGGCTGCCTGTTCCACACATTGTTTATCCATAGTTTTACATCATTTTCATCCATCCATTCTTTTTCATGAAAATGTACAAAAATATCTGCAGGTAATTTCATTTTCAGTTTAATTTTGTATTTGAAGATTACCATGGGTCTTAAATTCATCCTGTTGGCCATGTTCGATAACACCACAGGAAAACTGGTCCTTTTGTGGCCTGTACTACTGATTTGCACAATTGGAACACCTTTCCATTCCACTGTTCCATTGCCTATCATGTTGAAATTCATGGGGGTTTCATCCAAGTTTCCAGTATTTGCTAATGCAAACTGGTGTTTCTGCTGGTTACATATAATAAACTGGTGAAAACTTGCAACTTTATGGTCAAGATCTTTTGGTAGTTTCTGAACAATTTTTGTTTTTTGTCATACTACCAGAATTTTCCTGTTCAAGAAATGGTTGCACAAGCCTACTGTAGCCTTAAAATCTTTACTGAGGTCTGGGTGCAACTTTGCCCTCTGCAGGGCAAAGGTTCTTGTTTTATTTCGGGTGACTTGCCTCTGTTCACATATCCATTCTGCAACATGATTTTCTAACTCTGGCCAAAGAGTGATTCCTTTTCTCAATGAACATTGTCTTTTTGGTATATTTCTTAAAGTCTCTTCTTTCTTCCTCCAACCTCTTACCAATTTTTCATACACATCAAATTTTCTTGCAGCAACACAGTTGTTGGTTTTTCTTGGACATTTCTATCACTTTCAACTTAAAACTCGCTTCATACTTTCATCACGAGTTGCGTTGTGCCGGACCCTCCATGATAGCAATCACCTCCAGTCCATGCCCAGCAGATCAATCGGCACAAACTTTGGGGGTTGACGTAAATGCCAATCAAGAACTCATCTCAGGCATGCGATCTTTGGAGGTTGTCTCTTCACCAGTCCACAGGCAAACTAAGGCATCTAGAAAATTGGGGTCGACATAATGCTGGATATACCATAAAACCCTTAAAATGAGGCTGAAAAAGAGAGGGGGGTTGACATACGCTGGATATACCATAAAACCCTTAAAATGAGGCTGAAAAAAAGGGGCGGTTGACATACGCTGAAATATACAGTAGTTTAAGTTTCATTTTTTTTCTTTCTTAAACTGGATAATATAAGATAATGGTTTTGCTCAATTGTGAATAAAAGAATTTTTGATAAAAGTTCTTACAGAATTTCCTTTCAAGAAATTTATAAATTTATAATTCATTCTAAAAGAACATATAACTTTATTTTTTATATCTTTATTTCTGTATCTTTCTTTTTGTTTGATGTTATATTTTACTACACTATCCATCCTCAACATTCATTGGAGCGACTTCATCCCCAACATCGAAGTACTCGAGATGGCAGAGGCCGACAGCATCGAATCCATGCTGCTGAAGATCCAACTGCGCTGGGTAGGTCACGTCTCCAGAATGGAGGACCATCGCCTTCCCAAGATCGTGTAATATGGCGAGCTCTCCACTGGCCACCGTGACAGAGGTGCACCAAAGAAGAGGTACAAGGACTGCCTAAAGAAATCTCTTGGTGCCTGCCCCATTGACCACCGGCAGTGGGCTGATATCACCTCAAACCGTGCATCTTGGCGCCTCACAGTTCGGCAGGCAGCAACTTCCTTTGAAGAAGACCGCAGAGCCCACCTCACTGACAAAAGACAAAGGAGGAAAAACCCAACACCCAACCCCAACCCACCAATTTTCCCCTACAACCGCTGCAACCGTGTCTGCCTGTCCCGCATCGGACTTGTCAGCCACAAACGAGCCTGCAGCTGACGTGGACGTTACTCCTCCATAAATCTTCGTCCGCGAAGCCAAGCCAAAGAAGACCTATGGGCATTGGTCCTTTGAATTATGGTCATAGGTGAAATCTTTTTAAGTGTATTGCACATTGCATAATTGTATCGGACAACTGTTTATATATTAAATACCAATTAAAATATTTTAAAAAGTAAGAATTACTAATTGTCACATGTATTGTGATACGGTGATTGTTTTGAGTGCGATCTAGGGGTCAACTCATACTTAATTACAGTAAATCACACAACAATAAATCAAAATTTCAGGGTGTGGTGTTACAAGTCAAAGAGCAGAGGGTATATTGTTATCAGGACAAAGTACATGGTTTGGAGAAAAGTACTATAATAACAGTTCAAGAGAATCATTTTTAGCAACACGAAATAAACTGTCCTTATATCTTTTTTTAGACATATAGCTTGGTAACAGGACCTTCTGGCCATGAGCCTGTGCTGTGCAAATACATCCAACTAACCTACAATCCCAAATATGTTTTGAAGGGAGGGAGGAAACCAAAGCATGAGGAGGAAACGCGTGCTGACAAGAGGAGAATGTACAACTCCTTATTGGCAGCATTGGATTTGAACTTGGGTCGCTGGTGCTATAAAAGAACTGTGCTAACAAATGCTAACGTACACTAAACATGCTCTCCCTACACTAACCTTGTAACCCTGGAGACACATATCCAAGTACATGCACTTCTACCTAATGGAAGGGGAGGAAAAGACAATGTGGCAGGGGTGGAATGGCTCTTTAGATATGTTGTAATTTTTCCTAAGAGAGTGGGCACTGTGGATGAAGTCCTTTTGCATGATGGCTTGAGCAGCATTCACACCTCTATCCACAAACCTTAGATCTCCTCCAACTTCTCTAGTCAATTCCTTGCCAGGCTTCGGCACCTTTTTGAAGTTCAGATTGTCCTGTGGAGCATTTGTTTCAACCAACATTTTATTAATATCTAATAGAGCTTAAATAAGAGCAGAAATGCGGGTAGCATCAGCGGGAAGGGACACATCGAGTTGACGGTTCAGGCTCAGAATTAGGAGTGGGGCGCTGCTGCCTCTTAGGACCAGAGATTTGGATTTCCAGTGCTGGCTGCCCGCATGAAGTTTTTTTTTCCCCTTGAGCTCCCCGTGATCACATGGAGTAATGCCAGAGGCTCCAGTTTCCTCCCACATCCTGGTCACGTGGAGGTTGACGGGTTAATTGGTCTCTGTAAACTGTCCCTAGTGCCTGTGTGGGGACTGTTGATGAGAATATGGGGAGAATAGAATGGGGTTAATGTAGGATTTGTATAAACAGGCTGTTATGGTCATTATTGACCAAAAGGGCCTGATTTTGACTTGTGCCTCTCTTGGACATGGATTCTTGAAATACGCAAAAATACGAGTGGTTTGGGGAAGAAGGGGGCACATGAAAGAGAAATGTGCTAAGCCCATTGGCTTGCATTTTGATAAGGCATCATACCTTATGATCATTGGAGTGATGGAGCACTGCTTCCCTGTTTTTGAACACCCCCTGCACACAATTCCATCTGCAACAATGCTGTTCCCTTATATGCTCTCAGAAGGCTTTCATAGTTGTGATATATTGTACGGTGACTTTCTTGTATATGTAAGCAAAATGGAAAATACTGTGAATCCAGCTACTCTTCAAAAGGGTTGCAACAGACAAAATAATTAAATCTATTGAATACAAAATAATGGCAACAATTTTATCTGCCATGAGCAGTGAAGACAATTGATGGCTCATTCATTATCTGTGAAATGAACCCCAAAATAGAACTTGGAATTTGAGCTGCATTTGGAAAATAATTTTAAACATGCTCCCTCCATATTTGGATCTCATCAATTTTATCAACTTTGTTACATTTCAGACACTTATCTTCCTTTTATATACAATATTTCTCTGTCTTTGTCTCAGGAGAGAAACTATGCACCGATATCCCTTGGTTGGGGTTTGTCGGACAAGAGGGCATAACTTTGGGATAAAAGGGCATCAAGTTAAAGCAGAGTTGTGGAAAAATGTCTTTAGTCAGTGGGTCGTGAGTCTGTGGAACTTGTTGCCACAGGCGGCTGTGGAAGCAAGGGTTGTTGGGTGTATTTAAAGCAGAGATTGACAGGTATTTAATTAGTCAGGGCATCAAGGATTACAGGGAGAAATCCAGGGGGTAGGGCTGAATGGATGGATGGATCAGCTCATGATTAGACCAATGGGCTGACCAATGCAGACCAATGGGCTGACTTCTGCTCCTGTATCTTACAATATCTTCTACAAACCAAATAACTCCCATGGCTACCTCTTGTAAGGATGTCACCCTTTTTCTCTCTACTTCTCTGCCTGCTGCATTTGTTAACAAGATAAATCTTTGTGTTTAGGGACTTCTGAAATGTTTTCCTTCTTTCAGGGAAAGTGATACCCCTCCACTGAATTTGATGGAGCCCTCACTTGCATCTCCTCCATTTCCCGGATGTCTGCATAGATCTTCCACCTTGCAGTCAACTAGGATTCACTGGTAGGGTGTTGCGCTGAAGGTTGGCCCCGCCTCCCAGCTCCACCCCTATCTGCTCGCATATAACCCTGGTTTCCCACCTAAATCCATAACCCTCCTGAAGACTACTGTGAAACCCTACCGATAGTTTTAAGCTAATAAATGTGTTTGTTATCCCTCCAGTCGTGAGAGCTTTTATTCATGGTACAATTTTATAAGCTTATTCCCTAAATGATGGAAGTGCTACTCAAGCCAGATTTAATGCTGATAGACCCTGTGTCTCACGATGTGGCTGAGAAGTTCATGTACTGGCTAGACTGCTTCCAGGCCTACCTGAATGAGACCAGAGATGTCGTCCGCACTGATGAATTCAGCAGGTCTGCACTTGTTTCGATAGTAGGAACAAAAGGGTATGCAGTCATCTGGGACTGCTCTACGTATGATGCTGCCATCGAGGCGCTGAAGGCTTGGTATCTGAAGTTGCAAAACAAGGTCCTTGCGAGGCACCAACTTACTCTACGTCACCAGCGACCAGGAGAGACCATCGATTACTACCTGCTGGACCCGTGGACATTTGCCAAGAATTGTAGGTATGTAGTGGCTAGGGGCCACATTCGTGAGGAAGAACAGATCCGGGACACTCTAGTCACAGGGGTCCGCTCAAGGTACATGAGGCAGCGACTGCTCGAGTCAGGTAAGAAGGACCTGGCCAAATCACTGGAATAGGCCAAGCTCATGAATGACAACCTCAAAGCCAGTGAGCTCGCTCACCCAGGTGATCCCTTCCAAGGACTAGTCGCTCCCGCTACCCCTGCCCTAATGGCTGCCATCTCCTGTGCTAGGGACTGCTTTATCGGCAGCAAGAGCCAGCATCCTCCATCTCATTGCCTGGCTCAGTATGTTTCAGCTGTGGCAACAAAGGGCATTGGATGAGGATTTGCCACACAAGGGGAAGCCTGGGGATGTCCGTGGCCTGCACGGCTCTCGGATCTGATTCAAGCCCCAAGCCGTCTGCCCCAAATTCACCGAAACCCACTTGCTTGCTACACACTGATGGAGGGTGGCTGTGGCAGTGGCACAAAAAGTCTTGGCGGACATCTTGCTGCAACCTGAATTCAAATTTGGTGCCATTATTGTCGGAGGAGGAAGGACGGTCATCTTGCCATGCAACGAGGTCAATGCCATCTTACCCATGCAGGGCAGTGGGGTTCGCTTGAATGAGGACCATGGAGTCTCTGGGGACCTAGCCTTGATGGTTCTAGATCAGGACAGACCTCACCAGCTCAGCAACTCCATAGTGACTGTGAAGGTAAACAGACATACCACTAAATGCCTGATCGACACGGGCTCTACTGAAAGTTTTAGAGACTCATGGTCTGTGCAAAAATACAACCTAAAGATGTCTCCTTCCAATTATCACATATTCCTCAAGTCTCATTCGCATTCTACGCATTTCAACAACATTGTATACTACATCTGTCGTTTGAAGGGGAGAGAATTCTGTAAATTTCCCTTGTATATTCTTGATGAATTGTGTGTTCTGGTGTTGTTGGGTCTAGATTTCCTGTGTCACCTTAAAAGAGTGACCTTGGAGTATTCTGGTCCCCTCCCCTGAAACAGTTTGGAATGGTGGGCCCCTAAAATCAGAACCCACATGCAGCCTCTCCACACGGAATATCGACCCCCGTCCTCTCTTCCCCACTCCGTCCTCAGACTGCAAATCTATTGCTACCAAGAACAGGAGGTACAGTACAGCAGATCGAGATTACATAAAGGCTGAGACACAATGTCTGCTCAATGAAGGTATCATCGAACCTAGCACCAGCCCGTGGAGAGCGCAAGTGGTAGTGGTAAAAGGGGAAAATGAGTTCAGGCTAGTAATTGACTATAGCCAAACCATTGATCGGAACACACACCTGGACACATAACTCCTCCCTCGAATTTCGGACATGGTGAATGGTATTGCGCAGAATTGGGTCTATTCAACCATGAACTTAAAAGCTGCCTGTCACCAGCTGCCAATCCATTCCATAGACCATCTATTTTCGGCATTTGAGGCTAACAGTCATCTCTATCAATTCCGGAGGGTCACTTTCAGTATTACTAATGGGGTATCTATCTTCCAGAGGTGGATGGACAGAATGGTGAATGAAAATGGGTTGAAAGCTACCTTCCCCTACCTCAATAATGTCACCATATGTGGCCATACCGTGGAAGACCATGACCCCAACCTCTAGGGTTTTCTGCATGCAGTGAAAGCCCTGAACCTAACTTATAACTCTGACAAGTGCGTTTTCAGGACTAAACATCTGGCTATCCTTGGCTATGTGATGGAAAATAGCATAATTGGCCCTGATCCTGATAGGATGTGACCCCTGTTAGAGCTCCCCATTCCCAGGATAACAAAGGCTTTGAGGAGATGCCTGGGGTTTTTCTCATATCACGCCCAGAGGATCCCTCAATACACTGATAAAGTTCACCTTCTCTTAAAAACCACTAATTTTCTCCTCTCGGCTGAAGACCAAATGTCTTTTAACTACCTCTGGAACCACATAGCAGAAGCTACCATGCACACGGTGGAAGAGAATGTACCTTTCCAAGTGGAAAGTGATGCTTCGGATGTAGCCCTAGCCGTTAACCTCAACCAGGTGGGCAGGCTGGTTGCATTTTTTCTCTTGGATATTACAAGGCCACGAGCACCAGAACCCTTCTGTCAAAAAGGCGATTCAAACCATTGTAGAAGCCATGAGGCACTGGGGACACTACCTGTCTGGTAGAAGATTTATGCTCCTCACTGTCGAATTCATGTTTAATATTGTCAAGAGGGGAAAAATCAAAAATGACAAGATTGCTAGGTGGAGGATCGAGCTCTCCACCTTCAATTGTGACATTGCCTATTGACCAGGAGCCCTTAATAACCCTTCAGATGCCTAATCCAGAGGAAGTTGTTCCTCTGCACACCCCGGCCAACTGCGGTCTCTGCATAATGAGCTCTGTCATCCAGGGGTCACCTGTATGGCTCATTTTGTCAAGACGCGCAATCTGCCCTACTCCATGGAAGACGTCAGGGAAGTGACCAGGTCTTGCTAGGTCTGCGTGGAGTGCAAGATGCACTTCTACCACCCAACAAAGGTGCACCTGATCAAGTCATCCAGGCCCTTTGAACGGCTCAGGGTCGATTTTAAGGGGCCTCTCCCCTCCACGAACAGGAATACCTTCTTCCTCTCTATCATTGAGGAGTCCTCCCGCTTCCTGTTTGCCATTCCATGTGCAGACACGTCCACGTCATCAATCATAAAGACCCTAGACTTCATCTTCATCCTATTTCGGTATCCCAGCTATATTCATAGCGACTAGGTCTCATCCTTTATGAGTGACGAGCAACGTCACTGGTGAATGGCATCGCGTCCAGCAGGATGACTAGTTACAACTCCCGTATGAACGGGAAGATTGAAAAGCAGAACATCATGGTCTGGAAGGCTGTCAAACTGGCTCTGAAGTCAAGAGGCCTTCCAGAATCATGCTGGCAGGAAGTCTCCCTATGGCGTTCCATTCCATCTGGTCGCTACTATGTACCGTGACCAACACTACTTCTCACGAGCTCCTATTTACTTTCAAAAGAAGGTTGGCATTGGGAACTATACTCCCAACTGGCTCACAACTCCTGGTCCAGTCCTTCTCAGGAAGCACGTGAGGAGAAGCAAGACCTAGCCCACTGGTGGAAAGGGTGAAACAGCTCCATGCCAACCCACATATGCCTATGTGGAGTACCTGGATGGCAGGGAGGACACCATCTCCATCAGGAACCAGGCATACACCAGAACAGAGGGTCTGTTGTCTCAGGTGCCCAGCGAGACACAGAACTTATTCTTGCCACCACCAGTCAGGGCCTCGGGGGATGCGGTTCAGAAGGCATCCCCCTCAACCTTTGAGCCAGAGACCCAGCCCACCTCTCCTCCCTCACAAAGGGACCAGGAGACCCAAGGAGTCCAAGGCCCCCTGGTGCTAAGGCACTCCACCCGGATCTCCAGACCCCCAGACCGTGTAAATCTGTAAATTTGTAAACCAATTTTTTTCTGAACCCATGTTGTCTGTCTTCATTCACAGACCATAAATTCTACTGGAAAGGGTGAATGCAGTGAACTTGGATTCACTGGTAGGGTGTGGTGCTGATGGCTGGGCCAGCCTCCCGGATCTGCCCCTATCTGCTCACATATAACCCTGCTTTCCCGCTTAAAACCAGAACCCTTTTGAAGACAACTTTGAAATGCTACCCATAGTTATAAGCTAATAATAGATTTGTTCTCCCTCCAGTCTTGAGAGCAAAAGTCCTCATCTTTTACCCCACTATTCTCTATCCCACAATCAGCCAACAGCCAAATCTTACCCTCTCTTCCCTTTGTGCTTCCTTTGGGACCTCTCTCTCTTCGAATCCCTGCTCTTTACAGCCCTGTCCACCCATCTCTGTCCAACACCTGACACTTCCTTCTGGAACTATAGGAAATGCAACCCTTGTCCGCACACCTCCAACCAGGATCCCAAACAGCCTTCCAGGTAAGATAGAGATTCATGTACACTCCTTCATTATTAACTGCATCCAATGAACTCAATGTGGCCTTCTTTACATTGGCAAGATCAAGTGAGTACAAGGCACCTGTTTTATAGAGCATCTGCGATTTGTCTGCAATGGCCATCTTGAGCTTCTGTTGCATGACATTTTAACCCCCCCCCAACCCCTCCCCCCATCTTTCCATCCCCACACTGACAATCTATCCTTGCTATCCTTGCCCTTCACTGCCACAGTGAGGCTCAACACAAAGTAAGTGAACAAAACCTCATATCCACATGTAGCCTACAGCCCACTGATATGAATGTTGACTTTTCCACACAATCCTGCAGGAGAGGCAGATTATCATTTACTGCCAAAAAAAATGTATGTAAACAAATAAAGAAATGTAAACAATCTTGCAGTGCAATACAGAGTGAAAAAAATGCAATAAAGTAAGAATCCTAAATGAGTCTCTGAATTTGTTGTTTATGGTCTGATGGTGGAGGGTAGCAGCTGATCCTGAACCTGGTGGTATGAGTCTTGGGGCATCTATACCTCTTTCCTGATGGTAGCAGCGTGAACAGAGCATGTGCTGTGCAGAGTGAGTCCTCGATGTTTGCTGCTGCTCTCCAACGGCAGCGTTCCCTGTAGATGTTCTTGATGGCGGGGAGGGTTTTATTTGTGACATCTTCATGTTTAAGAATTACTATTTGGCATACCACTGCAGGTTTATTAATTGGGTCCAGCAACATAGTGAACACATAACTCAACAAATCATTTGTTTTCCGCCATTTATGCACCCATGTAATTGCTAATCACAGCTACTGGTTCACTTTGACAGGGCGCTGGTCATTCTCATTCCAGTTAACCCAAACTGCTTGCTTTGCCCCTCCTCCCACTCTCCCCATGGGAAGAAATAATGAAGATCCATTGAAAGTCTGGTTAGCTGGAATAAGAAGGTTGAGAGGTGACCTTTGGAAGGCATATGACATAATAAGATGAACGGTGACGATCTTTTTCTCAGGATGGAGGAGCTAAAACTGGAGGACATAGGTTTCAGGTGAGTGGGGAAAGATTTAAAAGAAACGAAAAGGGGCAACCTCTTTCCACTGGCCTGTAGGTGTTTGGAACAAACTGCCAGTTATGGAATTTGCAAGACATTTTTTCTGAAAAATGAACTTTATTCACAATAAATGATTTACAAAAGATATCAATTTTGAGTCATTTCCATCATGGTACATTGTGACATTTGTTCTCTATTTAGCAGCACTGTGACCTTTTGTAGTTACTTCCCTCCCCTCCCCCCACCCCCACCCCACACCCTGTTGTTTGAGCAACTTCACCTGTGGTCTCAGCCCCTCACTGTCCTGTAGCAATAGGACTCCAGACTGTGGTCAGACAGGTGCATGGATAGGAAAGGTTTAGAATGCTATTGGCCAATCTTCCCGCGTCTCAGCCTACCCTTGATCACTTGACAGCTTTGGACAAGGAAGGGCCTATTTCCTTGCTTATAACTGTCAGACTGCGATAAATCAGGAGAACATAGGGAATTGGTAAATTGATATTTTTACTCTCTATGCAAGCACATGACATCATTGACAGGAAGTCTAAGAGGGAGGGATTTGCACTTATATAGAATTTTGCCAGCTTTTTCAGCTGTTCAAAGACAATGAGCCATCTTCAAGTGAAGCCGCTGTTACTTGGAGATTGTAGCTGTTGCATTAAAAGATCAGTGTGGTTTTCTATTGGTGCCTCCTGCTTGTAGCTTCATTGGAAGAACTTCCTCTGAAGTTCACCATCTAGTGGATTATGATAAATGAGAGAATGCACAATGGTAGAACTGTTTCTGAAGTTTGCTCGAGGCTTAGACAAAATGAATAGGATAATATGATTTTAATAAGCGATGAACAAAATAGGTGCATGTAACTGGAGATTTCTTTTCAGAGCAGAAGTAACCGGAATAATTGGAATGCCATTGGATGGAAAATGCTTCCCACAAAATTAAATTTGAGTGGAGAAATGCATATGAATGAGAAAAGGTCCAAAAGGCGGCATAGCTGGCGTAGCAGTGAGCACCACGCTATTGCAGCGCAGCGACCCCGGTTCGATTACTCTGCTGTTTGTAAGGAGTTTGTACTGTATATTCTCCCCATGTCCTGCGTGGGATTCCTCTGTGCGCTCCGGTTTCCTCTCACCCTCCTTCCAAAAATGTTCAGGGTTGGAAGGTTAATTGGGTGTTATCGGTCAGCATGGGTTTCATGGGCCAGAATCGCCTTCTACCAGGTTGTAAATGAAATAAATGCTCAAAACTCAGAACATGATAGGTTGTTCAAAAAGGTATGCCATTTATCTATCACCTACTCATATTCTTACAATTGAACATTCTGGTACAAGGACTGCCTCCTTCTTCAACGGTATCTTGGGATTGAGGTTAAGTTACGTTCATTTTGTATCGTGAGCTCTGAGGTGTTTGATGAGGCCAATGTGGGTATGTACCATAGTCTCATTCACTGAACAGAATGAAGGTACCTGATAGATTGAACAGCTTGAGATTATGGCCATAACTTCTATTAATTTTGGGGGTTTTGTCTGCTCCTGTCTCATTTCCATCTCAAATGCTTCTTCTCCATGTGCCAGATATTCCCAGAGGTCAGTGGAGATCTGATGCAGATACTTTGAGCACATCCTTACATTTTCTGTTGTCCACCTGATAACCTCTTCCTTAAAATAGAATGATTCAAAAGTCTTGGAAATCCATTAAATAAATTCCCACCAATAATAGAAGTTAATGTTTGATGGGAAATAATTTAACAACCATTAACAGTGGGTTTAACATCAGATAAGAAAGGTAAAAAGCCAAAAGCTGAAGGAAACAACAATTAAAAGTTTCTATTAAGAATTATATATTCTTTAAAGCTATCTGTGGATAAGTAAAATGCATATTCCATATTTTTATTTGTATTTTGGAATGGCATTGTTAAAAGAGAATAAATATCCCAACCAACTTCCTGAGTCAAAAGAGAACAGAAATGTGTTGTTTTGAAATTTGGCTCTGTGAAAATTAGCATATAAATGGAAAATAAGTCAATTTTTTTGTTGTCTACTGCTTTAATGAGGACATCTTATAAAAGGGTTAACAGCTGTTTTAAAATTCAACAAGGCCTTGTGAGTGTTTCATGCTAATAGTTGCCATTGTGACTGACAGATCTCCAGGCCAGTTGTATTTAGAGAGGTGAAAACAAGCTTTGTCATTCATAATATTATGTCAACTAATTACATGGCATGATTCTTGTCTTAGCTGATTAAAGAGGAATGCTGCCTTCATCTTGGGAATAGTAATGAAAGTGAGGTTAGCATGAGCTGCTTTGTAAATTCCCTGTGGGCAGTATCATGTTGTCACATTCACAGATTGATATTAAAGGCATTTTGAGATGATCTTCCTGCATTTTGGAAATAAATGACATGATGCTGAAGAAACTCTGCCCTCAATGTATAAGAGAGCAACTGTTTCTGCAAGAGAAAGGGAAATGCAGTGTAAGTGAATAGACGCCACCAACCTGAAAGAGGAACTCAAAAGCTACAGATGCTGGAATCTTGAGCAGACAAATAATTGCTGGAGGAACTCAGGTAAGACAGCATCCATGGTAGTAATGGTCAGTCAATTATGTTTCTTACAAATAACTGATGTTATTTTTTCCGTCAGCAAATATCACTTGACTTTCTGGAGTCGGACCGATCAGAACGTCAAAAATTTGGATCTCACTAATTACCTGAGGTGTGGTATTTTCAGTCGGCGTGGTACGCCACTGCACCGATGTCGAATGTGACGTATTACCTACGTGCTATGTGCAGCACCGCACATCATCAATAACATCCCACTGTTGCTGCCGAACACCTCCAGTTGTGCTTTGACTGCAGGCGTTCCGTGAAATTCTCTAGGGGTCCAGGAGGTAAAATATTGGAATGTAGCCGACCGCTACAAAGAAACACACCCACGCAGTGTGGCAGGTTAAGCTCACTCCTTTATTAGGGCTGGAAAGGCTGCTTTTATACTGTTCAAGTTCATGCCGTTTTTTTTGCTGATTGACTGAGTCAGCCACATGAATAACAATAGCAGGCGGGAACGTCCCAGCCTTTTTCTGTTGAGTTAACCAATGCCATTTTAGGGCTGTTGGTCTGATGTTGCCACAGCTTCTACCCCAGCTGAGTCATTGTCCTGGGAGTCGCTTTAGCGATCTCTGTCCGTGTCTGTTGCCGCACGATGTGCCGGCCCAATCTCTGCAATTGCAGGCAGCCATAGGCCCTATATTTTACTTCCAAGTCCCTTAACACAGACTGCATTCCGGAATTTGGGAACAATTTTCTGTGTAAAAAAAATAAATGTTTTGGGTCAGGACCTTGTCAAGTTTTGATAAAGGGCTCACCCCTGACTATTTTTACCCATGGATGATGTCTGACTTGTTGAGTTCTTCCAGCAATTATTTGTCTGTCCACCAACCTAAACTGACCTGGCCATTTTAAGGTACAGTTAATAATCTTATGGGTGCTGCAGGAACTGGAGAATTTCTCCAGCACTTTTGTGTATTAACCACAATCACGGCATCTGCAGACTTTCTTTTTTTTCCACACTTTAAGGTGCAGTTTGAGATCTAATGGCATCATCTGGCCCCCGACCATGTTTTACATTTTGGGGAGCTCATGTACCCCTTATTGCAAGGGAACGAATATCAGAAGAAGTGAATCAAAGTTGTTCTTTTTCATTTTCTTTATATGGACGGGAGTAGATGGAATGTATATCCCGTCACCATAATGCTGGTTTCCCCATGTCCCCTCCATCAATTCCATCTTCATCTCCCATTGCCTCAGGAAAGCAGCCAATGCATCAAAGGATCCATCCCAATCTCTTCCCCACCCTCCAGTCGAGCAGAAGATACGAGTTTGAAAACATAGCTCCAGGTTCTTTCCTGCTCAGACTCTTGAATTGAACTCTTCATAGTAAAATATTATTTATTTTCTTTTATATTTATTACCCTGTCATTCTCTTTGTGACATTTTATGTGTTAATTATATTATTGTTATTAGTGCGGGATAGGAAGAATAGGAATCTGTGGCAAGTATGATTTCATTGTATCTGTACATTGAACTTATGTTTAGGACAAAAAATAAATTCATTCATTCATTGCATTATTTTTCTCTTTAACACAATCCCTGCACCTTTGTTTTCATTCCATCATTGAGTTGGCTGGAGAGCATGTGAAAACAAAAGATTTTTGGTTTATCGCGGTCTCTTTGGCAATAAACAATTCATTTAGATTGCTCATTCTACTCTTACATTGCTGGATCAGGTTAAAGACATAATTTGGAGGTGTCTTCACCCATTCACCACTCCTCTTCCACTTAAACGACAACCCACTCTGACCTCCAACCCAAAATTTCCCACAGCCGTCCGCCAAAATCCAGTTCCTTCTCCAGTAAATCTTTCTTCCCCTCCACTGTCATCAATTCAACCATCATCTGCATCTCCTCTATTTCCAGTATAACCTGCACTGGATCTTTTCATTCCAGAAGTAACAAGGACAGGGTTCCTCTCATTCCTCAACTGGCACTCGAACATTCAATAAATCATTCTCCGGTAAGCTAGAACAGCCTTGATCTTATTAAATGGAGGGGAAGGTTTGAGGGTCTGATGGCTTCCTGCTGCTCTTATTTTGCATTTCCTAATCAGAATCAGAATTTATTCTCATTGTTTTGTGGCAGAATCACAGTGCTATAAATTACATTTCAAAAATGAATAGAGCAAGAAAATAGAAAAGTGAGGCAGTGGCTTTGATTCGTTTTACATTCAGATATCTGATGGCAGAGGGGAAGGAACTGTCCTTGTGCTCAACTTCAGGTTCCTGTACCTCCTTGCTGATGGTAGCAGAGTGAAGGGCGCATGCCCTGGCTGTTGGATGAAAGACACTGCCTCTTGTAGATGTCCTTGAGGGAGTGAAGACTGGTGCCCGTCATGTCGCTGGCCGAGTTAACAACTCTCTGGAATTTTTTTTCCTGTCCTGAGCATTGGCATTTCCTGACTGACAAGGCAGTGATATAAACAAACAGTATGCTCTCCATGGTACACCTGTAGAAATATTTGAATCTTTGGTGACGTGCAAATCACCTAAAACTCCTCATGAAGTATAGATGCTGGCCAGCCATTTTAATGATTGCATCGACATGGAGGCCCCAGGCCAGATCCCCAGACATGTTGACACCCAGGAATTTGAAGTTCTTGACCCTCTCACTGCTGACCCCTTGAGGAGGACTGGTTTGTATTTTCCTGATTTCTTCCTCCTGAAGTCCACATTCATCTTCTTGGTTTTGTTCATGTTGAATGCAAGGCTGTGGCTATAACACCACTTAACGAGCTGATCTATCTCCCTCCTGTATGCTTCCTCATTTCCATCTGTGATTCTGCTGACAACCATGGTGTCCTCGGAAAATTAGTGGATGGCATTTGAATTGTGCCCAGCCACATAGTCATGGGTGTAGAGTGGCTTTTGTAAAAAAAAAACAAGATTACATTTTATGGAATTGCAGTAAAGTTTGTGGAATAAAACTAGGGAAAGTACTGCAGTAGTTTCACGTTGTGCTATTGGGTCAAATTGACTTCTGGCAACTGTAGACCAAATTCATGCTATTCTGAATACCAATAGTGTATGACCATCAATAGTCACAATCCATTCTCTATTTCCTTGTGACCTAGGGCATGACAGTTGTATTTAAAAGCATTCAAAGAGAGCATGCTTCCGTTTCTGTAATGAGAAGGAGATTGCAAGCACAAATGAAAGCCAAATGTAAGTCTTGAGATGTTGGTAGGTGATCCAAGAATTGGGGTGTGGATGATGGGGCAGGATTTTAAAATTTTAAAATTTAAATTTAAGAAACAAATTAAATTGAGACATACAGCACGATAACAGGCCATTTCTGACTCATGAGCCCATGCTGCCCAATTACACCCAATTAACCTACAAACTCCAGTACATTTTGTGGGAGGAAACCAAAGGCCCCAGAGGAAACAGGTGCAGATACGGGAAGAACATGCACACTCCTTACAGACAGCGCTGGATTCAAACATCAGCCCCGATTGCTGGTGCCCGTAACAGCGATTGTGCTAACCGCTACACTAACCGTGCCACCCTGATATGAGAGAATAGGTTAGAATGTAGGAAAATAAGTGGGAGAATGGGATCACTGAAAGGGAGCAATGGTTTAAGGGGCCAAATGGTCTCCTTCAATGTTGAGCAATTGAAACATTTTGTAGCTTTACACCATTCAATTCTTTTTTTTAAATTTTCTTTTCCTTCCAAAGTAGATAATGTCAACATTTTCCATATTATACTCCATCTGACAACTTCTTGCCCATACATTTCACCTATCTATATATCTCTTTCTAGGACCTTTGTGTCTTCTTCAAAACTTGCCAACCACCAGCAAGTCTGGCTACAGTATCCCAAGTTTTTTTATATAGATTGTAAATAGTTCAGTCTTCAGTTCTGATCTCTGTGGCATCCCTCTGGTTATTGATTCCCAGTTCAAAACCAAACCTTTATTTAAATGATCTAGTTTCCATTAATTACAGTCTTGCCAATAACACAGAAGGAATAAAATGGTGGTGGAGGGAGCAGAGGCAGGGGGGAGGAGCAGGGGCCCGCAGACTAGAAATAATAGGTAAATAAGGGAGGGAGAGCGCAACTGAAAGCAGGGGCAGGGGATAGCTCTGTGAATGGGGAAGGAAGGGGTGGAGTGTTGGGAGGAAAGGAGACAGAGGGATGGAGAGAGGGGAGGAGAGAGAGGTGGAAAGAGAGTCTTTGATGATAGAAGCTGCTTTCTTGAAACACTGCTTCTCAAAGATGTCCTTAATGGAGTGGTGTGACCAATCCCCATGATGATGCTGGCTGAGCTTACAATTCTTTGTAGCCTTTTCCTGTTCTCTGCATTGGCCCCTCCATACCAGACAGTGACACAACCAGGCACACCTGCAGAAATTTGCAAGAGTCTTTGGTGATGTACTAAATCTCCTCAAACTCCTCATGAAATCTAGCTGCTGGTGAGCCTTCTTGATTTTATCGACAAGATGACTGCTGGATAGATTTTCCCGGATGTGCACAAACAGGAATTTTACCCTCTCCATTGCTGACCTCTCAATGAAGGCTGGTTTGTGTTCTCTGGGTCTCTCTTCCTGAAGTCCATAATGAATTCCTTAGTCTGGCTAACATTGAGTGCAAGGTAGTCAGTGTGACACCACTCAACTAGCTGATCTATCTCACTCCTGTACACTTCCTCATCACCATTTGTGATTCTGCCGACAACCGTGGTGTCTTCAACAAATTTGTAGATGGTAGTTGATCTCTGATGAACTCAAGAGTCTACCATATGGGATATTTCAAGACTGGGGTTTGGCTGGATTTAACATTTAGAGTTCATGCACATCTGCTGCGAATCACCTTTCTTTGGATATCATGTACCTTTTTTGGAATTCGGTGTCCTTTATTAGTAGCGTTTGAATTTAAATTAAATGTTTATTATTCTCATTTGTATCGAGGTAGAGTCAAAAAATTTGTTTTTCATGCTATCCAGGCAAACCAACCTATACAAAAATGCAGCCAGCTAGTTCAAAATAAAGCAACAGTGAAGAATATAGTGTTACAGAGAAAAGTCTATTTGAATGGAATGGAATTGATTTTTTGTGTCGCATGAATTGAGATAACACATACTACAAGTGCAGCAATGGATTGTGAGATCAAAAGATCATCTTTTACAACTGAGAGGCCCATTCAAGACTGATAACAGCAGGAAAGAAGCTGCCAAATCATCCATGATTTTATTAAATAGCGGAGCAGGCTTGATGGGCGAGGTGGGACAGTATAGGTGTAAATATTTTCAAGTGTAAAACTTTGCATGTGATTACCCCACTGTGTAATTGGATCATGGGTTTCCTCACCTCCAGATCACAATCAGTGAAGATTGGTAAAAACTTCTCCTCCACAATCTCCATCAGTATCGGGGCACCACAGGGCTGTGTTCTTAGCCCCCCTGCTCTACTCACTTTACACCCATGACTGGGTACGACAATAATACCATCTACAAATTTGTTGACAATACCATAGTAGTGGTTTGTATAAAGGAAGGGGATGAGAATGGAGATTGAAAACTTGGATGAATGGTGCACCAACAACAACCTTGCACTCAATGTCACCAAAACTAAGGAGATAATTGTTGACTTCAGGAAAGGAAAGCCAGAGGTATACAATCCAGTGGTCATTGGGGGGATTGTAGGTTGAGATGGTAATAAAATTTAAGTTCTTGGGGGTCACTATCCAATGTCATCGTGAAGAAAGCACGTCAGAGCCTCTACTTCCTCAGGAGTTTGTAAAGGTTTGGTATGACATCAGAAACCCTGGCAGAGGGGAATCGCGATCTGGTATGGGAACACCAATACCCCTGAGCGTAAAGCCTGCAAAAAGTAGTGGACACAGCCTAGAACATCACAGGCAAAACCCACCGCACTATTGAGCACATCTATAGGGAGCACTGCCGTCGGAGAGCAGCAGCAATCATCAAAGACCCACACCACCCAGCACACCCTCTGTTCTCGCTGCTGCCATCAGGGCAGAGATATAGGTGCCACAAGACTCGTACCACCAGGTTCAGGAACAGCTGTTACCCCACCACCATCAGACTCCTCAATGACAAACTCACTTAGAGAGTCATTTAAGGGCTCTTACTTGATTTTCTTTTGTTCTCTCTGTATTGCAGTTTGTTTACATTCATTATCTGTTTACAGTTCTTTGTTTGTTTACATTTTACGCTGTGTACAGTTTATGTTTTTCATTACCAATTAGTGGTAATTCTGTCATGCCTGCAGGAAAAAGAAATCTCAGGGTTGTATGTGAAGTCATGTATGTACTCTGACAAGTCTGGAATTTGAAGTCTGACAGAGAAAGGAACATATGATGACTTCTGTGGCTAATAGGAATTCTGCCCTGGAGGGATGCTTGAATAACTTCCAGACAATATAGGTACTGAGTCTAATCCCACATCAGGATCCACTCAGTTGTTTAAGAGTGCATATTAATTGAGATTTCCATGATAAGATATTTAATAGCTAATCACTACTGGGACAGAAGATATAGAGAGAAGGTTTATCTCTGTGGATTTTTCTTTCATCGTCCAGCAATTAAGTTCAGGGTTTAAAATGTCAGAGCACACTGATTGCATCACAATCTTTAGTCTGTGGGCCAGGCTTTGTTATTTCCAGACGTTAAAGTGTACTCATCAGGAACTGTAAGCAAACTGACTATGCAAATGGAGATATAAGTATAAGTATACAGAAATAAACAATGAGCGTATGAGTCCTTAAATTAGTTTTTGAATGAATTTATTGTTTAAAAGTCTGTTAATTGAGGGACAGCAACTATTCCTGAGCCTGGTGGTTTATGAATCACATAGCACCTGTACATCTTTCCTGGTCACAGCAGTGAGAACAGAGCGTGTGCTGGGTGGTGCCGATCCTTGATGATCAAACCTGCTCTTCGACAACAACGTTGGTGGGGAGAGTTTTGCCTGCGAGGTACTCGGCTGAGTCCACCACCATTTGCAGGACTTTTTGCTCAAAGGTCTTGATGCCCCCATTCCAGTCCATGATGCATCCTGTCCGCACTCTTTCCACAACACAGATGTAGAAGTTTGCCAAGGTTTCCGATAACATACCAGACCTCCTGATGAAGTAGAGGCACTGACATTTTTCTACGCAATAACATTTGTAGGATGGGTCTAGGACAGGTGCTCCGAGATCATGACCCTAGGAACTTAAATTTGCTGACCCTCTCTATCTCTGATCTCCCAATGATCTCTGGATTGTACACTCCTGGTTTTCCCTTCCTAAAGTCGTCTATCTATTGGGATAGATAGAAACATACATCATGAAAACAGACCCTTCAGTGCACTGAGTCCACACCGAACATCAAGCACCCATTTTTGTGAATCCTATAAATTCTATTCTCCCCACATCCTCATTATCTCCTACAACATTTGAATGAATGTACAGAGACCAATGAACCGACCAACTGATGCAATTTTCGGAATGTGGGAGGATACTAGAACACCCAGAGAAAACCCCGGGTGGATTCCAAGAGAACATGCCATATCCCCAGAGACAGTACACCTGCCCACAACGAGCACAGGTTGCTGTGAGCTGTGGACCAGTGCTGCTGCCCCTTTAGAGACTTACTATTACTACAGGCCTTGCAGTTGCTGCAGTGTGTAAGTGATGTTCTTCCATGCCTTGATCAATCTGCTATCCCAGTGTCATCATATTCAACATTCATTTATTGTCATGTACTTTATTCCTAATGAAGGGGTCAGGCCAAAAACATTGGTTCCCTTTCACTTCCTATGACCTGGCGAATTTTTCCAGCACTTATGTGAATTACACAATATTTGTTAACTTCTTCTTGCTAAAGTGGTACCAATAAGACAAAGAGAAGCAAAAGAGAGTCCCTTCAGAGATACTGAGCATCCACGAACTTGCTTCCAACGCTTCCGTAGCCTCTATGGTGCACAGCCTTCTGTCTGTTCCATTGGTGAACCTGAGCTTCTGGTTCAGAACGTCCGATACAATTAGGAAGGTGTTATGACTTGAGGGATTTCAGGTGCTGTGCTAGTTATTGGCACAGTCATGGATCCTGGTACTGATACCTGGTTCTCAGTGTGATAGTACAGATTCTATCACCAACGTGTATATGTACAGATTGTAGTCCAGAATGACCTGGTCTGGCTAGGAGAAATCCTTTAAGACCTGCCAGTAGGTGTGGCTACACTCTCAGCCAATCACAGTCATCCAACACTACCATCTGTACATATACACATTGGTGATAGAATCTGTACTATCACATTCACCCCTTCTTTGAGAACTGGCCCCGGGGTGGATGGAGGTTAGGAGCTTCTGCTTGAACAGATGGACCAGCACCACCCCACCAGCACAGGCCAGACTGTCGACAACGCCATTGGGGAATTGAGTGAAGAAGTGGCCGCAACCTACGAGCCTTCCGGCGACACGACTCTGGCGACCCCAATCCCAGCATCATGGCGATCATGCTGGACAGGCTCTAACCTCCGTTCATCCCGGGGTCGGTTCTCAAACAAGGGGTGAATGTGATAGTACAGATTCTATCACCAATGTGTATATGTACAGATTGTAGGGTAAGATGACTGTGATTGGCTGAGAGTGTAGCCACGCCTACTGGCAGGTCTTAAAGGATCAATCACGAGGACCACAAACCTTCCGTGGATGAGCGTGTTCTGCCCCACTGCCACCAAGCACACCTACAAATGACAAGATGTCATGGGAAAATGGCAATCTTTCTGCACGAGAATGCCAAAAGACGCAACGTGGTTCGTTTAGTCTTGATCACAGTAAATCTTCAGCTATTGTACTTCACCTGATTCCAATGCAGTATGACAGTGGCCAGATCTCCCGGTGGAATTGTTCACCTGGACTGGTCGACCTACTTGTGATATGCTCCAGTCTTTTAGTTAATAAAAGCCTTGGTTTGGATCAACAAGTCTTTGGTTCTTTCGACACGCTCTACACTCAGGAACATGCTTTGGGCAGCCCGCAGCCCAGGGTCAATCCTTTGGCATTGAGCCCCTCACTCAGTCCATTGCCTTGATCACCTTCCCTGTAGGATCTTCTCCCTGCTTTCTCCTTCTTGGTGGGCAATGTTCTCCCATTCTGGTGCCCTGTGCAGGTTTAATCATCCCTTGGGGGTCTGTAACCATTTTGGTCTGCAGCCATCCTGGGCTTGGATCTCCACGGGTGCCCTAAATGTTAAAATAAGCACCACTGGCCCCTTCTATAACTATACGGGGCTGTTGGCATTTTGACAGGCAGTAGGACCCCACAGAGGAGTAGTGTGTCTTCTGACCCCTGCTCTCCTGGGTCCGCTCCATGAGCAGCCCTGCTGTTAGTCACAACAGTCCCTGCAGAGCAATCATGTATTTTGAAACTCCTAGAGAGTGAAGCAAAATCATTCACTGCTTGATACATGGGGAAATAATTATGTGCTAAGTTTATATTTTCAGAAAAAAGTACATTTTATAACACAAATAATAAAGCATACAAAGGCATTTTTCTTAAATGTTACTGCAGGCTGAAAAACTATTACACTGGACAATAATGTTTTCTGAAGGTTTGCTACCTGAAAACAAAATGGGGATAATGTTCAACAACTTCAAGCTGAACACAAAGATAACTTCAGGTTTGTTGTATCGCATAGGAAGTTGGAGAAACATTAAATTAACTTTTTTTTGAATTTACCAGGTTTAATTGCATAATGATGCTGGCACATTGCATTAATTCAACGGACCTAAGAATGTTTTGCCGCTGATTTTCATTTGTACTCAGCATCTGATGCCTCTCATGTCAGTGTCCAACAATAGTCGGCCAGCATTGATGGCTTTCTAGTTGCCCTGATACCGCTTTTCCATGGTCGCAGTGTCCAGGTGAAACCTTTCACCGTGTTCGTCACTGACTGCATCAAGATCAATAGGGATGAAGTCCAAGTACGAATGCAGAAAATGAATTTTCAATGACATGATTGTGCTTCATGGTTTTGTATGTTTGAAGCATGTTAAAAGTGACAGGACATCACAAAAATAGGTTATACAGGTATACCTCACTTTACAATTTTAGAGCATTCCTATGGAACATTTCATAAGCTGAAATAGTGTAGAGCGAAGAAGCAATTACCATTGATTTCTATGGGAAAAATCTTTGAGTATTCCCAGACCCAAAAAGTAACCAACTAAATCATACCAAATAACAAATAAACCTAAAATTATATTAATATATAGAAAAAAGTAGGGATTATATGATAAATACACAGTCTGTATAGAGTAGAAATAAAGTAAGTATTGTGTAGTTTTTACTTTTCACAATTGGGAAGGCAACGAGTTTTGACAGCCCCACCAGCCACTCTGTGAGCACCCCTCCGGCCACGTGCTGACAGCTCCACCAGCCGTGTGTTGACTGCCCCGCTGGCTGCCCTGCGACCGCCCCGCTGGCTGCCTTGTGACCGCCCCGTTGGCCTTGCGCTGACAGCTCCACCGACTGTCGTGTGACTGCCCTGCCAGCCGCCCAGCAATAGCCTTGCCAGCCACACTGTGACTGGCCTGCCGACCACTCTGTGACTGTCTCTCTGGCCACGCGCTGATAGCTCTACTGGCTGCCCTGTGTCAGCTCCACCAGCCGTGTGCTGACAGCCTCTCCGACTGTGTGCCGACAGCCCAGTCGGCCACCCTGTGACTGCTCCACCGGCTGCGTGCTGACAGACCTGCCAGCAGCCCTGCGACAGCCCCACTGGCCATGCGCTGACAGCCCCGCTGGCTGTGCGCTGACAGTCCACCCAGCTCCTTTTTCATTAAAGCAAAAATCCTTTTGTAAAAGTGAATACAAGTTCCTTCATAAAAATGGGGTATACCTGTATCTAAGATACGGTGTTTGATAGGAAAATTTTAAGGCGATTTTCATGATCAGTAGCCTAAAATCAGAGGTTTGAGAACATGGAACTTTCTACCACAGAAAGTTGCTGAGGCCAGTTCATTAGATATATTCAAAAGGGAGTTGGATGTGGCCCTTTTGTCTAAAAGGATGAAAGTGGATGGAGAGAAAACAGGAACTGGGTACTGAAGTCATATAATCAGCAATTATCATTTGATGGCCTCCTCCTTCATCCATTTTCTATGTTAATTAATGTGGCAAGTTAATTCATATTTAATCTTTCAAGCAGTCTCCAAAGAAAATAAACTGTTTAAGAATTTTTCCGCCTGACCACAATTACTGTTATTTATTTATAATAAAAAAGAGGAAAAGCATTTTTACAACACAGCAATTATTAATCAAGCATTTTGTGACAGGTAGGAACCCGCCTGCGTGTATGAAAAATTATGTCAATTAAATTTCCCCCATGTTTTATGCATTATGGCAATCATCCAAACATGACTGGCGTTTTTTTTATTACCATTCAAAGCATCTGTTTATTTAGATTGCAAACTTTCTCAATGAATTATGATGGGTCTTTCCCATTATTTCTTCTAAAAGATGGTAGTTTCTGGGCAAAATGTATTCAAATTAAGTGCAGCCCATGTGTTGTAAGTACGTAAGGCTTGCATTTAATCTTTTCTTAATCTGTCTTTCACAAGTAAAGGAAAAATGTCAATGCTCTCCTTAAATGTTATTTCTCATTTATTCTTTATTGTTTCATTTTGGAAAATGGTAAAAAAATGGAAATTGTAAGCCAAAAAATAATTATTCTTTTGGAATGGATGTCAGTTATTTTTTTTCTCTCTCCATGGTTATGCACAACAGCACTGACACAAATCCAAAATGGAGAGCGAAAGATAAGGATGTCAAGCATCCAAATGCTTAAATAAAGCAGTCTCTGGTTGCCTGATTGCTTTTCAATGTCTTGTAGATTGTAGGGAAAAGTACAGGGTCGATTTTGACACAATGTCCAGTGAGTGGATATTGGATCGCACATGCCCAGACCTTGGATTGTTGAAGTCTATAGAAATATCTCAATATCATTCTTTTCAAACAATGGCACATAAATTCTCTCCCAGCAAATTCCGAAGCCTGGGGAGGAGTGTGAAGTCAAGCTGATGTCATGAGTTTCAAATTCCACAGTTCATCACAACCACACGGTTCTAACCCAAAACATTCATGGATCTATGTGGTCGCGAAAGTACCCACTTGCCATAAGAATCAGCATTGCAAATTGCGCACTCAGTCGGGAAAAAAAAATCAATTTTAATTTACAGTGATTGAAATAAACTGTGGATGAGTTGTTGTTAAGGAAACAGGCAACTTATCCATTATGCCGGTTGTGTGCCTGGGTAGGATATTGGCCATCTCGTCCATGTTCATCTCATTTGACTGAACTTGAAATAAATCCAGCTATCATGATATTAATAAATACAAAATATTATGAAGTGGTGCCTGAACATCAGGTCAAATTTACTTCTTCTGCCATCCACAAGTCATCATGATGGGTGAAGGCAATTAGAATTGGTTTTGGGTACAAGCAGCTCAAAACTTTCCAACCGTTAAAGTGAATTGATTGATTGGGGGATTCCTGTCCACATTTGGGAAAAATATGTCAGGTCAAAGAGTCTCTCGTGACTGGATAGTTTACAATGCAATGATTAAGCATTGATATCCAAACTATTTGTTTCTGTAAATAAGTTGCGTATTGCAAGCATTATCCTCATATTTTTAAAGTGATATTTAAAAATAGCACCACTAAATGCGAAACTTGAAAAAAAATCACATTGTAAATTTTTACATATTTTATCAAGGATTGTTCCACAAATATTTAATGAAAAATTACTTCTTGCTGTATTATACAACCCCAAAATATTAGATTTTTAAAAAATAAAATGATTGCGTTGTTCATTGTAAAATAGTTCCAATAATAATCACACTCACCTTGTGTCATATATCACAAATATTTTCTTGTTTCTGTTCATTGCATTCCTGAAGAAAAAAAATGAAAAAAAAAAACTTTTAATATTTCTGAATGGAATGCTAATATAAAACTTCAACAATAATCCAAAGGAATTAACCAGAAGTTATCCATTTCTTCTGTCAAGTAGGTGACCAGCTTTTGCTCTCCTCTTCTAAAGGGTGATTTGAAAAATACGAGCAAACATCTGATAACTTCCTCCAAGGGCTATTCATTTGGAAGATACCTGTCATCCTATCCTATGGTTACTGTGTTAAGCACCCCAATAGGACAGGAGAATTTACTCATTAAAACATTCAATCTGCACCAAAAACCATGAAGAAGGGCATACCAACACTTTTATTTTCTCAGAAGCCTGAGGAGATTTTGCATAATCTTGGATACTCTATCAAACTTAGGTAGGTGCACTGTCGAAAGAATACTGACTGGTTGCATCACAGCCTGATTTGACAATTCAACTGCCCGGAAGTGCAGAGGTAACAGACATAGACAGGTCCATCACAGGCTCCAACCTCCCATCCATTGTCGACATCTGTGT
This sequence comes from Narcine bancroftii, assembly GCF_036971445.1. Taxonomy (NCBI): domain Eukaryota; kingdom Metazoa; phylum Chordata; class Chondrichthyes; order Torpediniformes; family Narcinidae; genus Narcine; species Narcine bancroftii. Next base: position 195,932,508 of record NC_091475.1, read on the forward strand.
GAGGTTCTGCCTCAAGAATGTAGTCAACATCATAAAGGACCCCTATCACTCTGGTCAACATCACTTCTCACTGGTACCTTCAGGCAGAAGGTATAGAAGACTAAAGGCCAGCACCTCCATGTTCAAGGATGCTTTCTTTTCCAACAGCTGTCAGGCTCTTGAACCTCCCCCTGGTACACTACCAACACCACCGAGGGATTATTTGTACTCTAGGTATTGCTATGTCATTTTTTTTTGTTACACAAGGATAGATACTACCTTTCTTTTTTGTATTTATTCTTTCCTTTTAATTCAATTAAGCCTATTATTGTAGTTGCTTTTATATTATTTGTTTTTGTTCTTTTTCGGCTGTAGCCAATAAGAATTTCTGTTAGTGTTTTTATTGCAAACATTTATGCTGATTTTACACTGTTCCAAAAATACGTTTGAAAATAATATTATTCCAGATTTGAATGGTATACAAATGAGTTTGGAACATTTTTTATCTGGCAAAATATTTTATTTTCAGAAGATTAACCAATGGGATAGAGCCAATAGTTTTATTCAGAAAATGAACTCTCAATAATGAATGCAATTTATTTATATTTGAAAATAATGTCATTATTTTGCAATCATATCAATAAGCAGGGAGATTGGCATAGCGTTGATTTCTCTGCCAAAAGAAAGATCATTTCTATTGTACACGGGCAAAATTATTAAATTCACCAACAACCATTTGTAATTACGTCATTTACCAGGTCAACACTGAGTTCAAGAGGAAGCTTTTGGGCTTGTGATAAATTTTTCAGGAAATCTTTGAGAAAAGACCCATGGATTTGTCCAGGCCAAATGGTTCCAAGAGATGTTTCACAAAAGAGATCAGAAGGACAACCCAAGTTTCACAAGACAGAAATAGATAAATACTGCTTCCGATGGGTTTCAATGTTGCTATGCGATGGTGTCTGAAGGGATGGTTAAAGGTAAAGAAGGGGTCAAGCAGAGATCTTTGGAACAGATAGGTTGAGAGGAGAGTGGAACAAGTTAAGAGGAAGTTGTGATCACGCAGGTGTCAAAGGGAAAATGTGGTTTGAAACATAGTTTTAAGATAGTTTAGATTTCAGATTTATTGTCAGAGTACATATATGACATCACATACAACCCTGAGGTTCTTTTTCCTGTGGGCGCACAAGAATTATGATTAATTGGTAGTGAAAAAAAACAATTGTACTCAGTGTAAACATGTAAACAAACCAAGAACTGCAAACAGGCAACAATGAAGTAGCATTCAACTTCAATGTAAGTTTCAGAATGGAGTACAGCAAAAAAAAAGCATTATTATATGATTGTGCAAGGGTTTGAAACCAATTTTCCCCCTTTGGATTATGTTGCATTTATTTTAAAAGGTGCTCAATGCAATGTTTCTTTAATTGCCTGGAGCAATTGAGAAGAAGACATGGTGATCATATTCTCTATAGATTCCTGACTGTAAAAGGCAATAAGGTAATAAATCTGCTAAAACTTGCTCAGGTTAACTTTTATTTATTCATGTTTGGGCGTCGCTGGCAAGGCCAGTATCTATTTGCCAGCCATGATTGTCCTTGAAAAGCACCCCTTCTTCAACTGCTGCAGTCAGTCTGTTGAAGGTGCTCCCTCAGTGGTGTTGGGGGGTGGAGGGGGTGGTGGATCCAGGATTTATTTATTGTGATTGAAGGGGAACATGAAGACTGTGGTGTTCTTGTGCACCTGAGCCATCAGTCTTCTCAAGGGGAGCAGCCTTGAGATCTTGGGCTGATATCTAAGTACCTAACCCAAATATGACACAGCTTGAATGAACTTGAGGCACGCTTTGTCTCAACGTTGTCCTTTTGATTGTTCTCATTTTGTCTGTGGCCATTTTTACAGAATATTTGTCTCATATTTTCTTAATTTCAGACATGTCAGAAAATATTTTCTGAGAACCTTTTAAGTACTTAAGCTATGAATGCACTTATTTTGACATAGATATTCAAATATCTTCCAGAACTATAAATACTAAAACTATCCTTCCAACTTTTTAACCTTATCACACCATCTTTCCTTGTTAGGCAGTCCCTCAGAATCTACAATGAGTTTCTTCCACTCCAGTTTTGTGGGTCTAAACTCCATAATGAGGTTAATATGCCATCTATAGACTCTTTCATCAAGAGGATACCTGATATGAAGGGTGATTGGGGAGTTCTAATCGGAATTGCTTCTTCCACTGGTCAGTCAGGGCTTTTGTGTACTCCCTCTGCATTGCCCCAAGTTTCTCAACATTGTCTCAAATGCTCTTTTTACTTTCCAAGCAGGCATGGGTCAAGAGTCATTGGTGATATAACAATCAACAAGCAAGTTTCAAGTTTCTCTATCTGCCTAGTAATCTATTCCATCAACCGAATATGGAGCGTCTCTTTCAAAAGAGACGTATCAGGTATGCAAATTACATGGTCAGCTCGATATAGCCATGTACATCTCAGTAACCTGAAATGCTTGAGTTGATCATTTACCATTGCTTTGGTTATCCTTTCAGTGCATATGGAGGATTTTGCAGAGATTTCTTTCCAAGAACAAAAATGATCCTACCTTGCAAAGGAAGTTCATATTAATGTTAGTTTCAAAAAGATGTCTTATAAAGTTGCCAGTAAGAAAAGTAGAAAGCCTGAGGTCTAGGAACACTTTAGAATTCAGCAAAATAGGATCAAAAATTCAACTGAGAAAGGAAGAATAGAGTTTGTGAATAATTTGCAAAGAATTTTAAAATTCACAGTAAAACCTTTTACGATTGTGGAAAAAAAAAGAAAAGACAAATGTATTCCCTCAGAGTTGGAAATAGGAGAATTTACAATAGTGAACAAGTAATGGCAGAATTAAATACATTTAATTTATTAGTGTAACGATTAACACAATGCTATTACAGCACCAATGAACTGGGTTCGAATCCAGCGGTCTCTGTACATTGAGGAGTATGTACATTCTTTCCGTGGGTTCTCCCTGGGTGTTCCAATTTCCTCCCACTATCGAAAACTGTATGGGGTTGATAGATTCATTGGATGTAATTAGGAAGCATGGGTTTCAATGGCCAGAATTGGCTTCTACCGCATTGTAAATAAATTTTTAGATAACATGCTTAGTGTAGTGGTTAGCACAAGGGAGGAAAAACCCAACACCCAACCCCAACCAACCAATTTTCCCCTGCAACCGCTGCAACCGTGTCTGCCTGTCCCGCATCGGACTTGTCAGCCACAAACGAGCCTGCAGCTGACGTAGACATTTACCCCCTCCATAAATCTTCGTCCACGAAGCCAAGCCAAAGAAGAATTACAATGCCAATAACCTTGGCTGACTGTGATGAGCATGTACATTCTCCCCATGTCTATGTGGGTTTCCACTAGGTGCTCTAGTTTCCTCCGACCTTTTAAGCAAAATATTTGGGGGTTGTAGGTTAATTGGAGTATTTGGAGCGGCAATTAAAAATTTAAAAAATATTTTGGCTTTGTTTTTATAGAGGAACTTCCCAAAAGTGTTAGGGAATCAAGAGTCTCATGATAAAGAGAATGAAAAGCAAATTATTTTTATAAAGAGGAGAAATTATTGCCATTAAACTCTGTTATATCCCCAGGGCCTGATAAATTGCAACCTCAAAAACTATGAGATAGCTGTGGAAATATTTTTCCAATATTTTACTAGCTCCTGGAACATTTCCTGCAGATGGAAAATGCAACTTCACAGTTTAAAAGAAAGGGGGAGAGAAAACAGAGAAATATTGACTAGTTAGCCTAACATCATTAAAAGTGAAAAACACGAGAGTCTATTTTAAAGGACAGGGTAAAAAGAAATATTGATGGGGATTAAACAAAGGCAGTAAGAATTAATAACAAGGAAATAATGCAAAACTGATGCATTTTTTGCAGTTTCTCCTTCAATATTAACTAATTCCCATCCATCATTATGCTTTTTAATGAAGAACCCCAATCTACCAGAGATAACGCGCACCTTACAGTTTATTTTGTTGAAATTAAGTGTCTCAGTTTTGGTTTGTATACAAAGTTGGCGGAGAAACTCAGCTGGTCATGAAAAATCTATAGAAAGTAAAGGGTGACCAATGTTTTAAGCCTGAGCCCTTCATCAAGGAAAATAGAGGAGACGTATTACTTCTCTATCCAACTTAATAATGGATTCTATTCCCTCACCATCCCTAAAAGTAAATAAATAAAAGGCAATTCATATGGTGGAGAGGAAGGCAAATTTAATGCTCTCATTCATTTCAAGAGGGTTAGAACATTATGGCGGGAATGTAATATTGAGGCTTTATGAAACTGAGGCTTTATAAGGCAATGGTCAGACCGCACTTGGTGTATTGTGAGCAGTTTTAAGTTTCTTATCTAAAGAAGGGTGTGTTGGCATTGGAGAGAGTCCAGGGGAAGATCCCTGGAATGAAATGGTTGTCACATGAGGAGTATTTTATAGCACTGGTACTGCACTCACTGGGGGTGAGGAAAATGAGGGGGTGGATCTCATTGATACCTATTGAATACTGGAAGGCCTGGAAAGAGTGGACATGGAGAGGATGTTTCCTCTCATGCAGGAGTCTGGGACCAGAATGCACGGCTCAGAAATCTAAAATGTCCCTTTAGACCAGAGATGAGGAGGAATTTCTTTCCCTGCCAGGTGCTGAATCTGTCCAATTTATTGTCCCAGGAGGCTAAGTCATTGGGAATATTTAAGATAGGGGTAGATAGCTCTTTTACTTGGAAGGGAATCAAGAGTTACAGGGAGAAAGCAGAAGAACAGGGCTGAAAGAAGATAGTCAATGAGCCATGTCAGAATGGCAGGACAGACTCCAAGGGCCAAATGGCCTTATTCTGCTCCTATGTCTTATGGTCATGGTCTTATACTAAATAAATCATTTTCCATGAACCTGCTAACATTCACTGGCTTCACATATGGGTTAGCTTTCCTGATTTTTTTTTTCTCTTGCTACAATTCTGAAAGATTTTTGATTTATTTGGCAATAATTTTTTTTACATGCCGTGTTTTTTATTCCCGCAATTTCCCTTTTAATTTTATCCTTTACTTTTCAAATTCCTCTCAGCTTAATTCCAGGAGTGTCTTATAAAAGTTTCCCTTCTTTTGTTTATCTTAACCTTTGCAAACCCGGCCTCTTAGAGATTGATTTGGTAGATTATTGCACAGTTAGATAGTTATGTAGTAAGGGAATTAAAGGTTATGGGGAGAAGGCAGGTCGGTGGTTCTGAGTCCAAGGCCAGATGGCCTTTGCCTGCTTCCATTTCAAGTGTTCTAAAACTCTCCAGAGTTGCAATTTTCCCCTCCTGCAGTTACATGAGTCTTCAGTTAAGCTCCCTCACTGCTTGCACTCCAGATCGATTCATAACACCATCAAACTCAGAGAAATACCCTCCTCATCTCGAAATTCAAGGTCCTAAATGACATGAGAAAATCACACTGGTCTTTATTAGTACCAGGAACAGAAGTCAGAGATTTCCAGTATATTACAAGCCAGTAACCAACCGCATCTTCTCCCCCAATCACCTGCTTCAGCACACAGTCAATTTGTTTGAACAACTCTCTGACAGCCAGACTTGTGGCAATATGTTGCCTTTATGCTTCTGAGGAATGAGCCAACAGTTCAAGAGACAAAGGATTAAAAAAATGCCTCACAGCAGAGTTTGGGCAGCAATGTGAATTATACAGCAGTATGAATTATGGCACCACCTGTTTTAGACAGCAAGGTGCCGACCAGTCAACAAACTCCAGAAAATCGTAATACTGATCTTAAGGAGGTAGTATCACATAGTCACAGGATGTGAATGAGGAAGACCAAATTCTGGGAGGACCAAATGGGTGAAAGAACTCAGACCAATCGGCCAACTTCTTCCTTTCACATGGTGGAATGTTGATTTAATGACGGTCCAAAATTCAAAGTTCCAAGTATTTATTTACATGACATCACATACAACCCTGAGATTCTTTTTCCTGTGGGCCCAGGCAACATTTGCTAGTTACCAATACTGCTGGCTAACTTGTACATATGCAATATCCATGATACTTTTACTGAGCTTCATAAAAAGTTTTTTTTTTAGAATGTCAAAGTTCAAAGTTCAGAGTACAGGCATGACATCACATACAACCGTGGGATTCTTTTTCCTGTGAGTAGAGTAGGGGCTAATAATGCAGCCCTGTGCTGCCCTGGTACTGCTGGAGATTGTGGAGGAGATGTTCTTACCAATCCTCACTGACTGGTGTCTGGAGGTGAGGAAATCCAGGATTCAATTACACCTTGGGGTGTGGAGTACCAGATCATGGAGTTTGCTGACCGAGCTTGAGAAAATACTGGTGTTGAATGCTGAAGTATATGTCCAAACTGCCAGAGCACTCCTGAGATATTAAGCACCATGTTGCTTTGCTAGATTCCACAAATAGCATCGTCACAATGAACAACTATTTTTTTCAGTGATGTTAATTGTGTGGGGTGGGGGGGTGGGGAGGGGTTGAAAATTGGGAGAAATCTAAAATTCTTTGAATAGTCCCACAACACTTTTTAAAAACCACCTGAGAGTGTTAAGATCCTGTAAAGTCCCTGCGATATAAGGATGAACATTGTAATGAATGGATAATGTGAGGATGGCAAGTGGATGAAATGTTTAAGGGGCCATCTTCTTCAAATCCAGCGAATGCAGGTTGGCACAGATGTATGGATTCAACCTGTGAACGGGCTTAAATCATTGTGAGGTCCTGAATATCGGCCAACCAAAGCCTAAAGGAGCAAACTCCTCTCCAAGGCGCACAGGTCATGTGATCAGGGAGTTGCCATTGTGATCCATTTGACGATGAAAACCATTTCACTCAACTTCTGACTCGGATTTAATCACTGTGTTTCATTACAGCCACGCTTTATTTGAAAGATAGAAACAATGGCACATCACATAGCAATCCAGCGTCCAAGGTTGGATCTGAATATCTGATGCTGCATGTTTGAAATTTGTATGTTTCCGGATATGTTTCTTCTAGATGCTTTGGTTCCATAGGTTTGGCGCAGCCATCTTGATACCTTGCGCATGCGTGAGTCTTTGGTAGGCGTATGCGCAAGTCTTTGGTGGGTCCACGTATTGGAGTTCAGTTCATACACAAGAGTTAGCACCCTTACGATATTGAATTCATGCCCTTAGCTCTCATACATGTGCCAACCGAACTCTGACATGCAAATCCACGGCGCACGCGCCAATCATAAATGAGTGCACGCGCACAAGAATCAAGAGAGCCACGCCCAGCCTATGGACCCAAGGACACCGACTAACAAAATAAGTATGCACATTTTTGCTCTTATATGCCCTGTATCACCATTATAGTTTGTGAAATACAACCTAAACTGCGTAAATTTTACTTTTTTATTATATTTTTTAAAATTCGGTCATATGTGCGGATGGACATAAGTTGCATAGGTTTCAAGTCGCAGTATTGAGGTATTTTGGATTACTATCAGATCAAGCCAATTTCATAAAGAAGAAAGGGCGCTGTATCAATATTTATTGGCCAATATTAAAATGAAATGTTACATTTTGGTCCTACTGTTTTTCCCTTTCTAAGGTCGATGTCGCAGGCCACTTAAATGGTGAACACTCTGAAACCAAGTACTGGAAAAGAAATATCACTCCCAGGTCTAATGTGACTGGATCAGTAAATCAGTCTTTGAAGGTCTGGAAATAGCCTTGTTAATGAGGCAAGCTCTACAAATTCCCTCTCCTCCTTCATTTCCAATAGTTTCTACTCTCCAGAGCTGGACAAATGCCTCAGCCTATAACTTTCCAAATAAATAGCTGTTAAATCATCTTATGCGCAGGAAGCAAGTATTCTCATAGGTGAGCAATGATTTGCTCGCTGTGAATTAAGAAAATTGTTGAACAGTAGACTGAAAATTCAGTCGATTTATTGGCTCTACTAAAACGAACAAAAGTAAAACGTTTATTATTCAGGTTCTGACTCGTAACATGATTAAATCACTGAAGAATTAGACATTTTTAGCAAAGAACTTGAAGGATCACTAAACAGTCCAACACTTTGATTTTGTTAAGGATCCTGGTCAATTTCGTATTGAGTATTTTTTTCCGAAGAAGAGGTGTAAAATCTTATGAAATGGTATGGGAGTAACATGCTGGACAAGATGAAGGAGATAATCATGGACATTATACATCAATAACTTTGTAGTGGAGAGTGAAGAGCACCAAGTTCGTTGGAGTTCACTTAACTAGTGTCCTATCATGCACACACATCTCCTCACTTGTCAGGAAGGCACAACAGCAACTGCACTTCCTGAGAAGACTGAAGCGGGCAAGGCTACCAGTCATCATTATTTCAACCTTGTACATGAGTTCCATCAAGAGCATCAACGTGAGGTATGGTTGCTGCAGAGAAATAGATCAGAGGTCATTCCACAGGACCATAAGGATGGCAGGGAGGATTACTGGAGTCTCCCTCCCCCTACATCGGGAAGATCTTCCAGGATCATGGTTCTAAAATGGCACTCAAAATCACTGAGTACCCCTTCCACCCCACACACAGCATCTTTCAGCTGCTCCTGTTGGGAAGGAATTACAGGAGTATTAGAGCCAGCACCACCAGACTGAGGAACAGCTTCTTCCCACAGGCAGTGAGAATGTGGAACGACCAAATGAACTGGTCACACTAGCCATTCAAAACTGTCACATTTACATAACAAGATTTATTTATTTGTATATATGAATACTTGGCTTGGATATGTATTGTTTGTCTGTTTGTGTGTTATAATAACACACTGAAATGCTGGAGGAACTCAGCCAGTCCTTCAGCATCCATAAAAAGCAAAGGTATATTGTTGTGTGGTGTAAGGACGCCTGGCTGTGTGTCTGCCTATTTTGCACTGAGGACCGAAGAAAGCTGTTTCGTCGCGTTGTACTTTGTGCAATCAGATGACAATAAACTTGACTCGATACTGTTTCATTTCACAAACTCTTTCAACAGAAATAAATAAAATTAAGGATTTAATTCACTCCAGAGGACCATGTGAGACAACGATGTCTCCGAGTTCTTCTGCCGAGCATTCAGGGCCAGTGATTGATGCCTGTTCACCCAAGTCAGGGTGTTCTCCACACCTTACTGTTCTTTCCTTATTCATCCTCTTGTTTTGGAATTTTCATTAATTCTGCTCACTAAAAGGAGGAATTTATGCCTGCATCATCCAGGCAATCCATACCCTTATCTCACTGCTACCATCAGGAAGGAGGTTCAGGAATCTGAAGATGCACACCCAATGTTATAAAAACAGGTTTTTCCCCTCTGGCATCAAATTTCTGAATGGGCTATGAACCTACGGACACTACCTCACTTTTATCTCTTTTTTGCACTAATAATTTATTTTTAAATATTGTATTGCAAAATCACTGTAATAATCGATCCTGCTGCTGCAAAATAACATGTTTTATGACACAGGTTCGTGACAATAAAACTGATTCTGATTCTGAGTGAGAGGAAGTGGGAAAGGTACTCACTGTGTACTTTGCCTCAGTGTTTACCAAGGGGAAGGATATGGGCAGTGATAATGTGGAGATTACTAATGTTGGGATCAAAAAAGTGGTGGTGTTGGGTCTCCTGAGGAGCATTAGGATGGGCATCCCCTGGGCCTGATAGCGAACATTCCTGGATATTAAAAGAGGGATGCAAAGAGATTTCTAGTCTCATTGATGCAGAGGATGCTGCCGTGAATGCAGTAGATGAAGTTGGGGGAGGTCCACATGAAGCTTTGCCTCACCTAGAAGCTCCGGGCTGGAGCTGAGGGAGGTGTAAGAGCAAGTGTTGCACCTCCTGCGGTTACAGGGTAAAGTACCAGGGGACATGGAGAAGTGGATAAGGAGGGATGAGTGGACATGGGGGTTCTGGAGGGATTGATCCCTACAGAAGGTGGAAAGGGATGGGTAGAGTTAGATGTGGTGGGATCTAGTTGCAGCTGGTGGAAGTGGAAAAGGGTAATGGTGAAAGTAGAGACTAGTGGATGTAAAGTGAGGGCTAGGGGACCTTATTCCTTCTTCAATTGTGAGGGGGTGGGGGGGGCAGTGTGTCATGTTTATATGGAAAATGTTGATAGAGTGTCAATGTGGATAGAAACAGGGAAAATGATGGGGATTGCTTTCATTATAACAGTAAAGGGGCAGCTGTGTTGCCTGACAAAGGAGGAGATTTCAGATGTCCTGGAATGAGTGGCCCCATCTTGAGAGCAGATGTGGTGAAGCAAGAGAAATTGCTATCCATATAGGAGACACTGATGGAAGTAAAGTGCCAGTTGATGAAGTAGGCAAAGACGATGTGGTCAAACAATAATCATGGCTTTTATTAGCAGAAACTCATGGAACAATAATGAAAGACAATAGGTGCATACACAGTTATACCCAAGGGGAGTGTCCTTAACAGTAGAGATAACGCACAGCCAATGTTAGTACAGCAAGGCTCGCCAGAGGGGAGACAGGCAGCTTGGCACAGGAAGAGGTGTTGTTGTGGCAGCTGTAGGACTCAGTGAGTATGAAGTAAATATCAGTTGGTAGCTTGCCTCCTGATATGGAGACATACAGATCCCACATGTCTTAAAATCATGAGTACTTTCCCTGAAAGATATGTCAGTAGCTGTCTCATCACCAGCTTCACAAGGGCAATTGGAATGTGCAAGTGGCTTTGACAACGACACTTACATTTTGAAAAATGAATAAATAAATAAAAGGGCCTAAAGACTTGAAGTATTCCCAGCACTCTGCACATTGTGCCACATGACAACCTAAAACCGTATTGTATCTCATTTAGGAGTAAAACATGAAAGTCTGCGGACACCGTTATTCCACAATGCTGTGGAAACTCAGAAGGTCAAAAGTGTATTTTATACTGCAAAGATAAAGATACATAACCAACACTTCAGGCTTGAGCCCTTTATCAGGGACCTTGACCAAGGGCTCAGGCCCAAAATGTTGGTTATGTATCTTTAGCTTTGCTACATAAAAAGATAAAGATACATAACCAACATTCGATCTGTTGAGTTTCCCTGGAATTATGTTTTGCATCTTATTAATTCTGCTCTTTATTTACGGTTACTTATTGTCAGGTGTGCTGAGATATATTGAAAATCCTTGTTTTGCCTTCTATCCAGGCAAGTCAACCTGCACTTAAATTGAGCAGGTATTGCAAAACTAAAGCGCTGCATATAGGGAATAGAACGGTGTTAGTCATTCTGTTCGAGTCCAGATTTAAGAGAGTGTGAGGAGAGGATCTGCCAAAAGAAGCTCATGAAAAGTTACCACGCTCCAGTGCCTTTATTTTGCTGTCTTTTCAAAAGTGTTTTGACTTGCTTTGGATGCCAGAGTATTCTAGAAGTAAGAGTGAAGTGGTGGGACACACAGACGACATTCTTTTTCTTCATGTCATGTCCCACCAAAAGGAAAAATGATAAAAAGTACTAAAATGGTCCATTCATTTTATTTTCCCTTTTATGGAGGTGTTTCACATCATGAGGTGTTGAAATAAAATAATGATAAAGGAAATTTAGCAACTATTTCTCAACCTGTAGTTCACAGATCGTGGTGGTCTGTGGGTGTGTAATTGGAGGTCCACAGCATCAGGGGGTTTCATCTGAGTGGGATCTAACTGACACATTTTGAATGTTGAAAAGTGTGGACAGAGTAGATGTAGAAAGGTTGTTTTCTATGGTGGGAGAGTCCAGGACAAGAGGACAACACTTTGATTGAAGGGAGTCTGCTTGGAACAGAGATGCGGAGGAACTTCTTCAGCCAGAGAGTGGTAAATCTGTGAAATTTGTTGCCACAGGCAGCTGTGAAGGCCAAGTCATTCGGCGTATTTAAGACAGAGATTCTTTATTAGCCAGGGCACCAAAGGTTATGGGAGAAGGCCGATGAGTGTGGCTGAGTGGGGAAATGGATCAGCTCATGATTAAATAGCAGGGCAGACTTGATGGGCTGAATAGCCTATTTTTTTCTCCTATGTCTTATGATCTTATGATCTAATCAGTCTTTGCTTTTCCGTTGCAACTAAATATGACTCTCAATATCCCTTCCCATGCCTTTCCATCCCGTTAATGGCCTAGATTATTTTGTTTCTCTCTTTCAGTTCTGACGAAGGGTACTGGACCTGAAATTTCAACTCTTTCTCATTTCACTAATGCTGCTAAAATTTTCTTCCTTTCAAGAAATCGTATTTTTTAATGAACCATTGTTCAGTGTTTGGAGCACACGGTCTGATTTGATTCAGATATTCTAAACAGATGTCTGAATAGTTTGATCTGCATATCAGGCTGAGGCAGTGTGGTTTGGGGATAAACTGACAAAACTGGAAGTGGTTTCCTTTGAGGAAAGGATGTAAAGATTGTTGAAAGCATGCCGAGTTTACAGATAGAAATTCCTTTCAATGGCTGATAGGACAATTGACCTTTTAGGTGATGGGCAAAAAAATAAATCAGAGGAATGGTGAGCGAAAAAAAACATTTACCTGTGAATTGATTAGGATGGGAATTTGGAGTGAATTTAAGTTGAAATATAGCCCCCAAAAAAATTAATAAAGGAGAAAGAATTGCTGAAGGACATGTGACACATTTGGGAAAAGGACCGTAACTTAACCATATAACCATTTACGGAGTGGAAACAGGCCATGTTGGCCTTTCGAGTCCACACCAGTTCACTTGATTACTCTTCAACATATTTGGTATTTTGGACATGAAACCTTGACAATCCCTTTGCCTCAATAGATGCTGTTGAACCTGCTGAGTTCCTGCACCAGCTTAGAGCACAGAACATAGAGCACTGCAGCACAGTACAAGTTCTTCGTCCCTCGATATTCCCACCAACAAAAAAAATGATATCCTCCCCGTCTCATAACCCACTAGTTTTTTCATCCATGTGCCTGTCTAGCAGTCTCTTAAATGCCCCCTAATGTTCCAGCCTCCGCCACCACCCCTGGCAAGGCATTCCAGGCACCCACAGCTCTCTGTGTCTCTGTGTACCCCCTGATGTCTCCCCTAAACTTTCCTCCCTTCACTTTGCACCAATGTTCTCTGGTATTCGCTACTCCCGCCCTGGGGAAAAAAGATGCTGGCTGTCTACCAGTTTGATCTTATTTTTGCTCCAGATCCCAGGATCTGAAACTGATTGTATTTCCCGTTCTCCGATCATAGATTTGGAGGTGCAGGTGAAAAATTAACTCACCGATGATGACAATTATTAACAGCCTGTGTTGTAAAAGATGTACAGGGAAATCCAATATTTCAGAGAACACAAATTCAAATTGCACTTTCAAAGATTCCTTTACGCTTGTTTCTGATCTCAAAATCTTTAGCAAGTTTTTTTTAAGTGGAAGGCAATGAAACAATACATTTTGACATGGAATTAATTCAAGTATAACCCATGTACTGATGAGGGGAAAGATATAAGTATGAATAGTTAATAGTAAAGATCTATGAGATGGATGGCTGCAGTATATAGTGTGTTGATCATGTGGCATCCTTTGTTGTGTGTGGGTGGTATATTCTGCAAGGCCAGCCAAAGATTGGAAAATTGATTTATAAATAAAACCATAGTTTGTTCAGAAGGGAGGTGGGTTGAATTAATAAATTTTCTGCAATGCATTTCGATAAATTCATCTTCTTAGAATGTATGAAATGTATCATAGCTTCATTTTTGCATTGCAGGACAAAAGGAGACCTGACTGCGTTCAGCGAGATTAACCCATTGTCTTCAGAGAATGACCTGCTGCAGAAGAAATCCCCTAGCGACAGTCTGCCACCCAATGATAAAGTATTGAAACAGCAACTGATGGTGTTTTTTGTTCCTGAGATTCTACAAATGTAGAGAGGTACTGATGAGTCCCCATTTGGAGTACTGTGTGCAGTTTTGCGCTCCCTATCTCAGAAAAGATGTGATGTTGTTGGAGAGGGTGCAGAGGAGATTTACTAGGATGATTCCTGAAATGCAGGGGCTGGCATATTGGGAGCGTTTGGCAGCTCTTTGGTTGTATTCATTGGAGTGTAGGAGAATGAAGGTGGATCTCAGAGAGACATTTCAAATATTGAAAGGTTTTGACAGAGTGAGTGTAGATAAGATGTTTCCCTTGATGGGTGAATCGAGGACAAGGGGTCATAGTCTTAAAATTAGAAGTTATCCAATTAAAACAGAGAAGAGGAAGAACTTTTTTAGTCAGAGAATCATGGATCAGTGGGACTCAGTGCGGCACAAAGCAGTGGAGGCCAGATCACTGGGAGTGTATAAACAGAAAATGGACAAGCATCTCATTAGTAAGGGTATCAGGGAATCTGCAGAAAAGGCTGGAAATTGGAACTAGGTGTGAGCATAGTTCAGCTTAGTGTAGAGTCACAGAACAGACTCAAAGGGCCTAGTGGTCTGCTTCTGTTCCTTTATCTTGTGATCTTGTGATGAGTGAATACTGTGCTGTCTATGAGACTATTCTTCAGGTAATACGTCAAGCCAAATTCTTGTTCTCCGTCTCAGCTGGCTGATAACACCTCTTAATACAATATTTGTAAAACAGCAAGGGTGTTCACAAGATCACAAGATAAAGGAGCAGAAGTAGACCCATTGGCCCATCAAGTCTGCTCTGCCATTCTAATCATGAGCTGATCCATCCACCCACTTAGCCCCACTCCCCAGCTTTCTCCCCGTAACCGTTGATGCCCTGATTAATCAAATACCTGTCAATCTCGATCTCACTTCCACAGCAACAAGTTCCACACTCTCACAATCCTCTGATTGAAGACATTTTCCACATCTTTGCTTTAAATTGATGGCCTTTATTCTGATATTATACCCTTGCAGCAGCCCGCAGCCTGCGCCTTGGGCCGACACAGGAAATGGCCGTCGAACGTGGCGACCTGCAAAGGATCATGCCTACTAAAATGCTTGTTTCCATAGGCCGCCAGAAAAGTGGTGAAACTGGCCAATTCCCACCGGTGGATTGCAGGGGGCCCAATCAGGGCCCGGGCATCTGAGGTAACCAATCCGCAGCCAGCCGGCTCAAGCCATGCCCCAGTGGTGATTCAGTCAAGATAACTATAAACGGCAGAATGGCCACTGAATAAACTCAGTATCGAATACACTCTACTGGTGTGTGTGTCTTTCTTTTCCCTTGGATTCGAGCTATAACCTAGAGCTATAACCGAGCTGTAGCCTTGGCGACCTCGCTACACCTTCTTGTCACAGAATCCCCTGCCATGCAAATATTCTTGCCACATCTACTCTATCCAGGCCTTTCAGCATTTGAAATTCCTCTATGAGCTCCCCCCTCATCCTTTTGAACCCCATCGAATATAGTCCAAAAACTGACAATCGTTCCTTATATATTAACCCTTCCATTCCTCAAATCATTCAAGTAAATTCCACTGCACATGCTGTCATTTGTCCTTCAACTGATATCACTGAAACTAATCTGCATTTTCACACTTGTGTCTGTGGAACTTTGATATCTGACCAGGTCCAGATATCTGACATTGACCAGGTTACAACAGAGAGTAGATTTTAATGAAAAATCATTTTATTCCCTATGATTTGTACACACTCATGGAATTTTTTTTTGTTCTTTCACACTCCCTAACTAATTTGCTTCACATGTGGAAATAAATCACTCATCAAAATTAGCGCCGGACATCTAATACCGTATATGTGGGTGTACAGGACAACTCTGGGAATTTCCACCTAAAATATAGGTTTACAGAAAAACCACAAATCTGGCACTTACCATTGACCAGTGGATGCTATTAAAAAGCAATTCACAATATCTTAGCATCAAATTACCCTGTAAATGTTTTAATTTTATTGACATACTGTTGACTCGTGCAACAGGTTCCCTGTGGGAGAGCACTGAGACTTTGTTAATAACTAGCAAGTCATGTGCAAGATTGCATTGGAGCTGGCGGAAAGATGATAGTGGTGTTAAAACTTTGCTGTCAAGTTGCGGGTTTTAGACCAAGCATAAAAGATGACCCCAATTTTAAGGTGACATTTTTTAGGTTTGACACTCACTGTATATATCGGCATATACTGTAATAGACCGATCGGATCCTGGAGTGAGAGACTTAGGGGGTTCAGGTACACAATTCTATTATAGTGGAAGCACAGGGTGGTGAACAAGGTATTTGGTTCGTTTGCCTTCATTTATCAGGGCATTATCAGGGACATCATGTTACAACTGGACAAGATGTTGGTAAAGATCACTCTTGGAGTATAATACTCGATCACCCAGTTATAGGAAAGCTATACTTACTGAGTCTGGATGATTTGAGTTATAAAGAGAAGTGAGATAGGCTGGGACTTTTGTGTAACACGGAAGTCTACAGACACTGTGATTGTAGTAAAAACACACAGTAAATGCTGGGGGAGCTCAGACAGACTTGCAGTGTCCATAGGAGGTAAAGATATATGAAGGGTTCAGGCCTGAGCCCTTCTTCATGGTCACTTTTATCCCTGGAGCACAAAGGATGCTTAAGGGGAACCTCTTGGAATTTTATAAAATGAGGGGCATAGCAAAGATATATAGTTATAGTCCTTTTCCCAGTGCAGAGGAGCCTAAAATTATATGCCCTAGATATCAGTTGAGAGTGGAAACATCAAAAGGGATCTAGGAGGCACCTTTTTCACATGGATGGTGGTGGGTGATTGGAACAAGCTGCCGGAGGAAATTATACATTTGTAATGTTTGAAGAGGTATATGGAGAGGAAAGTTTTAGTGGGATGTGGCCACAAACGCAGCAGCTTGTGGGATAACTTGGTGGCTTCGGCGAGGTGGGCCAAAGGGCGGTGCAGTTAGCACAACGCCTTTACAGCGCCAGCTAATGGGGTTCGTATCCCATGCTGTCTATGTTCTCCTCGTGCCTGCATGGGTTTTCTCTGGGGGCTCTGGTTTCCGGAGGTGTACTGGGGGTGTAGGTTAATGAGTTGTAATTTGGGCAGTAATTATGGCCTTTTTACTGTGCTGTATGTCTAAAAAAAATTTAATTAAAAATTAATTTAAAAAATGTCAATTTAAAGGATCTTTTTCTGTGCTGTTCAAGTCCCTGACTATGCAATAAAGCCACTCTGGGCTCCCATTCTCCTCTTTCCACTTTTTCCTCCACCGCACACCAGTCCGCAATTATTAGGAGCACCCTTTCCATGCAGGCCGTAGCAGGAAAACCACAGCGTCTCTCCTTTCCCCACCCACAGTCCAAATGAAGCAGCGAGTTATCTGCACTGCTTGAAATTTAGTGTGTGGTAACTGCTGCAGGTGGTGCTGGGTCACCATGGAGTGACTGAATGCCGATCACTTTACGGACCATTCTGACCAGCCCTTAAACACAACGCTGAGCTTCCAGTTGCCCGTCACTTTAATTCACACTCCCAGTCCGGCCTCACCATCTTCAGCTCCCCTCAATGGTTCCATAGAAGTAACTCGTAATATTGAATAACAACATCACATCTTTCAACTGCAGAAAATGTATTCCAGTTAACTCTCTATTAGTTCTGTCATTTCCAATAACACCTCCACTTTGGCGACCTGTTCATCCTCTTCTTCTCCTTGAATGATATTCGCTTCCATCAGTTATCTTTCCTTTAGTTCTGCCCCCAACACAGAATCCCTCTTCCAGCTGCCATCCTTCTCCTTTTCGCTGTACCTCAAAACTATAGAACATAGAATATTACAGCACAGTACAGGCCCTTCGGCCCTCAATGTGGTGATGACCCATATATATGTACCTACCAAGAAAAACTAAAACCTCCCTACCCCACAACCCTCAATTTTTCTTTTATCCATGTGCCTAAGGGTCTCTTAAATGTCCCTATTGTTCCAGCACTACCCTGGCCAAGCATTGCAGGCAATCACAACCCTTGATGTAAAAAAAATACCTCTGATGTCTCCCCTAAACATTCCTCCCATCACTTTCTATAGGATGTCCTATGATGTTTGCTACTGTCGTTGTGGGACAAAGGTGCTGACTGTCCACCTTATTCATGTCCAACTTATCTATCTCTACCTTTTTTCTCAATTCTGATGAATGGACATTGATGAGACACATTATATCTGTTTCTCCTTGTCCTGATGCTTATTTACTGTTTTGGTTTGCTCTCACACAGAAAGAAAGTACTCAGCCCATTGAGTCTTTGCCAGCTCTCGAACCAATCTCATCCATTCTAACTTAATTCCCTGTCTCCTGTTTGTGTCCACACTCCCATGAACTCCACCTCATTTCTCCCACCACCCAAAGAGTCTTTTCTGGATCTCAAATTCATCTGTCCCAAACCTCATTTATTTCTCTATAATCCCATATTTTTCCCTCCACACTCCCATCAACTCCCCCTTGATTCTCCAGCCACCCAGGGAAGATTTACAGGAGATGCAAGATTCAATATTCTTTTATTGTAATGGAATAAAACAAAAAAATGTAATATTTCACAAAATTTCTTTTAGTCTACTGTAAGGCAGAAAAAAGATTTGCCAATAGCCGAAATTGTCCAGTGCCCCTTACAGTCAGAGAAAGAGAAGGAAGAGAGAGGTCCCCCAGAGTCACTGAGTTTCTATAGTTTCATCTCCAGTGCCCTTGCAGCTTCCGGAGTCACACAGCCTTCAATCCAAATGATTGGCTCCAAATCTAAACCATCGACATGATCAGGAAGCCCTCAGCATCCTTGGCAACCTCTTCTGATACCTGGTACCCTTTCAGCCAGTCTCCAGCATTCCTTAACCTGGTGCGACTCCCTTGACCACAGTTGCCAGCAGTTTGCAGCTTGCATGGGTTCCTTGCCTCGAGTCACCTACGTCCTGCCGCCTTTGTGTGCTTCATCTGCAGAGCTGCTCATTAGTCCACCGCCATTGGTGCTCTGCACCAGTCCCTTGTTTCCCTGGAGTCTGCAACACCTCGAGGCCACTGCGGAACATAGACACCTCTATCTTGGACCCAGACCCCGTGGGATTTAGGAAAAAAAGCATCACTGTCTGCTCTTTCAACAGAGCCCTGTATGTATGGAGCCTCTGGCAGTTGGAGTGGGCAGTAGAATCCTGTGGATGAGCACTGTGTCTCCACTCCCTGCTCCATGTGGGTCTTCACCAGCAGCGACACCATTTATTGTTTTTTTTTCTCCGTTCCCTATTAATTCACTGATGATTGCGAGATAAATAGACATGGGGACAGGCAGCATCTTTTTCCCAGGCCGACAGTAGCAAACACCAGAGAACACCGGTTTAAGGTGAGAGGAGGAAAGTTTAGGGAAGATATGAGGTGTACATTTTTCATAAAAGTAGAGTAATGCCTGGAATGCATTGCCCGGGGGGGTGGGGGGGGGTGAAGGCTGCTACAATATGGATATTTAGACAGGCACGCGGATATAAGAAAAATACAGGTAGGGAAGGTTTAGATTGTCGAGTAGGTTTATATAGGTTGACACAACATCATGGGCTGAAGGGCCTGTACTGTGCTGTAATGTTTTATGTTCATACCCTTTGGATTTTGATTTCTAGGATTTAGGGTTTCTTGCGTCTGCGATATTTTACAGCATTAGCTCAATTTAGTTCTGAACATGAGGCCCACTGATTAGATCAATATTAGCCACCTCCCCACAGAAAGAAGACACAGTCTGGGATATTCTTGGTCTATTAACTGTCAATAGCCTATCATCTGGAGCCAGGCAGTTACTTCTGAAAGAGACATTTTCTTTTAACCAGGTCATTAAGGCGAGAAGCAAACTTCTCACTTTGCAGATCCACTAGCAAATGTAGTTAAAAAGCAAGCTGAATCAATTTGAAACATATCTAGCTCAAATCAATGGTAATTACTTCAGTTGTATTGAAACCCATAATTCTCAAGTTCAGAAACAGACTGCAGTAAATAAGAATGGCTTTGTGCAAATGATTCTGCTTGCTGACACAGTGAGAATCTATTGAACAAATGAGGAGTTCTTGCAGGATTATGACATATACCATCGGGATGTTTTTATTTCCATTTTCTCCGTTATATCCATTGCGTGGAAGACAGGGTACAATTCTACAAGGTAGAAAATAACAGCCTAAGCTTGCATTCTCCTATCTCATCCGGTTTTTTTTCTCTCTCTCTTTCTCACCCTTGCACCAATTTATTTGATTCCCTTTGATACAATGATGTTTTTAACACACGAAATAAGAGGAGGAGTACTTCATTTGGCTCTTTCTTTGCTCCATTCAACAAGATCGCCGCTGAACTTTGAAGTGAGCAGCCCTTACCTGTACGAACTCCTGATTGCTTTAGTACAGTTAAAGGCCAAGATCCGGATGCTAGAAATCCGGACCACTCGAGAATTCTTTGTAAACTTAGCGGGCTTTTGTGTGGGTGCATAAGCGCCACAGATGTACAACGGCAACAAGCAACCACACTTAATACGGGTGATCTTATCACAAAGAAATTCATTTGCACACTGTATGTTTCTTTTACAATGTTCATTTTTAAACATAATTTCAAGCATTACACACACTTTATGAGTGAAAAATATTGTTTATATTTTTGTCGTGTTAACTTTATTTTTCTTTAAAACTGCTCATTTTGCAAAACGAAGCATGCTGTATTTGCTAATGAATAAACTGTCAAAATTCACCTGTTCATCTTTTTATTCCTCCCAAAAATACTGTCTGAAAATCCGGAAAATCCAAAGATCCGAACCGACCCAATCCCCAAGCAAGGTGGATTTTAGGACTTTCACTATCTATGAAACCTACTGACCTCTCTCTTGATGACTTGGTGACTAAGGCCCGCAATTCCCTTGAGTGGACATGTACAAAGCAGAGGAATGGCACAGCTAGATGACCTGCTGCCTCACGGCAACAGAGATCCTGGATCGATCCTGCCCTCAGTTTCTGACTGAATGGTGTTCGGCCTGTGATCATGTGGCTTTCCTTCGGATGCTCTGGTTGCCTCCAATGTCCAAAGCTATGCTAGATTAATTGGACATTGAAAATGGAAGTGGCAGAAATGGAGGAATTGAAAGAAGCGAATAGAATCCTGACCCTAGATAGGGATAGAAGAGTAAATGTCATCAGCGTAAATGTGGGATTTATAAAAGATGTTTGTAGATAGTTTTTTTTCCCCAAGATGAAGACAGAGGGATTGAGAAAGCGGAGAGAGGTGGACATTCAGAAATTAACCAAGTGAATTTGAGGTCAAGGTGAAAGTTAGCAGCAAAGTTACGGAGCTCAACATGGGTGCAGGAGGCAGCACCGATGCAGTTGACAAGGTAGCGAGTTGAGGAGTCTTGGCTGTGTAGGCTTGCAGCATGGATTGCTCCACATATCCAACAAAAGAGATAGGCACAGCTGGGACCCATGTGAGTACCCATGGCCACATGGTCAATTTGGAGAAAGTGGGATGAGCCAATGGCGAAGTTTTTGAGGGTGAGAATGAGTTCTTTCAGGCAGTGGAGGCTGGTGGTAGGGGACTGTCATTAAGGAAGAAACAGAGTCTCAATGATGATCAGTGATAGAATTGGGAGGGGAATTCATTGGAAAGTGGGGAGAACAAAAGATGGGATTAAAATGGGTCCTGCACATGCCTATTCAATCCTCTCTTGAAAACATTGATTGATGGTTGCATCAACACTACAGTTATTGAATTTTAGATTATAGAACATAGAACAATGCTGTATGGTACAAACACAACGCTGGAGAAACTCAGCAGGTCAAACCGTGTACTTTATATAGCAAAGATAAAGATACACAACCAACATTTTGGGCTTGAGCCCTGCACCAACGTACATAAAGGACTCAAAGCCAAAAACATTGGTTATGTATCCTTGTCTTTACTATATGCAGTCCACTGTTTGACCTGCTGAGTTTCTCCAGCATTGTGTTTTTACTTCAATCACGGTGTCCGCAGACTTTCATGTTTTACCATAGAATAATACAGCTCAGGAATAGGCCTCTCGGCCCACAATAACCTGTAGTGAACATGATTCCCAAGTTAAACCAAAACTTTGTTGGTTTCATATGATACATAACACTCATTTCCCTGCACAGTCATGTGTCTACCTAATACCTTCTCTCAGTTCCAAAGGCATACGGGGTTAGTAGGTTAATTGTAATGAGCGACGCAGACTTCTGGGCCCAGAAAGGCCTGTTATATGCTACATTTCAAGAAATGTAATTTAAATATAAAAAATATAAAGCATTTCTCCTGAAATCTTAGAGTCTTCTGCCCCCTGTCTGGTTCCATGGCCCTTTAACCACCTGCGAGTAGGAACAGCATTAGTGTGTCTAAACCAGTCATGATCCTCCATATTAAAAACCAAATAGAAATGCTGGAGGAACTCAGCCGGTCTCGCAGAATCCATAGGAGGTAAAGATATATTACCAGCATTTCAAGCCTGGGCCCTTCTTCAAGGTATAAGAAAAGATCAGGAAAGCATGAGAATAAAGGCTGAAGAATGGCCAGGGGTAGAGTCCAGACCAATAAAAAATGTTAAATGGTTATGATAAGAGGTAAGGTGAGGATTGAGTTTAGCTCTGTGAAAGAAGACAGAGGGAAAGGGAACAAGAGAGAGAGAGAGAGAGAGAGAGAGAGAGAGAGAGAGAGAGAGAGAGAGAGAGAGAGAAAGTAGAGAGTGCTAGAGAAAGGTGATGGGGAAAAGAAAGGGGTGGGGATGGTTTAGTTTAACAGAAACCAGAGAAGTCGACGTTAATGCCATCCAGTTAGAGGGTGCAGAGATGGAATATGAGGCCTTGTTCTTCCAATTTATGGGTGATCTCAATCTGGCAGTGATACTCTATATTGCAAATGTCCTCCCAAAGTTTCTTGTTCCATGGAGAACAATCCCAATTTCTCTGTTCTCACTTTGGACCTGAACCCCCACATCAGCAGAACCAGTCTCGGAAATCCTAACACCACCCACTTTTGTATGAAATACTCCTGTCGTGATCTAACCAGCATCTGTACAGGTTCAGCATACACATATTAAAGGTTTGGATGAAAATGTAAGCGTCGTCAAAAATACATTTGCAGAATACACTAAAATTGGAGGCATGGTAAACAGGGAGGAAAGATGACTCCAGTTACAGAATAAGCCATATTCCTGGGCTGCATTTGGCCCAGGAGCTATAATTTTGCCATTTCTGGTTTAAGGTGAGAGCAGAAAGGGGAAAGTTCCTCCACACACAAGGTGTGGGGGTATGGAATGAGCTGCCAAAGGATACGAGGTGGGTACAATGCAATGTTTAATATACAATCGGACAGGTTCATGAATAGGAAAGGTTTAGAGGTGGGATATGGGTCAAATGCAGGCACCTAGGCTGGCACAGACGATTCGGGCCAAAGGACCTGCTTCAGTGCTACATCAATCCAGGACTGTAACATAACTTCCTTTGTTCCTTATCTTTTATTTTCTTCACAGGTCAATGGATGGCGTGTCAGAAATTGGAAACAAAGCAATCGGCATATGAAGTGGATTTGGAGACAAGAGAGTGACACTAGGGTAGTTAAAATAACTTAAACGCCCGGAGTATTTGGAGTTGGATTGGAGTTGGATATTGCAGATGAAGTGGATATGGTCATTTAAACAAAATGAATGGAATTTCAATATTTTAAATTCTACATTTTAAATTTTAAAATTTAAAATTTTTAATTTCGATATTGTAATGCGCATCGAAAGAACCAAAGACTTGTTGATGCAAACCAAGGCTTTTATTAACTAAAAGACTGGAGCATATCTCAAGTAGGTCGACCAGTCCAGAATGACCTGGTCTGGCTAGGAGCAATCCTTTAAGACTTGCCAGTAGGTGTGGCTACACTCTCAGCCAATCACAGTCATCCTACACTACCGTCTGTACATATGTACATATATACATTGGTGATAGAATCTGTACTATCACAGACCTTTGCGGCTCACAAGCCCGTACTGCTGAATTACACCCAATTGACCTACAACCCCAGTAGATTTTGAAGGGTGGGAGATAATCGGATCTCCTGAAGGAAATAAATGCAGAAATGGTGAGAAGAAAAAGCACCTTATGGAACCCCATTCGCTAGAGCTGTAACAGTGTTGCGCTAACTGCTACCCTAACTGTACCTACCATATTTTCATCTATATTTATAGTTGAAAAAATAAATTCTTCCTTTGGCTACACCATCAATATTAACATGGATTATAAAATAAAGTCTGAGGGTGACTCCCTCAACACCTCTTCATTGTCAAAGAGGCTCACATCAAGGCCATTTTAATCGATGGACAATAGGTTGCCCAGTCCAAGTAGTCTGTTTGATCATTATCTCGTTAGCCAATAATTTTAATTTGATCTTGCCAGCAGGCAACTAAGTTAATCAAACTGATCACTCATTTTACATCCAGCTTGATTCCACTTTGTTTCATAATTAGAATCACTCAATTATATCAATGGAAATGAGAATGGAAGCAAAACTGATGAACATTGTTCGAGTCAGAATGAAGGAATGGAGGCAAACTCTATGCACCGCTTGAGATAATTTTATCACAGACTTGGTCACTAATTATTTTAATCAACCAACAATATGGTTTAAAGCACTGATACATTGGCTTAGTCAGTCTTCTGAGAGGCAAAGGAGCTTTCTTGCTAACCACGGTGAATCCTGCACCAAGCATTCAACTCCACTTGTTATAATTGGTATTCATACTTAAAATGCCAGTGAGCAGAATGGACTGGCAGTGACTGCAATTATCAGCTGCAAACTTCCTTCACTCTGGGAAAATGGAGGAGGACAGGCCACCAGCACCTCCAAACAGACTTAAAATTAAAATGCCAAATGTTCAGAGGAAAAATAAGAATAAATGACATCCGAAGTGAAAAGGCTGGGATTTGTCATAGGACGTGACAATAACACCAAATAACGAAGCCCATTGGAACATTATTATATCAGTCAGTCCTTGAAATTTAAAGATTCAAACCTTGTGCAGTACAATCAATGAAAGGAGATTAACATCATTACAACACATTTGCTGTTACAGAGGGAAATATTTATAGAATATAATGTAAAACCACGATGATCAACTATAATTGAAATCATATATTCATTATAAGTATTATATTGATAAGGCGCATTTATGCATTTTAATTTCATTCCTATATTCGGAGGATTCAAAAATACAAGATATTGTATCAAAAACGTTTAACAAAAGTCTAGATTCAAGATTCAATATTCCTTTATTCTCATGTAATAAAGAGGTGTAATATTATACAAAATTGGCTTTAGATTCACCATCAGCAGAAATTGCCAGGCATCTCTGACAATCAGAGAATGAGAAACAGGAGAGTGTCCTGCCAGAGCCACTGAGTGTCTGTGGATTCACCTCTAGCGCTCCTGCAACCTACGCAGCCGCACAGATTTCAGTCCAAACCATTGGCAACTTGAGCTCCAGATCCAAACCTATGATGCAATGAGGAAGTCTTCAATGCCCTCAGCACCTGGTCACATCCTGGTTCCGATACCTGGTACACCTTCAGCCAGTCTCCAGCAGTCCGCAGCCTGGTGTGAATCCTTTGACTGTGGTCGCCAGTAGCCTGCAGCCTATGCAGGTTTCTTGCCTTGATTCACCAACAACCCGCGGCTTGTGTGTTCTGAAGCCACAGAGCCCCGCATTGGTTGACCGCTGTGGCCACTGCTTGTAGGGCCATCTCCTCTGCTTCTTCTTCTCAGTGAGGAGCTGTCTCCCCATTGTCTGGTGCCCTACACCAGTCCTCTGCTCCCCGGAGCATGTAACCCCCCAAGGCTGCTGCCAAACACAGGCACAGCCATCTTGGGCCCCATCCCCGCAGTCAGATGATTTTCAAAATATACCATTGTCAGCTCCTTTAACAGGCCATTTAAAGCCTGTGTGGAGCTGTTGGCAGTTGGACTGGGTGAGGGTTGCTGTATCTCCAGTCTCTGCTCTTCATGGGTCCAAACCAGAGGTACTGCGGCCATTCCAGTAACTCCACCAGCACTGCCTGTATTTTTCCAACACAAAGAGACAAAATTTCCATGCTTCAATGATACTTAAGATATGCAAAGTGTGAATACCGATAGCAAATCTCCAAGAATTCCTGCATCTCTTGATCCATGAATAGTTCTGCTTTTATTTTCTTTTAATTTAATTTAGGAATACACCACGGTAGCAGGCCCTTCCAGCTCACAAGCCTATGCCATCCAAATACACCTATTTGACCAATGTTTAGAATGTGGGAAGGCACCGGAGCACCCGGAGGAAACCCACACAGATATGGGAAGAATATACAAACTCCTTACAGAGTCGGATTACAAGACGCAATAGCACTGTAACAGCATTATGCTAATTGCTACACGAACTGTCAATCGGGAGGATCTTCATGGGATTTCTCTCGCATTGACAATCCATTTTAAGGGCTCTCATCATCTCTGCTGGAGTGGTTCTTGCTTCTTGGTCCGTGGCCCAAAATGAGCTGCAATTTGTTACCTAAATTAAACATGGGCATGATCGATTTGCAGATGAAAATTTCATTTTACTCAGCTTATTTCTTATAATGTCAGCTTCCAGCTAGAAATAGTTCAGAATTGTGTGGAGCAGATTTGATATTTCATAATTCCTGTGGTGTTTTATTGAAGAATAAAATAAATGTTGCAGCTGCTAAAATTAGTTTCTCATTTATAGTTCCTGATGGACTCTGCACAATACATGAGACATTTTGACCTTGTGGAACAGTACCATTTTATTTTATCTTTCATTAGTTTGTTTGAGCCTGGTATTGACAGCCGTAGCAGAGGAATGAATGTAACAAGATTTCACATCTGGAGCCATGTTTGCCAGTTACATTTATTTCCTCCAATTCACATAGTTCTATCATGGTATTTCAATTGGTCGAATGCTTTGGTAAGGTTGACAATTTTGAAAAATTATTTTATTTATAAATTTAGAACCACATAGAAGAATACACATGATTAAACATAATACAAATGAATACAAATACATGTGGCATATAAAAATAAAAAGAAAGGGCCCCCCCCATATACCACCCCCTCCTACCTATATCCACTACTAAAATAGAAAGAAAAAAGAAAAAGAAGGGGACAAGCACTCTCAACAGAAGTGCCTATTACTTTAAAGTTTCTCATAGTACACTGAGACCTTGAGGAGAAAGGGAATGTCAGAGCTTCATTTAAATACTTACACCTATATTTTGGGTCTTATTCATTGGAGCGTAGAAGGTTGAGGGTGGATTTGAGAGAGGTATATAAGATGATGAGGGGGATCAATAGAGCGGATGTGAAAAGGTTCTTCCCTTGAGGGTAGGTGAGATTGGAACAAGGGGTCATAAGTTAAGGGTTAGGGGGCAAAACTTTAAAGGTAACCTAAGAGGAAGCTTCTTCACTCAGAGAGTGGTGGCTGAGTGGAATGACCTTCCGGAAGAGGGGGTTGCAGCAGGGTCAATATTGTTATTTAAGAGAAGGTTAGATGAGTGCATAGTTATGAGGGGATTGGATGGTTATGGACACGGAGCAGGAAGTTGGGACTAGAGGAGATCACTTAAATCGGTGAGGACTAGAGGGGCTGAGATGGCCTGCATTGTATATGGTTATATGATTATGTATCTTGCAAAATATGTATTTGTGTCTTAAATTATAAGTAATTTTCTCAAGTGGTATACAACTTCCATCTTTCCAAATCCACCCAAGTTATGGCAATTGCTATTGCTAAAGCAATTTGGGCCAGCCCCTTGTTCTATTCCCTGCACCTCTCTTGGAGCTGCCTAAGAACAAATACCATAATGATGGTGCTCCTGTTGGCTCTGAAGCCATACTAACTCTCGGGGAGATGTTCTTCTGCAATGATGGGCACCAGTCTGTTCAGGATTACTCGTGAGGATTTTCCCTGTGACGGAGAGCAGAGTTATTCATAGGTGGAGCAGTCAGACTTTTCACCCTTGTTCTTGTACAGGGTGATGATGACTGCATCATGGAGATCCTATAGCAGTTTGTCTTGTTTCTAGAAGGAGACAAAGAACTCATGGAGTTTGGCGTGTAATGCTTCCAAACCTCTGGTGGGATTCTATCATCTCCTGTTGCCTTACCCCTCTTCAGCTGCTCTATGGCCTTCTTGACAGTCTTTTCTAGGTTTGGAATCTTGTTGAATTTTGTTTTCTCTGGCTGTTGTGGGACACTCAGCAAGGTCATTCAACTACATGATGATCAGTGTGGCCAAGTCAAACACACCGACCTCTCAGAGCCCTTCTCAATAAAGCAGGGCTCCGTCCTTGTGCCAACTCTCTTCACCATCTTCTTCAGTATTATGCTCCAAAGGACCACTGAAGATCTTGATGATGAGAAAGTTGTCTACATCCGATATGCCACTGATGGCAGCCTGTTCAACCTGAGGCATCTACAGTCCCACACCAAGACACTGGAGCAACTCATTCGAGAGCTACTCTTTGTCAACGATGCTGCCCTTGTTGCCCATACAGAGACAACCTTGCCATGTATAACACCTTGCTTTGCGAAAGCTGCCGAGCTCTTCGGACTGGAAGTCAGCTTGAAGAAAAGAGGAATTCTCCATCAGCCTGCACCTCTTGAAGAGTACTACCCTCCCCGCATTATCATTGGTGGGACTGAGCTGATGACAGTTCACCAGTTCGGCTAGCTTGGGTGCACCATCTCGTCAGATACCAAAATCGATAAAGAGGTTGACAACAGACCGGCAAAGGCAAACAGTGCATTCGACAGGCTGTACAAAAGAACTTGGAACAACAAGCATCTGAAGAAAGGCATAAAGATCATTATTGTACTGACCACCCTCCTATATGCCCCTGAGTTGTGGGTCATCTACAGTCACCAGCTACAACCCCTTGAGTGCTTCCACCAATGCTGTCTCTGTACCATCTTCAACATCCACTGGAGAGATTTCATCTCCAACATTGAAGTCCTCGAACAGGCGGAGGTTACCAGCTTCGAGAACATGCTGCCCAGCATAGCTAGGCAGGGCATGTCTATAGGGTGGAGGATCATCGCCTGCCCAAGATTGTGCTGTATGGCGAACTCTCCACTGCCCATCATGACAGAGGGGCTCTTAAAAAGGGGTACAAGGACTCTCTGAAGAAATCCCTAGGTGCCTGCCACAGTAACCATTACCAGTGGTCTGCTCTAGCCTCCAAGCGTGTGGCCTGGTGACACACCATTCACCAGTCTGTCTCCTCCTTGAAGAACATATGCAGGGCTGGCCTTGAGGACAAAAGGAGATGGGGGAAGAACCTGACTCAGTATCACCAAATCCAGAGCAGAATTTCCCTCGCAACCACTGCGGCCGGGCATGTCTATCCCGTACTGGCCTCGTCAGCCACCAGCGAGCCTGCAGCAGACATGGACACCCCCTCTTCCTAAACCTTCATTCGCGAAGCCAAGCCATGGATTTGAATGTATTTTCTACATTAGAGAAAGCAGATATAGATCACACTATTTCCAAATGAAATGTTCCAATGTAATCATATTCCTTACAATAGGATGAGGTTTTGGACTTTCCTGAGATACTTCCTTTTCTGCAGTAGAGAACTTGTTACCGTCAAATACCTCTTGGTGAATCTGTGCTTCATGTGCAAGCCATGGCAATGAGTTGAAGTCATAGCATTGTAACATCATAAAGCATGGACACAGGCCCTTCGGCCCAATGGCTCTGAGCCTGTCATCTTTTTTTCTATATTTTTATTAACATTGAAATTTGTGACTTTTATGATATTTGGTTCTTTGTATCTGTTTAATTTATATAATCTTTTCTTTGTGTTATTAGGGTGTGGGAGGGAAGGGAGGGGGAAGGGAAAAATAGACTGTATGTTATATACTATTGTTGAAAGAGATTGTTTAGTTTGTTTGGATTTGTGTGAGTCTTTGAAAATCAAAATTAAAATATTCAAAAAAATATTAAATTTGACATCCAAAAATATAGAGTACAAGTGTATATTTTATATACAAAATATAAAGCCAAAAAGATACATTAAATCATATAATTTTATCCATGGTACTCCACATTATGATCAAACAGATTAGATTATATTCATATTTTATGATTTTATTTTTTTAAAAAAGGAAAATCTAAATCCACTAACAAGAAAGAAGCTGGTTGTAAATTAAAAATTACATCAATTAAATTTTTATCAGTCCTCTTAGGAAATGTATGCAATTGAGATCGTAAAAAAAATGTAATCTGTAGATAACGAGAGCAATGAATATCTTGGTAGACCGTTTTTAATTGAAAATTGTTCAAAGGAAGCGAGACTTCCCTCGACAAATCAACCTTTATGCCCAATCTTTACCATTCTTTAAAAGTTACATCAATCATGGAAGGTTTAAAGAAATAGAAAAAAAAAATAGGACTAGAGAGAGAAAATGTCATTAAACCAAAATATTTTCTAAATTGTCTCCATAGCCTTAAAGTATTTTTAAGCACTGGATTTAATAGTTAATTTATTTAAAGATGTAGGAAGTGAGGAACCAAGAA
The DNA here is from genome assembly GCF_036971445.1 of Narcine bancroftii. Classification (NCBI taxonomy): domain Eukaryota; kingdom Metazoa; phylum Chordata; class Chondrichthyes; order Torpediniformes; family Narcinidae; genus Narcine; species Narcine bancroftii. The sequence continues at coordinate 195,963,014 of NC_091475.1, forward strand.
AAGAGAGAAAATGTTGTAACTGGTTCCAAAGAGGCCCATATTGGACAGTCTTCACAATAACTAATAATGTAACCATAACGTAAGATTTCATATATAGACTACCCAATAATAAAATCTTAAGTTTGGCAAGGCTAAACCTCCATTCTTTTTAAAGTTTTTTGTAAATGGTCTTTATTGAGGCGATGATGTTTATTCTTCCATAAATAATCTTACTCAAATCTACTTTTTTATTCTTCCCAGATTCCCATCAATTTACCCCAACATTCCACCACAAACTGACACACAAAGGGGAGTGTCTAGATAGCCTAACAACCCACATGTCTTCAGGATGTGAGAAGGAACTAGAGCATTCCAATGCTAGCGGCATGGTTAGCATTGAGAGTGGCACAATTAGCGTGACGGCAGCACATTTTCCTTTCTCGCACTCCCAACTAACTGATAATTTGGTAGTTAGACATGCTTTGTGTATTTGGTTCCAATTTAGAAAGCATTTTTGCTATCATAGATTTTCATTAATTAGTCAAATTTTACATAATTCTTTTTTTCAATCCTCGATTCCAGACATTGAATATACTCAGTGGTCAAGGTTGTGCATTCAATCTTTCAGCCCTTTCTGAAGTACTTTTAAGGTTTAGCGATAGTTCCTTAACTAACATTTAAGAAAGTTTGGGAACATGATTTTCAACAGCTGTTTCCTGAAGAAACATGGGAGTCTATTTTGATGAACTCTCCACATTCATCCTTTCTCTGTTAGACATTCCTTATTACAATTTTAAAGTAGTCCATATTCCCACTATTCCAAGTTCAATGAGCTAAATTTAACCCCAATGTATTCTCTAAATGTTGTAAGTGTACAACTCAGGCAGGTACTTTATATCATATGTTCTGGCTATGATAAAAGAAAGCATGGCATTAAGTGCAAAAGTTGTTACAAGGTCAGCCACCAGGTTTGAAACCGCCGCTGACTGTAAGTATATTTGCCCTGTGTCTTCATGGACTTTCTCCTGCCCTCCAAAAACATACAGGGTTTATAGGTTAATTAGGGTATTTGGGCAGCATGGACTTGTGGGCCAGAAGGGCCTGTTAGCATGGTGTATGTCTAAATTTAGAATTTAGAATCCCACGTGGTCACGGCGAGAATGTTGCTGAAGCTACACCAGCTGTGCTGAAGGGCCTTTCTCCATGCTTTGTTGAGCTATGAATCTATGACTATCTCAATTGCAATGGTGCACACATGAAGCCAAGAATCTGCAGTCACTTGACAATTGTAAGTGATTGCTACTGGGCTGCTCACCATCAGATGAGGTTAAAAGAAAAAGGACTCTGCAGATGCTAGGGGTGAGTGGAAACACGCTGTGGAAACTCAGCAGCTCACACAGCGTTCACAGGAAGTAAAGAGTAACCATTAGTTCGGGCCTGAGCATATGCCTGATGAAGGGCTCAGGCCCAAAATATTGGTCACCCTTTACTTCCTTTGGATGGTATGTGACCTGCTATTTATCCTGGGATTAAAAGGATAACAGATCAACGCTCGCTGGGTTCATTCCAAGGTCAATTATTAAATGTTGAATCTGATCAAGACCAAGTTCTTTTCCTCTATCTCAGAGAATTGAAGCTGTGACACCTCAATTAACACCCTGAGCAAGTGCATCCTCAACTATAATGAACTATATGGCTGAGTAAATATGACACTTGGGCGTTTTTACTCACTAAACCGAAAGAATAGCTGAATAATAGTTTGTCATTCCGACCATCTCATTTATAAGCTGCAACAAAGGCACAAGGTAAACCTCCTAATTTTCGCAAAGGCACAAAATAGGAATGGCATGTCATAATTTTTGTTTCAATATATCTCCAACATCAAACATCTTTTCAGCAATATTACTTAATTTTCTGCTGGCAATATGGTCACATTTGGGAAGGAGTACCTGGCTCTCTCAGTCAATTAATCGAGTTCAAGAAGACCATCGCATATTGAAATCCCATTAAACATACAACAGTGTCACCAATAATAACTGTACAATGATGGAGAAACTTGGAAGGTTAAACAGTGCCCTTTATAGAGTGAAGATATAGATACATAACCAACGTTTCAGGCTTGAGCCATTAAGGTATGAAAAATGTGGCAGTGTCATCCTAACAAAATAGTGGTGGGGAAAGAGCACAGTCCCAAAGGCAGGAGGTAATTGGTGGATAAGGGAGGGAGGGCACACCAACAAGCAGGGGGAGGAGAGATGGCTCTGGGAATCAGAGTTGCCATGAGAAAAAATCTAATCGGGGCCTTAAGGTAACCGCGGAGGGGGGCACAAGCTGCCATTCGAGATCTCGCTCTACGATGTCAGGGTAGGCACCCTTTTACCATGGGTGGGCCTGATAGTGAGTCACTGGTTGAATGGTGGGCCTCACTGATTTGTCGGCAGTGTCAGTCTGGAGAGGAGGGGGGTGGTGGGAGATCATGGTGCCAGTTGGACTTGGCAGTGTGGTTATGACGAGGGAGGGGGGTTTGGAGACAGCAATGTTAGACAGATTTGGGGTGGCGGTGGCAGCGTCGGACTGGGTGGGTGGGGAGGCACAATAACTCATTTGAGGGGGGCATTGGCCACGAATTCCCCCCCCCTCCCCACCACCACCATGACGCTAACCCTGCTAGGAATGGACAGGGTGGAGAGCTAGAGTAAAGAAGACTAAGGGAAAGGAAGTGACAGAGAATGGAGAGTAGGCAAGCAGAAGTCGATGTTAATGCCATCTAGTGGGAGAGTGCCCATACGTAATATTGTGTAACTCCTCAGTATGGGAGAGGGGCATGGAATTGAAGTAGTTGACCTCAGGAAAATCCCTGTCACTGTTGCAGTCAGAGCAAAGGTACTCAGAGAAGTGACCTCCCAGTCTGCGCCCAGTCTCTTCGATGTAGCGGAGGCCATACCAGGGGCACCGAGTGCAGTAGCTATCTCCTGCGAATACACAAGTTAAATGTTGCTTGAGAGGACTGTTTGGGGCCCCAGATGGTGGTGAGGCATGGGCACAAGTGAGGCACTTCCTCCGGTCACAGGGGAGCATCCCATGGGATGATTAATGGGAATGAATAAGTGGACGAGAGAGTAATAGAGGGAGCGGTCCCTATGGAAGGCAGAGAGAGGAGGAGGGGGAAGATACGTCTGGTGGTGGGATCATGCTGTAGGTGGCGGAAATTACAGAGAATACTATGTGGATGCAGAGGCTAGAGGGGTGGTAGGTGAGGACAATGCCAATCTTGTGTTTGCTACATCTAGAGCAGAGAAGGTCAGGGAAGATGAGCAGGAAATGGAGGAGATGTGGGTAAGGGCTGAGTTGATGGAGGTAGAGGGGAAGTCCCATTTGTGGAAGAAGGAGGACATTTCAGATGATCTAGACTGGAAGACCTCATCTTGGGAACAGATACGCAGAGAGAGAGAAATTGTGAGAAAGGAATAGAATCCTTGCAGGGGCAAGGGTGTGAAGAATTGTAGTCGAAGTAGGATCGCCAATAGTTCCACAGACGTGACACAGGAGACTGAATATGCAAGAATCTGGAGGGAGATGGACAGTTGACATTATAGGTTGAGAGCCTTCATCTGGACTGTCCGAAATGACATCTGTCATTAACTAGGTTATGAGGCTCAAGTGTATTCTGTATGATATGAAACAACCAGTGACTTGGACTCTGAAATCATCATCAAAAATTATAATTTTCTCACCATTGAGCAAAGTCTTGCTAAAGGAGGTAAAATGAGAGGGCTGTGAAATGGATATGAAGTGCTCTTATTGAAGTACTTTGAGCAACTGCAAACTTTTGCAGAGGAAAGAGAATGAGCTTAATTAACTCTGTTAGAAGATTGTGAATTTAAGTTCCAATCTACATCTCAAAATATGTTTATTCTTGAACTGCCTGTAAGACAGGTATTCATCTGAGATTTTATCCTTTTTTTATTCAGAATCAGCTGTGGATTCCTACTCAATAATGATTTATTTAATGCAATATACAGTAAAAATCCTTGTTATTCGGAATTCAAGCAACCGGCAAAAATATCACGGGAAGTAAATAGATTTTAAAAAACTCAAAAGTTTAAAATTAAACCCCCACCCTGCCCCCCACCAGCAGTCAGTTTGCAAATCCACACAACATGCAATCTCAAGCTACCAGAAAATTCATTTATCACTTATCCGGCATCGACCAATCTCCACAGGTGCTGGATTACACGGGTTTTACAGTTACTCATTTTGGTACATGGGCATATTCATGTGGGGTTCTTGTCGCTGGCGCAACATACACCTTCTTTATCCAGAAATAATAGACCTAAAAAGAAATAAAAAGGAAATACACCCCCTTTGGTGGACCCAATATATTCCAAGGATACATTCTAGAAACTGACATGTTGCCACAAACCAAACAGAGGGTTGGTGCTTTGTCTTTTTTTTTATTCAGAATCAGCTGTGGATACTGGGAAACTGAAATAAAACAGGTCACCCTAGAACTGTAGTTCTCAACCTTTTTCTTTCCATTCACATACCACTTTAAGTATTCCCTAAGTGGTCTATGATTAGTAAGGGATTGCTTAAGGTGAAAAGAAAAGTTTGAAAACCACTGTTACTCGAGGTGGCAGAGGTCGACAGCGTCGAGTCCACGCTGCTGAAGATCCGGCTGCGCTGGGTGGGTCACGTCTCCAGAATGGAGGACCATCGCCTTCCCAAGATCGTGTTATATGGCGAGCTCTCCACTGGCCACCGTGACAGAGGTGCACCAAAGAAAAGGTACAAGGACTGCCTAAAGAGATCTCTTGGTGCCTGCCACATTGACCACCGCCAGTGGGCTGATATCGCCTCAAACCGTGCATCTTGGCGCCTCACAGTTTGGCGGGCAGCAACCTCCTTTGAAGAAGACCGCAGAGCCTACCTCACTGACAAAAGGCAAAGGAGGAAAAACCCAACACCCAACCCCAACCCACCAATTTTCCCCTGCAACCGCTGCAATCGTGTCTGCCTGTCCCGCATCGGACTTGTCAGCCACAAACGAGCCTGCAGCTGACGTGGACTTTTTACCCCCTCCATAAATCTTCGTCCGCGAAGCCAAGCCAAAGAATTGTACCTAATTGACTCGTTAAGAGCATGGTTTCAGAACTCCAAAGAAAATGGGCCAATGGCAGTTTTTCTCAAGCAAAATATTTCAGTAACAATTGGGTCTAGAGCAGGGGTTCTCAACCTTCCCTTCTCATTCACTTACCACCTTAAGCAATCCCTTACCAATCAAAGAGCACCAATGGGATAAGGATTACTTAAAGTGGTGTGTGAGTAGAAAGAAGGGTTGAAAGTGCTTTGTCTTTTTTTTATTCAGAATCAACTGTGGATTCCTACTCAATAATGATTTATTTAATGCAATATACAGTTATAAAAGCACTCCTCAAATATGGAGACCAGAACTGGACACAGTACTCCAGATGCGGTCTCACCAGTACCTTATACAGTTGCAACATTACCTCCCTACTCCTGAATTCAATTCCTCTAGCGATGAAGGCCAACATTCCATTTGCCTTCTTAATAACCTGCTGCACCTGCAACCTAACGTTTTGCGATTCATGCACAAGCCCTCCCAAGTCCCTCTGCACACCAGCATGCTGTCGTTTTTCACCCTTTAAATAATATTCAGCTCTTTTATTTTTCTTGCCAAAATGGATAACCTCACACTGACTAACATTGTACTCCATCTGCCAGACCTTTGCCCACTCATCCAGCTTAACTATATCCCTCTGCAGACTCTCCACATCCTCATGACAATTTGCTCTTCCACTCAATTTGGTGTCATCCGCAAACTTGGCTACACCACATTTTATCCCCTCCTCCAAGTCATCAATGTAAATGATAAACAGTTGTGGGCCTAACTCTGACCCCTGCGGCACCCCACTTACCACTCTCTGCCAACCTGAAAAACTCCCATTTATCCCGACTCTCTGCCTCCTGTCAGACAACCAATTTTCAATCCAGGCCAATATACTTCCCCGAACTCCACGTTCCTGTAACTTACTGATAAGTCTCTTGTGCGGCACCTTATCAAACGCTTTCTGGAAATCCAAATATACAACATCAACCTGTTCCCCTCTATCCACCGCACCCATTATATCCTCAAAGAATCCCAACAAGTTTGTCAAACAAGATCTTCCCTTTCTAAAACCATGCTGCGTCTGCCTGATTGAACCCTTACGTTCCAAAAGTTTCACTATTTCATCTTTAATGACGGCTTCAAGCATTTTTCCAACTACAGACATCAAGCTAATTGGCCGATAATTTCTAATCTTCTGCCTACATCCCTTCTTAAAAAGTGGTGTGACATTTACTGTCTTCCAGTTTGCCGGGATCTGCCCAGAATCCAAGGAATTTTGGTATATGACCACCAATGCATCAACTATAACTTCTGCCATTTCCTTCAGAACCCTTGGATGCATATCGTCAGGACCAGGTGATTTGTCTGGCTTTAGTCCTATTAGTTTCTCCATCACTACTTCCTTTGTAACAACTATTTTATCAAGGCCCTCCCCAACATTCGAATCCTTAACTCCGCACTTGGGCATGCTGAACTTGTCTTCCACTGTGAAGACTGATACAAAACATTTGTTTAATGCCTCGGCCATTTCCTCATTTTTTGCTACCAGTTTTCCTTTCTCATCCTCCAAGGGTCCTATGTTAACTCTGGCCACCCTCTTCCGTTTTATAAATTTATAAAATTTCTGTTTTTATATTTTGTGCCAATTTACTTTCATAATCCTTTTTCCCATTTCTTATTACCCGCTTTGTAACCCCTGTTGTCTCTTAAAGTTTTCCCAATCTTCCAGTTTCCCACTGCTCTTTTCAGCTTTGTACACCTGCACCTTCAATTTTATATTCTCCTTTATTTCCTTTGTTAATCACGGTTGATTTTTCCCTCCCTTGCTGCCCTTTTTCCTGACTAGAATATATTTTTGTTGAGCATTACAAAATATTTCTTTGAAAATCTTCCACTGTTCCTCAACTGTTTCATCACTTAGCCTGTGCTCCCAGTCCACTCTGCCCAATTCCTCCCTCATCCTATGGTAGTCACCCCTGTTTAAGCATAATATATTAGTTTTAGATCGAACTATTTCCCCTTCCATCTGAATGAGAAATTCAATCATACTATGATCGCTATTTCCCAGATGGTCTCTGACTATTACATCATTTACTCTACCTATCTCATTGCACAACACTAGATCCAGGAGAGCATTTTCTCTTGTGGGTTCCTTAACATGCTGCTCAAGAAAGCTATCGCGGATGCATTCTATGAAGTCCTCTTCCAGACTCCCACAACCAACTTGATTTTCCCAATCTATGTGGAAGTTAAAGTCCCCCATGACTACTGCCGTATCATTATTGCATGCCTCACTTATCTCTCTATTTATTTCCTGTGCCACTAGACTATTGTTGTTTGGTGGGCGATGGATAACATCCACCAATAATTTTTTCCCTTTGTTATTCTTTATCTCTACCCAAATGGACTCAACATTATGCTCTTTAGATCTTATATCATCCCTCACTACTGCCTGGAGCTCATCTTTGATTAAGAGTGCAACTCCACCTCCCTTACCATCCTGTCTATCTCTTTGCACCACCTGATACCCTTGAAAGTTTAATTCCCATTTAGGGTCACCTTGTAGCCATGTTTCCGTGATGGCGACCATAGGCATGGGTACCGATTTGCGCCTCAAGTTCACTCACCTTATTTCTAATACTGCAGGCATTCAGATAAAGTGTCCTTATGCTCTTTGTCCTTTTAATATCTAGTGACATCTGTAACCTTTTCTTTTGATTTTTCTGCCCACTATTTTTCTTTGCAATTTTCTTAAGACTATCATTGACCCGAAAACTCACTGCACCATCTGATTTTTTACTTTCTCCTCCCAACATTACTTTTCCTATTTTACTTTTCCTGGCCATTACCTTATCTTCCCTACCCTTTTCCCTATCACTCTGGTTCCCATATAGTGTTCTTTATTCTTTCTTTTCTTTGGCTTGTCTTCACAGATGAAGATTTATGGAGGGGTATGTCCACGTCAGCTGCCGGCTCGTTGGTGACTGACAAGTCTGATGCGGGACAGGCAGGCACGGTTGCAGTGGTTGCAAGGGAAAATTGGTTGGTTGGGGTTGGGTGTTACATAACCAACATTTCAGGTGTGAACCAAATGTAGACAGGTGTCTGAAAAAAAATAATGGGGAAAGGGGGAATAGGGGGAGGAGCACAGGCCCACAGGCAAGAGGTAATAGGTAGATCAGGGAGGGAGAGCACAACAGCAAACAGGAGGAGGGGAGTTGGCTGTTAAATGGAGAAGGAAGAGGTGGAGAGCTGGAGGAAAGGAGACAGAGGGGTGTAGAAGAGAGGGAGAATGGGGAGTGGAATAGCAGAAACCAGAGAAGTTGATGTTAATGCCATCTGGTTGGGAGGTTCACAGACAGAAAATTAGGTGTTGCTCCTCCAATTTATGGGTGGCCTTGGTTTATCTTTATTTGGTTTGGTTTGTTCTGACCATCTCCTTAAATGCTGAGCAAATATATTTCAGAGGTATTGTTACGAGCCCAGAGGACCCCAAAACCCAGCAGCAATAGAAATTCACCAAGACAAATGGTTACTTAAGCAAAAGTTGTTTTTAATTATCTTTAAACATAAAAACAGGATCAAACTTTAACTTATCACTATTAACTTAACTAACCTAACAACCCCCTTCTAATTCTAAGTGCATGTGTATGTAATGTGTGTGTAAGTTCAGAAAAGTTCTTTGATTCACAGTTCAATCTCACTTCTCATTCCTCCAAGTTCACTGGTTGCAAGCAATTCTTATACTGTGCACAGAATTTAACATTTATGAAGTTCACCAGGCTTTGGTGCTTGAAAGGTAAATGGTTACTGCTCAGGAAGTTTCTTGTCGGTTTTCAGAGATTTGTTGTTCGCTGGACACCCACAACTGATTTCTTGTAACCAGCCACTTCAGTGTCCTTCCGAAGAAACCTATCCATCAGAGTTTTCCAGAAGATAACCTCTTTCTTTCAGGTCACCTTAGAGTTCCTTTTCGTTTCTCTTATTTAAAGTGAAACATTAGGCAGCCAATCCTCTCCTCTTGCATGAACCACAAGGGCTTTAACCAGGCTGAATTAAGTACTCACGACCCGACTTCCAAACGGGGTTTTTCACAAGCTGCCGCTGACTGTAAAACTGCAGAACTGGTCTCTCGCTTTCATAGAGAAAGCCTGTTTTACTCTCTCTGCTTGCAAAATCATATGACCCTCTTAGAACAGCAAGTTCCACTCCAGACAGCCTGCATCTCCGATGAGTTCTTGCATCTGTTGCCATTTTGTAAACAACAATCCATTAGTCAAATCTCTTGGGCACTCTTCAAAGCTTTTGCAAAGGCTCTTGGTGCTGGCCTGTCTAGCATGAGCAGAGCTCCAGTATTTTAAATAAGATCTGTTTTAAAGTGTTGGTATCTGACCTACACTAAAAAACCTGCCCCAATTTATCTCCCAAAAACATATCTATATACAACACAAACACAACATAATCTGTCACACTTTAAGGAAGAAAATATATCTTAATTTCATATTGTGATGAACTTATGATACTACACAAAGCATGCTTGATAATTTAATTAATTATTTTGTTGCTGGTGAGGGCTTGAGTTATAAAGTGAAACTGGAGTCAAGGAGACTGTGGGGTGACCTCATAGATCACCTACAGTGTTATGGTCAGCCAACAGCAGCTGGGACTGGAACAGGACAAGCTAGCAAGCTTGTAGAAAGCCGTGTTTTGGAAGATGGGTTTATAAGTGTTTTGTTCAGCCTGGTCAAAGCCCTTGTAGTTCATGATTGTGGAGAGGACTGGCTGTCTAATGTTTCACTTGAAATAAGAGAAACAAAAAGGCAATCTGTGGTGATCTGAAAGAAAGAGGTTATCATCTGGAGAATCTTGAAGGGGCAAGTTTTGTCAAGCAAGACACTGAAGTGGCTGATGGAAGTACATCAGTTGTGGATACCCTGGAACAACAAATCTCTCTCTGAAAACTGACAAGAACCTGCCTGAGTGCTAACCATTGACCTTTCAAGCACCAAAGCCTGGTGAACTTTATAAATGTTAAATTCTGTGCACAGTATAAGAATTACCAGCAACTGTTAAACTTGGAGGAGTAGTGAGAAGTAAGATTGGACTGAGAACCAAAAAACTTTTCTGAACTTACACAGACATTACATACATGTGCACTTAGAATTAGAAGGGGGTTAAGTTTGGTTAGTTAAGTTAAAGTGTGATTCTGTTTTCATGTTTAAAGATAATTAAAAGCAACTATTGTTTAAGTAACCATTTATCTTGGTGAATTCTATCTGCTGGGTTTTGGGGTCCTCTGGGCTTGTAATATTATATGGAAAAACATATCTATATATTCTGTCACACTTGGAAAACTGTTACTTCCCTCCCAGTAAATAATTAAGGATGGGTCAATTAAATTCACATGGAGGGAATACTAAGCTATTCATTGATTATTATTTCACTATTTAATCTGTCAACCCAAGCAATGGAGCAGAGACCTCATTAGATAGATTTGTGCAAGACATTAGATTGGATTTCTGTGCTGAAGAACATCATTCCATCATTCATTGGTAACTTTTACATTATTAAGTTGTTCAGTACTGCTGGCATTTAGTTTGAGCACAACTGAAGAAGGAAATGCTGGGTAAAACTACAAAAACAGATTAATTTTAAATGGAAACTGAACAACAAATCAGCCTTCTGTACTATTTCAGGGCTTGAAACCGAATCAGGTAAGAGAGATGTTCATGGGTAAGTATAAAACTCGTGATTAGAACTGAAACCAATATTAATGTTAAAAGCAAGCAAAAATTACATATGCATCAAATGTGAACTCAAATCTAAAAGGCAAGAAAGATTCAGAATCAGAATTTATTGTCATGAACAAGGCACAAAATTCATTGTTTTGTAGAAGCTTCACAAGAGCAAAGATTTGTATCAACCACCTGATAAAAAAGTAAATAAAAATAGTGCACAGAAAGTCAGCGAAAGGCAGTGCCTTTGGTTCATTGAGCATTCAACAGGTCAGGGAGCATCAACAAATTAAAAAAAAACATACTTCACATCTTTGAATCGCTTCAAAGAGATTCAGGAGAATAAAGAGCTGGCACCACCAGGCTGAGAAACAACTTTTTCCCATGGGATGTGAGAACACTGAATGGCCAAAGGAACTGCTCACACTGACCATCTGAGACGCTCATACTTCCAAAAAAAAATTATTGACTTGTATATATGAATACAGCATGCGTATTGCTTGTCTGAATGTGTGTTATGTCTGCTTGGTGTGTTTTGCACGGAGATCTGGAGAATGTTGATTCATTTGTGCCATCAGATGGCAATAAACTTGACATCTCAGATAAATGGCCTTCTATTTCTGAAAGGTAAACTCCGATTTTTTTTCTTCCGCCTAAACTTCCCGAGCAGCTGAGTATTTCTCATGTTTTATGTTTCCATGTTTAGTTATTACTAATGCAATGGTTAAAGAGAAGCTTCTGGAAAGTCTGATCCTCTCTGAGTTACAAATTTCAATTTCCCCTGGCAGTGGAGACCACCCGCCATCATAAGCCCATATGGGAGGTTCCAAACTTCAACAATGTACAAAGTGATCAGCTTGAAAGAAAGAAAGGGCATTGGTAAAGTTATAGGATTAATCATTTCGGGCACCTCTGCTGAGGTACCCACCTGCTAATCTGAGCACAACTCGTAGCTACTTCCAATAACTGCCGGCTGGTGGGTTAGCTGTTCTGACCCATTTTGTCATTAAAATAAATGTATGATTCATAAAGATTTCCTTGTGAATTGCTTCTTGTTGGAACTTGATTGCAGTTAGAAATTTGTATGACATTAAAGAGTATTCAACAGGTATACAAGGACCTCACAGCTTTGATGTCATCAAGAACTTAGATTCACTGATCCTTCAGTAATCAATTGGGCAAGTTAACGTGAACAAATATAAATCACTCCCAATTGGTGGGAGTGTGGTGATACCACTGTGCTGCTATTATGCCATTGGTCCTGTATTATCTCTGTGTATGGCTGGCCTGCTTCCCCTCTGTAACCCCTGCTCCTGGAATTCCCCAATAAAGGCAATTATCCCTACACCCCTCCATCAGAACGAGTCCTGGAATTGGGCCAGCATCAGAGCAGGTGTCCAGGCTTATGATTATAAAGGTCTGTCATCTGGTAACTCCACTCTTTTGGTGTTATTAATAATGTATCGATTTTATTACCATAAAGATTTTTTTACCACAATGGACAAGTTGCTGAGGCCAGACAAGCTGGACATTGATCCGCAATCGCCCAAAGCCCCAGACCGATTTGAGCTCTGGCTACTCTGCTTTAACGGCATTCTGCATGCCTCCACTCAAATAGTGGGATCTGATGACAACAAGTTACATCTGCCACGATCGAGGGTCGGCCATCGCGGCTATGTGATCATCAGGGGTAGCACGACATACGATGAGGGCATGAACAAGCTCCAAGCCAGTACAGGCCCAGGATGAACGCAGTCTATGCCAGACATTTCCTTGTCACTCCCAAGCAAAATCCCAGTGAGCCCCTCGAGGAATACTTTCGGGTACTGCGTGAAATCGTTAGAGCCTGCCGCTGCAGGGACGATACTGCTGAGGTCTATGCAGATGAGCTTGTTCGGGACAACTGCATAGCAGGCATCTGATCGGACTATATCTGCCAGACTATATCTGCCTAAACTGGATGAACTGACCTTGCAGAGGTCCTTCAATGTGTGGATGTAGCCTTCCGTAACATGGACTTGATCCCTTCCGACAATGTGACCGATCATGGGGAACACGAGGGCCAGGCCACCTCCACACAGGTGTGCACCAACTTCACTTCTGCCACTAAGCACACAAAGTGCTACTTCTGTGGCCAACAGAAGCATCCTCAGAAACATTGACTAGCCAAGGAAGTGGTGTGCTCAGGATGTGGAAAGAAGGGACACTATCCCAAAGTCTGTAAGTCCTTGCAGCACCACGTGTGGGCAGTGGGTCTGAGTCATTTCTGGTGTCACATCTGCCCCTGAGCGACAACACCACTTGCGTGCCAAGGGGGCTGCCATCTTGGCCAGTGTCACATCTGGCGCTACTTCTGCCCCCCTCCCCAAGCAACAGCACAACATATGTGCCCTGGAGACTGCCATCTTACCAGCCCGAATCAGACAGCGACTCCAATAATGACCAGGTGTTGGCATTAATTGTACTCAACCAGGACAGCCCCTATAAGCTTGCCCATTCAATGATGGAGGTTGAGGTAAAAGGTCATCCAACTAACTGTCTAGTTGATAGTGGGAGCAGAGAGAGCTTTGTACATCCCAATACCATGCAGGACTATTCTCCCACAGTGAGCCTGGTCAGTTGGAAGATCTCCATGGCTTCCAGGTCCCAGTCAACAGAGATTTGTGGCTCTGCCTGCCCGTGATACTGGGGTTGGACTTCCAGTGCCACCTCAAGAGCGTTGCTACAGAATTCGATGAGCACCATCCTCCCTCACGGCGTGTAACCAACAGTTTTTAAACTGCCCACCCTCCTCTCTGCATGTGACCAAGCAGCATACAATGATCCACCCACCACATCTAACCTGTGGGCTGTCCACCCTCTGGACAGTTCCCACCACCAATGCTCGCTAATCTCACCTCTGACTGTAAGCTGGTCGCAACCAAGAATACTGGGGACAGGGCATTCATTAGCTCAGAGGTACAACAGCTTCTGGCCTAGGGGAATCATTGAACTGAGCACTAGGCCCTGGAGTGCTCAGGTCATGGTAGTCAAAAACTGGAAAAACTTCCACATAGTGATCAACTATAGCCAAACCATCAACCAATTCATGCAGCTGGATGCACACCTCTTCCCCGTATTGCCGACGTGGCGAACCAGATCGCTGAATACCGGATTTTCTCCACTATGGACTTAAAAGGGGCATTCCACTAGCTCCCCATCTGCTCAGAGTACTGTCTTCCTTCCTAGAGGTCCTCTTCGGAGTCATCAATGGTACCTCCTTCTTTCAGAGAGAAATGGACTGGATGGCGGACCAGCACAGGTTCAAGGCCACGTTCCCCTATTTGGGCAATGTTACCATCTGCAGCCGTGTCCTGGAGGACCATGCCGAAAACTTAGAAAAATTCCTCCAAATAGCCAAGTCACTCATCCTCACTTATAATAAAAACAAATGTCTGTTCTGCACATCATGCCTGGCCATGGTCGTGCATCGTGGAACATGATGTCATTGGTCCTGACCCCGAAAGCATGAACCCCCTGATGGAGTTCCCACTCCCTCATTGCCAAAAGGCCCTGAGGAGGTGCCTGGGCTGCTACTCATATTGTACTCAGTGGGTCCCCAATTATGCAGACAAGGCCTGGCTCCTGGTGAAAGCCATCTTCTTCCCTCATCGCAGGAAGCTCGGGCGGCCTTCACTTGCATAAAAGAAGACATCGCCAAGGCCATAATGCATGCTGTGGATGCATTCACCCCATTCCTGGAGGAGAGCAATGCCTCCGACTTTGGCCCTAGCCGCCACCCTTAAGCAAGCGGACAGATCCGAGGCATTTTTCTCCCACACCCTCCATGGCCCTGATGTCCAGCACTCCTCTATCGAGAAGGAGACCCAGGCAATCGTTGAGGCAGTGCAACATTGGAGGCACTACCTGGTCAGCGTGCAGTCAATTTCTCTGGGTAAAATCAGAAACAATAAGATTTTGAGGTGGAGAATTCTATAGCATCTTGTACCAGCCTGGGAAGCTCAACGAGCCTTCAGATGCCCTATCCTGAGGGACGTGCACCAGTTTGCAGTCTGACTGACTCAAATCACTCCATGACAACCTTTGTGACCCCAAAGTCACCAGGCTTTTTCATATCTTCAAAGCCAGAAATCTTCCCTATTCCATTGACGATGTCAGGACAATGACCAAAAACTGCTGGGTCTGTGCTGAATGCAAGCCATGCTTCTACAAACACAATAAGTCACACCTGAACAAGGCCCACACCCCTTTGTATACCTGAGCATGGATTTCTGTACTTCCACAACATCATTGATGAGTACTCCCAATTCCCCTTTGCCTTACCCTGCCCGGACATGATCACAGCCACAGTCATAAAGGCACTGCGCAACATCTTTACCCTGTTCGAGTATCCCAAGCTACATTCACAGTGATCGGGGGTCCTCCTTCACGAGCAACAAGTTGTGTCAGTTCATTTTGGTGTGGGGCATCACCACCAGTAGAACCACCATCTATAACCCCTGGGGGAACGTCCAGGTGGAACGGGAGAATGGCACTGTTTGGAAGGCAGTCCTCCTAGCCTTGAAATCAAGAGGCCTACCCATCTCTCATTGGCAGGAAGTCCTCCCCGAGGTGCTCCATGTGATTAGATCCCTCCTGTGTACAGCGACTAACGCCGCACCACATGAATGAATGCTTTCCTTCCTCAGAAAGTCCGTGTTGGGGACAATGCTACCATCTTTGTTGATATCCCCAGGACTAGTCCTGCTCCGGAGGCATGGCGCCCATAAGACTGACCCACTGGTCAAGAAGGACCACCTCCTCCACGCCAACCCCCAAAACGCTTACATGGCGAATTTGGATGGGCACGAAGACACCGTCTCTGTTCAGGGCCTGGCATGCGCAGGAGATCCTGAGACCACCACCACTATTAACCACTATACACCAAGGCACCCCTACCCCGACCCATTCATTAGCTGAATCCGATCACCGCGGCCGATCCCCAGCACCCTCCCCAACCCCTGCCCCTCCCGCCCTCCTCAGTCACCGGGTACGCCAACTGTCGACATCCAAATCAGCCAAGAACCAGCAGCTGTGCCACAGCCGGCACCACAGCAGTCCCTGAGACACAGACCACCAGATCGGTTGAACTTGTGTTGGACACTGAACTCATTCTATCCCATCAGACTTTCTTTTAAAAGAGGGGTGAATGTAGTTATGCCATTGGTACTGTATCTCTGTGCATGGCTGTCCTGCCTCCCCTCTGTAACCCCTCTCATGGAATTCCTCAATAAAGGCAATTATGCCCAAGTCCCTCCCTCAGTATGAATCCTGGAATCGGGCCAGCAACAGGAGCATGGCAATAAAAGTCTTATGGCAATAAAAGCCTGTCGTCTAGTAACTCCAGTCTTCTGGCGTTATTGATAGTGTATCAGAGAGTTGGGCTCATTTTCTGGAAAGTTGGTAAAGGCAGAAACTATTGTCAAATTTTAAAACCTACCTGGCTGAGCACTTGAAGAGCTTCTATCCACAAAGGAATAGATGGAGAGATGAGAGGTGGCATTACCCCAGGTGGTCTTGCTTATTACCTGGCACATACTTATGCACCTGTTCTTCTATGGAGCTGTGTTGGGTTATATTTATTTCAGAATCAAAATTCATTAAAATGAACATGTCACAAAATTTGTTGTTTTGCAGTAGTGTCACAGTGCAAACATTTATACAAAGCACCTGATAAAATAAATAAAAATAGGTCAAGAAAAAGTCAAAGTGAGGCAATCTGTAGTTCATTGTTCATTCAGCAATCTGATGGCAGAGGCCTTGCGCTGCTGAGTGCTTGTCTTCAGGCTCCTGCACCTTTTTCTTGATGGTGACAGAGTGAAAAGAGCATGGCCTGAGTGGCACATGAGGATAGAGGTTGCTTTCGTAAGACACCGCCTCCTGTTGATGCCCTTGGTGCCCGTGATGTTGCAGGCCGGTGATGTTGCGCAACCTCTGGAGTTTTTTCTTGTCCTGAGAGTTGGCATCTCCATACCAGGCAGTGATGCACCAGCCAGCATGCTCCTGTCGAAGTTTTCAAGAGACTTCAGTGACACACCAAATCTCCTCAGACACCTCACAAAGTATAGCTGCTGGCCAGCCTTCTTCATGATTGCATCAACATGGACGATCCAGGACAGATCCTTGGAATTTTTAGTTCTTTACCCTCTCCACTGCTGACCCTTCAATGAGTTCTGGTTCATGTTCTCCTGATTTTCCTCCTTGATTTTGCTAACATTGAGTTCAAGATTATTGGTGTAATCCCTTCTATATGTTTCCTCATTGCTCTCTGTGATCCTGCTGAGAACTGTGGTGTCATCGGCAGTTTGTAGATCGCATTGGAGTTGTGCCAAGCAACGCAAGTCACGGGTGTAGAATTTAGAAAATGAACTTGGGCTTTTGATTTTGTGAATGCTTAATTGTATCCACCTGAAACATGCAGGCAGAATAATGAAGGGATGAATTAGGAGCACGAGTTGCACGTACATCCTCCTCAGCCTTTTCCACCATTTATGTGAATCATAGATGGTCTGACTGCATCCTTAACTCTGCATTCCCATTTCTCCCTGGAAGCTTTGTACCTACTTTCTTATTTAACTCCACCTTAAAAAAACAACTCTGGTTTCACTAACTTTTGTGGAACAAACTCTTAAAGACCCCAGTTACTTATTTTCATCACTTTTGGGTATTGTTTTGATTGTATTTATTTGATTGTTTTTAAAAAAAATATTTCTTAATGAAACTTGAGCTGCCCCAATTACACCCATTTGACCCACCAACCCGCACATTGAGAAGTGTGAGAGAAAATCAGAGCACCTGGAGAAAACACACATTAAGTCATAGGA
Source organism: Narcine bancroftii (assembly GCF_036971445.1). Classification (NCBI taxonomy): domain Eukaryota; kingdom Metazoa; phylum Chordata; class Chondrichthyes; order Torpediniformes; family Narcinidae; genus Narcine; species Narcine bancroftii. The sequence continues at coordinate 195,980,722 of NC_091475.1, forward strand.
AGAACATACATGTCTGCCTTGCAGACAGGGCTGGATTCAAACCCGGGTTGCTTCCGCTGTAATAGCATTGCACCAACTGCAATGAAAAACGTGCTAATTATAATCATTATATTGTAAATATTCAGAAATCAGTGGAGCAGAGGAGGCTGTGGGGAAGATCTGATAGAGGTTTATCAAGTCATGAGGGGCAGAGATAAGGTAAACAAGTTTTTTTTTCCTGCAGGGTAGGGTAGCCTAAAGCAAGAGGCTATTGACTTAAAATGAGCGGTGTTAAATTGAAAAGGGATCTGAAAGGCATCTTTTTCACATGGGGGGAGTTGGGTATGCAGAACAGGCTGCAAGAGGAAATGGTACGGGCAGGTACAATAGCGATGTTTAAAAGATATTTAGACAGGTAAATGGATAAAAGGAATCAGGAATATGGGTCAAATGTAATCAAATTGGAATAACTCAGGCCGACAACTTGGTCAACATGGACAAGTTGGACGGAAGGGTCTGTTTCTGTGCTGTAAAACTCCATGGCCCTGACAAAATGGGTGGCCATGTCCATAAGACATAGGAGCAGAAACAGGCTATTCAGCCCATCAAGTCTGACCCACCATTCCTTTGTGAGCTGATCCATTCTCCCACTGCCCAGCCTTCTCTCCATCATCCTTGATGTGTTAACTAATCAAGAACCTATCAATCTCTGAGTTAAATGCACCTAATGACTTGCCTCCACCACAGCCTGCAGCAACAAATAGCACAGATTACCACCCTCTGGCTAAAGAAATATCTCTGCATCTCTATTCTATGTGGAAGTCCTTCAATCCCAAAGTTGTGCTCTCTTATCCTAGATGCTCCCACCATGGGAAACAAACTTTCTACATTTACTCTGAGGTTAGGTTTCAATTGTAGAGGTTCAAGACACGCACAAATTTCAACAATACCAATCATCGCTTACATCTGTACTATCTGTCATTGTGCATCTGGGACCTGTTATTGGCAAGGTTATTTTTTATGGGTAGGCAACTGACATTTGTGGGCTTTGAGCTGCTCTGTGGAAATTCCGGGCTCCAGTTAAGAGAATAATTTCTGGGTGGTCTTCCTAATGATCATATGTGAAACTGTGCATGTCCGATCCGGCAAACATTAATTATTTAGCTGCCTCCAAAGCCATGAGGATCCTTTGGGCAGGTGGCTTTCTTCGCATAGTCAGGGACAGTGATATTGTTCAGAATTTCACCCACCTGAGCACTTAAGGGATTTGCGCGAGTCAGAAGCTCAAAAGTTACTGAATTGGCTCAGAGCCACTTTTAATGCATGCACAGCAATTTTGTACTCTGGATATTGCAAACCAAATGGGACTTAGAAGGGGCAGCTGGTTGATGTCGTAACCATGGAATTGAAGAAGGTAGTCAGAGTAATTGGTCAGGTCATGTATAAAGAAGCTCAATCTTATGGTATTACATGTTACAAAACTAGCCCAGATTAACAAAACAAAACCTCAAAAATGTTGATGGTAAAATGCAGTCACAAAATGACCTCTACTCAAGAGAGGGGGAATATTTAGTCAAGAGGAAGAAGAAGGCTTACTTAAGGTTTAGGAAGCAAAAAGCTGCCAGGGCTCTCGAGAATTATAATGAAACCAGGAGACGACTTAAAAAGGGACTTAGGAAAGCTAGAAGGGACAGGGTCACACGCAGAGCGAGCATGAGCGATCCGAGAAGGATTAGGGAAAACACAGGAAGAACAGGAGAAGGATTAGAGCGAAGGATAGGATTATTCAGGGATAAAGGAGAAAGCATGTGTGGAGGCAGAAAAGGTACGGAAGATCCTAAATGAATATTTTGCTTCAGTGTTCACCAGAGAACGAGAACTGGATGTGAGGTCAGCATACAAAAGGCAAATTTACTGAAGCATGTCAAGGTTAAGAATGAGGTAGTGTTGGAGCTTCTGTAAAACATCAGGATACATAAGTCCCAAAGGTTGGATGGGATATACCCAGGTTGTTACTAAAAGCAAGGGAAGAGATTGCTGGGGTGTTGATGGTGATCTTTCAATCTTCCTGGCCACAGAGGTTGTACCAGAGGAATGGAGGATGACAAATGTAGACCTGTTTTTCAAAAAAGGTGAGAGGGAGATTTCTTGGAATTATAGACCAGTGAGTCTCTCGTCAGTGGTGGGCAAACTATTGGAGAAGATGGTTAAGGGCAGGATTTATGAACATTTGGAGACTATAAATTTTGTGCTTCGTTATGCTTCTATAATAGTTAGCATTGCCTTGTGATGGGTAGGTCATGCCTCACAAGCCTAATTAAGCTTTTCAAGGTGGTGAGAAAATAAATTGAAGGTAAAGCAGTAGATGTGGAGTATATATAAATTTTGAAAAGACTCTTGATAAGGTTCCCCACAGTAGGTTTCCTCCAGGAACCATGAGTCATGGGATCCATGGATATTTGCTACATGGTTTTGAAACTTGTTTGCCCACACAAGGGAGAAGGCAGTCATTGATGGAGTGTATTTTGCATGGAGGTCAATGGCCATTGAGATTTGTTTTGGAAACCTGCTCTTTGTGATTTTTATAAATGACTTGGATGACAAAATGGAGGGTAGGTTTGAAACCTTGCATCTTTCATGAAGGTTGGAGGTGTTGTGGAAGGTGTAGAGTGTTGTCATAGATTGCAACAGGATATAAACAGGATACTAAACTGGGTGGAGAAGTGGCAGATGGAATTCGATCTGGAGAAGTGTGAAGTGAAGCTTTGTGGCAGAGTACATGATTAATGGTAGGATTCTTCACAGTACAGTAAAACAAAGGGATTTTGCAACCCAAGTCTATAGGTACCTCAAAGTTATGGTGTAGGTTGAAAGGGTGGTTAGGAATGTGTGTATTGTGTGATGGCCTTTATTAGTCAAGGAACTGAGTTTAAAAAGACTATTAATCAGCAAATAGATGTTGAAAAATGGAGGGCTATAGATTGTCGAAGATGGAAGGGGATGATTGATTGTGGAAGAGGGAAGGGGAAGATTGATTGTGGAGTCGGGAAAACATTGTGGGCTGAAGGGCCTGTACTGTTCTATGTTTTCCACAGTGGACTTTTTAGTTACAATAATACCAGCTCCCATTTTGAGTAAAATGAAGAATGTAATCCAGATGCATCAGTCCTTAAGATGGGACATTCTTCCATTTTGTGGTTAAGTTGTTGGAAAAGCAGCCATTATCTTGAACAATTGTTCCAATGACACAAGTTTAAGTTCCAGTGGGGAACATAAACTACTCAGGGTTCAAGCAGAAACTTTTGGACTCTTGTAAAATATATTAGCTCATGCACATCCTGAGGAAACATAATCTGCTATCTTTCCCAGCCATGAGACACAGAGGTGACTGCAGATGCTGGAATCTGAAGATAAATTCAATTTGATGGAGGATCTCAGCAGGTCAAGCAGCATCGTGAAAGGGAAAGAATGATGGATGTTTCGAACCAAAACCCATTATTGAGACTGGTGAAATGCACAGAAAAGACGGTGTAAAGAGGATAAGTTGGAAGGGGTGGGACAGGGGCTCCATGGGCTTGGGGAACCAGGTGGAGTGAAACATAATGAGCTGAGGCAGATGCAAAATAAATGGAGGGAGAGAGTGAAGAAAAACAAAGGGGCCAGATGGAGGATGATGTTTATACAGGATGGAGGGGGTGATTAGATAAAGGCCTCCAGTGCGGGAATCTGATAAGAAGAGAAGGTGAGAAGATAATGAACCGAGGTGGATAGAACAGAGAGAGTGGAGAATTCCAATCGGGATGGAGGGGTTGCAACTAAAGAGGGGGATAAAATAGTTGGGTGGGGGTGGGCGGGAAAGGGAACAGAAAATGGGGAAGGGCAAGAGGAAGAGCAGGAGGAGTACAGAGAAGAGGCACATTACCTGTGTTTAGAAAATTCTATTTTCATACCATTGGGATGTAGACTGCTCAGGAAGAATAGGAAATGTACTACCTTGGCCTGCATATGACACCAGACCAGTCATGTGATTGAGTCTTAAACTCCACCGCCTCCTCATTTAAAGAACAATTAGGAATTGGTAAGAAAAGGCCATATGTAGAAAATGATGGACATTTCCAGCTCTCCATAAGATTGCAATTAGTTGGTGCATTTCTCTACATTCCAATATGATCAACCTTAGAAATAAACTCCCACTGATGGACAGGTTCTCACTCTCTTGGGATCTTCAGGCCTGACTGACTCACATTAGGAATCAGAAAGCGATTCAGAGAGGCATCCTGTGACATGCTTGTCAGTTCCATCTCCATCAGGTCTGCCCATGCAAATGAGCCCATGAGACACTACCCAGTTAGCCTCAATCTGCATCAACCATATTTTCCACCAGGATTTTGCAGGAAGGCATCAATGATGGTAGACAAGGCTCTGGCCAAGGATCCTCAGCCTTCTCACAAATGAGTAATTGTGTAATTGTACTCCCCCCCCCCCCCCCGCCCCAGCAACGTCACTACCATCATTAGTCTCCACGCGATACAAGCAGGGTGTTTGTTACCTTGAAAGGAGGGGTAAAGTTGATGGCGGTGCATGGCAGGTAAGCACAACCAACAACACCCCCCTGGCTTAGCCAGTTTTGGAATGTCAGATTATGCCCCCCTGGCAGTTACCCTAATGCTCCCCCAATTAGAATTGTTCTGACACTAACCCTGGGAAGGGATGAGGTAGAAACTAGTGAGAGTAAATTGGAAACAGATGTTCAAGCTCAGAATGAATGTGGAGAAAGTTTAGGGACCACTTGGGACAAGTTTTAAAAAAAGTAGGAAAAGGGAACTATAACTGATGATTAGTCAATTACTCAAGAGGAAGAAGGGAGCAGATGTTAGATATAGGAAGCAGGAAACAGAAAGTGCTCATGAGAAATGTATGGTAGCCAGGAGGGAGTTTAAGCACTTGGGAGAACTTGAAGGCTTGGCATGAGGGATTAAGGAGAACCCCAAGGTGTTCTATGAATATGTGAAGAACAGAAGGATCATGAGAATGAAATTGGGGCTGGTAAAGGATAAAGGAGGCAACAAGTGCCTGGAGGCAGAGGAAGTTTGGGTACTTTGTCAGTATTCATAAGAAAAAAGGACCTTGATCAGGGAGGGTGAGGTTGAAATAGATGCTGGACAATGTGGAGATTAAGGAAGAGGAAGTGTTGGATTTTTTAAAAAAGAATGATAAGTCCCCGGGGCCTTGCATGATGTACCCTAGGTTGCTGTAGGAAGTGAGAGAAGAAATAGCTGGGCATAAGCTATTATCTTTGAATCCTTTTTGGTTTCAAGGGAGGTGTCAAAGGTTTGGAGAATGGCAAATGTTGTCCGCTTGTTTAATAAAGGTAATGGGGAGAATCTTTGGAATTATAGACCGGTGAGTCTTGCATCAGTGGTATGCAAACTATTGAAGAGTATTCTTAAGGAGCGTTTGGAGAAGTACAGTCTATTCAAGGACAGTTGGCAAGATTGTGTGAAGCCTAATTGAGTTTTTGAGGAAGTAACAAAATAAATTGATGCCGGTAGGGTGGTAGATGATATCTACATGGATTTTAACAAGACATTTGACAAGGTCCCCCACGAGAGACTGATCCAGAATCCCATGAGGCATGGGATTAGTAGAACATTAGCTGTGTGCATTTGAATAAATAAATAAATTGACTTGTAAGAAGAAAGCAGAGAGTAATAGTGGAAGGAATGTATTCTGTCTGGAGGTTGGTGACTAATGGAGTGCCACAAGGATCTGTTTTGGGACCTCTGCTAACTGTTAGTTTTAAAAAATATAAATAACTTGAATGATGAGGCAGAATGGATGGGTGAGTAACTTTGTGGATGACACAAAGGTTGGAGGAGTGTAGATGGAGCTGTAGGTTGTCAAAGGTTGAGAGAATATAGATAGGATGCAGAGTTGGGCATAAAAGTGGCAGATGGAGTTCAATCTGGATCAGTGTAAGATGATGCATTTTGGAAAGACAAACCAGAAGGCTGAGTACAGTGTTAATGGTTGGTTACTTAAGAAAGTGGATGAACAGAAGGGCCTTGGGGTTCAAATCCATACATCCCCAAGGTCGCTGCACAGGTTGATAGGATAGTTAAGAAGGCCTATGGGATGCTGGGGGAGGGGGGGGGTCTCAACAATGAGGGGATTGAGTTCAGGAGTAGAGCAGTACATGTTGCAACTCTACAAATCTCTGGTAAGACCACACTTGGAGTACTGTGCTCAGTTCTGGCTATCTCATTATAGGAAGGATGTGGAAGCTATGGAGAGAGTGCAGTGGAGATTTACCAGGATGTTGCCTGGATTGGAAAATGAGTCTGAGGCAAGGTTAGGAGAGTTGAGTCTTTTCTCTTTGGAGTGTAGAAGGATGAGAGGAGACTTGATAGAAGTCTACAAGATTGAGGGATAGATAGATAGAATGGACAGCCGGTGCAGGATTAGCAAACATATATGCAAAGTTAAGGGAAGGCAGTTTAGGGAGACAGGTAAGTATTTAAAGTTTTTTGTAGAGTAGTGGGTGCCTGGAATGCCTTGCCAAGGATGGTGGTGGAGGTTGAATCACTGGGGGCATTTAAGAGACTCTTAGACAGGCATCTGGATGGAAGAAATAGAGGGTTATGGATTAGGGTGGGTTTGGTACCTTTTTAAGGAATACAAGGGCCTGTACTGAGCCGTAGTGTTGTATATCTGTTTTATGTAAGTACAATGTGTTTATTGGTGTTTATCTATAATTTTTAGATTCCAATTTTACATTTATATTGATTAAACATTTATGTTCAATATATTCCTTATGAAGAAAATAATTTATTTGCACACAAAATCAGCAGTTTATTTCTTTAAAAAAATTGCTACTCACAGCAAAAGGTTGCAGAAACATTGATTTTAGGAGGGATTCAAGCAAAACATCTTTTGATTAACTGTTCTGGTTTGTATGATTGCATTTAACGCATTTTAAAGAAAAGGCCATGAAACAAAAATTACTTGAGTTGTCTCTCATACACAGTCGATCTCAGGAATGTGTTCTAATTGTCTGGAATGAGAACAATGGCTATATGAAGGTATTCTAGGTAGCTTTACTACCATTCTGTAAGATCTTGCTCATCATTGGAATTCCTCAGTTCCAATTTGAGGGTGAGACAATTTGGAGACTTAGCACTCCATCTAATGGAAATAATTGGTACAAAAAAGAGAAAACTATTTGAGAGAGGTGGCCATAATGCAAAAGCAATACTTTGAGTTGGCCTTATCTTTGCACATATATATATTTTTAAAATTAGACCAGTAACCCCTTATGCCAGTTCAGTATGGTGAACGTTGTTGTGTCAGCCGTAACATCATGCACTAATCCTAAATCCTTGGATACCTCAATATTCAAAAACCTATGTGTTGAATATAGTCAGTACTGAACCTCCACAGCCTACATCCAGATTCCAAAGATTCACTACCCCTTGATTATATTTCTTTTTATATCACATTCCTGAATGGCTGACAACTTATTCTGAGACTACAGTTCTGGATTCCCCAGTCAGAAGAAACAATAATTCTGTTACAAGAACAATTGGACGACAAAGATTTTTCTTCCTGAACACTTATGTTGCCGACCATGAAAATCACTTAAAAATTGTCCTATCACATACTGTTTCTTTTTAGATACAATCTATTTTTGTGATTTCCTGACTCTGTCCAACACTATAGCAATTCATGTTTTCCAAGTACTCTACCGCATATATATTGCCAATATGCTTCAAGTCTACAAAACCATGAAGTGCCACATGTCATTGAAAATTCATTTTCTGAATTTGCACTTGGAATTCTTCCCTGCTGATCTTGAGCACTCAGTGATGAACATGGTGCAAAGTTTTACCAGGACATTGTGACCATGGAAACCAGTACCAGGGCAACTGGAATCCATCAATGCTGGCCAACTATTGTTGGACACTGACACGAGGCATCAGATGTCGAGTACAAATGGAAATCAGCGGCAAAACATTTTTTAGGTCAGTTGAACTAACCCAATGAGTCAGGATCATTATGTGATTAAACATACTAAATTCAATCAAAGTTAATTTAATGTTTCTTCAACTTCCTAAGTGATGCTGTAAATTCAAAATTATCTTTGTGTTCATCTGAAAGTTGTCTATCATAATCCCCTTTATTCAAAAATCAAACTTGGTTGGGGGGGGGGGGGAAATTGTTATCTAGTGTAATCAAATCCCAGTTGGTACATTTCAGCAAGTTCATCTCTCATTCTTCTACACCCTTGAGTACACCATCTCTCCAGCTAAAGGGAAGATGTCATTATGCTGGAAAGATTGCAGAAAAGATTTACGAAAATGTTACTGGGACTGCCAGGCTTGAATTGTAAAGAGAGGCTGAATAAGATGGCATTTATCTCCCTCGAGTATTTGAGGCTCAGGGGTAACCTTGCAGAGGTTTATAAATTCATGAGGCCTATAGATAATGTAAATAGTCAGTCTTTTCCTGAACACACTTCAGGCAATCAAGTCCATGCTGGCCAAGCTAATCTCATTTCTCTGCATTCAGGGCATATCCCTCTATAATCTTTGCTCTCCATATAGCTGGTTTAAGTTTTTTTCCAACAGAACAATTGGCCACTTCCATATTTCATCTAGCTGCTTGTCCATACACCCACCAGTCTTTGTGGAAGAAGAAGCCCTTCCATTCCCTCTTCAATCTCTCAATGAATTTATACCCTCTAGTTTTAGATTGGCCTACTCTAGCAAAAATGCAGTGAATATTTATCTTGCTTGTACCACTCATGCATAGGTGCCTCTCCAATCCATCCCCTCTTAGGCTAGGATTTTTCTCCCTGGAACATAAGAGGCTATCTACTCCCAGGGAGAAAAGTACCAGCCTACCCAGTCTCACCATGGAGCAAGGTCCCAGTCTCTCAAGGGAGAAAACTTTCAACCTAACATACCAGGGAGAAAAGTCCCATCACCCATTCTCACCAGGGAGAAAAGTCCCATCTCCCATTCTCACCAGGGAGAAAAGTCCCATCTCCCATTCTCACCAGGGAGAAAAGTCCCATCTCCCATTCTCACCAGGGAGAAAAGTCCCATCTCCCATTCTCACCAGGGAGAAAAGTCCCATCTCCCATTCTCACCAGGGAGAAAAGTCCCAGTCTATTCAGTCTCACCAGGCTTCCATATAATTGGAGCAGTAGGTCTTCTGTTTTGTTCTTAAATGCTCATGTAATAAAGGCTGTGTTCCTAATTAATTAATAAAAGTATACTTTTCAGTGATTTGTCAAAAAGGCACCAAGGTCCCTCTGATCACTGACATTGTTCAGTGTCCCATCAATTAAAAAAAAACATTGCTTTTATATTTTTACAACCAAACTATATAAATAGACATTTTTATATATCATATTCAGCTGCAATTTCCACTGCCACTCTTTTCATTTCACATTTTGCACTGCCACATGCTTTAATATCATCTTGATCAATTTGATCCCTACATCCAAATTACTGAGCTAAATGGATCTCCATAGAGAAAGATACTGTGGGTGGAAAATTCTGGGAGAGAATCAATTGAATCCTATGGCAAATTTCAACAGTAAAGGAAAAAGTCTTAACATCTGGGAAGGTTTGAAGGTGGATAAATGCCATGGACCTGATGAGATGTCTTCAAGGCTGTAGAAGGCAAGGGATGAGATTTCTAACCAAATGCTTTCTGTCCACAGAAGAGTGCTGGACAATTAGAGAACTATGAATGTGGTACCTTTATCCAAAAAGATTAACAGGAATAACCCAGGTAGTTTGAACAATTCACAGGAAAAATTTTGAAAAGTACTTTGCAGTTGGAGAGGCAAGAATGGGGAGTGTGATGTTGTAAGATCCTGTCTGACTAGTATGATTGAATTTTTTATGTGATGACAAAGCTATTTATATGGGTAGTGTGGTAGATGTAATCTACATGGACCTTTATTCCTTTGACGGGTTCTACACGGTGGGCCAATGGGGACAAAATTTAAAGGGGACAAAGTTTAAAGGGGACAAAGTTTGAAGGGGACAAAGTTTAAAGGGGATATCAGGGCAAACTACTTTATTCAGGGACTGGTAGAAATGTGGAACAAGCTGCCAGCTGAATTGGTAAATGCAAGCTCAATTTTGACATCTAATAAAAATTTGGACAGGTAAATGGATGAGCAGAATGTGGAGGGCTAAGTTCCAGGTGCAGGTCAGTGGGATGAGGCAGAAAGAAGTTACAAACATTAAAGTATCTCTATGGATGTGATTCTAGACTGGATTCTTCTTTGGCTTGGCTTCGCGGACGAAGATTTATGGAGGGGGTAAAAAGTCCACGTCAGCTGCAGGCTCGTTTGTGGCTGACCAGTCCGATGCGGGACAGGCAGACACGATTGCAGCGGTTGCAAGGGAAAATTGGTTGGTTGGGGTTGGGTGTTGGGTTTTTCCTCCTTTGCCTTTTGTCAGTGAGGTGGGCTCTGCGGTCTTCTTCAAAGGAGGCTGCTGCCCGCCAAACTGTGAGGCGCCAAGATGCACGGTTTGAGGCGTTATCAGCCCACTGGCGGTGGTCAATGTGGCAGGCACCAAGAGATTTCTTTAGGCAGTCCTTGTACCTTTTCTTTGGTGCACCTCTGTCACGGTGGCCAGTGGAGAGCTCGCCATATAATACGACTGGATACTTAATTCACAAATGACATGAAAATTATTGCTGTTGCAGATGACGAGGAAGGCGATCCACAATTATAAAACAATACCCCCGAGTTTGTAAATGGGTAGAGCAAAGACAGAATAAAATTTAATTGTGAAAAATAGTAATGTTGCATTTTGGGGGTGGGGGGGGGAGGGAAATGTCTTGTTTCTGGGCCTAGACTACAAGAACAAGAAGCTAATGGTACAATTTATTGAAACATTGGTTAGGCCATAAGTAGAGAGTTGTGAGCAGTTTGGGTCACAGCAGAGGTGTCAAAACCAGAAGATGTATTTAGGGGTAAGAGATCTATAGCTTGAGGAAGAAGCAGCCCTGATTTCAAACATGGTAGTCACAGCATTTTCACTCAAAAATGGCCCATCTGTTCACAATGACATATCTGATCATTACCTCATGTACTGTCAGATTGAGGCTACTCATAAATTGGAGGAATGACACCTTGTATTCTGTCTTGACAATCTCCAAATAGACAACATCAAAATGGACCTCCAATATCTGTTAACTCCTATCCTCATCTATAACTTGTTTTAATTCCTCTGGCCCTTCCTCCATCTCCCCACCCCTTTGTTTCCTCCTATTAGTGAGCTATCTTTCTCAACCCTCTTCCCACTCCTTTCTCCTCTTCCCTGTATCCACTAATCACCTGCTAGCATGTGCTCCTTCCATTTTTTTTCTCTCTCCTCAACTTTTCTATCTGGGAATCTGCCTGTTTTCCTGATTTTCAACACACCTGGAGAATGGCTGAAGTGTTCACTGTTGCTTTTCATGGAGGCAGCAGGGTCTGCTTTTTGTCCATTAACTAGTGGCAACTTATGCCAATATATGGCAACCAAAACTGTGTTCCAACTTCATTTAATAGTCTCTTAAAAGTCATCCTATAGAAGGCCTTCTGAATGCCCAAGTTCAGTGGTTTGCCTTCATTCTTCTCATTTAAATATGAAAACTTTCTGTGAGCTTTTTCTTTCATTGAAACCATGAAAACTCTGTCTAACACTATAGCAATTGCTGTTTTCCAAGTACCCTACCATATACATAGAACACAGAGCATGGAAATCTACACCACATTTTTTTGGGCCTTCGGTCCTTAGTATTATGCCAACCTAATAATCTCCAATCGCCGAGAATTTCCCTGCTGCATAAACCTCCACTTTTCTCAGTTCCAGCTACCTGTTTAATAATCTCTGAAAATATCCTATTGCGCCTGCCTCCACCATCATTGCTAGCACTCACCACAGAGTAGCTCTTACATGCCACCCTGTACTTCCAAGTACCTTAAAATTATGACTCCTCAAGTTTGCCATTTCAGCCCTGAGAAACTGCCTCTGACCTTCCACATGATCAATGCCTCTCATCATCTAATAGACATCTATCAGGATCACCCCTCATTCTCCCCATTGCTCCAAATTCCAGTATTTTCCCTGTTAATAATGCTGTCAACTATTTTCTAGTTTCTTTTTCATCTTCTTCCTTTCATTCTACCAATTTATGAGAACCATTCTAGAATCTAATTGGAATTCCCATAATTATCAAGTTTAGAAAGTGTAGAAAAGGGTTATGGAGAAGTGATCATTGAGAATATAATTATTCCCACATATTACAGGCCTAATAGTGCAACAATGATCATTTTACGGTTGATTATTTTTTGTGGATTTCTCTTAATCCAGTCAATCTGTCTGTCAGGACCACAAAATAAACAATTGATCAGCAAACTTCAAGACCTGGGAGTAAAAACCCCACAGTGTAATTGGATCATGGGTTTCCTCACCTCCACAATCAGTGAAAATTGGTAAGAACTTCTGCACAACCTCCATCAGTACTGGAGAACTACAGGGCTGTGTAATGAGCCCCTGCTCTGGTCACTTTACACCTACAACTGTGTAGCTCGGTACGACAATAACACCATCTACAAATTTCCTGATGATACCACAGTAGTGGGTTATATAAAGGAAGGGGACAAGTCAGCTTACAGGATGGAGATTAAAAACCTGGCTGAATGGTGCACCAACGACAACCTTGCACTCAATGTCACCAAAACTAAGGACCTGATTATTGACTTCAGGAAAGGAAAGCCAGAGGTCTACAATTGGGGGATCATTGTGGGGGGGGGGGGGGGGCAGAAGTGGAGGGAGTAAGCACACTTAGGTTCTTGGGAGTCACTATCTCGGAGGACCTTTCCTGGACCCAACACACCAACGGCATCGTGAAGAAAGCACATCAACACCTCTACTTCCTCAGGAGTTTGCAGAGGTTTGGGATGACATCATAAACCCTGGTAAACTTTGACAGATGTGTGGTGGAAAGTGTGCTGACCAGCTGCATCACAGTCTGGTATGGGAACACCAATTCCCCTGAACGTAAAGCCCTCCAAAATGTAGTAGTCACAGCCCAGGACATTGTAGGTAAAACCTTCCCCAATATTGACTATATCTACAGAGAATGCTGTTGTCAGAGGGCAACAGCGATCATCAAAGACTCTCACCACCCAGCACATGCTCTGTTCTCGCTGTTGCCATCAGAAAAGAGATATAGGTGCCACAAGACTTTCACCACAAGATTCAGTAACAGCTAATTTACCCCCTACCATCAGACTCTTCAATAATGAACTCAATCAGGGGTATATTGAAGGACTCTTACGTGCACTTTATTGACTTTCCTTGCTCTCTCTGCATTGCAATCAGTTGCTTACGCTTGTTATCTTGGAGAAACCACTTAACAGCAAGTGAACCAGATGCCAAGATAGGAGACCTGCTGTGGAAAACGCAGGAAATTGACCTGCATCCAACACAGCTTTTTAATCTGAGCTGGTGGCATCACTGATGATGTCACTTCCTGTCCATGAGACAGAAGCAGTGATGTATCAAGTCCAGCCTGCAAGCCTGGAGGGGTCAGTCTTGCACTAGGTGCCACAGTATGTACATAGACTTCCCTGCATATACATCAACCTAACAATGTGTACAGCGATTCCACATGTATAGAATACCTCGCTATAATCTATTTACAATTCTTTTGATTGTTTACATGTTCACATTCTGTACAGTTTATTTTTTTCCACTACCAGTTAGTGGTAATCCTTCTGCACCAGCAGGAAAAGGGAAGCTCTTGTGTGTGAATGTCATGTATGTACTCTAACAATAAATCTGAACTGAGGGTACGGATGACACAGGACATTTAATCATCCATATGATACTAAATGTGACGATTATAGTTCCTGTTAACTGTTAAGATACTTTTTTTTAAATGATTCTGACTGTTGCATATTGCAACTCCATCTGACTTGAAAAAGTAATATTACAGCAGAAGACACCTCAGAGTTCATTTTTAAATGGGATTGGGAGAGAAATGGTTAAAAACAAAACTATGCAAGGGCATGGCTGTGGAGAAGACTGTTTAAAGCTTGGAAATGCCAAGGGCCCCCAGGAGATAACTGACATAAATGGTGTAACATTGCAAAATGCGGTGGAACAACAATAACACTGTTCAATACTTGTCTAAACGCTTAGTGAGAGTTACACTACTCGTTGCGACAAATTAATATCCTTGCCACAAATTCCATTTTGAATGAATCCAATATGTTATTTACATGAGCTTCTGTGATAGATTGGTGCTGAAGGCAGTTTCTTCCACTTTCCATTTGTCATCAGTTCTTTGCTCTCCAGTGAAGCAACGAATTTCCAGACGTTAACCCATGCATGTTGATGTCTAACACCTCCACCCATGTCTTGTAGGTGACCATCTCTGTTGAGTGTCACATCCACATTCATTGTGACTAGGCCTATAGATCCAAATGCCTTCTCACTGAACCAGTGGTACTCAACCTTTTTCTTAAAGTCCCTGTGCCATCGGTGCTCTGTGTTAAGTAAAGGATTGCTTAAGGTGGGATGGAATTGGGAAGAGAAGATTAAGAATCACTGCTCTAGACTCAATTGTTTCTGAAATATTTTGCTTGAGAAAAATTGTCATTGGCCCATTTCCTTTGGAGTTATGAAACCATGCACATAATGAGTCAATGAGGTACGATTAAAATAGTGGTCTTCAAACTTTTTATTTCCACCCATATCCCACCTTACTAATCACAGAGCACCTATGGCATAGGGATTACTTAAAGTGGGATGTGAGTGGAAAGAAAAAGGTTGAGAACCATTGCACTGAACAGTTTGTACAGCTAATCATTTAAGGTCTAAGAGATTTTGAATGACCTGTGTATCCACGGCCTCATGCAATGCCAAACAGAGGCTACCCACACAATGGAGGAACAACACCATAGACCATCACCATTCAGGTCATGCCCTCTTCCCATTGTTACCATCAGGAAGGAGATATAGAAGCCTGAAGATGAACACCCAACAGCACAGAAACAGCTTATTCCCCTCTGTTATCAGGTTTCTAAATGGACAATGAATCACAGATACAACCTCACTTTCTCTCTTCTTTTGCACAATTTTATTTTTAAATGTAGTGTATTTATGGAAATGTAATTTATAGCAATTTTGTACCTGTAACACACAATAACGCTGCTGCAAAACAACATTGTTCAATGTGCCAGATCAGATATTATTTGTTGTCATGTAATAAAACAGAAATGTAATATTATACAAAATTGCTTTTGGTCTATCATTAGGCAGATAAAGATTCACCATTAGCATTGCCTGGCACCCCTTACAGTCAGAGAAAGAAAAGCAAAAGAGAGACCCCAGAGCAACCAATTGTTCGTAAATTCACTTCCGGCACTCCCGCAACCTCCGCAGCCGCACAAGGCTCCAGTTCAGATCAAACCATCAGCAACCTGAGCCTAGATTGAAACCTCCAACATGACGAGGAAGCCTTCAGCACCTAAGGCCCTTTGGGAGCCCTTCTTACCTCAGCATCATCTTGTAACTTGATTTCCCTATTTGGTTCTCAGAAGTCAGTCTCCTGTAGTCTGTGTGGAATCCTCATTAGCAAGTCACTGAAAGCTCATTGCCTGTGTGTGTCTTTCAGCTGTAAAACCCATTGCTGGTCCACAACCATGGTCACTGTCCTTAGGGTTGTCTTGTCTGCTTCTCCTTCCAAATGGGAAGTCTTTCTCCCCATTATTGGTGCCCTACGCCAGTCCACTGCTCCCCAGAATCTCCAAATCTTTGAGGCTGCCACTGAACCCAGGTGCCGCCATCTTGGACCCAGACCCTGTGGTCGAAAGACTTTAAATTAAATACCATGAGCTCCTTTAATAGGCCATTTAAAGCCAGTAGGGAGCCATGGGCAGAAGAACGGGGTGGCACAAACCTACAGGGGAGCACTGTGTCCTCTGTCTCTGCTCTCCCTGGGTCCACACCTGTGGCAGCACTGATGTTACACAAGTTCCGGCAGTACTGCCATGATTTTTTTTTTTTGCCTGTTTTTTTTTTATGACCATAAACTCATCATCGTCATCCTATGACCTCGGTTCAATTCTGACCTCTAAAAACACAATGCTGGAGAAAACTATATAAAGAACGTACTTTATATAGTAAAGATACATAACCAACATGTCAGGCTTGATCCCTTCATTAAGATATAAGCAAAATATAGGCAAGTGCCCAAAATGGAGGGGAAGGGCAGAGAGAGGAGCACGGTCCCACAGGCAGGAGGTAATAGGTGGATAAGGGAGGGAGGGCACACTAGCAAACAAGGGACCAACAAGCCCTTTTCCTTGTTTATTGACATGCCCTCCCTCCCTTATCCTGGTTTTGGGATTCTGCTTCTTCCCCTGCTCCACCCCCTACTATTTTATTAAGGCACTGTAGCGTGAATAAAAGGCTCTCACGACTGGAGGAAGAATAAACGCTTTTATTATCTTATAACTAAGGGTAGGGTCTCACAGTCTTCAGAAGGGTTCTGGGTTTAGGTGGGAAACCAGGGTTATAAGTGAGCAGATGGGGGTGGTAGGGAGGCAGGGCCAGCCATCAGCACCACACACTACCAGTGAATCCTGGTTCATGCAGACGCCAGCCTACATTTTGCTCACACCTTGATGAAGGGCTCAAGCCCAAAATGTTGGTTACGTATCATTGTTATATGAAGTGCACTCTGACCTCTGGTGGCTGTGTGGAGCTTTTATTTGTGACTGTGTGGGTTTCCCCAGATGGTTTATTTTCCTATCACGTCCCAAAGGGGCATGCTAGTTTGGAAATGTATTGGCCAATTTAAATTATTCCTGGGCACTCAGTAGTCAATGCGGGGAGGGTGGGGGGGGGGGGGGTGGAGGGGGTTGGTCACAGTTATGCAATCAGGAACATGATTCAGAGTCCAGAAAACTGCTTCTCTAATTATCCACTGATTCTGCTTGCTGGCTCCCCGTATTGAACAGCACGATTTTAAAAAGTGAATTAAAATTCACATGCAAGTGTTAGGACTGGGTTATGGGTTACATGTGAGAGACAGTGGGTCATAAAGCAGAAAGGCAAGATAAATCAAGAAGTTATGGTAGGTCAAAACAAGTTCCTATATCAATCGTTTATGACAACTAGGTCAAAGGGAAGAAGGACTAAGAGAGGCAATAGGCTAAATTTATTTCCCTTATAATGCCAATTTATTACTTTATGGGAAATGGAAAGCTGAGCCAAATGGGTCATTTTCAGATTGGCGAGCTGAAACTAATGGCTTGTGGCAGGAATCAGAGTTCTCACTTGAACTCTTTACCATATTCATGGAGGACATAGAATAAATTACCAAATATATTGCAGTCAAGTTTGCTGATGAAGCAAAGATTGGTGAGAAAGCTCGGCATGAGGCGGATACAGAGTCTCTCGGCATGTGGATAGGCAAAGTGACGGGGAAGCATGATAGCCTGATGAAAGTCAGTTTGCAGATACAGGAACCGATGAGGAAAGGGAATAAATGTTGGCCTTCATTGCCAAGGGAATGGAGTAAAAATGTTGCTCACAAGATTCAGAACGGAAGTAGGGCAATTGGCCCATCAAGTCTACTCCGCCATTCTATCATGAGCTGATCCATTGTCCCATTCCCCGGCCTTCTCCCCGTAACCTTGACTATTCAAATATCTGCCAATGTCTGCCTTAACTATACAAGGCAGATGCACGCAATAGATCAATACTCTACAGGGTGTTGGTGAGACTATGCCTCGAAGGATACGTATAGTTTTCTTATTCAGTGGGAGAGATCAGAGAAGGTTTACTGGGATAAATACCAGGTTGAAGGAGTTGTATGAAACAGAAAGGTTATCCTGGTTGACCCAATGCTCCGTGGAGCTTGAAATAGTGATTTGTGATTTAATATCATATCAATAATAATAATATATAATCTAAAATGGAATTAATGTAATACAAATAGAAGTGCTGTAAGAGCTCAGTCTGTCAAACACCATTGGTTGAAATAGAAACCAGTTTACATTCTGGGTCAGAACTCAGGGAAGATTGGAACTTCAACCACGGCTTCTGCAGATTTTTGTGATATACTTCGGAAGAGTGGAAGGAGTCAGTTCATCTGGGATGTGAAAGCAGACTCTCTTATGAGAGTCTCGATCATTTGAAGTTCATCCTCAATCCCCTGCCGCTTTGGCAGCAATATTGCCTTCAGCTAGACAGCCTGCAATCCTTGTATTCTATGTCAAGCTCCAGTCTCCGGTGAAGCATTGGGAAGGAGCATTAGGAGTTTTTACACCAGTGACTAATTTTTGATGTAGTATGCCTATCTTCATTTATGCATTCAGTTTGGAATGTCATGTGGTTGTTTTCATTCATACATTGCAGCCAAATGAATGCTAAGGCAGTGACAGGAGGGAATGTCACATGTATACCTGCCAGTGCATGAGGAATTGGAGTCCTAACTATTGGCATGACATTTGGTTGAGATCTTCCTGGGTAAAAATGTCAACTACTGGAAGACATGTTATTAAGGTGTGGGGAAGTTTAAGGGAAATGTTTGGGGCAATTTCTTTTACACGGAGAGTCATAGGTACCTGGAATAGGCTGCGAGGAGTAATGGTGAAGACAGGTACAATAATAAGATTTAAGAGGCTTCTGGAATGGCACATGAATGTGAAAAGGATTTTTTTTGGGGGGTGGGGGGAAATACAGATCATGTGCAAGCTGCAGAGATTTTGTTTACTCTGGGCACTGTGTTCGATGTAGTCATTTGGGCCAAGAGCCTTTTCCTTTTGCTCTTGTTCCTTAGTTTCTCACTATGTTTCTCATTGTCCTTCATGGTGGCCATGATCCACATGATGTAGGGCAGGGATGCTGGTAGGGTGATCATTCCAAAGGTCAAAGGTTACTACACACACACACACACACACTGTGCTTGCATTTGTTGCTTTTGCAATACTGTTTAAATTAAATGGTATTGCAAAAACAACAAATGCAAACAGACTATATATTAGTTACCTATGACCATGTCATCATTTGGAATGGCAAACCTAGATGCAGGTGAAAAGGGCAGGTCAATGAGTTTCCAATTCAGGAAGAACAAACTGTTTCTTTCTCCTGTTATAGAAATGTATAATCACTTCAGGGAAAGGATATTCTCTGTGTCTGTAGTTTCAAGAACAAAAGCAAGAGAACATAGGTTAAGAGTGAAAGGTGAAATGTGTAAGGGGAACTTCTTCATTCAAAAGGTGGTGAAAATGTGGAATGAGCAGCCAGGGGTAGTGATAGATATGGGTTTGATTTCAACAGTTAAGAGAAAATTGGATAGGTACATAGATGGGTGGGGATGGAGGGTTATTGTCTGGTTGTACATCAGTGGACTAAGCAGAATAATAATTTGGCATAAGATGGAATGAAGGGCCTGTTTCTATACAGTAGTGTTTTATAGTTCTCTGGTGGTTTCTATAGCAGAGGGTGAACAGCCAGCTGTCATGGTCCATATTGGTACTAACAATATAGGGGACAAAAATGGGATGTGGACCTACCAGATGAATTTAGGGAGCTAGGAAATAAATTAGAGAGTAGAACCTCAAGGGTAATACTCTCTGGATTATTACCGGTGCCACAAGGTAGCCAGAGTAGAAATAATAGGATAGTTAGATTGAATATATGGCTTGAACAGTGGTGTAGGAGGGAAGGTTTCAGATTCTTGGGACATTGGAATTAGTTCTGGGGCAGATGGGACCGGTTCAAGCAGAACAGTCTGGATCTGGGCAGGGCCGGGACCAATGTCCTAGGGAGTTTGTTTGCTAGTGCAGTTGGGGAAGGTTTAAACTAATTTGGTAGGGGGATGGGAATAAGTGCAGAGAGACGGAAGGGTGTAATATGAGGGTGGAAGCAAAAGATAGCAAGGTAAAAAGCAAAAGTGGCCGGCAGATAAATCCAGACCACTTTTCAACATAATGGAAAAAGGGATAAGAGTGTGGCAAAAGCAAACCTGAAGGCTTTGTCTCAATGCAAGGATCATTCACAACAAAGTGGATGAATTGAATGCAGAGATAGCTATTAATAGCTATCATATAGTCAGGATCATGGAGACATGGCTTTAGGGGGACTGAGACTGGGAGCTCAACATTCAGGGATATTCGGTATTCATGAGGGATAGACAGAAAAGAAAAGGAGGTGGGGTGGTGTTGTTGGTTAGAGAGGAGGTAAACACAATAGAGAGGAAGGACATTAGACTGGAGGATGTGGAATCAATATGGGTAGAGCTGAGAAACACTAAGGAACAGAAGACGCTAGTGGGAGTTGTGTACAGGCCACCTAAGAGTAGCAGTGAGGTTAGGGATGGCAATGGAAATGTGTGCAACAATGGTACAGCAGTTATAATGGGTGACTTTAATCTACATGTAGATTGGGAGAACCAAATTGGTAAGGGTAATGATCAAGAGGATTTCTTAGAATGTATGTGAGATTCTTTTCTAAACCAGCATGTCGACAAACTAATGAGGGAACAGGACATTCTAGACTGGGTATTTAGTAATGGGGAAGGGTTAATTCTCAATATTGTGGTGAAAATCCCCTTGGGCAAGAGTGACCACAATACGGTAGAATTTTTCATTAAGATTGAAAGTGACAGAGTTAATTCAAATACAATGGTTCTGAACTTGAAGAAAGATAACTTTGATGGTATGAGACATGAATTGGCTAAGATAGATTGGCAAATGATACTTAAAGGACTAACGGTGGAAATGGAATGGCAATCATTTAAAGGTAGCTTGGAGGAAATACAGCAATTGTACATCCCAGTTTGGAAAAATAATAAATCAAGGAAGGTGGTGCATCCATGGCTAACAAGAGAAATCAGGGAGAGTATCAAATCCAAAGAAGCAGCATATAAATTAGCCAGGAAAAAAAAACAGTATTCCTGAGGACTGGGAGAAATTCAGAGTTCAACAGAGGAGGACAAAAAGATTAATTAGGAAAGGCAAAAATGATTATGAGAGAAAGCTGGAAGGGAACATAAAAAAGTGACTGTAAAAGCTTTTATAGATATGTAAAGAGAAAAAAATTAGTTGAGACAAATGCGAGTCCATTACAGTCAGAAACAGGTAAATTGATCATGGGGAACAAGGACATGGCAAACCAATTGAATAACTACTTTAGTTCTGTCTTCACTAAGGAAAACATAAATAATCTTCAGGAAATAGTAGAGGACCGAGGATTTAATTTGAGGGAAGGACTGAAGGAAATAAGTGTAAGTCGAGAGGTTGTGTTAGGTAAAATTGAAGGGATTAAAGACAGATAAAGGGTCAAATAGTCTGCATCCAAGAATGCTTAAGGAAGAAATAGTGGATACAATTTTTCAAAATGCATTAGATTCTGGATTAGTTCCTGAGGATTGGAGGGTGGCAAACATAATCCCACTTTTTAAGAAGAGAGGGAGAGAGAAAATGGGAAATGGTTAGCCTAACATCAGTAATGGGAAAAATGCTAGAGTCAGTTATTAATGGTGCGAACGCAATACATTTGGAAAGTAGGATTATCAGCGGACAGAGTCAGCATGGTTTTATGAAGAGAAAATCATGTCTGACGAATCTAAAAGGATTTTTTGAGGATGTAACTAGTAGAGTGGATAAAGAAGAAGCAGTGAATGTGGTATATCTGGACTTTCAGAAGGCTTTTGATATGGTTCCACACAAGAGATTAGTGTACAAACAGTATAGGTGATATGGTATTGAAGTGGATAGAGAACTGGTTGACAGATAGGAAGCTAAGAGTAAGAATAAATGGGTTTTTTTCAGAATGGCAGGCAATGATGAGTGGGGACCGCAAGGCTCAGTGCTAGGACCACAGTTATTTACAAAATATAATATAAAATATATAATATATAATATATAACATCGAATTCATGCTGCTGAAGACCCAACTGCACTGGGTGGGTCACGTCTCCAGAATGGAGGACCATCGCCTTCCCAAGATCGTGTTCTATGGTGAGCTCTCCACTGGCCACCGAGACAGAGGTGCACCAAAGAAGAGGTACAAGGACTGCTTAAAGAAATCTCTTGGTGCCTGCCACATTGACCACCGCCAGTGGGCTGATATCGCCTCCAACCGTGCATCTTTGCGCCTCACACTTTGGCGGGCAGCAACCTCCTTTGAAAAAGGACACCTCACTGACAAAAGACAAAGGAGGAAAACCCAACACCCAACCCCAACCAACCAATTTTCCCTTGCAACCGCTGCAACCGTGCCTGCCTGTCCCACATCGGACTTGTCAGTCACCAATGAGCCTGCAGCAGACATGGACATACCCCTCCATAAATCTTCATCCATGAAGCCAAGCCAAAGAAAGAAAGAAGAATAACAATGGCTTAGAAGAGGGAATAGAAAGCAGCATCTCCAAGTTTGCAGATGACACCAAGCTGGGTGTTAGGGTTAGCTGTGTAGAGGATGCTAAGAGGATGCAGGGTGACTTGGACAAGTTAGGTGTGTGGGCCAATGCATGGCAGATGCAATATAATGTGGAGAAATGTGAGGTTATCCACTTGGGAGGCAAGAACGGGAGAGAAGACTATTACCTAAATGGTGTCCGATTAGGAAAAGGAGAGATGCAATGAGACCTGGGTGTCGCTGTTCACCGATCATTAAAAGTAGGCATGCAGGTACATCAGGCAGTGAGGAAAGCAAATGGTATGTTGGCATTCATGGCAAGAAGATTCGAGTACAGGAGCAGAAAGGTTCTACTGCAGCTGTACAGGGCCTTGGTGAGACCACACCTGGAGTATTGTGTACAGTTTTGGTCTCCTTATCTGAGGAAAGGCATCCTCGCCATGGAGTGGGTGCAGAGAAGGTTCACTAGGTTCACAAGATTGATACCAGGGATGGCAGAATTTACATATGAAGAAAGGCTGGATCGACTAGGCTTATACTTGCTGGAATTTAGAAGATTGAGGGGGGATCTTATAGAAACGTATAAAATTCTTAAGGGATTGGACAGGTTAGATACAGGAAGGTTGTTCCCAATGTTGGGAACCAGGGATCACAGTTTAAGGATAAAGGGGAAATCTTTTAGGACTGAGATGAGAAAAAAAAAATTCTTTCAGAGAGTGGTGAATCTGTGGAATTCTTTGCCACAGGAAGTAGTTGAAGCTGGTTCCTTATCTGTATTTAAGAGGGAGTTAGATTTGGCCCTTGTGGCTAAGGGGATCAGGGGGTATGGGGAGAAGGCAGGTACTGGGTACAGAGTAGACGATAGGCCATGATCAAAATGAATGGCAGTGTAGGCTTGAAGGGCCAAATGGCCTCCTCCTGCACCTATTTTTGGTGTTTCTATGTGTCTATGAAATAGTCTGCTCTTGTTGAATTGGAACCACAGTGAACTGCCCTACTCATGAACAGATGGCAGCCTGCAAGGTGTTGCTTTTATCGACAGTTTCATTCGGGAAGGAATCTCATTACTGGAAGTTCATTTCTTCAAGTCATTTTGACAACCATCAGCATGGCCATCTTTATCCTGCTCTGAAGTTGTAGAGGTGGTTATGGCCTTGGGCTGATTTCAATGTAGATTTCCTTGGAGAGGTGCAGGTGTCTCCATCAGATTATTCCTTGTCGGGGTTCAGCAGGAGATTTGCTGCTTAAATCTAATATATGAGAAGTAAGCGAGGAAAAAAAACAGAAATAGGGGTGGCACAGTTAGTGTAGTGGTTAGTGCAAGACGGTTACAATACCAGCGACTAGGGTTCGAACCCAGCGGTGTCTGTAAGGAACTCCGCTTATCTGTGTGGGTTTCCTCCAGGTGCGTCAGTTTCCTCCCACCCTTCAAAATCCCGGGGGTTGTATGTTAACTGGGTATAATTGGGCGTTGTGGGCTCGTGCTCTGGAAAGGGTTGTTACTGTCTAAAAAAAAAACGTAATTTCTACCCTCTTATGGCAAGGGGAATTCCTACCAAGGTCTGGTGATAATTGGTGAAGGTAACTTTTGACAAAGGAACAATACAGCACAGTACAGGCCCTTCGACTCTCAATGATGTGCTAACCCATATATTCCTTCCTACCCCATAACCATCAGAATCAGAATCAAGTCATGAAATTCTGTTTTGCAGCAGCATCGTTGTGCAAACGTTCGTCTTATAGCCATCTTACGATATTAAAAAATAAAATAAAAACAATAATATTGCGTGAAGAGTAAGGCCCTGTCTTTGGTTCATTGATTATTCAGACAGCGGGGAAGAAGCTGTCCTTGAGCTGCTCCTGTATCTGTGCAAAGTGAAGGGGGCATGGACTGGGTCTTTGGAGATAGAGGCTGCTTTTTTTAAGACACCTCATGTAGATATCATCAATGGAGTGAAGTCTAATGCCTGTGATGTCACAGGCCACGTTAATAACTCTCTGGAGTTTATTTCTGTCCTGAGAGTAGGTGCCTCCATACCAGGCAGTGATGCAACCAGCCAGAATGCTCTCCGTGGTACACCTGTAGAACCTTACGAGAGTCTTCTGTAACATACTGAACCACCTCAGTCACCTCACAAAATATTAGCTGCTGGTGAGCCTTCTTTGGGATTGCATCAACATAGAGGTTCCAGGACAGATCCTCGAGATGTTGACACCCAAGAATTTGAAGTTCTTGCCCCTCTCCACCATTGATCTCTCAAGGACTGGGTCGTGTGCCCTCAACTTCCTCCTGAAGTCTACGATCATCTCCTTGGATTTTGTAATGTTGAGCACAAGATTGTTGTCATTACACCATTCAACGAGCTGATCTATCTCCCTTCTGTACACTTCCTCATTGCCATTTGTGACTCTGCCAACAACTGGTGTCATCGGCAAACTTGTAGATGGCACTGGAATTGTGCCTGGCCACGCAGTCGTGGGTGTATAGCAAGCAGAGCAGTGAGCTAAACACGCATCTTTGGCGTGCGCCTGTGTTGATGATCAGTGAGGAGGAGATCTTGTTTACAATTCGTATTGCGACAGATAATGTTATATTTTATATTGTCTGACAAAAGACAAAGGAGGAAAAACCCAACACCCAACCCCAACCCACCAATTTTCCCCTGCAACCGCTGCAACCGTGTCTGCCTGTCCCGCATCGGACTTGTCAGCCACAAACGAGCCTGCAGCTGACGTGGACATTTACCCCCTCCATAAATCTTCGTCCGTGAAGCCAAGCCAAAGAAGAAAGAATATAGATATGTTTTAAAGGAGATGAATTGTGGGGTATTTTTTAGTGTAGTTCACAAGAAAACACACACACTTCACAACATGCGTCACATTTAAAATGCCAGAGCTCTGCTCAAGCCAGACAGTCCAGGCTCCCAGTGCCTTTGTAAAGATAATGGAAACTGCTTTGCCGAAGGAATTGACAAGTAGGTGTTAATTGGATATGCTGTGGAGTAATGGATTATTGTTTTGGAAAGTAACAAATGGACAGACTCAGAAGATTGGGTCCAGTGCTGCAGTCTGTCTGTTCTAAGAAGGTCATGTGGTTTTCTCTGAGAGAGAGAGAGAGAGAGAGAGAGAATTCAGTTCTACAGTTCAGCATCAGCAGCTGGGACTGGAACAGGACAAGCTGGCAAGCTTGTGGAAATACCCTATTTTGAAGACGGGTTGTGAGTTCTTAGTTCAGCCTGTTCATAGCCCTTGTGGCCCATACAAGAGGAGATGGCTGGCTGTATAATGTTTTGCCTGAGATAAGGGAAACAGAAAAGGAACTCCGTGGTTGCATGAAAGAAAAAGGTTATCATCTGGAAAACCCTGATGGGGCAGGTTTCTTTGGCAAGATACTGAAGTGGCTGATGAGAAGGAATCAGTTTGTGTCCAACGAGCAACAAATCTCTCTCTTTGAAAACTGAAAAGAACCTTCCTGAGCGTTAACCATTTAACTTTCAAGCATCAAAGCCTGGTGAAGATCCATAAATGATCAATTCTGTGCACAGTATAAGAACTGCCTGATACCGGTGAACTTGGAGGAGTGAGAAGTGAGATTGGACTGTGAATCAAAGAACTTTTCTGAACATATACACATTACATACATGTGCACTTAGGATTAGAAGGGGGTTAAGTTGTTAATAGCAAGTTAAAGTTTGATCCTGTTTTTATCTTCAAAGATCATTAAAAGCAACTTTTGTTGAAGTAACCATTTGACTTGGTGAATATCTATTGCTGCTGGGTTTTGAGGTCCTCTGGGTCCGTCACAGTAGTACGATGGTCTTCTGATGAGGAAGTCAAGGATTCAGTTGCAGAGTGGTGTACAGAGGCCTAGAGTTCATAACTTTTTGGCAAGCACTGAGGGTATAATGGTATTGAAGGGCAAGCTGTTGTCCATGAAGAGCAGCCTAAGAAGTGTATAAATTGCTGTTTTCGAGGTGATGTACAGCTGAGTGAAATGCCAGCGATATTGCATTTGCTGTGGAGTGATTGTGACAATAGGTGAATTACAGCGGGTCCAGATCTTTACTTAAGTACATGTTAATTCTGACCAACACCAGTCTCACAAAGCATTTCATCACAGTAGAAGTTAGTGCTACTGGAGGGTAATCATTGAGACAGCCCACACTACTCTTCTTGGGTACCGGGATGATTGATGCCCTTTTGAGAGAGTGGTTTAAAATTGCCATGAACACTCTGGCTAGTTGGTTAGCGCAGATTTTCAGTTCCTTGCCAGGTACACCGTCAAAGCCTGACACCTTGTGAGGATTCACCCTCTTGAATGATATTCTGATGTCACCCTCAGAGACAGATATCACAGGGTCCTCAGCATTTTCAGAGATTCTGGTAGGCATTGTTTGGTTTTTCTTCTCAAAGTGGACATAGAAGGTGTTCAGATCATTGGGTAGTGAAGCACTTTAATAGCTGGTATGTATCTGTCTCTAGCTTCCTCCAGAATTGCCACTTTGCTTCAGAGATGGCCATCCACAGGTCATACCTGGACCTTGTAAAGATCTCCATCCCTGGCCTTAAACATCCTTGTTCTTGCCCTCAGCAGGTTACGGATTCTCTGATTCATCTAGGGCTTCTGGTTGGGGAAGACCCAGTGTTTGCACATGGGCACACACTCATCCAGACGTCTAGTTGAATTCCGTGACACCTGTGGCATATTCATTCAAGTCTATGGATGAGTTCTTGAATATGTTCCAGTCCACCCATTCAAAGCAGTCCTGCAGA
Organism: Narcine bancroftii; assembly: GCF_036971445.1. NCBI lineage: Eukaryota > Metazoa > Chordata > Chondrichthyes > Torpediniformes > Narcinidae > Narcine > Narcine bancroftii. The sequence goes on from NC_091475.1 coordinate 196,007,931, forward strand.
TACTCCTCCACCTCCCTCAACCACATCTTTTCCATCTTCACCTCTGGTACTGTGGTCTTCGGTCTATGCTTGTACGCTGGGAGTAGAAGTAAAGCCAGGTGATCAGACTTGCCAAAGTGCGGTTGTGGTATTGCTTAATATGTGTTTATCATGGTGGTGTAGCAGTGATTGAATATTTGGTCTGATGGGCCTAGAGGACCCCAAAACCCAGCAGCAATAGAAATTCACCAATGTATATGGTTACTTAAACAAAAGTTGCTTTTAATTATCTTTAGTGTGAAAACAGGATCAAACTTTAACTTATTACTATTAACTTACTTAACCTAACTTAACCCCCTTCTAATTCTAAGGCCACATGCATGTAATGTATGTGTAAGTTCAGAAAAGTTCTTTGATTTACAGACTTATCTCACTTCTCACTCTTCTAAGTTTACTGGTTGCAGGCAATTCTTATCCTGTATACAGAATTTAACATTTATGAATTTCACCAGGCTTTGGTGTGTGAAAGGTAAATGGTTACTGCTCAGGAAGGTTCTTGTCAGTTTTCAGAGAGAGAGAGAGAGAGATTTGTTGCTCGTTGGACACAAACTGATTCCTTCCAATCAGCCACTTCAGTGTCTTGCTGAAAAAAATTGCCACATCAGGGTTTTCCAGATGATAATTTCTTTCTTTCAGGTCACCACAGAGTTCCTTTTTCTGTTTCCCTTATCTCAGGCAAAACATTATACAGTCTCTTGTATGGACCACAAGGACTTTGAACAGACTGAGCTAAGAACTCACAACCCATCTTCAAAATGGGGTTTTTCCACAAGCTTGTCAGATTGTCCTGTTCCAGTCCCAGCTGCTGCTGCTGAACTGTAGAACTGAATTCTCTCTCTCTCTCTCTCTCTCTCTCTCTCTCTCTCTCTTTCTCTCAGAAAAAAACACATGACCCTCTTAGAACAGCAAACTGCATTCAGACAGATTGTGGTACCAGGCCCACAAGTCGCTCCGTCCAACGAAGATTGGCGATTCCACTGATTATGCCAATTCCAAGCAATCTTTAGGACCTCCATGCTGTCGGTTAAGTTTGATTTTATGTTTCTCATTTTTTGTTTGATTTTTAGAAATTCTGAATGGGAATATTTGATTATTCCTGAGTCATCGCTGGAAGGCACTATTTATTTTACTTTCATCAATGTGCCTGTACAAGAGTCTCTTAAATGCCTCCAAAGTTTTAGCCTCCACCAGGATCCCTGGCAAGACATTCCAGGCACCCACAACTCTCTGTACAAAAAAAAACTTACCCTTGATCTCTCCCCTAAACTTCCCTCCCTTCACTTTGTACATATTTCCTCTGGTGTTTGCTGATCCTGCCCTAAGAAACAGGTGCTAGTTGTCACCCTCTCTGTGCCTCTCATGATCTTGTAGACCACTATCAAGTTTCCTCTCATCCTTCTACACTCCAAAGAAAAAAAGTCCCAGCTCTGCTAAGCCTCATAAGACTTGTTTCCCAATCCAGACAACATCCTGGTCAATCTCCTCTGCACCGTCTCCATAGCTTCCACATCCTTCCTAAAATGAGGTGACCAGAAATGAACACAATACTCTAAGTGTGGTCTTACCAGAGATTACAACTTGACTTCTCAAATTCTGAATTCAATCCCCCTATTAATGAAGTCCAGCATCCCATCGGTCTTCTTAACTACCCTATCAACCAGTGTGATGACCTTGAGGGATGTTTATCCACACTGTTAAGTAACCAACTATTAACCCTGTACTTAGCCTTCAAGTTTGTCCTTCCAAAATGCATCACCTCACATTTATCTGGATTGAAATCCTTCTGCCACTTTTCTGCCCATCTCTGCATCCTGTCCACATCCTCTTGTAACCTTTGACAACCCCCAGCTCCATCCACAGCTCCTCCAACCTTTGCATAATCCGCAAACTTACTCATCCATTCTTCCACCTCATCATCCAGGTCATTTATAAAAATCACAAAGAGCAGGGGTCCAAGAACAGATCCCTGCGGCACTCCCCTAGTCAGCGACCTCCAGGCAGAAAGTTTTCCTTCACACCCATTCAATTTGTAGATGTTTGAAAACTGAAATAGTATGGAAAAAAAAAACTAGGGGTTTGTAAAATCAGGGTATCTAGCTGAATAATTGGTGATGGCACCTTCAAATAATGTGACTAGGCTCACAGATTACAAATAGACCCCACGAAATGAATGCAACCAAGACTAGGTTTTGCATCCAACAAATTCAAGAGCTTTATGTTTCCAAAAAAAAGCATGTTGTATTCAGAGGTAATAAGTATTGATCTGAGTGCAGAATGAATGCAATGGGATAAATTCAAAGCAGATCTAGCTAACTCAAAGCTGGTTATCTGTGAGCCAGAAACAGCTCCAATTGTATTCTATCAGAATCTGCAAACTCGTGCCCAACCTTATAATTATCACCAAACAAGGAGACTAACACTTGTTCTTTGGAGGAATGCTGGATAAACTCAGTGAGTTGACTGACATCAATGGGAGAGTAAGAATGTCAATGTTTCAGCCCTTCTTCAAGATGGTCGATTTTGTGCAATAGCCTGAACTGCATTCACAACTCTGCAAGAAATGCTTCCAGCCATCGATGCTTCATCAATATAAATTATGGCACCCTTCAGGGCCATTCAGCATCCAAGGAGATGATTTCAAGGTTCTTCAATGCACTTCATCTTCCATCAGATTTAACAGAGTAAACTAGCTGCAGCCTATAATATAGCAAGACTGTTTCATTTTGGATCCAGCAAACATTGAGCCATGTGGTTCCTGTTTAACGGTGGCAGTGGCATCCATCCAGCTACCTGGAAAATTGCCCAGGTATATTCTGTCCACATAAGGCAGAACAAATATATTCCAGTATATGACAGGTTTATGGGCTTCTCTCAGTCATTAACTAAACAATAAATAATGTCATTGGACTATGCTATCAAACAGCACTTACCAGTATTACTTCTGGATTGCATCTAGACACCTTGGCTCCAAATCTCATTCAAACATGGGCAAAAGTCTTCATTTCCAGAGATGAGGAAACACTCATTGCCCTTAAATACAAGGAGGCAGTTGGCACTGCGTGGCAATTCCAAGCCCTAGCTTAACAGCCTAAATAGATGAAAGTCTCGATTCACAAAGTGCAAGAGCTAAACATTGCCACCACAATACACCATTGCAGGATTTTTTTTTTTGCACAAGTCCTGAAGGCCAACCATCATTAGCTCTTGGAGAAGCTCAGCAGGTAATGTAGAGTCTATAGGAAGTAGAGGGTAACCAGTGTTTTGGGTCTGACCCTTTCCTCAAGATACAGGCCCTTTGCTTCTTATGGATGTGGTGTAACACTGCTAAATCTCTCCAGCACTTCTGTGTCTTCTTTCTTTCTCTTTGGCTTGGCTTCGCGGACGAAGATTTATGGAGGGGGGTAAAAAGTCCACGTCAGCTGCAGGCTCGTTTGTGGCTGACCAGTCCGATGCGGGACAGGCAGACACGATTGCAGCGGTTGCAAGGTTAAATTGGTTGGTTGGGGTTGGGTGTTGGGTTTTTCCTCCTTTGCCTTTTGTCAGTGAGGTGGGCTCTGCGGTCTTCTTCAAAGGAGGCTGCGGCCCGCCAAACTGTGAGGCGCCAAGATGCACGGTTTGAGGCGTTATCAGCCCACTGGCGGTGGTCAATGTGGCAGGCACCAAGAGATTTCTTTAGGCAGTCCTTGTACCTTTTCTTTGGTGCACCTCTGTCTCGGTGGCCAGTGGAGAGCTCGCCATATAATACGATCTTGGGAAGGCGATGGTCCTCCATTCTGGAGACGTGACCCATCCAGCGCAGCTGGATCTTCAGCAGCGTGGACTCGATGCTGTCGACCTCTGCCATCTCGAGTACCTCGACGTTAGGGGTGTGAGCGCTCCAATGGATGTTGAGGATGGAGCGGAGACAACGCTGGTGGAAGCGTTCTAGGAGCCGTAGGTGGTGCCGGTAGAGGACCCATGATTCGGAGCCGAACAGGAGTGTGGACTGCCAAAATGTTTGGCCTGGACGTCAGCCTGAAGAAAACTGAGGTCCTCCATCAGCCAGCTCCCCACCATGACTACCAGCCCCCCAACATCTCCATCGGGCACACAAAACTCAAAACGGTCAACCAGTTTACCTATCTCGGCTGCACCATTTCATCAGATGCAAGGATCGACAATGAGATAGACAACAGACTCGCCAAGGCAAATAGCGCCTTTGGAAGACTACACAAAAGAGTCTGGAAAAACAACCAACTGAAAAACCTCACTTCTGTGTATTGCACTAGAATCACAGCATCTACAGACTATCAACTCCATCACTTCCTGTTACACTGTTGTAAAACTCTGATTTCCGAGTTTTCAGTTGCAATAATGAAGCCGTCTACAAATTTCTACAGATGGAATGGTAAGTGCTATGTGACATTTGTGTGATATTAAATCTCAAGCAATGACAAGTGAAGGTCTAATGTGTTCCTTTGTTATTCAATTGTATCACCATAATCAAATCTTGGTTAGGGAGGTCACCATTGGCAAGAAATGTTCTTGGACCAACCACATAAATACATTGACTGTGAATCACAAAAGCCTGCAGAGGCTGTGACTGTAGTAAAAGCACAGAAATGCATGCCAAAGGAGCACAGCAGGTCTCGCAGCATTCTTAGAAGGGAAAACACCTTGACCAAGGGCTTTACTTCCTATGCGCGCCGTGAGACCTGCTGAGTTCTTCCAGCAGTTCTGTATTTTTACTGAATACATTCGCTGTTTGAGTTAGGCAGGGGCTGGCCAGTCTGCAGTTACAGATTCGGCTCCTGGTTCTCAAAACCCTAGCACAAGTAGGGTGAGACAACTCAAGGTAAAGCTTCTTACCAATCACATCATTGAACAGTAATCCAAAGGATTACAGCACTGATCTGGAAACATGAAACATGGAAACAACTTAAACATAGCTAATTCATTAAATAATTCAGCCATTCAAAACTCGTATCAAAGGCAGTGATAATGCAGCACTAGCTTGTCATAGGAACTCATCTGGTTCATTAAATGCTCCATTTACCATTTTAACCATATAACCATTTACAGAGCGGAAACAGGCCATGTTTGAACAACTCCACTAGCTCAATCCTCTCGCTCTCCGCCAATATCCCTCCAACCCCCTCACCTCCAAGTACACATCCAACCTTCTCTTAAATGACAGAAGGGACCCTGCCGCAGCTATCTCATTCGGAAGAACATTCCATTCTGCCACCACTCTCTGAGTGAAGAAGCATCCTCTAATATCCCTTTGAAAGAAAACTTGATATCAATACTTGGTGACTTTGCAGTTGACATTGAACTTCTTTCAGCAAGTACAAGCTGTGAGAGAATTTTAAGAAGATGCCTAGAAATGAATATTCAAGGCCACATGGGAGAGGCAGAAAGTACTAGCCTTCTTTCTGAACGATGCTCATTAATGAATCAACGAGGTGCATTGCAGTGGCCACAGAGTTCAAGAGGTGAAAGAGTGGAAAGCACAGGGTTAAACTTTAATTGAAAATAAAGGAAGACTTTGATTTCTTAGGTGTCTTTTATGACATCCCAATGGTCTGCAGCCAACAAAATGTTCTTTGAAGTGTGTTCTTTGTTGTAATGGAGCAAGTGCAGTGGCTAATTTGCTCACAAGTTCTCAAACCATGACAAGATTATTTGCCTTTACTGATGCTGTTTGAAGAATAAAAACCAGACGAGACCGAGGCAGGACCTTGGTTTGATGTCTCATCTGAAAGGAAGCTCTTTAAAAGTCCATCACTCCCTCAATCTAACATAGTTGTGTCAGCCTAAAGTTGTGGGCTCAGATATTAAGAGTCCTTGAGACTCAAGACTGCTACCAATGAAGCTACAACTAGTTCCACGACTTGGGGACTTAATTTCAAAGTACACACTATTAAAGCAAAATTGTGTTTTTTTTATTGAGACTAATGGCTGTCCCTAAAGGTTAAAATAATTTTACTGCTTGAAGCACTCTTGGACTTTACAGTGTGATTTGTTAAGAGGTGAATTATTGAGATCAAAGAAGCTTCTTAATGATAGTGCAATAATTAATTCAAATCAGTATTGATCAAAATGAGTGAAATCTTTGCATTATGATAAATCATGTTCCTTGAAGATCCAGGAAAAAAAATATTTAAAAAGAGAAGGGAAGAAGCAAATGATGCTGGAGTTATACTTCCATGTTACAGTTTGTAAGCCAAGTTTAGCATTTCATTTGTGAATCACTAAGTTTACAGTAAAACCCCAAAACTAGAGCATGTTCAGAACTTTGCTGATGGCAAAAGGTGATTTTCTAACCGAGTGGATGCTATTTCTATGAATTCCCCAGTAATTCACCTTTTGTTAGATATGGGACAACATTATCGTAAATTTTCCAGTAAGTTCGAAATGAAGACTTGAAGCTCAAGCCTCAGTGAGTAGAAATTCAATGTATGCTCTGGGATTTCAGAGCGTGGGAAAGGGGCACAGGAAGGGAATGTGGCCAACGTGTCCAGGTGAGGCAGATATGGAACCATTGGGATTTCAGAATAATCTGATAATTAATTGGGGGTTTTGGTATATTTTCTTTTTTTTCCCCATTGAAATGCTGAGTGCCCCTTCAATTTCTTTTTCAATTTTCCTTTGTATTTCCTGGTGTACGGAAAGAAGGAAATGAGTGGAAGATGGTTTTGCATAAAAGACATTGAGACATACGAGACACTGATCGGTTACAAGGTTTCATTCCTGTCCACCTTCACTAATCGCAACTCTTGGTGTCATTGTGACATTATCATTTATAGTTTTCAGGCAGAGACCAGATTCAGCAATGGTCCTTACATCCAATCATTTTCCACGAAGCAATGCTAAAAACTGTAAGTGTACGTGAATCTTGATATAAGGCTAGCCGCATAGATCATGTTAAGAACACTTGTTCAGTGTCGGGTGTGTGAATAATCCTGTGGGTGCGAGAGGAATCCTGGCTTTCTCAGGGAATATTAGCTTTTAAAAACAGAATGAAGGAAATGCTGCTTTCATGAATCAAGGGAATTTGAGGGAGGTAGATCCACAGTTGGCAGATAACATTGGAAAATAGTTGAAGGAATTTGTTCTTACAGTTATGAAGGAGATCACTGGAAGAAGTTTCAGGAAAGATTTGAATGTGATTAATAAATTTATGGGTGAAGAGAAGATAGAAAAAATAACTCTTCCTATTATTTGATGGAATGGGGAATTGAGGATAATTTTTTATGTGTTTGGCATGAGGTATAAAGAGCATATTAGAAAGAGCTGCCTAGGAGAGTGGGTGGAAATTAAAAGTCAATTATTTCTAAAGCAAAGTGAGCAGATACTTGAAAGAAGTATCTTGGAAATGGAGAAATGGGGTTGATCACTCTGCTTTACAATGGGATGCATGGACTTGCTTGACCAAATCAGCGCCTCCTGAGCCATCATGATTCAAGGAGCTACAAACCATTTGATATGTTGGCAAAATAATCAACCATCATTGCTTACCATATCGAATATAGGATATAAGCAAATGAATTGATCAGGAAATAATTTTCACCTAATCATCATCAATATACAATAGGATGGTCAGCAAATGTTGAATGAAGTGATATCTTCATAATGGAGAACCGAGAAATTCACACCATCGTCCTACGTGTCCTTCGATCCACAATGTTGTGCTCACCTATGTTCAACAATTCCACCACAATCAACCTCACACCCATTTGCCTATCTAAAAGTCATTTAAATGTCCCTACTATAACCACCCTCCACCACCACTCCTAGGAATGCATTCCATTACCTGCCACTGCTTGTGTAAGAAAACAATACCGCTGCAATATCCCCCAAACCTTCCACCCCTCACCTGCTCTGTTAACTACTATTCTTTCCTTCTTTGGCTTGGCTTCGCAGACGAAGATTTATGGAGGGGTAATGTCCACGTCAGCTGCAGGCTCGTTTGTGGCTGACAAGTCCGATGTGGGACAGGCAGACACGGTTGCAGCGGATGCAAGGTTAAATTGGTTGGTTGGGGTTGGGTGTTGGGTTTTTCCTCCTTTGTCTTTTGTCAGTGAGGTGGGCTCTGCGGTCTTCTTCAAAGGAGGTTGCTACCCGCCAAACTGTGAGGCGCCAAGATGCACGGTTTGAGGCGATATCAGCCCACTGGCGGTGGTCAATGTGGCAGGCACCAAGAGATTTGTTTAGACAGTCCTTGTACCTCTTCTTTGGTGCACCTCTGTCTCAGTGGCCAGTGGAGAGCTCGCCATATAACACGATCTTGGGAAGGCGATGGTCCTCCATTCTGGAGACGTGACCTACCCAGCGCAGTTGGATCTTCAGCAGCGTGGATTCGATGCTGTCAGCCTCTGCCATCTCGAGTACTTCGAGGTTGGAGATGAAGTCGCTCCAATGAATGTTGAGGATGGAGCGGAGACAACGCTGGTGGAAGTGTTCTAGGAGCCGTAGGTGATGCCGGTAGAGGACCCATGATTCGGAGCCGAACAGGAGTGTGGGTATGACAACGGCTCTGTATACGCTAATCTTTCAGTTGATTGTTTTTCCAGACTCTTTTGTGTAGTCTTCCAAAGGCGCTATTTGCCTTGGCGAGTCTGTTGTCTATCTCGTTGTCGATCCTTGCATCCGATGAAATGGTGCAGCCGAGATAGGTAAACTGGTTGACCGTTTTGAGTTTTGTGTGCCCGATGGAAATGTGGGGGTGCTGGTAGTCATGGTGGGGAGCTGGCTGATGGAGGACCTTCAGGCTGACTTCCAGGCCAAACATTTTGGCAATTTTCGCAAAACAGGATGTCAAGCGCTGAAGAGCTGGCTCTGAATGGGTAACTAAAGCGGCATCGTCTGCAAAGAGTAGTTCACGGACAAGTTGCTCTTGTGTCTTGGTGTGAGCTTGCAGGCGCCTCAGATTGAAGAGACTGCCATCCGTGCGGTACCGGATGTAAACAGCGTCTTCATTGTTGAGGTCTTTCATGGCTTGTTTCAGCATCATGGTGAAGAAGATTGAAAAGAGGGTTGGTGCGTGAACGCAGCCTTGCTTCACACCATTGTTAATGGAGAAGGGTTCAGAGAGCTCATTGCTGTTTTACTATTACTATTGTCACTCCAGGAAAAAGGTGCTGGCTATCCACCCCATCGATGCCTCCCATAATCTTATTCCCTATTAAATCATTCTAAAGAGAAAAGCCCTAGCTCAGTCAACCTTGCTTCATAAAACATGTTTTCCAATCCAGTCAATGTACTGGTAAATTTCCTCTGCACCCTCTCTAAGGCTTCTAAATCCTTCCTGCAATGAGGTGACCAGTATTGAACACAAAGAATCCAAAGGTAGTCAAACCAAAACTTTATAGAGCTGCAGCTTTACTTCAGAACTATTGAACTCAATCCACTGACCAACTTCTCATGAGCAGCAACCTTGAGGGATCTAAGGACTTTTTTAAATTTAGACATACAGCACCATAACAGACCTTTTTGGCTCAAGGGTCTGTGCTGGCCAATTAACCTAGAACCCCCAGCATGTTTTGAATGGTGGGAAGAAACTAGAGCCCCTGGGGAAAACCCTTGCAGACACAGGGAGAATGTATAAACTCTTTATTGACAGCATCAGATATGAGTGTGATCCCGATCACTAGGCCTGAAAAAGTGTTGCCATCCACTTAACTTAGATCTCAAGATCCATCTGTTAAGGATCCTATCATGAACCACGTACCCTACTCTGAAATTTGAATTTCCATAACATGATTTCACACTTATCTGGATTGAATTCCATCTGCCACTTATCCACCCAACTCTGCATCCCTTCCATATCCTGTTGTAACCTATGACAATCTTCTATACTACTTATAAAACATACAATTTTCATGTGATCTACGTACTTAAAGATCCACCCCTCTATTTCCTTGTTCAAGTTATTTATAAATATTACAAAAAGCAGAGATCATAGAAAAGATCCCTGGAGAACACCACTAGACACTGACCTCCAGGTAAATTACATTTCATCTACTACCACTCTCTAGCTTTTGCAGGCAAGTCAATTCTGAATCCAAACAGTGAAGATTCCATGAGGTCCATGTCTCATGACTTTCTGAATGAGTCCACCTTGTCAAATGGTTTACTAAAATCCATATCCACCACATTCATCTCCTTACTTTCATCAATTTTTTTGTCACCTCTTCGAAAAATTCATTGAGGCTCATGAGGCATGACATACCCTCATAAATTAATGCTGACCATCCCTGAGAAGACTACACTTTACTAAAAGCATGTAAATCTTGTCCCTATGAGTCCTCTCCAAAAATTTGCAAAACTCTGACACAAACTCATTGGTCTATAATTCCTAGGTTTCTCTTTCTTACCTTTCTCAAAAAATGAGACTATATTTGTCATTCTCCAACCCCCCTTTGGCCATGGAGCAAAGATAATTTCCAACACCCCAGAAATATCTTCCTTCTCTTTCTGTCGTAACCTGGGATATATTCTTTCCAGTTCCATGGACTTCACTATCTGAATGTTTTTAAAAGGATCCAGCATGTCCTCTTTCTTAACCTTAACATGCTCCCAATGCATCTTCCTGTTCTGCACTGACCTCACATTCATCAAAGTCCCTTCCCCTATTGAGCACTGACACTAAGTGTTCATTTAGGACCTTGCCTACCTCTGCTTCCTCCAGGCATATTTCCCCTTTATCCCTAGAGGCCCTATCTTTGCTCTAGTCAACCTTCTGATATTCATGTACAGTATATGTAGAATGCCTTGTTTTCCTTATTCCTACTTGCCAAGTATTTCTCATGCCTCTTTTTTCTTGCTCTCATAATTTCTTTCTTAAGTTCCTCCCTGGATATGATAAAATTCTCCTGAGCCATTCCTGTCTTTTGCTTCCCTACCTTTGTGTATGCTTCCTTCTTCCTCTTAGCCAGCTGTCTCACCTCTTTTATCAACCACAGATCCCTTATCCTACCATCTTTCCTTGACTCAATGAGACAAAGCTATCCAGAACCCCACCAAGTGGTCTCTAAATATTCTCCACATTACTTCTATGTTTTCCCAAGAACATCTATTCCCAATTTACTCTTCCAAGTTCCTGCCTAATGTCATCATAATCATTCCTTTCCCAATTAAACACTTGGCCATTAAGTCAAGTCACTTTTATTTCTCACTCATACCATAGTTGCACGCTAAAGATGATATAGTATTTCTCCAGGACAATGGAGCATATTTACATAAATTTAAGTTTGAATAGAAGTTAAATACATTGAAATATTAAAACAAATACAATAAAAATGGTGCACTATCAACATATTTTCTTGGAGTTCAGGAGCCTGATGGCTTGGGGGAAATAACTGTTGCCCTATCTGGACGTTAGGGCTTGAGTGCCACAGTACCTCCTACCAGATGGCAGAAGGGAGAACAGTTGACATAAGGGGTGTGTGGGGTCCTTCACAATGTTTATTGCCTTTTTCCACCATCGCGTGTTGTAGATGTGTTTCTTGGTAGGAAGAGAACTCCCCCCCCCCCCTCACTTCACTATCCTCTGCAGGTTCTTGCAGTCCGAGATGATACAGCTTCCAAACCAGGTAGTGATGCAGTTTGACAGGATACTCTCAATATATCCTCTGTAGAATGCAGTGAGAATGGAGGGTGGGAGATAAACCTTCCTTAGCCTTTGCAGGAAGTAGAGGCGCTGCTGGGCTTTCTTGGCTATGGAGCTGGTGTTAAGGGTCCAGGTGAGATTCTCCGCCAAATGCACTCCAAGGAAATTGATACTCTTGATGACCTCAACAGTCGAGCCATCAATGGTCAGTGGAGCGTGGACCCTCCTGAAGATGACAACCATCCCTCTGTCTACTCCTATCCATGTCTAATGCTAAGCTGAATGTCAGGAAGTTGTGGTCACTGATATTGAAATGCTCACACATCAAGAGGTCTCTCACCTGAATAGATTTATACCCCAGTACTGGATCCAGTATAGCACCTCCTCTCATTGGCTTGCCCACATATTGTGCCAGGAATCCTACTTGGACATATTTGACAAATTTTGCCCCAATTGAACCTTTTGCATGAAAGAGATGCCAATCAATATTGGGGAAGTTGAAGTCTTGCACAACAATAGCCCTATTATTTTTGCACCATTCCAAAATCTGCCTCCTTATCTGTTCCTTTTTGTCCAGAGGATTATTTGAGGACCTATAGATTATTCCCAATACAACAATCACTCCCTTGCTGTTTCTGACTTCCACCGAGACTGATTCAATATATGATCCCTTCGCAATGTCCTCCCTTTCTGCAGCTGTGATAATACCCCTGAATCACAATTCATTCAGCTGCCTTCCTGTTCAGCATACATATTTATGTCTTTCCATTCGTCAAGATCTCTGACCCTCTGAATTATAGTTGTGGCCTCCCCTGATCTCCTTTGGTGAAAGCTCCATCTTTCAGCTGAAACCATAGTCGACGGTGAGTTCATAATTATACAAGGGAAAAATACTGAAGTGGTTTACCACTGCCTTCTTCAGTTGCAGTGTCCATACTGGATGGGTGATCCTGGCCATTGATCAGCAGATTCATCTGCCTAGCGTTTTTTCATTTTACAACCATAAATTCCAATTTGTAGACTCTGCTTGTAAAAACTATCCACCATCAGCAATCCATGGCTTCACATGATTCCTTCCGTCCGATAGCCTCCTGATTGGGAGGCTAAACACGTACTACACCTTGCCCAAGGGTGACCCTGTCGGCTATCGGATGGAAGGAACACCTTGCACCTCATATTGCTGAGCGATTGCACAGCACTGACCCCTAGGTAGCAATACTTTTACAGAAAATCGCACAATAAAGGTATTATTTTATTCATGTGATCAAATTTAATTTGATAAAATAAATACCTAAAATGTAAAGATTCTTCAGGATTTCAATTTGAGCAAAATCTTTTGGAAACTGTAATAAAAGCAGAAAATGCTGAAAATACTCAACAGGTGTGATGATGTAATTTGGGTGGGGGGTGTATTATACTAACTGCTTGCTACTGGCTATGGCTGTAGAGATGCTCCACCCTACTGGTATAACAGATGGAGATGCTTTCCCACTGAACAGTTTAGTAGTGGTGGTTATAGTCCCAAGATCGTGTTATATGGCGAGCTCTCCACTGGCCACCGAGACAGAGGTGCACCAAAGAAGAGGTACAAGGACTGCTTAAAGAAATCTCTTGGTGCCTGCCACATTGACCCCCGCCAGTGGGGTGATCTCGCCTCCAACCGTGCATCTTGGCGCCTCACAGTTCGGCGGGCAGCAACCGCCTTTGAAGAAGACCGCAGAGCCCACCTCACTGACAAAAGACAAAGGAGGAAAAACCCAACACCCAATCCCAACCCACCAATTTTCCCTTGCAACCGCTGCAACCGTGCCTGCCTGTCCACATCAGACTTGTCAGTCACCAACGAGCCTGCAGCAGACGTGGACATATCCCTCCATAAATCTTCGTCCGTGAAGCCAAGCCAAAGAAGAAAGAAGAAGTCTGTTAATAAAATCAACGGGGGCCATATCCCTCCCTTCCTCCCTTCACGAGGACCACAGCACATTTAAGGGGCGCCACAGACTGACATGTTCAATGGGGTGAGGGGTAGTCAAGGTGAATAGGGGTAGGAGAGAAGAACAAAAGAAACTAATTAAACTTGACTGCTTCATAGGGAAAGGAGCAGAACCTTAAGGGGGCCATAACTGAAGAAAGGATGAGAATGAATGCCTTAGGCTATTGGTCGTCATTTATCTCAGAGTTAATTTTATTTCTCTCTACCACTTGACTTGACAAAGCTCTACCCTCTTTTGTTTTTATTTCAGATTTCCAGGATCTTCAGCCTATTTGTTTTTTGACTATTGCAAGCTGAGCAGCCTATTTTCCCAATGTTTTAAATGTATTAGGTCCCCTTCATGTGATGCAGAATCCACTTTTCTCTCAGAGCAATGGTTAATATACTGCACTGAATTATTCCTTGTTAGTTTTTTCTTCTTTTTTTTAGAGATATTCACTGTTATGGGAGTCCATTTCCATCACAAAATGCCTATCTCTACAGTCATTTTCTTGTTGTTTGTGTTACATTCCCATGTTTTTTAATTTTTTTTTATTTTTCACACTATGAACCATATTGACCAAAATACACACAAACATTTCCCTCTTGAATATACAGTGTCATTTTCTCCCCTTTTCCCCCCTCCCTTCCCTCCCTCCTTCACCCCACCCCTCCCCACTCACTCAACATTCAACATATACGACACATTAAACCCATTAAACAATGTCATCACACAATGAAGATAAACAAGAAAATTGCGTCATCTACTTTTACACACTGGGTCAGTTCATTTCATCTTCTTCTCATTCTCTCATTTTAGGGGGTGGAGGTCCATGATAGCCCCTCACTGTTGTGTTCCATGTACGGTTCCCAAATTTGTTCAAATCTATGATGTTATTTCTTAAATTATATGTTATTTTTTTCCAATGGAATACATTTATTCATTTCCATGTACCATTGCTGTACTCTCAGGCTCTCTTCTGATTTCCAGGTTGACATAATACATTTTTTTGCTACAGCTAAGGCTATCATAATAAATCTTTTTTGCCCTTCATCCAGTTCGAGGCCTAATTCTGTACTTCTTATATTACTTAGAAGAAAGATCTCTGGATTTTTTGGTATGTTGCTTTTTGTGATTTTATTTAATATCTGATTTAGATCTTCCCAAAACTTTTCCACTTTCTCACATGCCCAAATTGCATGTACTGTTGTTCCCGTTTCCTTCTTACAGTGAAAACATCTATCTGATACTGCTGGATCCCATTTATTTAACTTTTGGGGCATGATATATAACCTGTGTAACCAATTTGTTTCCTTTCACTTTACGGAGCTTTGAAGAAAATGTAATCATCAAGACCAACTTTTCTCGGAACTGAACAAATCTGAATTATCAGGCTACATTCTTTAACTGTGCCCAATTGACAAGAGTGAATTAAGACCATTTAAGCTAAAAAATACTAAAGATTTCACTATTGCCCTGCAGAGTACAGTGCTAGACTAAAGACGCTGTAGACTCCAGTCCTAATGTTGGCAGGTCTATTCTTTCATACTTTAGTATTGTATCTGAATGAATTAGAGTTTCACCAGACTGTTTCTCATCTTATGTAATTCAACCCCATTCCTTACACCCTGCAGTCAGGTCTCCAGGCACAGACCCAAAGTCTCAACACTGAACGTAATGAGGAACTGATTTATCTTGTCCAGTAGAAATTCGCTGCGGGTATTTAAGTGCATAAAATTAGGCCATGGAGAATCATATCCATTGTAATTCCATTCACTCATCAAGGCTTCAGCTCTGTAGGCAGATGTCTCTCATACATATTCTCTGTTCTCAGCCTGCAAGTTTGGTTAAGGTAAAACCAATCAAGGCTCACAGAGCAGTACAATCATAATTTATTTTAAAGCTTAGCAAAGTTGAACAAATGTAATGAATAAAATATCATAATTACAGCATTGCAAATTATATAACACTATATGTTACTCGAATCTACTGTCTATTATATGAGGGAAATTCTATAACGGTGGTTCTCAAATTTTTTCTTTCTATCCGATGCCATGGTGGTATGTGAGTGGAAAAAAAAAGGTTGAGAACCACTGTTTAATAATATTGATGAGATAGCATGTAGAGCAATGGTTCTCAACCTTGGTTCCCCACTCACATACCATCTTAAGTAATCCCTTACTAACCACAGAGCACTTATAGGATGCCATCGGTGCTCTGTGGTTAGTAAGGGATTACTTAAGGTGGTATGTGAATAGAAAAAAAATGTTGAGAACCACTGACTGAGTGTATTGTGCACATTTCTAGTCTCCCATCAACAGGAAGAATATCATTAAGACAGAAGGGGTGCAGAAAAGATTCACAAGAATGTTAATTGGACTGGTGGGCATACATTAAGGAAAGGCTAGAGCTTTTTTCTCCCCAGAGTTGGGAGGAGTGGAGGGGTCCAGATAGTGCTCCATCAAATCATGAAGGTAAATAAGTCACAGTCTTTTCCCCATGCCAATGCAGACTAAATGAAGAGCACAGATTTAAGCTGGGAGGGGAAAGATGTACATAGAGTGTGGTGAGAAGATGGAATGAGTTGCCAGAGGAAGTGGTAAAGGCAAAGAGAATTGTACCTTTTATGACATTCAGACAGGTTTGTAGATAGGAACGGTGTTGAAGGATGTTGCCAACTGCAGATAACTGGAGCTAGCTTGGTCATCATGGGAAAGTTGGGATGAAGGGCCTTTTTCCCTGCTATAGAACTCCATGACTCTAAATATCATGCACCAATATGACCCCAAATGACCTTAGATTGAAGTTGCAATATCAATTCACATGTACACCTCTCTAACTCCTGCCTCGTGGTGCATTTTACTGTGTTGTTCACTGAAAAGAGCAATTACCCCTCTTTATAACTGATTACCCTTCCAGACAGATTCATTACAAACTCCCCTTTAACTTTAACCCCAGATGATTTTCGACAAATCCTAACCTGGCAATTACTTGAAAGGCATTGTTTTTTGAATATTTTATTTGTGATTTTCCAGATTTAAACTCGTTTATCAACATTGTCAATATTGACATTAACAATATCAATGCCAGTTGCAATTTACAATGGTCAATTTTATACAAAAAGAAAAATTTCCTGTAGACTTCAAGTTTTTTTCTTCCTCTTCCCTCCCTCTCTATACCCTCCACATTTAACACCTAATATTCAACCAATCACAATTACACACAACACTTAGAACATTCACAACAAAGGAATAAATTATACATCAGTGGTTTGTGGGTTTGTCACATCATGGCAGGCAGTGCTCAGGTTGTTTTATACTCATGTCTTTTCCTAGATGAAATTGGAAGCCCCCCACCCCCCCCCCCCCCACTAATTGCGAGCCTGACAGGGAGGGTGAGGTGGTGAGGCATGACAGTCCTCTGTATAATTGTGTTCATATGGAATTTAGGTATGGTTGCCAAATTTTTATGAAAGGGTCGTACTTTTTTCTTAAGTTGTAAGTGATTTTGTTCAGGGAAACACAACTTTGGTTTCTAAATTCCAATGCACAATACTGAAGCAGAAGTCGGTCTTCCAGGTAATGGCTATGCACTTCCTGGTCACTGCCAACGCGATCATTATGAATTGAATTTCAAATTTGGACAGGTTCATCGTGAGTCTTGTGTCCATTATGCTTCCCAACAGAAATAATTCTGGGTCCCGTGGGAATTCTTTACCTATAATTTTTTTCCAGGATTTGACCCAGTTCCACCCAGAAAGGTCTTGCATGTCCAGGTTGTGTGCACAAAGGCTCCTGTCTCAATGCCACATCTGAAGCATTGGTCTGATAATTCTGGCTTAGACCCATTCAGTTATTGCACCATCAGCTATAACATCAGTTATTGCACCTTCCTGCTGGTGCAGGAAGTTGTATCGCTCCAGCCTATACCGCCCATTAATAATTGCGGCCATATTGGTCTGATGCAGGTTGGACCAGCTGCGCTTATTGGTTGATATTTCCAAGCCTGACTCTCACCTCTGCTTTGACTTATGAAGGCCTGGCTTCAGTCCTTCTGCCTGGAGCATGAAATACACTGCCAAGATAAACTTCTGTGCGTTCCCCTTCAAATCAGGGTCTCTATGTCACTGCACTCTGGTCCTAACTTGTCCTGTAAAACAGATGTTATCTGAAGGTAGCAGTGGAACGCCTTATTTGATAAATTATATTTGTTCTTAAATCTTCAAATGGCATTAATTGTACCTGATGCCATTATAATGCCAGGTGTCCAGGATCCTGTTACCCACTGGCAAAGATATTAGTCTATTTGGAGTCAGGGGTGTTTTTGAAGGCATCCCATTTTGATCCTTAAATATTGGTTGATCTTATTTCAGATAGAAAATATTTGTTTCAGTATGGGGCTGCTTGTTTTTCCAGTTAAGAATTGAGTATCCCACTTATAAATAAAATCCTCTGCTACCTTCTCACCCATCAATTGTTCCCACGAAGACTGAGGCGATTAATCTCGACTGGGCTGCCACATAATATTTCTTGAAGCCCGACATTCGTAATCCGCCCAGACTATAATCCCAGGTCAATTTTTTCCATAGAGACCCTGGCCACCTTTCCGTTCCACAGAAATGTCTTTATTTGCGAAAGCAAATTTTGGATGATTGTTGCCTCTGTCAACCTCTCTGCAAATTCCTTGTAATTTGGTAACACTGAATCTTTCTTATTTTATTTCTTATTAATAAAAATTACCCACAGAACAATCCAACTGATGTAACCCAGTTTCACCCCAACCTTTCCCACTCTTTGACTGCACGATCCATACAAGAACATAAGAAATAGGAGCAGGAGTTGTCCATCTGGCCTGTTGCGCCTGCTCCGCCACTCAATGAGATTGTGGCTGATCTGATGATCGGCTCATCTCTATCTACTTGCTTTCCCCCCATATCCCTTAATTCTCTTACTATATAAAAATCTATTCAACTTTGTCTTAAATATATTTACTGAGGAAGCCTCCATTACTTCAATGGGCAGCAAATTCCACAGATTCACCACCCTCTGGGAACAGCAGTTCCTCCTCATCTCTGTCCTAAATCTATTACCCTGCATCTTGTTCTGGTCTCCCCCACCAATGGAAAGAACCTCTCTCCCTCTAGCTTATCCATGCCTTTCATTATTTTATGTTTCCATAAGATAGCCTCTCATTCTACGAAATTCCAGTGAGTACAGTCCCAGGCAACTCGATCTCTCCTCCTAGGCTAACCTCTTCATTTCTGGCATCAAGTTAGTGAACCTCCTCTGCGCTATAAACGCAGCAGATCTCGAAAATTGAAATCCAAAAGAAGAAATGCTGGAATGAATCCGGATGCAGGAAAGGAGAAAGAGAGAGTAAATGTGCCCCAGACACTCCTTATTTTACTACTAATGGTGCTCCAACCTTGTGCTCTTGAATTGGTTCTTTCTCACTCTAGATTCAATGAATAGTTAGTCTATAGTCCTCTTGAGGGAAAGTTACTGCCAAATTCATGTTGGGTTTTAAGGAAACGTATTGTGGGGAGGTTGAATATTGTGGCCTCACCCTGACCTCTAACTTCCCGTCCTCAGTCATGGAGAGATGCACAAGGCCTGCTTGCCTTCCTCGAGTTCAGTGCATCATTGCACCGTGCAGCCTACGCCATGCGGCTGACTCCCACCCCATCTCCTCGCAACCCCAGCCCCCTCTTCTTTCTTTGCCACTGGGGACGGTCCAGACACTTGAGCACTGGAGCACGCGGCGCGCCGGGGTGAGCACGGGCACGCGCGCCCGCGCTCCCGGCCTCCAAGCAGAACAGCAGATCCCGAGGAGGAGGCGAAAGCAATATCAGCAGTAGGCTCTCTCTCTCTCTCGCTATCGGCGTGCAGGAGACTCAGCGGGTCCCCCTGCGAGGCGCCCAGCCCCGTTCCAGCGAGCTCTCGCCTCCGCGCCGCAATGAGGCAGGCAGGTGGGGCACCGAAGCTGCCCACCAGCCACTGACTGAGGAAGAACCCGGCGAGGACTTGAGGCATATCTCCCTCCTCTCTGGCCGGGGCAGGGCGGGTTTTTCAACTGGTGCTGAAAGGACAGCGCAAAGTGACGGTCTCCTTGCCTGAAGGTATTTAAAGTTGGACGGCAATCGGAATGCATGGTCTGTTTGAGTGATTGGAAAGATCTGAGTATTGATTGAAAGCCTCGTCCTCTAGCGCACTGTACACACACACACACACACAAATCTGCAAAGAGAGGAGTTGGCCAACATGATATCCGGCTCTAATGTTGCCCTTAATTATGTTCCAGTTGCAGGTTTTGAACAAAGGCTCGGATCTCCAACATCTTTTGTGTGTGTGAGAAGTCTGGTGCTGGTGCCCGAATTGTTGGTCGTTTGCGTAACGGAGCCTTGTCCAACTCTTGTTACACAAGTCGTAGTTGACTGATCCACATTAATCACTGCGTTTATTGGTCTCAGATCTATTGAACGCTGCCTCCCTGTCGGATTCAGCGAGGGACGGAGACGTGTCAAGCCTTGGTCTGGAGTGGAATCATTTGAGGTCAACGCGCCGTGGACATGGGCGGTGGCAAGTGGTGTGGACCGAGCATGTGGCTCCTTGTGTCAAGTCTAACCTGGCGGCAGAGGTAAGCTCCGGCGTCTCCCCAACCGATGCAAAGTTCGAGGCGGGGATCGATCGGTGTAAAACCCGATGAGCGACGTTGGTAGCAGCACATGGTTAACATAAAGAGCACGGGGACAGTTCAATTTGTGGTGTCCTTTTGAGCATAGATGGAAAATAAATCTTATCCGTTCAAGATCATCAGCTTGTTCGAATCCTTTGTTTGCATCCATTTTATAACAACCTTAAGCATTCATGTCATCTTAGGAGTGAAACTCGGCCCTTGAGCCCTATATTTAACGCTCAGCTAACCCCCAACTAACCCAAAATAGTGCCCTTGCTCGAAGCATTTCTTTCGAGAGACAACTGCATCTTTAGTCAATCGTCTCGGGTCAAGCTAACTGCATCTTTAGTCAATCGTCTCGGGTCAAGCTAACTGCATCTTTAGTCAATTGTCTCGGGTCAAGCTAACTGCATCTTTAATCAATTGTCTCGGGTCAAGCTAACTGCATCTTTAGTCAATCGTCTCGGGTCAAGCTAACTGCATCTTTAGTCAATCGTCTCGCGTCAAGCTAACTGCATCTTTAGTCAATCGTCTCGGGTCAAGCTAACTGCATCTTTAGTCAATTGTCTCGGGTCAAGCTAACTGCATCTTTAGTCAATTGTCTCGGGTCAAGCTAACTGCATCTTTAGTCAATCGTCTCGGGTCAAGCTAACTGCATCTTTAGTCAATCGTCTCGGGTCAAGCTAACTGCATCTTTAGTCAATTGTCTCAGGTCAAGCTAACTGCATCTTTAGTCAATTGTCTCGGGTCAAGCTAACTGCATCTTTAGTCAATCGTCTCGGGTCAAGCTAACTGCATCTTTAGTCAATTGTCTCGGGTCAAGCTAACTGCATCTTTAGTCAATCGTCTCAGGTCAAGCTAACTGCATCTTTAGTCAATTGTCTCGGGTCAAGCTAACTGCATCTTTAGTCAATTGTCTCGGGTCAAGCTAACTGCATCTTTAGTCAATCGTCTCGCGTCAAGCTAACTGCATCTTTAGTCAATCGTCTCGGGTCAAGCTAACTGCATCTTTAGTCAATCGTCTCGCGTCAAGCTAACTGCATCTTTAGTCAATCGTCTCAGGTCAAGCTAACTGCATCTTTAGTCAATTGTCTCAGGTCAAGCTAACTGCATCTTTAGTCAATTGTCTCGGGTCAAGCTAACTGCATCTTTAGTCAATTGTCTCGGGTCAAGTTAACTGCATCTTTAGTCAATTGTCTCGGGCCAAGCTAACTGCATCTTTAATCAATTGTCTCGGATCAAGCTAACTGCATCTTTAGTCAATTGTCTCGGGTCAAGCTAACTGCATCTTTAGTCAATTGTCTCGGGTCAAGCTAACTGCATCTTTAGTCAATTGTCTCGGGTCAAGCTAACTGCATCTTTAGTCAATTGTCTCGGGTCAAGCTAACTGCATCTTTAGTCAATTGTCTCGGGCCAAGCTAACTGCATCTTTAATCAATTGTCTCGGGTTAAGCTAACTGCATCTTTAGTCAATTGTCTCAGGTCAAGCTAACTGCATCTTTAGTCAATTGTCTCGGGTCAAGCTAACTGCATCTTTAGTCAATTGTCTCAGGTCAAGCTAACTGCATCTTTAGTCAATTGTCTCGGGTCAAGCTAACTGCATCTTTAGTCAGTTGTCACGGGTCAAGCTAACTGCATCTTTAGTCAATTATCTCGGGCCAAGCTAACTGCATCTTTAGTCAGTTGTCACGGGTCAAGCTAACTGCATCTTTAGTCAATTGTCTCGGGCCAAGCTAACTGCATCTTTAGTCAATTGTCTCGGGCCAAGCTAACCGCTACAACGAGGAAGGATTAATGCCCCCATTTGGTCTGTCCTGCCACGGTCAAGGTCTGATCTTTCAATTGCTGCACCATCCCTCGTCCAAGTCCAATAGCCAAACCCATCTGAACTGCAGATGCCGGAATCTCGAACGAACAGAGGTCGAATTCAGAGTCTCGACAAAAGGGTCCCAACCCAAATCGTTGAACGTTCATTTCTCTCTCATGGATGTGGCCTCGAGTCTTTCCAGCTTCTCGCCGCTCGCGTAAAGAGTTGGTTTAAGAGGGGACGGGTCAATTGCAATATATTGATAATGAGTCTCAACATAGCACAAGCTGCGATTTATTGTTAACCAAGGGTTAGGGTTTGGATTCGTGTTAGGGTGAGGGTTCGGGTTTGTGTTAGGGTTTGGGTTCGGGTTAGGGTTTGGGTTTGGATTCGTGTTAGGGTTAGGGTTCGGGTTAGGGTTTGGGTTCGTGTTAGGGTTAGGGTTTGGGTTCGGGTTAGGGTTTGGATTCGTGTTAGGGTGAGGGTTCGGGTTTGTGTTAGGGTTTGGGTTCGGGTTAGGGTTTGGGTTTGGATTCGTGTTAGGGTTAGGGTTCGGGTTAGGGTTTGGGTTCGTGTTAGGGTTAGGGTTTGGGTTCGGGTTAGGGTTTGGATTCGTGTTAGGGTGAGGGTTCGGGTTTGTGTTAGGGTTTGGGTTCGGGTTAGGGTTTGGGTTTGGATTCGTGTTAGGGTTAGGGTTCGGGTTAGGGTTTGGGTTCGTGTTAGGGTTTGGGTTCGGGTTAGGGTTTGGGTTCGTGTTAGGGTTTGGGTTCGGGTTAGGGTTAGGGTTTGGGTTTAATTGGGAACACATGGAGAGATAGGAACCTTGACATCTATATTCGTTCCACAGTTTTTCGCAGAGCGTCGCTCCCATTAGGAATCTGCACAACAACGACAACATCACCATCTTCACTCGAATATTGGACGGGCTCCTGGACGGATATGACAACAGGCTCAGACCAGGTCTGGGAGGTGAGTTCACTTACTTATTATTGCCCCACAAACTCTAGCCGACGGCCCAGGATCGGATCGGATGATGCTGAAGCGTGTCCCCTCCGTGGGCGGGTTGGAATCGCTGCCCTCAAGCTGAGGGATCGCCACAAGGGAAGGGCACACTGACAGGACCGTTGGGTTGGGGGGGGGGGTGGTGCGAGAACAGTACATGTTCCATCAACCTAGGTGGAGCAGGCATGTTGGGTCAATGCGGGGATCTCCAGTGCTCCTGTGGCTAAGTGCTGAAGTTGGGGGTTAGCAATGTGGAAAGGGCATGAACGAGATGGATGGGTCGAACGACAAAGATTTACTTTATGGTTTTGTACTTTGTAGAAAGAATAACCGAGGTTAAAACTGATATCTACGTCACCAGCTTCGGCCCAGTATCAGACACTGAAATGGTAAGTCATCAGATGTTATACTGTAGCTTCTTTCAGCCTGCGTTTGACATTTCCAATAGTCACCAATTCCTCCATCCCAACAGGAATACACCATCGATGTATTCTTCCGCCAAAGTTGGAAGGACGAGCGATTGAAGTTTAAAGGGCCGATGCATCGACTGTCTTTGAATAACATGCTGGCCAGTAAGATCTGGACTCCAGACACATTCTTTCACAATGGCAAGAAGTCCATAGCTCACAACATGACCACTCCAAACAAATTGCTCAGGCTGGTGGAAGATGGTACACTGCTCTACACCATGAGGTAATTACTGAGGGGGGTTTCAGGAGTTCTGGTGGGTTCTCAATGTGAAAACAAATTCGATGATTCAACCATAATCATCTTGGCTACATAGGGCGATTATGTCAGTCTACTCCAGAATAATAATGAATGACAATAGACTAGCACCATATAACATTGGGGTTTTGAGGAAATAAATATTACATTAGGCAAATGTCATGAAAACCCTCCTTTAAGCTGACTGGATGTTGTTTTTAGTAGATCGTTTTTTTTTAAATTGTCTGAATGTTGGGTCTGCATGCAGAGAAAGTCATTCAAAATTTATTCCAATGTACTTATCATGTCTCAATTGCTGCAATATAAACAAAAGTAAATAAGGTTAATTGTATGATATAAAATCCAAAATAGCCCATGTCTTTGTTAATTAATAGCTCAGTTCTAACCAACAACTAGTCGTTTCCATATAATTTGAAATAGTGATTTTTAAGATGAAATCCAATATGACAAATTAAATCGTAAGCACTTCTGCACAGGTGCTATTAGTGAAGGAATGCTTTGTCAATAGATGTTGAAGTGCCTGCTAGTTAAAGAAAGATGCATACACTGAGATTTTCTTTGTCTGAAGTACTGGTGCCCTACACATTAGTTGCCACAGGATGGCCCCCTGTTTTCAAAAATGAAAATAACTTTACTCAGTAGTGCTATGTGTCACTAACACAATTTCCAGTAATGTGTTTTCGTGAAAAGAAATGAGAGTAATTCAGGGCAATTTACCAACTTAAGAAGAATTCCTGCTCTGCCTTTTCAAAGATGATAACATCCTGTCCCATTCAATTCTCATCAGCGGTTAGTGTTTGATTGCCAGCTACATTAACTTGTCTCTATTATTTGGATGTTCGGCAAATTCTCTTTTTTTTGAGAAATCACTACATACATTAAACCGACAATGATGGAATATTCTGACTCATCCACGGTTTTAGTTCAGACTAGAAGATCAGCAATCTCTAATGTATCCCTGAGCATGTATTGTTTACATCTTCCATTTCCTCGTTTGCAAGACACGCCCCAGGCACATTGATTTGCTATTAATTCTTTCATGATATCTGCCTTTACTACTCCCCAACAACAAGGAATTCTAAATTACTCTCTTGTTAAGGAAAGATGATTTGTTGTGTTCAAGGGACAGGATTCAAGGCAGTTGGTGAGGAAGGAGGATGGTGTCTTTATTGCAGGATATGTAATAACACCTGTTTATCAAACCCAATGAAAGTATTTACAATGCAGTTTTACAAAATGCAGTTGAAATAATTGGTAACAATGTGGGCAATTTGCCCAGAGTGAGATCGAGTCATAGAGTGTGGAAACCTGCCTTTCAGCCCAACTTACTCTCACTGACCAAAATATTCCATTCACTCTGGTCCTACCAGCCTACGTTTAGCACATTGCATTCTTAACCTATCTTATCTAATGTATTCATCCATTTGTTTTTGTAAACGATCTTCATGTAAAATGCCAAGATAATCTGTGGCATGCTATTGATTAGGGATAAATATTGGCTTGGACACGGAGAATTCCTCTGGTAAATGATGCCACCAACCCTGTGCAATTACAACACATTGGAATGTCAGCCTTAAACTTTGTCTGCAAGTTTCAGTTGTGGGCTTGGAACTCACAACTTTCTTACTCAAGGCAAATGCTTTTAAAGCTCCAAATTAACCAAATACCCTTTGGAATTCATGCCTCAGATTGTGTTTAGCCTACATATTCATTTTCCTGCAGGTGTTCACCAGAGGCTAAGCTGATGGGGAACTCAGTGGGCCAATCAACATCTGTGGAGGCAAAAGTAGCCTCTGTATCAGATTATAAAATGTTGACCATCCCTCTGCCTCCACAGATGCTGCTTGATCTGCTGAGTTCTTCCAGAAGTTCTTCTGGAATTAAGTTCTTAATTTTTTGCTGCATTATAAAATCCAGATGGGTGTTGTTTATTGTCTTTCTTATCCACTGATGAGATTTGTGGATATCGCTGGCAGGGTCTGCATTTATTTGCCCTGAACGTTGTGAACTTCTTGACCAATGGTTCGCAACCTTTCTATATCCTTTCACATACCATTTTAAGTAATACTAAGCATCTATGGCATCCTTAAGGTGGTATGTGAGTGGGGGGGGGGGGGGGGGGGGGGTTGGGGGATAAAAAGGTTGAGAACATACTGCACTAGATTTTTCCAGAGGGCAATTTAGAGTCAACCACATTCAATAATCTGAAGCTAAATCCAACCGAAAACTGCTCAAAATGCTCTAAGTATGCCTTACAAATCCTCAGCATAATATCCTTAATTTTATATTTTAGTCCTCTGCCTTTATTGCAATCTGTAAGGTCACCTTTAGGGAATCCTGCACAAGGATTCCCAAGTCCCTTTTGACCACCCCTCTTTGAATTCTCTCCCCATTTAGAAAATAATCTGTGCTTTTATATCTTCCAGCAAAGTGCATGACCATGAACTTCCCTTATGTCACTTCTTTGCCCAACCTTTGCAGTCTCTCTACTTTCTCAATACTACCTGCCCCTCTACCTATTTTCATGTCATTTGTAAATTTGGCCATGAAGCTATTAATCCCATCAATGATGCTATTAACATGTAATGTAAAAAGTAGCAAACCCAACACCGATCCCTGATCAACACCACTAGTCACTGGCAACCAGTAACTGGCTTTCTGCCAGTTAGCCAACCGTCCATTGTGTCCCATAATTCCAAAATTATTCCCATAATATCTTCTTCAGTAGCCTCATGTGCGATGTGTTGTCAGTGGCTTCTGAAAATGTAAGTATGCAATATCCAAGGATTCTCCTTTGTCTAGCCTGCTTGGAATTCAAACCCATATCTCCGAATATCAGTTCAGCTGTCCAGGAAGCCAGTTCAGTCAGTTAACCATGGAACTTCCACATGCAAAATGATGCAATTTGATTAGATGATAAAACTCAAGCTGCAAAGTCAGGAGTGAGCTATATGGTCAGTGTCATGAGTGCTTTATAAATAGAACCCATCTCTATGTATATCTGGCTGGTCATGTTGGCCCCAGGAGGCCTAATATAATTAGTACAGGTGTGAATTGTATGGTGCAACTGCCTTTGAGTGTGACCTCATTCTATTTGTAGTAACTGTCAAGCAAAGTCATTTAAAGTCACCTCTCTTGAAACCAAACCATGTGTCAGGGAAAGAGAATAGTACTGGAGAAAAAATGAGATAGATACAACTTCCCATATATTAAATGCATCACAAAGAGTAGAAACTCGGACTTGGCTGCAATCAGATTCGAAGGTGACTACAGGAAAATCAGGTGATATGAACAAGAAAAACATAATCTGCTGGAGGAACTCAGTGAGTCACACAGCATTAGTAGGAGAGAAAGAATGGTCAAGACTGATGAGGGGTTTTGATGTAATGTCGACAATTCTTTTTCTCCCAGTGATTCTGCTCAACCCACTGATTTTTTGTTGTTGTTGCAATCTGCATGTTTCAAGATTCCAGTTCTATTTTCTAGGTTCAAAAGCTGGGGGGACATGATTAGCGTAGCGGTTAGCAGAATGATGTTAAGGTGCCAGCGATCGGGACCGGGGTTCAAATCCTGCACTGTCTGTAAGGAGTCTGTACGTTCTCCCTGTGTCTGCGGTTTCATCCCACTATTTGAAGCGTACCAGGGGTGCAGGTTAATTGGGTGTAACTGGGCGGCATGGACTCGTGGGCTGAAATGGCCTGTTACCATGCTGTATGTCTAAATTTAAAATGTAACTGATCTCAGGGTCTTGAAACTCCCTTAACTATTGTACTACTCCACAACCTCCCGCGCGATCTGTCTGCACTATTGAATCAGCTTTTTTCATTTTAATGACTGCTACAGTGAACATTTAACTATCCTTTTATACCTAGTACTTTCTTTTCTCTTGTGGATTGTGTTAATTTAATTTATACTTATTATTTGTTTGGATGTTTTACATAACTGTGTAGCTGAAGTAAGCAAGAATTTAATTGCATCTGTACCTTGCACACATTTGACAATAAACTCATCTCAACCTGAGAAGGAGCAGGCAGGTGTCAGAGTGCACATAAGTGGAAATGAGATGGAACAAAGCAATCATGAGAGCATGGATATGAACCTGGATGTAGATTTGATGGGAGATTTACAAAGAAAAGGCAGCAAAATAGACTGGATCTGAAATAATGGCGCAAGTTGCTCAGAGGGTTTGGATGTATCTGTGGAGAAAGATAAGAGTTAGTATTTCAGGTCAATGACCTTTCAGACTCAGGAATGGTGGAGCTGTAACACTTCTAAAGATACAGAGAATTAGAGATTGGTGGGGGGGGGAGGTGGGGGAAGCAGAGTAGGCAAAATGTCGACAAAATTAGGGCAGCAAGGTTAGCGTAGCAGTTTGCGCAATGCTATTTCACTGGCAGTGACCATGGTTTGAATTGTGCACTGTCTGTAAGGTGTTTGCACGTTCTCCCAGTGTCTGCATGGGTTTTCCCAATGTGCTCCAGTTTCCTCTCGCCCTTCAAATTGTACTAATTGGGTGTAATAGGCAGCACGGGCTTCTTCTTATGCTATATGTCTATGTCTAAAAGCTTCAATGTATTGCACAATAGTGTATTAGTTAAGTAGATTGAAAATTGATGGTGTAGAAAGAGTTCAAGGATAACCATAACAACTGGAGAATTTAAAGTCCAGCAATCAAACAAACAGGGTGCAATAAAACAAATATCACCAATACTCATAATGATTCTGCTAGATTGTTATGAAGGCACACCTAGTTCACTACCATCTGTAGGGATGGAAAATTTTCCATTTGTTGTATTGCGACTTTAAACAACCATGTGGTTGACACCCAGTTGTCTTTTGAGATGGTGCAGGTAGGTGTTAAGCTCAGGGTCTGTGGCGGGCAATACACACTGAACTCGCCACAGCTGTCAAACAATTTTAAAATATCTCACCATTAAAAAGATGAACTGAAGAATAAAGATATCTAGATAAGGGACAATGTGAAATCATGGCTCTTTACTGCTTCATAAATACTTAATGTGCTTCTCTCAAACCTTTCTTTGCCTTCTACCTTAATGGGTTTGAAACAAACAAGTAAAGATCTCCATCAAAGTGCAGGGCGGTGAATTTCATTACAAATGCATTAAGTGTTTGCATGTTTAACGCTCAGAGCCCAATTTTATCCAATAGAGAAAATCAGAGCTAAAAGCTAGTAATAAAAGAGAGAGTGACCTTAAATATCAGCGTGGGAACTAATGGGTCAGATGAAATTAATTTATAAAATACTGGAACGAGAATAATAACAGACCCAATAGCAGAACCCCAGCACATAGTTGCAGAGAGGCAATTTAACTTGTGGGTGACACATGACTATTTCAAGTCTCAGCAATTGAGGGTTGTTCTGCAAACCAGGTGGATGTTGTTATGACTTAACACATTCAACAAAACAAAATCTTTCTGTTAAACCTCACTTCCATTGCATAAGGAGGAATAAAAGAAAGGATTTTACTTGTACATCCCTTTTCACAATGTCACGCTTCCCAAGGCAATTCAAAGTCAAGAAAGTACAAAGCCACTGTTGTACCTTAGAGAATGTCGCTGCTCGCTCGTGCGCACAAGAACTTTGCAAAAATGGCTTTACATTAATGACCAACTCCTACTGGATACAAAACACCCAAATACAAAGGAATGATATTTCACTCTCCTTTTCTGGAGTACACTGAAAAGTGACCTCACAAAAGTGATTCATATTTTTTGACCAAAATCTTCTGACCTAAGCATTCATTGTAAATGACAGGAAAATGGATAGATTAACTTGGCCAATAGATCAGTAGATGAAATAATAGATTTAAATTGCTTAAAGAAATAACGAACTCCAAAAACAGATCGAAAGTTGAAGTGAGAAATCTTTCCAAAGTTTCCTAAAGCAAGGCCCCCCCCCCACTTCAAAAAATTAAAAGTTTATTAAATTGTTTGGATAATGAAGAGAAACGCAGAGACCCAGAAACCGGATCACTGACGTCGCTGATCGTTATCCATTTGCCGAGTTTTGAGAGCTCATGTTGTAGGGCGTTATTTGAACTCAGAATTTCCTGACTAAGGGGCAATTGGCTTTTATAGCTTCCAAATAAGATTTGCACAGGTATAAAATCAAATTCCAACTTAACCACAGCCGATCTGAGCCTGAGGATACCTAAGCCAAATCAAACCCAACATCTATTTTGTAGGGTTCTATCGGGTGTGCGCCAAGGAGCCAAACTCTAAAACTAAAGATTACAGTTGAAAAATAATAATCATACTTGGAAAAACTCAAAAACCTCTTTTGTATAATAGAGTGGTCCTGTAGATACATATTCTACCTTTGTATTTACTATGCAGAAGTCGAAGTTATGCAGTTCTTACAAAAATGCAATTTGAAAAAAAGGCCAATGAATTTGTAAATATTAGCAGATTGATGAGATTAAATCACCACCTTAATCCTCACTACTGTTCTCAAGGCAACCTATCAACAGTATTCACTTCACACACAGATCCTGAAGTACATCTTAAAATAATAAACGGGGTGGCATAGTTAGCGTAGATGGGTGGGATGGTTAGGGTAGATGGGTGGGATGGTTAGCGTAGCAGTTAGGGCATCACTACCAGGGTTTGAATCCAGCACTATCTGTAAGGAGTTTGTACTTTCTCCCTATGACTGTGTGGGTTTCCTCCAGGTGTTCTGGTTTCCTTCCACCCTTAAAAAATTACCAAGTTGTAAGTTAATTGGGTGTAATTAGGTGGCACAGAGATGTGGGCTGAAAGGGCCTACAGCATGCTGTATGTCTAAATTAAAAATGGCTCTCAAATAACTTCATTACTATAAAATGCAACTCCACCTCACTAAAATAAATACTTTTAAAGATAAAATTTAGCTGTTCTTTCCCTCCAGTCAACAACTCCCGATACAAAATGTTGATTTTCTATCTTCCATTATTCATTTACTTACAGCGAAGAATGATTCTGAAATCTTTTAACCACTTTCCTCCTTGTGAATTTATGATGCCTGTCATGGAGGAGAAATCCTAGAGTCAATCCTAGATGAATTTGACAAGAGCAGGGTACACTATAAATGACAATTGGGGACATCAGACATTGAGGAAGCATTACTCAAAATGAACTCTCGCCTCTCTACACACTAATGTGAGTGAATTGTGGCCATTCTAGTAGGTGCTGTTTAGTTAACTTTGCAAACCCCAAGCAAGCAAGGATCAGTATGCATGAAGGGGAATGATGTTACGTGGTGTCAGTTTCCAATTAGTGAGAGTATTCCCACTGTGAAATTTTGATTGTTCCAAGTCCAATACCAAGATATGAGTCAAACTTTTGGTTGACTCAAAAGTGCCACAAAGCATTCTATTCCTTTCTCTTAATTTCTCCATCTCCATTGCATCTGTTCCCAAGATGAGGTCTTCCAGCCTTCTGTAGGGACTGCTCCCTCCGTGACTCCCTCGAACAGTCATCCCTTCCAATGAATTCCCTCCCACCAGAACCTTCCCCTGCTGCCACAGGACATGCCGCACTTGCACCCACACCTCCTCCCTTGTCACCACTAAACAGACCTTCCAAGTGAAGCAACACTTTACTTGTGCATCCGCGGGAGTCCGCTACTGCGTCCAGTGCTCCCATAGTGGCCCTCTATACATTGGAGAGATGAGATGCAGATTGGGAGATCACTTCACTGAGGACCTCTTCTCTGTCTGCATCAATGAGGGATCTCTCAGTGGCCAACCATTTCAATTCTGCACCCCACTCTCGCACTGACACGTCTGTCCATGTACTGTCGAACCAAGGCCACCTGTAAAATTAGAAGCAACATCTAATTTTCCAGCTCTGCACTCTCCAGCTGGATGGCATTAATGTCGACTTCTCTGGTTTCTGCTTGCCTGCTTCCTGTTATTCCTTTCTTTTCTATCCCTCTTCTTCTTTCCTTCAGCTCTCCATGCCTTTCCATCTCCTTTCAGAGCCATTGCCCTCCCCTTGTTTGTTGGCATGCTCTCCCTCCTTATCTACCTCTTGCCTCCTGCCCGTGGGACTGTGCTCCTCCACTGTACTCTTCCCCACCACCATTTTGTTCGGGCACCTGTCTACATTTTGTCCATACCTTGATGAAGAGATCGCCCAAAACATTGGTTATGTATTTTTATCTTTGCTATATAAAATACACTGTTTGACTGCTGAGTTTCTCCATTATTGTGTTTTTCATCTTAATGACAGAAATACATTTGAGATGTGTTTTTTAAAAAAAAGACAGATTTTGAAAGACAGAGTGGAGTTTCAAGATGATACGAAACTTGGAGCTGAAGTAAGAACTGACGATGATGGCAGTCAACCACTGGGGGACATTGATAGGTTAGCAGAAGGCAAGAGATGGATAGATTTTAATGTGTGCTGCTTCATTTTAGCAGAGGTTAGGCTTAATTGGTTTAATAAACAGGATGTAGGAACAAAGGAACCTCAGATACATTTGCACAGATTTTAAAGATAGCAAGACACATTAAGAAAGGAGCTGGCAAAGGATATAGGAGCTTGAGCTTCATAAAGCTTGATAACCCACGTCAAGAAGTCCTTATAAACCTCTAATTAGTTCATAACCAGTGCGTTGCACCCACTTCTCGTCATCACACTCAAACTTCTCTAACTAAGGCTGACATAGGCCTACTCTGTTAACAGTAACCATTATCTAGATGCACTGTGCCTCTGCACCTGAACACATTATGGACTTTCCAATCCTGCTTCAGAGCTGGCTGCCTGCTGGTATTTAAGATTTAAAATGATCTGAGCTCATAGGTTGTTCAGTGGCTGGAAGACAGATCGCAAAGCTTTTCTTTGTCAGTAGTAAGGCTGCGGAGGTGCAATACCATCTCACACTGCTTCGTTAAGTTGGATTTAATACATAGAACGTGTCTGTAAGGAATTTGTATGTTCTCCCCCTGTTTGCATGGTTTCCTCCATGTGCTCCGGTTTCCTCCCACCATTCAAAATGTACTGGGTTTGTAGGTTAATTGGGGTATTTGAGCAGCACGAGCTCGTGAGCCAAAAGTGTCTGTTACTGTGCTGTTTGTCTCGAATTTTTAAAAATTAAATGTTACAGCACAGTTCAGCCCCTTTGGACCACAATGTGCTGATGTATGTAAGCCTACTCAACAATCGAGGGTTTAGATTCTAAACATTCCCTACCTCACACAGTAACCCTGTATTTTTTCTTGCATCCACATGCCTCTCTAAGAGTCTTTTAGAAGTCCCTATTGTACCAACCTCCACCACAAATCCTGGCAATGCATTCCAGTCACCTACTAATGTCTGTGTAAATATTTTTTTTTAAAATCCCCTGAACTCTCCTTCCCTCACTTTGTACAGATGTCCTCTGGTTTTTGCTACTCTCACCCAGGGGGAAAAAAAAAGAGCTCAATATCTACCTTTCACAATTATGACCTCATAATCTTGTAAACCTCTATTAGACACCAATTTGTGACAATTTTCTGCCGACATCTGTACAACCCGACAAAACAGTGTTCTCTGGTCCTCGATGTAAAACGTGCTGACATACAACCAGACATGAAACATCTGCATAACACAAATAATACATCTGCAGGACATGTATTTTATCCATAAAAAATTATAAATAAATCATATTATATTTAATAAATAATTTTCCATCTGCTCCCCATCCAAATCCAGAGAGAAGTTTTTGGCTGGCCAGTAAATGGATGGATTTTGGAGTAATGGGTGTCCTTTGTTGAGGAGTAATGTTTGTTAGTTGCTAAAGAAGTTCAAGTTCATTACTATCATCGAATTGTATAAGTTTAACTGGACGAAACAGCGTTCTTCAGTCCTCAGTGTAAAAACACATGCAAACATGTATATAGACATTGCACATAGATTTACAGGCGAATTATATGCAGTACATATAAAAATAAATAAATATTGTTAAATTAATGGTAGAGTCTTGGAGGGATTGTATGAGCAGTTCATCAGTCATTCAGCAATCTCACTACCCATTGGAAAATGCTGTTCCTCAGCCTGGTGGTTCTGGGTCTGATACTCCTGTATCACTTTCTGGATGCGAGTAGATGAAAGATGCTATGTACAAGGTGGAAAGGGTCCTTAACATTTTTGTATGTCCTCTTCAGACAACGATCCAGGTAGATCACATCAAATGGGTTGGGGGGGGGGGTGCGAGAGAGACTCCAACGATCCTCTCTGCTGCTCTTATGGTCCTGTGGATTGACCACTGATCCAATGCCCTACAGCAACCGTACCACATTGTGGGGCAGCCGGCCAGGACGCTCTTGATAGAGCTCCTGTAGAAAGTTGACAAGATGGTGGTTGGTAGCCTTGCCCACCTCAGTCTTCTCAGGAAGCCCAGTCACTGTCGCACCTTCCTGACCTATGGCCTCTTATCTGTGAGCCTTTGCTCCTCCCCCTGCCCCTTCCCCCACCGGTTTATTCAGGTGCTTGCCTACTTTCTCCTCATACCTTCATGAAGGGCTCAGGCCCAAAACATCAGTATGTATCTTAGCCATAAAGAACGCTGTGTGACCTGCTGATTTTCTCAAGGATATTTTTAAAAAATGACAGTTGTATGTCAATGTATAATTAATACAGACCCCAATGTTGGTGTGTGTAGGCTAACATGAGAAATGAAGAGAAGCTAGGGTAATTATAAAGAATTAGACACAAAAAGAAATAAAATGTTCAAACTCCCTCCAGTGTTAAGTAAATTGAAAGTGACCTCTCAGATCTGCGTAGGTTTTTCCTTAAGCCAAATTGATTTAGATTGTCAATTTTTGTGAATTTCTAGTTTCACAGTGGTTATAGATTATTCAGCTACAACTAAAAATATTTATGTGTCCTTGAACTTGACTTGGGCATTAAATCTTGTCAACTTTCTACAGGAGCTCTATCAAGAGTGTCCTGGCCAGATGCCCCACAATGTGGTACGGTTGCTGTAGGGCATTGGATTGGTGGTCAATCCACAGGACCATAAGAGCAGCAGTAAGGATCGTTAGAGTCTCCCTCGCATCCCCCCCCCCCCCCCCGCCCATTTGATGTGATGTACCTGGATCGTTGTCTGAAGAGGGCATGCAAAACTGTTAAGAACCCTTTCCACCTTGTACACAGCATCTTTCATCTACTCCCATCCAGAAAGT
This sequence comes from Narcine bancroftii, assembly GCF_036971445.1. Classification (NCBI taxonomy): domain Eukaryota; kingdom Metazoa; phylum Chordata; class Chondrichthyes; order Torpediniformes; family Narcinidae; genus Narcine; species Narcine bancroftii. Next base: position 196,042,914 of record NC_091475.1, read on the forward strand.
GATACAGGAGCATCAGTGCCAGAACCACCAGAAGATAGAGGAGCAAAAGTAGGCCACTTGGCCCAGTGAATTGCAAAGTGTAGAAGAAATGTTCCCGTACATCATTGGTTACATTACATAAGATCTAATGCTTCATTCAATAGCCCATGAAGTAAAGGACATTACATTATCAGCCTCTTGTTTGTTCCCTGTGTACATTCCCATTTCTCAAGATGGTACCGATTGTATCAATGGAGAAATCCAAAAGTAACAAACATTGGGAAGTGATAGGATGGCATGGTTAGCACAATGCTGTTACAGTGCCAACAACCAGGATTCAGATCTGTAAGGAGTTTTCACATTCTCCCCATGTCTGTGGGGGGTTACCACCGGGTGCCCCGGCTTCCTCCCACTATTCAAAACATATCGGGGTTGTAGGTCAATTGGGTGGCACAAGCTTGTGGGGCAAAAGGGCCAGTTACCATGCTGTATGTCTAAATTAAAGAAAATTAAACATTTCACTTTCATCCAAGACTGTGGATAGGGCCTCAGTTTAGCATTTCATCCAGACGACAGGACCTCAGATTGTGCAGACATCCCTCAGAGTCACACCACAGTCTGAGCCTCAATATTTATGTCAGAGATTGGAAGGGGCTTGAGACATTTGGAAATCCTGGAGCAAGGGTAGGAAGTTATTGCTCTTGCAGACTTTTGCTGCTGTCAGTTTCAGTTACGCTAACAAATGCAGTGAGAAATGCTTTATTCGCCACCAGGGTATAAAATTCAGCTTGAAAGTAGTGGCTTCAAAAATAGTTGTTACCTGACCTGTTACAACTTTAGCAGATCCTTTTAAAACTGATGCTATCACCTTTTGCACACCTTGTAGATATAATGTGCCATTGAGCTAGTATATTTCAACCAGCCATTTCCTCAGTGCAATTATTTGTTGATAGTAGTTATCTTGTATCACAGTTGTGCATTCTGTGCATTTCCATGCCAAATTTCTTCCAATACTTATTCCTGACCTCTTCCCTCAACTGCTTTTTCCCTGCAATAACTCTATTCTTTGAACCAATTCCCTCCAAGCTCTGCTGAGGATTTTTATTTTACAGCACGAGAAACGCCTGAGGCAGGTGAGGCAGGATCTGAGAAGAGGCTTCTATCAAAGATGCCATCAATCCAAAATTGTTGACCTCTCCTCCCTTGATCTGCTGCACCAGCATTTTTTCATTTTCATTTTGGATTTCCAACATCTGCAATATGTTGTTTAAAAAAAAAATTCCACAGTCTGCCAGGCAGCAAAATAGACTGCCTGAGCTGCACTTCTGAAAGGTCTCAGAGCCAAAACACAATTTGTAAAGATTAAAACCAGAAAATCTTCACAAACTAAACTTCAAACAAGCTCATTTGAATTAATTCACTGGTCCAGTTAGAACCATAGAACGCTAAAGCACAGAAAAAGGCCTTGCGGCCCATTTAGTCAGTGCCAAGTGATTATTGTGGATTGTCCCATTGACCTGCACCTGGACAATATTTCTCCATACACCTCCCAGTCATGTAACTAACCTCTTTTTAATCGAGCCTGCATCCAACACTTCAGCTCGTAGCTTGTTCCACACTACTACCACTCTGTATGAAGAAGTTCCATCTCACGTTGCCTCTAAACTGGGCCATTTTGGGTCCAGTAAGGTCATTAGCTTCAAGTTAATTATGGAAAATGATCAGTCTGGTCCTCATGTTGAGATTCTAAATTAGAGGAAGGAAAATTTTGTGTAAATGAGAAAGGATCTAGGAAGAGTGGATTGGCATCTGGCAAGGGTGTGTTAAGTAAGCTGACTTTTTGAGAGTGTTCCTGTTAGGATTAAAGGCAAAGTTAACAGGCATAGGGAACCCTGGTTTTCAAGGGATATTGGTGATCTAGTTAAGAAGAAGAGGGAGGTGTGTAGCAAGTATTGGCAACAAGAAGCTTATGAGGTACTTGAAGGGCACAGAAAATGTAAAAAAAACCTCAAGAACGAAATCAGGAAGGCAAAAAGAAGACATGAGATTGCTTTGGCAGATAATGTGAAGGTAAACCCGAAGGGTTTCTTCAAGTATATTAAGAGCAAAAGGATAGTAAGGGACAAAATTAGTTCCCCTAGAGGAAATGGTGGCGAATAAAGCATTTCTCACTGCATTTCTCACTATATGTGGAGCCTCACGTATTGGGGGAGATCTTAAATATATTTTTTTTTGCATCAGTATTTATTCGAGAAACTTGCATAATGTATAAGGAAGGAAAGGAAACAAACAGAGCAGTCATGGGCCATATGGAGAATGAGGGGACTCACAGTGAATAAAGGTAGATAAAGACCCTGGGCCAGATGTAATATTCTGGATGAGGAAGACTAGTGTAGAAATTTCAGGAGCCCTGGCAGATATATTAAAAATGTCTTTACCATGGGAGAGGTGCCAAAGGATTGAAGGGTAGCTCATGTTGTCCCATTGTGTGAAAAAGGCTCTAAAAATAAGTCAGATAATTATAGCCTGGTGAGCCTGATGTCAGTAATAGGTGAATTACTGGAAAAAAGATCTGAGAAATAGTATTTGACAGCGATGGGCTTAGTGCATGGTAGGTCGTGTTTAATGAACCTTATAGAGTTTTTCGAGGAGGTTACCAAGAAGGTAGATGAAGGAAAGGCTGCGGATGTTGTCAACATGGACCTTTGTAAAGCCTTAGACAAGGCCTCACATGAGAACTTAGTTCAGAAGGTTAAGACTCTAGGTATTCAAGGAGAGGTTGTAAATTGGATTCGAAATTGGCTGAATGGGAGAAAACTGAGAGTGATGGTGATGGTTGCTTCTCAGACTGGAGGCCTGTGATGAGTGATGTGCCTCAGGGATCTACATTAGGACCATTGTTGTTTGTTGTCTCTATCAATGATCTGGATGATAATTTGGTAAATTGGATCAGCAGGTTTGCTGATGACACAAAGATAGGAGGCGCTGTGGACAGTGAGGACATTTTTCAAAGCTTGCAGAGTGATCAGGGCCAACTGAGAGAATGGGCCAAAAAATGGTGAATGGAGTTTAAGGCAGACAAGTGTGAGGTGTTCCACTTTAGAAGAGCAAACCAAGGTAGGACATGCCCTGAAAAAGAGTGTGAAGGAGCCAGGAAATCTTGGAATACAGATACATTGTTCCCTGAAGGGAGTGTCGCAGGTGGACAGGATCTAAAGAAAGCTATTGTCATCTTAACCTTAATAAATCAAAGCATTGAGTACAGGAGTTGGGATGTTATACTGAAGTTGTTTAAGACATTAGTGAGGCCAAATTTGGAATATTGGGTGCAGTTCTGGGTGCTAACTATAGAAAGGATATTAATAAGATTGGAAGAGTGCAGAGAAGGTGTACTAGAATGTTGCTGGGTCTTCAGGAATTGAGTTACAGGGAAAGATTAAACAGGTTAGGACTTTATTCCTTGGAGCAAAGAAGAATAAGGGGAGATTATGAGAGGTAGAGACAGGATGGATGCAAGTCGCCTTTTACCACTTCAACTGGGGGAGATAAATACGAGAGGTCACAGTTTTATGCAGAAAGGGGAATGGTTTAGGGGGAACATTAAGGGAAAGTTTTTCACTCAGAGTGGTGGGAGTGTGGAATGAGCTGCTATCTGATGTGGTGAATGCAGTTTTATAAATTGGATAGCTACATGGATGGGAGGTCTGGAGTATTATGGAATGGGAGCAGGTCAATGGGGCTAGTGCAAAAATGATTGGCACAGTCTAGAAGGGCCAAGGCACAGACTAGAAGGGCTGAATGGCCTGTTTTCTGTGCTGTAGCATTCTATGGTTCTAAACATCTCTCCTTTCACCAAAACATTCGTTATAATATCATTATCTTTGCTATATAATGGATACTGTTTGACCTGCTGAATTTCTCCAGTGTTGTGTTTAACTTCAATCATGGAGTCTGCAGACTTGCGTGATTTCCTCTTTTTCTTGTTCCTTCCACACCCAACCTCAGTGGAAAAAGCCTGCCTCCATTTACCCTATCTGTAGCCCTCATAATTTTACCTAGCTCTATCAAATCTTCCCTCATTCGTCAATGGTAAAGATGCCTGTTTTATGACCTTATTATTTCCCTCAGATGGGCTTAAAAGCAAAAATTAAATAGAAGCAGATTGCATCTTGCCCAAGCTCTGAACACAGCAAATGTGGGCATGTTGGTGAAGAAACACAAGACCTGCAGATGTAGATGAGACGTTGAAGGGAGTCAGCAGGTCAGGAGCACTTATGAATAGAAATGAACAGTCAGCATTTCAGGGCACTTGAGAAAGGAGGCTGATCTGAAATGTTGACTGTTCATTTCTCTCCATGGACATCACCGGACCTGCTGACCCTTCTGCTTCATTTTTTTGTTCCTGCATAAGAAGTGGGTAAGCAGGGAATGTGCCTCATGTCATCCTTTTATGGATGTGCATACATATATTTTCCCCTATACCAGCCTTAATATATGTGTAAAGTCAGGGGGTGAGGCAGCACAGAAACAATTCCTCTTTCCAACTGCACTTCATACTGTTACGAGCCCAGAGGACCCCCAAACCCAGCAGCAATAGATATTCACTAAGACAAATGGGTACTTAAACAAAGGTTGCTTTTAATTATCTTTAAATATGAAAACAGAATCAAACTTTAACTTATCCCTATTGACTTACTTCACCTAACTTAACCCCCTTCTAATTCTAAGCGCACATGTATGTCATGTGTGTGTTAAGTTCAGAAAGGTTCTTTGGCTCACAGTCCAATCTCATTTCCCATTCCTCCAAGTTCACTGGTTGCAGGCTATTCTTATACTGTGCTCAGAATTTAACATTTATAAAGTTCACCAGGCTTTGGTGCTTGAAAAGTGAATGGTTACCACTTACTTTTTGTCAGTTTTCAGAGAGAGATTTGTTGTACGATGGACACCCAGCCACTTCAGTGTCTTGCTGATGAAACTTGCCCCATCAGGGTTCTCCAGATGACAACCTCTTTCTTTCAGGGTGCCTTTTTGTTTCTCTTAGTCCAAGTGAAACATTAGACAGCTGGTCCTCTCCTCTTGCATGAACCACAAGCACTTACAACCCATCTTCCACATAGGGGTTTCCACAAGCTTTCCAGCTTGTCCTGTTCCAGTCCCAACTGCTGTTTCTGGCTGTAACACTGTAGAAGTGATCTCTCTCCCGCTCTCTCTCTCTCTCTGAGAGAAAGCCTGTTTGACTCTCTCTGCTTACAAAACGACATGACCCTCTTAGAACAGCTCCAGACAATCTGCGGCTCCAACAATATCTTTCATCTGTTGCCTTTTTGTAAACAACAATCCATTAGTGAAGTCTCTTGGTCACTCGCCAAAACTCTTGCAAAGACTGTTGACACCAATGTGTCTAGCATGGGGCAGAGCTCCAGTCTTTTAAATAAGATCTGCTTAAAACTGTTTGCATGTGACCTACTCTAACAAACCTTTCCCAATTTATCTCCCAAAAACATATCTATATACATATCATACAATAACCCTGTTTTTATTCTCCCTTCATTCTGCCGACTCACCTCTAGATTCTTCAACTCAATTACATTTCAGGGGCATTTTACAAGAGCCAATTAACCCAACAATCTGTAGGTATTTGCGAGATAACTCGTGTACCTGGAAAAACCCGAAACCGAGACAGGGACAATGTGCAAACTCCACACAGACAGCCTGTACTCTTGGATCTGTGAGGCAACTGTTAAACTCGCAGTGCCACTGCAGCATGTAAAATGTACACCTGTTACAATGTCCATCAAAAACTAAGCAATTTTCCAGTCATGAGAATGCCATGAGTCTGAAAACAGAGGCCGGTGCAAGAACTTAAAGTGACCACCCTTGACATTTTAGACATACATGCATAGGTCCTTAATGATAACCAAGATTAGAATGATTATGGCCATCCTGCTGGCTGATTCCTGCACATGCCCTCCCTCTCTCCCCCCCCCCCTCCCCGCCCCACCCCTGACCCCACTCAGGTGTTAAAGGATGTGCTTGCTCTGGGCAAACTGTGAAAGAGACTTTTGTCTTGATTGGAGCATCTTAATTATAAGGAGGGATTGGATAGGCTGGGTTTATTTTCTCTGGATGGGTCATATTACAAAATTCTGAGGCGAATAGAGAGGGCAGGTAGTAAGAATTTTATATCCCATGGTTTGACGTGCAAAAGTAGAAGAAATGGGGTTAAAGAGAGAATGCTTAGAGGAAATGTGGAGGGGATTTTTATTTTCACCCAGAGAATGTTGGAATCTGAAATGTGCTAGGTGAGGCGAGGTGGAAGCTAGTACTCTCACAATATCTGCAAGCATTTGGTCAAGCACTTGGATCATCAAGGCATAGAGGGCCACAGGTAAATGGGAGTAGCATAAAGAAGGACAATGGTTAGCGTGAGCAAGATGGCCCAATGGACTATATATATATGTGTTATATAACTCCATGAATCTTCAACTCTCTTCAGATAATTTCATTGTGGTTGTTGTAGAGAGAAATGACAAGCATTTTATGCATAACATTTAGTGCACAGAAACCATTATTTGTATCAATCGGTTTTTATCAACCCTTGTTAAGGGATAAATATTGAGGGAGGTTCTATTCCTCCAAATCAGTAATGCTTCTATCAGAGAAGCATGGTTTCAACCATTCCTTCTTCCCTAAACAGCGGAGAAGGCATAATTGTATCAACGTATTCAAGCACAAACCTGAATGCCACCGATTAAATCTATTCAACTATATCGTTGAACATTCAAAAAGATATCTCTGTATGGTTTATACAAAATTTTCTACGCCTACCCTCTTTCTTAATGGCATGACTTATGAAAAAAGTCCTTTTGCAAACTCACTGTGTTTTATCTGTTCTGCTGACTAATCTTGAGGATTAACTTGTTTGTGTGAGTACAAAATAGGTAGTATTTTAAAGTGTAATGTATCTGACATTAAGGAGAAGTTCTCAGATGTATTCGTTTGAACAATTATTATTTGGGACATTGAATAATCAACTCGTGTTGGCGAAATACAGTTGCATACTGAGAATCCAGTAGGTGGCAGCACAGCCATATAATATGAAGAGTTCATCAGCTGCACTAACTTTGATTGCTCAGGTCCTCATATGGGAAGTTTGACTTCACCGAGCTGTTAATCTTAACAATGCTACATGATAGAAGGCATTCCAGTCCACAGCACCCGTGCCCGTGCCGCTCAGTTACCCAACCAACCCTGTACTTTTGGGAGGATGGGGGGAAACTGAAGCCAATCGAGAAAAAACCCACATAGGTCATGGGGGTAACGTGCACACTCCTTACAGACAGCTGTGGATGAACCCGGGTGGCTGGCACTGACATAGTACTGCACTACAGTGCTCCCCTCATCTTGTAATTTTATAGATTCACCTTGTGTTTAGAGTAAAGTTCTCTCTACTGTTATTGCAAGTATGCATCAAGGAAGTGCAAACAGGAATGTGCACACATTCTGCAATCAACTCATTAACAGTCTCTTGGATATTTGGGCCCATGTATATTTTACATTCATTCTGGAAAGTTGCAACGATTGCAAAAACTGCCGCTTGGGTTTTATATCGTATACGAGGCAAATTTTGGAAATGGCAGTAATCAGACTGAAGTTTGTGATAAATTGTTTACACGATACTGACCTAGAGTATATATGTAAGAGATTGAAGTCTATTTGAGGAAAACTTTTAAGTCACCCCTTTCAGTTGCATGATGCTTGGGTAATCAGCCGTTGTCAGTGTCATGGCTCACACACGAGTAAAATGCCACGTTAACCTTTACTCCAAAGCGATCCATTAATGCCAGGGCCACCAGGGGAGATGGAAGAGTGAATTTAAGCATTGAACAAAGGTCAATAAAAATAATTCCCATCAATTGTCTTTCTTTTAATCATAGTTGATTTGACGGGCGACAAAAATAATTATGGTGCATGACAAGAACACAAGGAAATTTGTTGCATAAATGCAGGCATTTCCATATTTTATCCAAATATAAGCAATGTTTTGGATCTTCCTTGCATAGTCCACCCAGAAGATCTTGGCTTTATGCTTTAGGCTAAGGGTGACTTGTCTATCAGTAACTCTATGGTCCATAGGATTAAGATCACAAAGTAAAGGTAAAATAATGCTATTGAGTTCTCAATAATTGACCAGGCCCCTCACACCTTCCCTGTCTCTGCTTCCCTCTCTTCCTTGTGGATGTGAACAGGGCGCGGACCACTGGCTTCTCAAAGACCATTCCTTTGCATTTTAGGTTGGAATATCCAAAGTGATATTTTTTTTAGATTGGGTGATGAATACCTCTCAGCCTTGCTTCCTGTGATTGCTGGACAAAGGTTCATAATATGGTCACTGTTAATTGGAAATTGTAATAATTCTCTTTCCATATATTTGAGAATTGTTCAATTTCTCTACAAATAAACTGTTGCCTTGGGTGAGAGTTAGACAATAGACAATAGACAATAGACAATAGGAGCTGGAGTAGGCCCTTCGGCCCGTCGAGCCAGCACCGCCATTTTACAGATCATGGCTGATCACTACTATCAGTACCCCTTTCCAGCCTTATCCCCATAATCCTTAACTCCTTTGCCCACTAGAGTCTTATCTAACTCTCTTTTGAACATAGTCAGCGAATCCGCCTCTACCACACTCTGTGGCAGAGCATTCCACAGATTCACACTTCTCTGGGTAAAAAAATGTTTTCTCATCTCCGTCCTAAAGGGCCTACCCTGTATTCTTAAACTATGCCCTCTAGTCCTCGTCTCCCCCACCATTGGGAACAAGAAATCCGACTTCACCCTGTCTATCCCCCTGATCATTTTGTATACCTCAATCATGTCCCCCCTCATCCTTCTAAACTCCATCGGATACAAGTCCAGTTTTTCTAGCCTTTCAGCATATGTCAACCCCGCCATCCCTGGAACTAACCTTGTAAATCTGCGCTGCACAGCCTCTATAGCTAGTATGTCCTTCCTCAAAATTGGAGACCAGAGTTAAGATGCCTGTAGTGCCCTAAAATGCCATTAGGTGGTGGATTGTACCAACATTCTGCATCAATACTGAGCTTGACGACTGACAACAAGTACAGAAGTCTATGAACACCTACTAACAGGTGGAGCAGGCTGGAAGGGTAAAATGGCTCCTATTTTCTTTGTTTCTCTTGTTCCCAAAATAAGGGCATGGTAAGCAATTTCAGGACAGGACAAATCTGTTGTGCAATAATCTGAAAGTTGGTTGAATTTCATTACTGTGCAACTGGTGTCTGAAAAAGGCTCTCTATTTTATTGATAATATGCAGAGAATAATCTCAAATTATTGCATTTGCTTTGTATATGCAAATATATCTCTTCGCAAAAGTTAACTATATTTGAAAATAATCAACATTATTTACAATCAATGTCCTTGTCACAGAAAATTAATTGTTAGAAATCTGGAACTTGACGCCTTCAGAATTTAGCATTTTAGTATTTTTAAAATACCTTGTGTAAAGGGTTTTTGTTAAACACAATAAAAATATTTTAAAAAGAAAAAGGATTTTTTAAATGTCAAATACCTATATGGCATTTTCTTCTTACATCAGTTTTCTCTCTCCCTTGATCTGATCTTTCTTTTACTCTGTATAGTTTCCTTTCTGTCTCTATTTCAACAATGAAATTGCGAACTCAAACATTAGAATAATTTTATTCTTAGGCCATAAATATTCCAGTCCTTCACTGTTTGCTTGATGAAAAATGTGATTGCAATCTCTATTCATTCAGGTCCCAGATACCCAGTATCCTGCATTGACTGTCGTCTATTGGCACTTCCCTTGCATAGAAAAGTAAAACCTTAAATAAGGTACATATTCCTGATCAACAAAACTTAAATTAGAGGAATGACATATATAAATCATACAAAACTTGTTGTTTTTTGCATAAATTAAATTAACATGGTAATATATAGTTGTGTTCTGCTTAGGGACACATCTGGAAGCCAGTTCTGGTAACAGTAAAGCAACTGAAAATGGAGGGATGACTCAGTACTTAGTGCAAATTACATGCAGAGCAATGTGCAGATTTGTCTTCAGAATTCGACAGATCATGGGTATGGACAGAATGGTCCACAGCAGTCGCTGGTCACGGCAGAGTGGTGTACAACAGTTATTAGGTCATGGGTAAAGTGGTCCACAGCCTTCCGCCCATGGTAGAGAGGTTTACTGCTGACCGCCCATGGGTAGAGAGGTTTACTGCTGTCTGCCTATGGGTAGAATGGCCCACAGCAATCCATCCATGGATGCAGTAGTCCACAGCATTCAATGGATGTAGTGGTCCACATCAACCCATGGATGCAGTGATCCACATTAACCCATGGATGCAGTAGTCCACAGCATTCAATGGATGTAGTGGTCCACATCAACCCATGGATGCAGTGGTCCACAGCAGCACATAGATGCAGTGGTCCACATCAACCCATGGATGCAGTAGTCCACAGCATTCAATGGATGTAGTGGTCCACATCAACCCATGGATGCAGTGGTCCACATTAACCCATGGATGCAGTAGTCCACAGCATTCAATGGATGTAGTGGTCCACATCAACCCATGGATGCAGTGGTCCACATCAACCTATGGATGCAGTGGTCCACAGCAGCACATGGATGCAGTGGTCCACAGCTGAATGCCCATGGTTAGAGTGGTCTAAAGCAAACTGGCCATGGGTAGAGTTGTCCACAGATGTCCACACATGGATACAGTGGTCCACAGCAGTCCATGGATACAGCAGACGACCCATGGGTAGAGGTGTTCACAGCAACATGATCTTGCTTGCAAGTTTAAATATGCTCATGGTGAGAAGCTGCACTTCTCAGTATTTTGACCAGCATTCTCAAACATTTCTGGCTATGGCCCCCTTGGGACTCTGCTTTAAGTTCATGGGCCCCATTCCCTTTGAAGCAGTCAAGTTTAGTTGGTTTCTTCCGTACCTCTCTCCTCCGACTAATTGAAAAACATGAAAACTACTTTATGATTTGAGTCCATAGCCCCCCTCAAATGTGCTTTGGCCCTCAGTGGATGGTCGAATGGCCCCCATTGAGAATGCCTGATTTAGACTATTTGTGGAAAATTTAACAGGATGTAACGTGAGCCTCCATTCTCCTGTGGTTCTCTGGACAAATGCCTTGGCCTTCGTTCTATTTGTGAAATCCTTTTAGTTTATCTATCCCCATTCCTGAGAACACATGTTGACCTGGAATTCACTGTCCGACTTTATTACCAGCCCTTAGGTTATCCCTGAATTTATTCCTGTGTTCAAATATACATACAGAATCAGTTTTTATGTGTCACTAAATGTGTTGTATAGGGGCAGCAGTATGGTGTGTTATAGGTGTATAAAAATTGCTATAAATTACATTTCCATAAGTTCACTATTTAAAAATAAATAATTTGTTCAAAAGAAGAGAAAAAAGTGAGATTGTGTCTGTGGTTCACTGTCCATTCGAAAGTCTGATGGCAGAAGGGAGAAAGCTGTTTTTGTAACATTGGGTGTTCATCTTTGGGCTCCAGTACCTCCTTCCTGATGTTAGCAGTGAGAAAAGAGTATGGCCTGGGTGGATGAGGGTCCATGAATGATAGAGGCTGCTTTGCTGAGGCACCGGCTCTTATAGATTTGTTTAAAGGAGTGAAGACTAATGCCCTATGATGCTTCTAGATGAGTTTACAATCCTATGTGAACTTTCTTGCCCTGTGCATTGGCACCTCCATGCCAGACCATGATGCAACCAGTCAGAATGCTCCCCACAGTACATCTGTAGGATATGTGAGATATCCTTTGGTGACATATCAAATCTCCTCATATGGCCACTGGCAATCCATAATTACATCGACATGATGGCCCTAGGACAGATCTTCAGAGATATTGACATCCAGGAATTTGAGGTTTTTTACCTTTTCCACTGCTAACCCCTCAATGAGGACAGGGTTGTGTTATCTTGTTTTCTCCGTCTTTCCCGTAGCTTTGCTAACATGTTGATATGATGCCATTCAACGAGCTGATCTGTCTCCCTCCTGCTCGCTTTTTCATTGCTGTCTGTGATTCTGCCGACAACTGTGATGTCATCTACAAATTTGTAGATGGAATTGATTCATTCAAAAGTAATTAGCAAGCCCAGTGGAATCTAATTGGCCCTTGCCCATCAGACATTAAGAATCTACAGTAAGACAGGGAAATGGTATTCAACTAAAGAGCAAGGGAGTGCAGATTGCTGGTAATGACCATTAAAGGAGGAAAGAAAAATGTGGTCCAATATTTGAAATTGGCTTTTCTGCAGAAGGCAGAGGGTTGGTAGTAAATGGAGCATGTTCTGCACTGTCGGTCACAAGTGACATTCTGCACTACAGATCCCTTCTCCCACTTTAATACATCTTCCTCCTCCTGGACACCTCGTTCCAGTCTGGACCTTTATATTTCCAACTGTTGCCGTGACATCAACCACATTGACTTCACTACTCCCCTCACTTATTCTAATCTCATCCTCTTGGAACGTCTAGCCCTCCACTCTCCCTGCACCAATCCGAACTTCGCCATCAAACCTGCAGACAAGGGTGGTCTGGTGCATTGACCTCTATCTAGCTGAAGACAGACAACAATTCTCAGACACCTCCTATTTCCTCTCCAACGGGACCCCCCCCCCCCAAATCTCAACAAAGCACTGTGTCACGCACCATCTCTGAACTCACCACTTCAGGTCACCTTGCTGGCACGGCCTCCAACCTCTTTGCTTCCCAACCCTGTAAACGACCCCCCCCCCACCCCCATTTCTACCTCCTACCCAAGATCCTCAAACCCAATTGTCCTGGCAGTCTCCTCATATCCACGTACTCCAGCCCCACCGGATTTGTCTCCATTTACCTTGACTAATTTTTTTGTCTCCCCTGATCCAGTCCCTCCCCACTTACATCCAAGACACTTCACACGCTCATCATTTCAACAGCTTCCAGTTCCCTAAACTCGATAGCCTCATATTCACCATGGACATCCAATCCCTATGCACCTTCATTTCCCATAATGAAGGGAAGGCCTCAAAGCCCTTCATTTCTTTCTCCGCCACCATCCTCCTCCAGCCAGCAGAACTTGTCCTCACCCTCAATAATTTCTCCTTTGACTCACTGCACTTTTTCCAGGTTAAAGGGGTAGCCATGGATATATGCATGATCCCCAGCTATGCCTACCTTTTTTTATTGGCTAGGTGGAGCAATCCATGCTACAAACCTACAGTGGCAAGGCCCCTCAACTCTTTTTCTGCTACATCAATGACTACTTTTAGTGTTGCCTCATGTACCCACAGTGGCATATGTAGGTAAAATAGCGCCTATGGAAAGCACTGAAATTGTGCACCATCCCCCCCCCCCCACCCTGTTTGAAAAAGAGCACATAAAGTTGACAATTGGGAGGTTCTCATGCACAATTGGGCTAGTTTTGAAGATTGGGTGCATGTGTATTGGGCACTTTCTCAGAGGTCATGAATTTCCGTTCCCTAAATCAGCACCATTCCTCACGGCTGGGTTCATTGTCGCAGGGTTAGAAGTGGGATGGGGCAAAGGTTTTTAATGGGAAGTAAAAGTCTGTCTCACTCTCTCCCTCCTTCCCCTCCCCTCTGTTTAAAGCCTCTGCGTCTGCCATGCGATTAGACTTGGTTGCTTTGTTCAAGAAACCAGCGTGTTGAATATACAGTATATTGACATGGAGCCATTCCAGCGCCAGGCACAGGAGCATGTTGTCTGGAGAGCTGCAAGCTGCAAACACATCGCTGTTAACTGTCTTTGCTGTTAACTGTGCCGCCCCTCCTGCACCAAAGACCCAGCCAAATTGGCCTGATTGCGGTGCCGAGATGGGCACCCTGGACCTGAACTTCCGTTCTCATCCCGGATTAACTCTACCCGGCTTCAGTGGGGAACAGAACATGCACATGGGGCATTAGGGTTAACCCTTGAATTCTCACTGCTGCAATTCCCCGCTTACTTCAATGAAAGCTTTGACTTTACCTTTGTTTTACAAGAGTCTGTGGCAGGCCATGGATAACACAAGGGGTCTCCTGGTGAGTATAAACATTGGGCAAGTCAGGTGCAGGTTTTTTTTCCCCCGCTCCACGCATTTTCTCTTTCCTCTTGCACTTTGTGGGATTCAAACATCAATGTTGCAGCCACTTCAGGGTGTAATAAAGTTTACTTGCAATTGTTCAGAGGATCGCCAGTTCTGAGGTCTGGTTCACCTGATGGTAGTGCCTGTCTTGGGTGCAGTGCTGTTGGAATCTCATCGGGCTGCTTCGAGGGCACTTTGGGGCCACACCGGTATCTAGCTTAATGGGTAAAATGGCCATCTTTGCTCTGCATTTCCTTGGTACTGGCCTTGGAGCCAGTATGGGTTATGGGTAAGGAAAACAGCCATTTTGCCCATTGATCCTGCATTGAGCGAGGTTCCAGAGTGGCCTGATGCGATGACAACCAGGAGCAGCCTGGTGAGGTGCCAGAGTGGCATTCCAGGGTGTTCAAGAGAACCCCAGCAGCATTGCACCCCTGGGATGGAGATTCATTGTTAGGCTAGGGACTTGCAAATTGGGTGGGAAAGACGAGGACATTGGCACCCCCTTGCAAATGGCGTCCAGGGCATGTGCACTAGCTGCCATATCCTTGATAAACCTATGTGTACCCATGATGACCTCAGTGACTTCATCCACTTTTCTGCCAACTTCTACCCCAAGCTCAAATTCACTTGGTCTATCTTTCCTCAAATCTCTCTGTCTCCATTTCAGGAGTCAAACTCTTGACAGGCATCTTCTATAAACCTACCAACTCTCACAGCTACCTCAACTACACCTCTTCTCACCATGTCCCATGTAAGGATTCTATTCCATTCTCTCAATTCATCCATTTCCATTGCATCTGCATCCAGGATGAGGACTTCCATGCCAGATCATCAGAGATGTCCTCCTTCTTCAAACAATGTTACTTTCTCTCTACTACCATCAATTTGGCACTCACCCATATATTCTCCTTTACCTGCACATCTGCCCTGGCCCCTTCCACCCCAATGCGCAACAAGGGCAGGATTCCTCGTATCCTTAGCTACCACCCCAACAGCTTTCACATCCTCCTCGATTTCTGGCACCTACTACGTGATCCCACCACTAGGCACATATTCTCCTCTCCTCCTTTCAAAGGGACTGATCCCTCCGTGGCACCCTGTCCAGTCCTCCCTCCCCACCAATCATCCCCTTGAGAATTACCCCTGGGACCGCAGTAGATGCTCCATTTGCACCCACACTTCCTCCCTCCCCACCAATCATCCCCTTGAGAATTACCCCTGGGACCGCAGGAGATGCTCCATTTGCACCCACACTTCCTCCCTCCCCACCAATCATCCCCTTGAGAATTACCCCTGGGACCGCAGGAGATGCTCCATTTGCACCCAAACCTCCTCCCTCACCACCATTTTGGGGCCTAAACAGTCCTTCCAAGTGAAGCAACATTTCACTTGTGAATCTGCAGGGGTCATCTACTGCATCCGGTGTTCTGGTTGTGGATGCAGACTGGGCGATCGCTTTGTTGAGCACTTCAGCTTTGTCCACCACAATAATATGGATCTCCCAGTGGCCACCCATTTCAGGTCTCAATCCCATTCACTTGCTGACACATCTGTCCATGGTCTCATAAATTGGAGGAATGACACTTCATCTCCAACTGGATGATTGACTTGTCTTGCTTTTGTTAAATCCACCCCCCAGCCCCTTGGTTTCCCAGCCTCCTTTCGCACAAACATGATAAATTCCACCCTTTTCACATCCAATTAGCAACTTTTGTTGATTTGGATTCCTCCCCCATTGTTTGAATTCGGAGACTATGTGATACATCCTGATTTTTTGCCTTTTCTGATATTTTTCCCTTGAAGAAGGGCTGAAGCCCAAAACGTTGGCAATATTTATTTGTTTCCTATTGATGCTGAATAGATCAGCTGAGTTTCTCCAGCATTTCAGTGTTCTTTGTACAATCACAGCATCTACAGCCTATCGTGTCTCTCCACATTCTGCAGGGAACACTGGTCTTTGAGATTTTTGTAATGAAGTTGGATGAATAAGTGGAGGGATGGGTCAGTAGGTTTGCAGTTAACACAAAGGTAAGACGTGTTGTGGATATAGACAGTTTTCAATGTTGGGTGGAGAAGTGGCAGATGGAGTTCAGCCTGGAAGTGTGTGAAATGATGTGTCCTGGAAGGTCAAACTTGGAGACAGAGTATGTGATTAATGATAGAATCCTTAGCTGTGTGGAAGAACAGAGGAATCTTATTCAAGTCCATAGATCCTTCAAGAATGGAGTGCAAGTTGACAAGGTGGTTAAGAAGATGTTGGCCTTCAATTAGCAGGAGGATTGAAGTAATGTTGCAGCTTTATAAAACTCTATAAACACCTAAAGTAATATATTTTGTTCGGGTCACCTCATTATAGGGAGGATGTGGAAGGTTTAGAGAGGGTGCAGAGAAGATTTACCAGGATGTTGCCTGGATTGGAGAACATTTCTTGTATAAAAAAAAAAGTTGATCATGTGTGGATTTTTCTCGAGATACAGCAATAGAAATGAGAAGCAATAGAGGCAGAGATAGGGAAGACAGCCAATACGTTTTTCCCAGAGCAACAGTGGCCAATACCAGAGGACATCCATTTAAGGTGAGTGGAAGAATGTTTAGAGATCTCAGAGGTAAGATTTTTTTAATGGAGAGAAGTGTGTGCCTGGAATGCATTGCTGGGAGGGGAGACGGAGGCTGGTACACTAGGGAATATAAGCATGGATGCTTGAAAAATAGAGGGTTATAGGTGTGAAGAAAGAAAGGGTTAGATGAATGGTGGAATAGGTTTGTGTGGGTTGGCACAACATCATGGGCCAAAGGGCTTGTACTGTGCAGTATTGATCCATGTTCTATTTTCTCTGTTCTAAGATTAAGTATAGAAACAAACCCAATTGAAGATATTCCAAATCTTTGCCTTTTATGCTCTTTGACAGTAATATGCCATATCTTTCAAAACAATGCACTGAACACTGCTATATCACTGAACATTGCTACTTCAATGTTAACATACCAAGCAAAGGATATTAAGTGAAATATAAACCTCTGAAGCAGAAAGGAAGAATTGCTTCTCTGGTATGGATGAGTTGTACTCTTTAATCAAGAGGATTAGAAGGAAGCCTAAAAACACAGAATAGGCCATTCTGCCCATCAAGACTCTCTTATTCAGTAGATTATGGACAGACAATGCTCTATCTATTTCTCGACCAACCCAACCACTCTAGATGGAGAATTGTCAATGTTGCAGAGGTTCAAGAAGGTTATTTCAGCGGCAGTCCTGGCTGCAGAGTAGATGCTCTATTGCCACTGATGCCAAGATCTCAAAAATGAATGGAAAAACTTTGTATCAACTATAACAACTTGTAGGAGTCACGTGATGGAGTAGTGGCTGGTCGAGTAGAACCAGACCTCTCCTGAGGAAAGAAAAACAAAAGTTTGGAAAAAACAGAGCTCAATAAACATAAAATACAGGAAGAGAAAGAGAAAGTTACAGAAGATGGCACCCAAAAGAGAGAAAGTAAGAATAACAGAGAACAGGGAAGAAGGAAAATCACTGGAGAAGAAAGAAGAAGGCCTTACCTGCATGTCAGAGCAGGGAGCCACCATGGAGAGGAGCGGCCAATCTCCGATGTTGGTGAGTCCCCAGAGGAGCGGTGTCCTCCTGACCAGCGGACTTCAAAAATGGCTCTCAGAGCCAAGAAAAGGTGCGCAACCGCAGGGGGAGTTGCACATGCGCAATGCGCAAGTAAAAGAAAAGGTTAATGCCGGTGGGAGGGGGACTCAGCTGAGGAGCGGCCAGCTGCGGAGCGGCCAGCTGAGGGATGCCCAATATCAAGGCATTCTGCTGGGGGAAGCAAGCAAGAAAGAAGAGTGGTGAGAAAGAAGGGCTGGAAGAAGATGAGAGGCAACAGGGTGACTGGCAGGGGGACGACCTGTGGTAGGAGGCCCAGCAGTGGGTCGGCCTGCAGCAGGGGGCCCAGCAGCGGGTCGACTTGCAGCAGGAGGCCCAACATTGGGTCGACCTGCAGCAGGAGACCCAACAGCAGGAGACACAGCAGCTGGAGGCCCAGCAATGATACAGAAGCAGCTCATCAGAGAAGGATGAAGATACACTGGTACATAGAAGAGAGGAAGATGACACAGACATAGATACAGACACAGAAGAAGAGGAAGAAGACCAAAAATTTCAAAAGAAAGAAGAAGGTAAAATAGAAGGACAAAATTTAGATAAAGCCTTTTTTGAAGAATAAATGAGGTCATTAAAAGAATGGCCATCATTGGAATTTAGTTCAATCAAAAGAAAAATGAAAAGCTGAAGACAGAATGAAAAGCTTAGTTGGTCATGACTGAAATAGGGAAAAGAATAGAAAATGTGGAGGAATGAGAAGCTGCTGTAGAAATGGAGATAAATGATTTAAGAGGGAAGTTGGAAGAGAGCGAAAAAGAAATTAAAGAAACACAAAAAATTGACGTATTGGAAAACTACAGTAGGCGAAACAACATAAAAATAGTGGGCCTGAAAGAAGGCAAGGAAGGGTCAGATATGAAGGAATTTATAAAAGGATGGATCCCGAAGGTGTTATGAATGACAGATTCACATGAAGAAATAGAAATCGAAAGGGCGCATAGAGCGCTAGTACCAAAACCGCCACCACATCAAAAACCGAGATACATATTGGTAAAATTTCTAAGATATACGACAAGAGAGAAGATACTGGAGTAGGCAAGAAAGAAGGTTAGAGAAGACAATAAGCCATTGGAATATAAGGGACAAAAAATATTTATTTACCTGGGCATAAGGTTCGAAATTTTAAAGAAGAGGAAGGAATTCAACACGGTGAAAATGATCTTATGGAAGAAAGGTTATAACTTTATATTAAAACATCCAGCAGTACTCAAGGTATTTATTCCTGGGGAACGGAATAGACTGTTCTTGGACACAAAGAAAGCCCAAGAATTTGCTGAACATTTGCAGGACAGGAGAAGAGAGGAGGAGGAGGAGTGACAAGAAGGAAGACAGGCAAGAAAATATACAAAAATATGTAAAAATATAAAGTAAAGATAATGTATATATAAATATTTAAAGATGGATAAGAGAAGGGGAAGAAGGGGAAAAAAGAGAGTTTTGTTATTAATGTGTACGAAAATAGTGATCTCTGGGGGGGGGGCTGGGGTGGGAGAATAATGGTCACTGCGAAATCGGTTGACACTTGCGTGAAAGTTTGCAAACCGAATGGAAAGGGGAGTTGTGGTTGCCTTCAAGGGACAAGGGGCAAGCCAAGGTGGGGGGTATATCTGGGGTTAAAGGGCTATTGCTTGTGGGGATTGTTGGGGTATTTCATGTCTTAAGTGAGTTGTCATATATTGAGATTAAATAGGAAAACTTAAAAAATAATAATGCAAAAAAAGGGGATGGAGGTGGTGAAGAGGCAGAAAAGAAGTGAAAATAAAGATATAAGATGGCCACGTTGGACTATATGACTATAAATATTAAAAGAATATATAACCAAGTTTAAGTGTATCCTATTGGGGAAAAAAAATCACATATAATTTAAAAGACAAAGTTACAATGTTTGAAAAAACCTGAGAACCATATATGGAACATAACAGAAAGAGCAGTAGATGACACGTCTTTTTTGTTTGTATTCCTTTTGTATAAAGATATTGTTTTATTGTATTTTATATGTTCAATATCTACTGTTTTTGGAGGGGGTGGGGAGCGAGGGATGGGGGAAAAAAGAAAAAATGTCACTGCAATTTTAAAGAGTGCTATAAATAAAGAATTTTTAAAAAACTATGACAACTTGTATGGCTCAAATACAAACTAAATGTCCTAAATATTTTAACTTGAGTTAAAAAAAAATACTGATTTGTTTTTAAATGGTCGAACTGCAAATAGAGATATCGAGACAGGAGAACAAAGATTTGGTCCATATTACATTTTATGATCCATCTTAAAAGTGTGATTATTTAAATAAAAATATCAGTAATTCAGAAAGATTCATGCACCATGCAGATTTTTTGCCAATTACTAAGAGGAATAGGACAGTGGTTCTTTGAAATTGCTATCTCCAATTCCAACCCTACCCCAAATGTGTTTGAAACAAACAATATTTTAGTTTCAAATGGCTTCATTTATGGCACATTCTTGCAGAAGTTTTTTTTTTAATTTTATAACCAAGGCTTTTAACATGTGCTAAAATCTTATCGACTCGTTTATCTCATTATTGTTGCTGAGGGGAAACTATCTGCTACATTTCCCGTTTGATAAAAGTAACTGCAACCTATAACAAAGTCAGAGAAATTTAAGGAAGGAATTTGAGACCCTCAAGAAGACAATGAAAAGAACTGACTCAGTAAAATTTCTTGTTTATTTTTATTAAGTGACAACATTGTTTAACGGGTTTAATGTATCTTATAGACTGAACTTCAAATAAATGGGAAAGGGGGTGAGGGAGGGAGGGAAGGGAGGGGGAAAAAAGGGGGAGAAAATGACACTGTATATATTCAAGAGAAAAAATGTCTGTATGTATCTTGGTCAGTATGGTTTATAGTGTGAAAAAAAAGGACACAGGGGTAATTAAGTTCCAAGATGAACCAGCAGTGTAACTCAGAGATGTAAAAGACTCGTACATTAGAATTGGTGATGTGAGGACATGGTAGAAGTAAGCTAAGGAGTTCTTCATGCTGTCAAACTCAATGGAAATTTTTAAAAAAAGAATGCTTCAGATGCTAAAAATATAGGATAAAATAGGAAAATGCTGGAACCATTCAAGAATCGGTAGCATCTGCAGGAGACAAGAGTTTACATCTCAGTTTGCTTTCACTACCAGGAACTAAAAAGTTAACTCAGTTTCTTTTTCCCCTGATGCTACCAGACATTCTGAGTATCCCCAGCATTTTCTGATGTTTAAAAGCCAGCTTCATAATGTGACTCCTTTATTTAGAGACCTATTTTTGTAAAAGTTCTAAAACCAGATAACATCCATACTTTTTCTTCACAGGAATTCCCCCCACTGAGCCCATGCCAGTTATTAGTAGGAACAAGGAATGTTTTCCTAGAAACATAGAACGGGGGTGGGAAAACTTTTAATTTTTAATTTAGTCATACAGAAAATAAGCATGCCTCTTCGGCCCTTCTAGTTTATGCCTAACCATTTTAGTCCCACTGACCTGCACCCAGTCCATAGTGTACATACTTCTCCCATCCATGAACCTGTCCAAATTCTTCTTAAATGTTAAAGATGAGCCTGCATTCACCACATCAGCTGGCAACTCCCACACACCTACCACTCCACTTGAAGAAGTTTCCCCTCATGTTCCCCCAAAACTTTTCCCCTTTCACTCTTAACCCATGTACTCTGGCTTGTCTCTTACCTACCCCCCCACCCCCCCGTGGAAAAAAGTTATCTATATTTACTCTGTCTCTCCCTCTCGTAATCTTAAATACCTCTATCAAATGTCTCCTCATTCTTCTATGCTCCAGGGAATAAAGTTATAATCTCCTTAACTCTGTAACTCAGTTCCTTAAGTCAGGGCAACACCCTAATAAATCTTCTCTGCATTCTATCTATCTTATTGATATCTTTCCTGTATTAGGGACCAAAACTGCACATATTACACCAAAGTTGGCTTCACCAATGTCTTACACAACTTTACCATAATATCCCAACTCTTATACTCAATACTTCGATTTAGGAAGGCCAATATGCTTAAAACTCTCTTTACAACCCTATCCACCCGTGACACCTCTTTCAGGCTATTATATATTTGTTCTACTACACTCCTCATTTACCGTGTTGGTTTGTCCTTTCAAAATGCAACACCTCACACTTGTCTGCATTAAATTCCATCTGCCATTTTTCAGCTGGTCCAGATCCCTCTGCAAACTTTGAAAATCTTCTTCACTGTTCATAACACCTCCAATCTTATGTCATCTGCAAACTTGCTGATCCAATTTACCACATTATCATCCAGATCATTGATAGAGATGACAAACAAACAATGGTCCCAGCACCGATTCCTGAGGGACACCACTAGTTACAGGCTTCCATTCTGAGAAGCAATCATCCACCACCAGCCATTGTTGAATCTACTTTACTTCTTCACCATGAATACCTAGCGTCTAAACCTTCCTGACTAACCTTCTATGTGATGTTGTCCATGAGGACAACATCTACAGCCTTTCCTTCATCAACTTTCCTGGTAGCCTCCTTGAAAACCTCATATTACATTTTTTGTTAGCCATTTGGCTTTATTTGATATCCAGTCTGCCCAAAGGAATAGTTCCTCATTATATGAAGACCATTCAGATCAGATTACCTTCAAAGTCCTTGATTCCAAAGAGAAGACACCCAACTTCACCCGCCTACTCTCCAAAATGAACTCCTCTATCCCAGTTTCATTTGCAACCCATCACAAAGTGTAATGTTCACAACTAATCATAGAACTCCTCTTATGGCTGAGTCACTGTTGAAATGATTTGTCATGACTTTCTTGTGCTTCCAAATGATTTTAACTATTTATGCACAGATACCCTCGGGTCTCTCCCTGCCCCTGTGCCTGTTTCAAATTGTGGCCTTACACAATTTGTGTTTACAAACCAATTATTTACTGTTAAAGCCTAACATAAAATACCATGTTGAAATCACATTAGGTAAACAAAATACCTCTGATATTATTCATATCAAATGTATTCATAATTTGAATCCTGCTCTCACTGAGGGAATTAATACTGGAGATCTCAAGTGGTGCATCAGGACCTCCATTGTCAAACTCTTTCTCCTTCCTTATATCAAGAGGTCTCAAATTCCTCCCTTCCCTATGATGCACGATCAATTACCCCAAAACTGAAGTGGCTGAGACTGAAGGCTTTTATTTACAAGAGATGGACAGCATCCCTGTGATGGTCGCTCACACTGACCCAGATTTGAACTGGGGGCAGGCTTGTGGCATGAAAGCCTTTATAGGGAAGGAGTCACGAGCTGGCCAGCGAGAGCAGGGTCAACCAGGTAAGGTCATGGCTTTTACATACACAGTAGAGGTTCCAATATACCCTACTCTGCTGATCACAGAATCCAAGAATTTCCTCCTAAACTCTTGGGTGCAAAGCATCTAAATCAGCCCCACTGCCTGTGAAGCCATAACATCCACAAGCAGTTTCACCCATATGATGCTTACAGTACAATTTCAGGTGTATCCAGACCTCTTTTACGAATTGTGAACGGCAACCCATTTACATGACTTCCTCTCTTTTTCCAACTAACACAAAGTCACCACATCACTAGCTAATGTAGTCAGATCCTGAAAGCCGTCTGGAACTGAACCCATCAACATTAAATTTATTTTTCACTGCCACAGCTTAAGATGACAGCTCATTACCAGCTTTTCAAGGACAATTAGTAAGAAGTAATAAACATTAATGTACAAAGAGGGAGGAAAGTTGCAAAAAGATTCACTACAAATAACCAACTTTCTCAGGGTAATTATAATGTAACTTGCTTGACAGAAAACCTTCAGGTTTGGATTCATTTATCACTCTTATCTGACTCTACTCCCTACTGAGGTTGCTAGAGAGTAAATTTGTAAACAAGGTAAAATATATTCACGAATATCTGTGATGTTTAACATTGCTTATCTTGCATCAAGAATTGTGTACAATACTTAAAGTGTGGTCTAATGAGGTTTATATACAAATGGAACATAACTTCTCAACTTTTCGATCCTATGACTTTGTAGATGTGTTTGATTAATATGTTTTACTTGCATTTTAAACTGTATTTAATTAGACGTCCAGCACGGTAACAGGCCATTTCGGCCCATGAGTCCATGCTGCCGAATTTACACACCATTAACCTACATCCCTGGTACGTTTTTGAATGGTGGGAGGAAACCAGAGCCCTCGGAGAAAACCCACGCAGAGACGGGAGAATGTACAAACACCTTACAGACAGCCCAGGATTCAAATGCCCAGACCGGTCCTGATTGCTGGCGCTGTAAAGGCGTTGCACTACCCACGATGCCAAAAGTGCTGCCAAAATATATAATTATAAATATGTTACCAAATATAAATTTAATGCACAAAAATGCTGGAGATACTCAGCAGGTCTTGTGGCAGACATATATAACTAACTTTTCAAGCTTGAGACCATTGTCAAGGTATGAACAAAAAGCAAGCAGGTGCCTGAATAAAATGGTGGGGATAGGGGGAAGAAGGGGCAGGGGAGGAGCACAGGCCAAAAGCCACAGATGGACATGGGTAGGTGGGTGGGGGAGGGCAGGAGAGAACAGTGGAAAATTGATCAAGAGAGTGAGGTAGCTTTGTGAATGCAGAGCTGGGGGAAAGGGAGAGAGAGGCAAGGGGTGGGGAACTGGAGGAAAGGAGACATAGGGATAGGGAAAGAGAGAGATGTGGGGAAATAAGCCAAATGGAAATCGGAGAAGTCAATGTTAACGCCATCTAGTTGGAGGGTGCCCAAACAGAATACAAGATGTTGTTCCTCCTTGGTTTGGCAGTGCGTGAGACCATGGATAGACATGTCGGCAATGTCTCATGGAAACTCAGGGAGCATAGATTTTAAGAAATTGGTGAAAGAAAATTGGTGGAGTGATGTATCTGGAACTCACTGCCAGAAAGGATTGAAGAGGTAGAAATATCAAGTCAAGTTTATTGTCATCTAATTAGACAGGTGCAACCTGATAAAACAGCATTCTCCGGTCCTCAGTGCAAAACACGCCAACACACAAGCAGACATAAAACACATACAGACAAACAATACACATGCAGAGCATGCATTCGTAAACACAAATAAATAGATATTGTGTCAGAAATCTGGGAATCTCAGGTTGTTAGTGTGAGCAGAAATATTTAGCATGTTTAAAAAGTATTTGGATGAAGACTTAAAAAGCTGCGATCTATTCTCACAATTGTGTAGCCAAGTTTAGCTCCAATGGAATTAATAAATTTGTTGATGACACCAGCGTTGTTGGTCAAATAACTGTAAATGACGAGTCTGAATACAGGATGGAGATTGAGAATCTGGTTGTTTGGTGCCAGAACAACAATCTGGTTCTCAACATCACCTTATTGTGGACTATAGGAAGGCGAGACAGTGGCACCACATACCTGTCCTTGTTGCTGGGACAGTGGTGGAATGGGTTAGTTCCCGGGAGTCTACATATAACATAACAATTACAGCACGGAAACAGGCCATTAGGCCCTTCTACTCCGCACCGAACCAAACACCCCTTTCTAGTCCCACCTCCCTGCACAATGCCCATAACCCTCCATCTTCTTCTCATCCATATACCTGTCCAACCTTTTCTTAAATAATACAATTGACTCCGCCGCCACTATTTCTCCCAGAAGCTCATTCCACACGGCTACCACTCTCTGAGTAAAGAAGTTCCCCCTCATGTTACCTCTAAACCTCTGCCCCCTAATTCTTAATTCATGTCCTCTTGTTTTAATCTTTCCTCCTCTTAACGGAAATAATCTATCCACATCCACTCTGTCTATCCCTTTCATAATCTTAAATACTTCTATCAAATCCCCTCTCAATCTTCTACGCTCCAAAGAATAAAGACCTAATCTGTCCAATCTCTCCCTATACTCTAGATGCTTAAACCCAGATAACATTCTGGTAAACCTTCTCTGCACTCTCTCCACTCTGTTTATATCCTTCCTATAATTAGGTGACCAGAACTGCACACAGAACTCCAAATTAGGCCGCACCAACGTCTTATACAATCTCAACATCACCTCCCAACTCCTATATTCCATGCAATGATTGATAAAGGTCAGCATACTAAAAGCCTTCTTCACCACCCTATTCACGTGAGTTTCTACCTTCAGGGAACGGTGTACCGTTACTCCTAAATATTTCTGCTCTTCTGTATTCATCAATGCTCTCCCATTTACCACATATGTGCTATTCTGATTCTTCTTACCAAAATGAAGCACCTCACACTTATCAGCATTAAATTCCATCTGCCATTTTTCAGCCCACTTTTCTAAGCAGCCCAAATCCCTCTGCAATCCTTGAAAACCTTCTTCATTATCCACTATTCCACCTATCTTAGTATCGTCTGCATATTTACTAATCCAATTCACGACCCCATCATCTAGATCATTAATGTATATAACGAACAACAATGGGCCCAATACAGATCCTTGAGGCACATCACTGGTCACCGGCCTCCAACCTGACAGACAATTATCCACTACCATTCTCTGGCCTCTCCCTTTCAGCCAATGTTCAATCCATTTGACTATCTCAAAATTTATACCTCAAGACTGCACCTTCCTAACTAACCTTCCATGTGGTACCTTATCGAAGGCCTTACTGAAGTCCATATAGACAACATCCACTGCGCTACCCTCATCCACATTCCTAGTCACCTCTTCAAAAAATTCAATCAGATTGGTCAAACATGACCTTCCTCCCACAAATCCATGTTGAGTGCTCCCGATCAGACCCTGTCTATCTAGATGTTTATAAGTACTATCTCTAAGAATTTTCTCCATCAATTTACCTACCACAGACATCAAACTTACAGGCCGATAGTTGCCAGGCTTCCTCCTTGAACCCTTTTTAAATAACGGAACCACATGCGCAATGCGCCAATCCTCCGGCACTATCCCCATATCTAATGACATTTGGAAAATTACCGCCAGAGCCTCTGCTATTTCCTCCTTCACTTCTCTCAATGTCCTGGGGAAGATCCCGTCTGGTCCCGGAGACTTATCCACCTTTATATTCTTCAAAAGCCTTAAAACTACACCTTTTGTAATCTCTATATTTCCCATATTTACCCAATTTGCTTTTTTTATCTCACATCTCCCAATATCCTTCTCCTTAGTGAATACCGAAGAAAAGAAACTGTTCAATATCTCCCCCATTTCTCTAGGCTCCACACACAGTTTTCCACTCTGATTTTCTAAGGGACTGATTTTGTCTCTAGCTTTCCTCTTACCATTAACATATTTGTAGAACTCTTTTGGATTAGTTTTTACCCTGCTTGCCATAGTTTCCTCGTACCTTCTTTTAGCTTTCCTAATTCCTCTCTTAAGATTCCTCTTACATTCAATGTATCTTTCAAACATCTCCTTAACTCCATGCTTCTTATATCTAATGTACGCCTCCCTTTTTCTTCGAACCAAGTTTCCAATGTTCCTTGAAAACCACGGCTCTCTCAAACCTTTTGCCCCTCCTTTTAACCTAACAGGAACATAAAGCTTTTGCACTCTCAAAATCTGATCTTTAAAAGACTTCCATCTCTCTACTACATCCTGCCCATAAAACAAATTGTCCCAATGCACACCCTGCAAGTCCTTTCGCATCTCCTCATATCTAGCTTTTCCCCAATCAAAAACCTCAATCCTTGGCCCTGATTTCTCTCTTTCCATAATGACATTGAAGCTGATGGCATTATGATCACTGGACCCGAAGTGCTCGCCAACACTAACCTCCGTCACTTGACCCATCCCATTTGCCAACAGTAGATCTAACACTGCTCCTTCTCTGGTCGGCACCTCTACATATTGTTGTAAAAAACTATCTTCCATCCAGTCCTTTCACAGAATGTGTTTCCCAATCTATATGTGGAAAATTAAAATCTCCCATAATTACAACCCTGTGCTTATCACAAATATCTACTATCTCCCTACAGATTTGCTCCTCTAGGTCTCGGTCCCCTCCGAGTGGTCTATAATACACCCCTACAAGTGTAACCTCTCCTTTCCTACTCCTCAGTTCCACCCAAATAGCCTCCGTGGATGTGCCCTCTAATCTATCCTTCCTAGGCACCACTGTAATATTTTCCCTGACAAGCAATGCAACCCCACCTCCTCTTGCCCCTCCGACTCTATCACACCTAAAACAATGAAACCCAGGGATATTCAGTTGCCAATCACATCCCTCCTGTAACCATGTCTCACTAATCGCTACCACATCATACTTCCAAGTATCAATCCACACCTTCAGCTCATCCACCTTTTTTACAATACTCCTGGCATTAAAATATATGAATTTCAGAGATTTCCCAATTTTTAATCCTTGTTTTCCCTCATCTTTAATAACAACATTATTTACTTTTCCTGCCAATTGCCCTTCATCTTCTTCCAGAGCATTTCCCTTCTCTATCACCTGCCCATCCATATTCAAATACTTACTACAAACTTTCTTTGTTTGCATTCTAACCTTCTCCTTACTGCTCTGTACTATTTTGTTCCCTCCCCCCAACCATTCTAGTTTAAAGGATCCTGAGTAGCTCTAGCAAATACCTCTGCCAGGATTCTGGTCCCCCTGGGATTTAAGTGTAACCCGTCCTTACTGTACAGGTCACATCTCCCCCAAAAAAGGTCCCAGTTATCCAGAAACTTAAAACCCTGCCCCTTACTCCACCCCTTCAGCCACGTGTTAATCCTCCACCTCATTCTATTTCTATTCACACTGTCACGTGGCACAGGGAGTAATCCAGAGATTACCCCCTTTGCGGTCCTTCTTTTTAACTCCCTACCTAACTGCCTGTACTCACTTTTTAGGACCTCTTCTCTATTTCTCCCTATGTCATTGGTACCTACATGTACCACGACCTCTGGCTCCTGTCCCTCCCACTTTAGGATATCCGGGACACGAGCAGCAACATCCCGGACCCTGGCACCAGGGAGGCAAACCACCATCCGGTTCTCCTTGCTGCGTCCACAGAATCCCCTATCCGTCCTCTTAACTATGGAGTCTCCTACCACAATTGCCCTCCTCTTCCTTTCCCTCCCTTTCTGAGCTACAGGGGCCGACCTCGTGCCAGAGGCACAGCCACTGTCGCTGCCCCCAACCTTGATGTCCCCCTCAACAGTGCTCAACAGTGCTGAGTGCCCTATGCAGCTCGAAGGACCTCTCCTGGAGCCAGAATATAGAAGCAACTATGAAGAATCCTGAAGTGATTTGGCAATGGTGTCAGAGGCAGATATAATGGGATCTTTTTGGAATTGAGAAAAATTGAAGATTATGCAATAGGGAAGCTCTAGGCAGTTGTTTCAATAGGTTATTAGGTGGGAACAATACTGTGCTGTATATTTCTATGTTCTTTGTCAATGAAACTTCATCAGGTGTACTGTGGAAAGTATACCGACTGGTTGCATCACAGTCTTGTTTGATAACTCGAGTACTCTGTGAATCTGTACATTGTACTTGGGTACAGTAAAAAAAAAAGTAATGAGCACCAATGAGGATTGATAGATGCTGGATAAGTTTATTTGCCGGTTGCTTGAGATTGCATGTTACTGGAATGGTGAACTAACAGCTAAGGGATCAGTCCTGATGCTGCCATTTTATTTTCAAGATAATTTTATTGCTTGCATTTAAATTCCTAGTTGCAACAGAGAGACTCAAACTCACACCCCAGGTCGACTTTCTGGTCTTCAGGTGCAAGGACAAAACCTTAACCACAGCAATGTCTACAGGCCAAAATTTGAGTTGTAAAAGCAATCTTTAGTCAGTTAAAACATTTAGCTCTTAAATCTATTTTCCAAAGATCCTTAACCCGCCCTTAAACCTCATTCATCATTCATAATCATAAAAAAGTTCCATAAGAATTGGGTCCTGTGACACATTAATCCATAATTGCTGTATTATACACAATGATAATTAGGTCATTAAAAGCTGAATATCAATATCCACTGTGGCTAATTTACTGAGTTTGCAATGGGAGATTTTCAGACATTATTCTCATGCAGTGTCTTCAAGTCGTCTGTGCAGCGGATGGAACATTATGTGGGTTATATGTTCTGTTTTACAGGTTAACCATTTCTGCTGAGTGCCCTATGCAGCTCGAAGACTTCCCTATGGACGTTCATGCTTGCCCTCTTAAATTTGGAAGCTGTAAGTCTATGTGAAATCATATCTGAATAAAATTATCGAGATTCAGAGACAACAGTTTTGTACGACTGAAGGCAAGAGCACTGATGTTTCTTGTAAAACAAGACTGTCTTCCTGGGTATAATCATGCTTGGCAATTATCACTCATAGTTGCTTGCTAAGAAAGAGCCAAGGGTCATTTTGTGGGAAAACACAACAGCAATGTTTTGTGCACTTATGATCCAAAATGAGTAATGAACATATTTTAATGGTGTTAAATATTGGCCAAGACTCCAGAAGTATCTCCGCCTTCTTTGGAAAATGATTCAATTTTAAACATGATACAAACAAGTTTTTTTTTTAGACATTCATATCAGAATCAGAATTTATTGCCATGAGCAAATCACAAAATTCATTGTTTTCCGGCAGCGTCACAGTGCAAACATTTATATAAAACAACCTTACCAAAATATAAATAAATAAAATTCAAAGCGAGGCAGCGTCTTTGGTTCATGGATTTCAGGAATCTGATGGCAGCGGGGAAGAAGTGCCGCGGAGTGTTCGTCTTCAGGTTCTTTTCCCAAGGGCAGCAGAGTGAAGAGGGCTTGCCTGGGTGGACGGGATCCTTGAGGATAGAGGTTCCTTTCTTAAGACACCCCCTCTTGTAGAAGCATGGTAACAGGGCGGGATCCTTGAGGATAGAGGTTGCTTTCTTAAGACACCCCCTCTTGTAGAAGCATGGTAACAGGGTGGGATCCTTGAGGATAGAGTTTGCTTTCTTAAGACACCCCCTCTTGTAGAAGCATGGTAACAGGGCGGGATCCTTGAGGATAGAGGTTGCTTTCTTAAGACACCCCCTCTTGTAGAAGCATGGTAACAGGGCGGGATCCTTGAGGATAGAGGTTGCTTTCTTAAGACACCCCCTCTTGTAGAAGCATGGTAACAGGGCGGGATCCTTGAGGATAGAGGTCGCTTTCTTAAGACACCCCCTCTTGTAGAAGCATGGTAACAGGGTGGGATCCTTGAGGATAGAGTTTGCTTTCTTAAGACACCCCCTCTTGTAGAAGCATGGAAACAGGGCGGGATCCTTGAGGATAGAGGTTGCTTTCTTCAGACACCCCCTCTTGTAGAAGCATGGTAACAGGGTGGGATCCTTGAGGATAGAGTTTGCTTTCTTAAGACACCCCCTCTTGTAGAAGCATGGTAACAGGGCGGGATCCTTGAGGATAGAGTTTGCTTTCTTAAGACACCCCCTATTGTAGAAGCATGGTAACAGGGCGGGATCCTTGAGGATAGAGGTTGCTTTCTTAAGACACCCCCTCTTGTAGAAGCATGGTAACAGGGCGGGATCCTTGAGGATAGAGGTCGCTTTCTTAAGACACCCCCTCTTGTAGAAACATGGTAACAGGGCGGGATCCTTGAGGATAGAGGTTGCTTTCTTAAGACACCGCCTCTTGTAGAAGCATGGTAACAGGGCCTTCCAGTTCACGAGCCTGCGCCACCCAAATACACTCATTTGACCTGCAACCTCTGCACGCTTTGAAGGGTGGGAGGAAACCAAAGCACCCGGAAGAAACCCACGCAGACAGGGGGAGAATGTACAAACTTCTTACAGATAGCACCAGATTCTAAACTGAATCACTGGTGCTGTAACAGCATTGCACTAATGGCTATATTAACTGCAGCCATGATCAGGGTCAATCAAAAATATTTGCAGATGCTGGGAGCCAGTGCACTACACAAATGCACTGGAAAAACTTTGCAGTCAAGCCCAAAATGTTGGTTGCTTTTTACAAACTATTGGTGCTGCATGACGTTAGAGCGCGTCGAAAGAACCAAAGACGTTGATCCGAACCAAGGCTTTTATTATCTAAAAGACTGGAGGGTATCACAAGTAGGTCGACCAGTCCAGAATGACCTGGTCTGGCTGGGAGCAACCCTTTAAGACCTGCCAGTAGGTGTGGCTACACTCTCAGCCAATCACAGTCATCCCACACTACAATCTGTACTATCACAATGACCTGTTGAGTTTCTCCAGAACATTTGAGACTTACTCCAAGCTTCTCCCTTTCACATCTATAATCTTGATCCCTGTCAGACCACAGGTACTTACACCCCCAGCATTCACCTCTTTGTGTCAAATCTTCACTCAGAGAGTTGTGATTCTCCATCCCAAAAAGGTGTGGCTGTTTTGTTGTGGACTTTCTTGAATGGAAGAAGTCTCTTTTGAAGCTTTGGCTAGTACCCTCTCTCATTTAACACCAGCAAAACACATTGATTTATTTCACTGCTCTTTGTGGATTGTAATTGCACAAAACCCGCTGTGCTTGGTCACTTAATAATACAATAAATCACCCGTTATCCAGAAATCAAGCAACTGGCAAAAACATCCTGGAAAATAAATAGGTCAAGATATGAAAGTTTAAAATTGATTCACCAAGCACACAACCCACATTCTCAAGCAACCAGCAAATGCCCACTGATGCTGGATCCAAGGGGTTTTACTGTACTATATTTCCAGAGTAATTAATTGACTGCAACTGACAGTTTTTTTAGAATGTGCTCATTCAGTTGAGGGATGTTGTGATCAGATAGGAAACTAGATTTCAAGTGTAGGATCATTGGAACTTAGACCTGTTCAGGGCCAGGACTTTTCATCAGTACACACATGGGCCTCTTTGGTTACCTGCGAGTCAATTGAACTGGAGTGCAATCAGGACATCCTTGAATGCAAGGGATTGTGTAAGAAAAGAGGGCAATCTGAAGCATTTGGTGCATAGTTCAGCAGGGGAGTGGGATGTTAAAAATGCCAGCATTTATCATCTAGATTGTTCCACACAGAAATTAAAGACATGATGAATAATGAAAGCAGGACAGATCACCCACAGACCAATCGTTCATCCTTTGTTCTTTTAGTGTTGACTGACATTGCTGGATTGAAGGAACACAAAACTCTGCAGTTGCTTGAAATCTGAAATGAATGAGGAAGCTGGAAATACTCAGAAAGTCGAGAAAAATGGAGTTGATTTGACAGATTAAAGATCTTTCATCAGAAATGGACATTTCAGGTACATATTGAAAAAAGTCAGTAATCTGAAATGATTGAGGTCTGGTGAAAGCTTTAATTTTGTCTTTCCCTTTCCATGGATTCTGCCTGACTTGCTGAGTATTTCCAGCATTTCTACTTTAAGTCCAAATGACCAGGAAATGAATTGCAGTTTTAATTTGTATGCTGGGAAAGGTGTGGAGAAGACTCATGAGAATCTTGCCAGGACCTGTGAGCTTACACTACAAGGAGAGTCTGGATCGGTCAGGAGTTTTCTCCCTGAAGCATAGGACAGAATGGACAAGTTTGGCCAAAGGGCCTGCTTTAATGCCGTAGAACTCATCGACATTCCCTTTGTTCTCCCCAACCTCATCTTTCTCTGACATCCAACTCTATAAGTCTCAGGTGAGACCACACTTGGAATATTGTGTTCAGTTCTGGTCACCTCATTGCAGGAAGGGTGTGGAAGCTCTGGAGCGGGTACAAAGGAGATTTACCAGGATGTTGCCTGGATTCAAAAATATGTCTTATGAGGCAAGGCTAGCAGAGCTATGTTTTTTTCTCTTTGGAGCAAAGAAAGTTGAGAGGTGACTTAATGTACGATTATGAAAGGCAATAGATAGGGTAGACAGTCAACACCTTTTTCCCAGATGGGAGTAGCGACATATGTGCAAAGTGAAGAGAGAAAAGTTTAGGAGAGACATCAGGGGCACATTTTTTCTAAAACACGGAGAGTTGTGGATGCCTGGAATGCATTGCAAGAGATGATGGTAAAGGATGGAATAGGGGCATTTAAGAGACTCTTAGACAGGCACACGGATGAAAGAAAAATAGAGGGATATGAGGTAGCGATAGTTTTGTATTTTATTCGGTAGGTACATCTTGATCGGCACAACATTGTGGGCCGAAAGGCCTTTAGTGTGCTCTCATATTCTCTGTTCTAATGAAGGATTATTGGCCTGAAGGGGTTTCTCTCTGGAGAAATGCTGCCTGAATTCTGGATTATTTGTGGCATTTTCCACTTTATTTTTTTAATTTCTGGAATCTAGAGATAGTTTGAAATCTTCTGTTAGCTTTTATTCCTCTGTAATGATATTGTGACATGGAAGGAGAAGGAATACTGAGTGATCAGTCATATAAAAAAGCATATTTTGCCATATAGCACTCAGGATGGTAATTTTGTTTTCCTTTTAGCCCAAGAGTGATGTGTTTTCATGAAATAGACAAAATATAAGACTAAATTTGAATAATTGTCTTGGGGCTATTCATTTGTGACTTAATGTTGTATGTAAGTAAATTTGTTTTTTTTCTATTTGATTATTTCTCAATCTAGACAGTACAATTAATTTTCACGCTACAGCACTGAAAATTGAAGTGGTTCAAAGTTATTAAGTGGAACTATGAATCTGAAAAGATTAATAATAAGATTGTCTGGAGTGATTGGAGAATGGGAAAGTTAAATATCTTGCTTTTCAAGTGGAAATGCTTTTGTAAAATATGTTATCTAAAACACTACTGCGCAGAAACTGGCCCTTTGGCCCATCAACTTTGTATCAAACTATTATTCTGCCTCGCCCCATTGATCTGCATCTGGCTCATAGCTCTCCAAACACCTTCCATCCATGTACGTGTCCAAATCAAGCCTAAATTCACCTTTCAGCTTGTTCCACACTCTCACCACTAATGTCCCCTTTTAAAAATTCACCTTTAACCCTTCACCTAGAGTTCTTGCTTCACCCAACCTCAGTGGGAAAAGCCTGTGTGTATTTACTCTATCCATACCCTCATTAACATGAAAAATGAAACAAAAAACATCATGAAGGAACTGTTTAATTTTTTTTTTAAAACTGAGGATCTTCATCCAAGGACTTGCACAATGGGGAAGATAAGAATCAGGATTGCTCGTAACTCCAGGCCTGTAACTGATATATGATGTTCAATTCCAGATGTATCCAGGAGATCAACGCTATTGCATACACCATCACACCATCTTCAGAATGTAAATGAAATAAATAATGGAGCTAATGAGTTGATATAAGTAATAGTTATCAGGAAAACCCTTGGGAAAGAAGGCCACCTCCCCGCCTGCTATTTCAAGGTGATTCCAAACCCCAGAGTCATATGGGAGAGTTGTTGACTGTCGTACAAAATAGACAAATGAAGCCAGGCTATTCCGACAGCAAAGCCCAAACCCGCAACCTCAGCACCAAGATGGACAAGAGTGGAGGATGCTCCTCCCAGTCACATGCCCTCCCTGCTTGTCATCATATGCAAAGGCTGGAACACGCTTCCAGACAGTTCAGGGGGAGCGCCTTTCTAATAATTGCAGATTTCCCCCCTCAAAAATCTTATGCCCCCTCCAACATTGATTTCACACCGCCTTCCACCTCTCCCTTTCCATATCCTTATGTCTCCTGTCCTCCAGCTCTGCATTCATCGAGCCACCCCCTTTCCCTGTTTTATCTCCTGCTCTCCTCTCCGGGTTCACTTGCCTGTTGACCTGTGATTCTTCACCTTCCCCTTCTTACCCCTGGCTTTTTATTCAGACAACTGCCTGATTTTTGCTCTTACCTTGATAAAGGGCTCAGGTCTGAAACATTGGTTACTTATCTTTGCCCCCAATGGATGTAACAGAACCTGCTGTGTTTCTCCAGCACGTTTGTCTATTTATAAGATTTTCATTTCAGTGGGCAGTCACAAGTGGTTAATAAATCCCCACATTTTCTCTGATTTATGATGCGTTCAGGATCTGGGGATTGCTCCGAGTTTATCCCTTAAATCCCTTGAGAAGGAGGTGGTGAGCTCCCACCTTCAACCTCGACAGCCATTCTGTCACCTGTGCCAGCTGAAGAGTCACAGTTTTCAGACAGAGTGGTGGTGAAGAAATTACAAAAGATTTCCAAATCAGGATGATACTTGACTTGGTGTGAGTAAAGAAAGTAATAACAAGAAGAAAGAATCCTTCCACTGTTGAATAGAATGCGATTTCTCACAGCTATAAGAGGATCTGTTTGTTCTGGTACAGAGATTTGCCAATGGGTGGAAATAAATTTCAACCAAACATTGTAACATAGATTCTCAAGTCAAATACAGTTTAATTACAGGACATAACAATTGCTTCTAAAGTGCATGTTCATGGCAGCATCCTTAGTCAAATACACAAAAATGCTCGAGAAACTCAGCTGGTCTCGCAGGAATTAAAGGTATATTACCAACCTTTTGGGCCTAAGCCCTTCTTCGAGGTAGAAAGGTTCAGGCCTTAAACGTCAGTAAAATTTCCTTCTTTGCCTCTGATCAATGCTGCGAGACCAGCTGAGTTGCTCAAGCATTTCTGTGGGTTATTTTTCTCCACCATCTCAGCGCCTGCAGACTTTTCTGTGCATTTCACAGTATCGCGAGTCAACCAAGTTAATTATTAATAATGCCAAATTAAGTTCTAGAGACTTCCCACTACCAAATTACTGGCTGCCATGAATACGCTCCTACTCTCTGAAAGACACTTCTATTTCCCAGTCACCCCATTTCTGAGCCATAAAGTTTTAGACCACAGAAACAGGCCCTTCAGCCCAACGTGTTCATCTCCACTAAGTTGTCCAGCCAAGCTAATCCTACTTCCGTCCATTCAGCCCTATCCCTTCGAACCTTCTATCCATGCACTGTACCTGTTTGAATGTCTTTTAAATGATCCCATGTAGTTCTATCATTCCTCTGACAGCTCTTTCCAGGTATCCATCACACTCTCTGTCAAGAATATCTCCCTGAGATCCCTTTTAAATCTTTCCCCTCACCCTAAACCTATGCCCTCTCAGTTTAGATTCCCCTACTGCATCACAGTTAACACAGAGGTTAGTGAAATTCTATTACAGCACCATCGACCCAGCACTGTCTGTAGGGAGCTTGTACGGTCTCCCCGTGACCTGCATGGGTATTCCCAGGGGCTACGGTTTCCTCTCATCCTCCAAAAGTGCACGGGGATGGTAAGTTCATTGGGTTTCAATGGCTGAAATCACTTCTACCGTGTTGTAAATACATTTACATTTAAATTTGCCTGGAGTCAAAAATTATGATTATTTACCTTCTCTCTACCTGGTCATGATTTTATAAACCTTTATGTTCCTCCATAGCTTCAGTGAGCAAACCCCCAGTCTTTCCAGCATCTCCTTATAATTAAAGCTGACCAGTCCCGTACACTCTTGTGACATTGTTCTGCACTCGTAGTCCATCATTTATCTTTAGTACCATAAGCGCTTTAAATGAGAAAATCCCTCTGGCTTCCCTGTTCCATTTTTAGAGCTATAAGTAACATACTGAACAGATTGATCTACTCCTTGAAGTTAATGATTAACCTCTGGTATACTGACATGTGAGATTGGTGTTGGTGATGTACAGGGACAGAATGGGACAAACAAGTCAGAGGAGTGAATGGAGACTCCATTTGATATGAAAGACAAGAAGGTATAATTGACTGGGAAAGGGACAAGATGGAGGAAGGGAAAAAGGCATTGTTAGGACATCTAACAACAATAGGGCAGGAAATTACCTTGTGACATCTCATATCATATGAGGGTTTATTGTCATAGACCTAAGTACAATGCACAGGTTCACCAGGATTCTTACTTGCTGCAGCCAAATGGATAGGTAAATTACACCAACTACAATACATCAAATTGCTAAGACAGAAAAAGAGATCATAATTGTAAAAGGATGGGTAAAGATTCACTATTACAGTCAAATGTAAGAAATAGAGACGTTTCAGTAGTGCAGACAGATCTTTTGAGAGTCCCAGCGTAGTCTATGGTTTGAATAATAGGGGGAGGTTCAAAACCCTTTAAAATATTTTTGAGTTTAACATAACAAAATAATAACATGACAAATTTTAAATTCCATCCCTTATTATTAAATGTGATTGTCGATTAAAATTATTATACATATAAATCAGTTAAATACTATGATAACAAATCGTATTATAATCTTAATAAAATCTGGGAAAAAAGGATATTATCCAGGATCATCATAATTAAACCCCATAAATCCATTTATCTAAAATGAGACCTAAAAACCCTAAAACTAAATCCAACCCCTCTCTCTAATCAAGGTTACAAGAAAAATTGAAAGATGGATCAAGTTACGGCCTCCAGCAACAGACGGATCAACCCTAGAGCACCCACGTCACCTCAAACTGGCAATGAAGATAGCATTCTATAAATGGGCCCCATACCTTTCAAACTGAAACTTTTTATCCCTAATATTATACCTGATGCACAGAATACATCTGTCGAAACTCAAATTATCCCATTTCTTTGTGGATTTTGATCTATTTTGTGAAAAGTGTAACGTTTTTGAAGCCTCACTGATTCTTGTGTTTTACGAGTGTCCTAAGTTAGGAGAATATTGGCAGAATATTTTTCATTCTTTGTCAGTGATTCTTAAGATTAAATTAGATCCATGCCCTTTAACTGCCCTGTTTGGATTTTCATGTGATCTGGGTAAATTTTTATCGGCACCTCAAGAGAAGGTTTTAGCTTTTAACTATGTTAATAGCCAGATGAGCCATTTTAATGAAATGGAAAGCTGAATTCCCACCGACTCATGCTCAATGGTTACATGATGTAATGTCATATCTGAGCTTAGAGAAAATTAGGAGGTTCGCCACCCTGACAGCCTTTGGTGGGGGGGTGCGGAACTTCTTAAATCTGAGATCTTGGACTTTAGACTTCTCGAGCTTCTGCTGAGGGGAGCAGTGAGAAGAGATTATGACCAGAATTATGGGGGCAGCCTTCTTAGGACTGCGATTCACATAGATGTTTTCAAGGGATGGGAGGTCAGTCCCTGTAATAGACCTGGTTAGGTTTGGCACTCTCTGAAGCAGTGGTACTCAACCTTTTACTTTCCACTCACATACTGTAGAGCGTGTCAAAAGAATCAAAGGCTTGTTGATCCAAACCAAGGCTTTTATTAACTAGAAGATTGGAGCGTATGTTGATTAGTCCAGAATGACCTGGTCTGGCTAGGAGCAACCCTTTAAGATCTGCCAGTAGATGTGGCTACACTCTCAGCCAATCACAGTCATCCTACACTACCGTCTGTACATATACACATTGGTGATAGAATCTGTACTATCACACATCCCACTTTAAGTATTCCCTATGCTATAGGTGCTTTGTGATCAGTAAGGGATTGCTTAAGGTGGTATGAGGGTGGAAAGAAAAAGTTTGAAAGCCACTGTTTTAATCATACCTCATTGACTTTTTATGTGCATGGTTTCATAACTTGAAAGGAAATGGGCCAATGACAATTTTCTCAAGCAAAATATTTCAATAACATTTGGGTCAAGAGCAGTGGTTCTCAACCTTCCCTCCCCACTCACATCCCACCTTAAGCAATCCCTTACTAATCACAGAGCACTGATGGCATAGGGATTACTTAAAGGGAGGCTGTGAGTGGAAAGAAAAAGGTTGAGAGCCACTGCTCTTGACCCAAATGTTATTGAAATATTTTGCTTGAGAAAATTGTCATTGGCCCATTTCCTTTCAAGTTATGAAACCATGCACATAAAAAGTCAATGAGGTATGATTAAAACAGTGGCTTTCAAACTTTCTGCATTCTTGGGCATGAAAGTTTCCAAATCAGGCCATGATGTAGCCAGTCAGTTCACTTGACTCAGTACACTAAATGAAATATTTGATGACATGATTAATCTCATTAAACCTTTGAGAGAGTAGGGACAAGACTCAACCTTGTTTTCTCTCCCTTCCTCAAAACACAATATTGTCATTCCTTTCCTAATTACTCCCAACTGGAAGGTAGAGAGGACACTGGTCCTGAGCTTGAGGAGTGAGGCTGGGGTCATGTCAGGTAGGAAGAGGAGGGGATGCAGCAGGTATTCAAAGGACAAACTGCTCAATGTTAGTGGGATAGAGGTGAATGCAGTAACAAAATGAGGCAAAGAAAATAAAATGAGGAGCGTCATTCACCAACTGCAAGTGTTCCCTGTCCCCTGTGTGTTTGAAGACCCGTGACCAACAGAGCGGTGAATCCAATGCTGGATCATGGAATTAGATCTATTTTTCAGAGTCAAGTGATGGGCTGAAGAAGCTCCTTCAGTTTACTATGATTCGGGACTTCACAGGCATCTGGTTCAATCCCACCCACCATCTAAGATTGGCCTTCTATTCACAATGAACCATAACACCTGAGTGGAAGAAGGAAAATGGGAGAGAACCAAAAAATGTGACAGAGAAAGAAAAGGACAGGAAAAAAGGAAAAAAAAAGGTACAAAATGATATGGCCTACAGCTCCAGTGGACAAAAGAAGCTGGGGGGGGGGGGGGGAGTTGAAATAGAACCATAAAACCATAGAACATTCCAACACAGAAACAGACTCCTTTGCCCCTTCTAATATATGCCAAGCCATTTTTTTTGGCTTGGTCCCACAGACCTGCACCAAGTCCATAGCTCTCTCTGAATTTCCCATCCTGTCCAAATGCTTCTTCAGTTGAGCCCACTTTCACCACTTCAGCTGGCAGCTCATTCCACACTCCCACCACTCCTTGTGCGTTAAGAGGTTCCCCCTGAACCTTTCCCCTTTCACCCTTAACCCATGTCCTCTGGTTTGTATCTCACCTACCCTCAGTGGAAAAACCCTATCTACGTTTATTCTGTCTAGCCCCTTCATAATTTTAAATGCCCATCAAATCTCTCCTCGTTCTTTGGCACTCCAGGGAATAATGCCCTAACCTGTATATCCTTTCCCTGTATCTCAGTTCCTGAAGTCCAATATTCTCTGCACTTTTTCTGTCTAATTGCTGTCTTTATTGTAATTAGGTGACCAAAACTGCACACAACACTCCAAATCTGGCCTCACCAATGTCTTATACAACTTTACCATAACATCCAAACTCATACTCGATATTTTGATTTATGAACATAGAACATTACAGCACAGTTCATGCCCTTCAGTCCATGATGATGTGCCGACCTATATATCAACCCATAAAATACTAAACCCTTCCTTCCTCATAACCCTCTATTCTTTTCATCCATGTGATCTTTCTAGGAGTCTCTTCAATGCCCTGATTGTTCCAGCTCCAATACCACTCCTAGCAAGGCATTCCAGGCAGCCACAACTCTCTGTATAAAAAAAAACATCCCTGATATCTCCTCTCATCTTCCCTCCCTTATTTTGTACATGTATCCTTTGGTGTTTGCTACCCTCACTCTGAAAAAAAAAGGTGCTGACTGTCAACCTTATCTATGCTTCTCAGAATCTAGTGGACCTCTGTTATGTCACTTTTCATCCTTTGTTCCTTCCAAAGAAAAACGCCCTAGTTCTGTTAACCTTGCCTCATAAGACAAATTTTCCAATCCAGACAACATCCTGGTAAACCTCCTCGGCACCCTCTCCATAGCTTCCACGTCCTTCCTGTAATGAGGTGACTAGAGAACACAATATTCTAAATGTGGTCTCAATGGAGATTTATAGAGCTGTAGCTTCACATCACGACTCCTGAACCCAGACCTCTGCCTCATGAGGTGTGGTGAAGGTCATAATGACAAGTTTTCTTCTTTCATTTCCCATCCTAACTGTTTGCATTATGAATGTGAGCCATTGCTCTCTATAAACTTGCCGATTAACTAGGCAAGAGGCTGGTTACATCTACTTTGCAAATGCATCACTCTAAAGCATGGTTTGATCAAACTGTAGGAAGCAGCCAATTATACCTTCCAGGCAATTCAAAGACTGGCAGTAATTACATTGTAGGACTGTGTGAATAGGATTGTTATGGTGCAAGACAGAAAAATGTGATTCAAGATTATCGTAACCCACGCCAGCAAGGAATTGAAAAGGTGAACAGAAATTGAGACATTGTAACCATAAGGTTAGGTTGAACTCTCTCCCAGATATTCAGTATTTCCTGGAACTGATATTCATTAAATTTCCCAATGATGGGGAGAAGAAAAGTAATTTAGCCATCAGGTCCATGACAGTTTTTGGAACACACCAAACCACCTCGTTTCCAGTTCTCCTACCTGCCCATCAACTCTCCTCATTCCCCTCCCCCTCTCCCCCCACAATTATTCTTCCACCTACCTGCAGAAGGAACCATTTATAGTAGCCAATTAATCTACCAGCAAGTTTTTGAGATTTGAGTGGAATGCAGGTCACCTGGGCTGGAAACCCTTGAGATCACAGATGGTGTACTGACTCCAACGTCAGGACCAAACCAGGGTGACTGGAGCTCCGTGACAACGGCACTACCTGATGTGCCAGAGCTCAATGAACATAATGTTCCATCAATATCAGTCATACCTTTGTTGGAATCGCAAAATGTGCTAAGTAAGCATGAACGGTTGTACCATCCGTCTCTTCTGCTTCTCTTGGGAACTTCTCCAATAATGTTTCTTCTGCTTGTATCAAAATGTTATAATGCAGTTATAAAACAATTGATTGTGTGTTACTGTGGAAATGATGCAGTGGAAGATTAAAGCTTGGAAATTTATCACACTGTAAATGTATCAGTGAAAGAGTCTATAATTAGGCTTGTAAATCTGTGTAGTGCATTCATTATGATATATTTCTTCAGTAATCTATTTGAGATTTGGAAAATTAAGGTTTTCTTTCACAGGTTGAGTAATTGATTGAATATTTGTTGCAAGACTGAGCGAAGTGTTCACTTGGAACAGTGCATAGGATTGCTCTGTTCTTTTCAAAAGTTGAGGCTTCCATTTACTAGGTTTCCCTCTTCCCTTCTGCAGGCATCCCTTGTGCAGGTTACAGGCCACAAACACCCTCTACCACACACCATTGTTTATGTCCTAACCCAGAGACCAAAAGCTAAGGGTATAAGAAATAAGTGCAGGGCTAACACCATTTGACATCTTACCATTCAGCAAGATCACATCTGATCTCCCATTTTCCTACTCTATTCCTACATCCCTAGATTCCTCTAATCTAAATATCTATTGATCCCAGATTTGAATCCAAACACCCCTCTGGGATAAAGAATTCCAAAGATTCATCATTGAGCTGCTATTGATTATACATGATTTGCTGTATTAAATGCATGTGTATATATATATATACCCAACCCCAACCCACCATTTTTCCCCTGCAGCCGCTGCAACCGTGTCTGCCTGTCCCGCATCGGACTTGTCAGCCACAAACGAGCCTGCAGCTGACGTGGACTTTTTACCCCCTCCATAAATCTTCGTCCGCGAAGCCAAGCCAAAGAAAGAAGAAATTCCCAGCTGGATTACACATAAACAAGTTCCATCTCATTCACTTCCTAAAAGTAACTACTTTTATGCATCATTTCCACAGTAACTCAATTGTTTTATAACTGCATTATAACATTTTGATACAAGCAGAAGAAACATTATTGGAGAAGAGAAGAGACGGACGGTACAACAAATATAGAAAACTTATTTACACTTTCAGGACTTCCAAACTTATTATTTTGCCACAGAGTGTTCAAAGTCCAAACAGGTTCTGTGGACCCCCATATTTTCACTGTTGGACAATTATTTCTTTTCTCAATTACATCTTTTTAATTGCATTTGATTATTTGAATTGTCCTTTATTACACATTGAACAAAAATGTGCTTTGGTATTATTTGGATTGCTACTTAATTTGATGTGCTAGATCAGGGGTGGGCAAACTTTTTTCAAAAGCTTGCATACCACCTTCAGTAATCCCTATGCCATGCCCTCTATGATTAGTAAGGGATTGCTGAAGGTGGTACGTGAGTGGGAAGTAAAGTTTGAAAACCACTGTTTTAATTGTACCTAATTGACTCATTCTTCTTTGGCTTGGCTTCGCGGACGAAGATTTATGGAGGGGGTAAAAAGTCCACGTCAGCTGCTCATTATGTGCATGGTTTCATAACTCCA
This sequence comes from Narcine bancroftii, assembly GCF_036971445.1. NCBI lineage: Eukaryota > Metazoa > Chordata > Chondrichthyes > Torpediniformes > Narcinidae > Narcine > Narcine bancroftii. The sequence continues at coordinate 196,086,820 of NC_091475.1, forward strand.
AGGGAAATGGGCCAATGACAATTTTTCTCAAGTAAAATATTTCAGTATTGGGTCAAGAGCAGTGATACTCACCTTTCCCTTCCCACTCACATATCACCTTAAGAAATAATCACAGAGCACCTATGGCATAGGGAATACTTAAGGTGGAATGTGAGTTTATTTTTAAAAAAAAAGGTTGCCTACCCCTCTGCTGGATCTTCCTGACCCAATTCCCCTGCTTGAAATCACCTGTGATACATAACCCTTACTGGGTCTGGATGCAGCAAGCCTAACTCACTGGTAAGAGTCCAGGGGTGTGTTGTGAACAGTAGTAGGGGCTTAATCCCCAGTGTCCCACCCGACGAGTCTCACATTCAAAACATCCCTAAAAGTCTTTGATGGTTAGCAAAGATGTATTCGCTATTTTTGCAAATTGCAGGTTTGAATATAATCCTGCTTCCCCCATAAAATCATGTATGCTATGTTTTGTCAAAAGGACAGTGTGTAATAATGTCAAGAGGAAATTATGTCAAAAATACAAGAGGTGACATCCAGCAATTGTAACGGTTTCTTCTGCAAAAATATAATTCTTTGGGTTCTCAATTTACCTGCATGCTTTAAATACAAATATCCAATAATTGTATCCCAATTATAATTGCCTGAATTCATCCCAAAGCATCACCCTCAGTATGTGCAATAAATCTATTTTCTGAAATATTATGGAAGATTCAGGAGATTTTAATGGCAACCTGGGCCATGTCTTCATAAGTACATTTGAGATAATATAAATTCTTCCTTAATTCATATGTTTTGGACCCGCCCTAGCCGAGAAAAACTTTGGAAGGAAGTTTTTCAAACATTATCGCCAATTTAAAATTTAAAATTGGAATCTAGCTCTTTCTGGAACATTCTGAGGAGATGATAATGACGGTAAAATGCCGAATTTTATCTTTTACTTCATTGATGACCAGGTGTGCAATTTTGATTAAATGGAAAGATAATACTCCACCTACACATACACAACGGTTAAGGAATATTATGTCTTGTTTAAATTTGGGGAAAAAATAGATATGCAGTTAATATTAAATAGATATGCAGTCTAATATTACATTTCAAATGATATGGGGTTTGTTCTTGGACTACCACAATAATCTTAAGATTTAATGTTAATCTGGAATCTTGGCCTTGTGTTGTCCCTCTCCTCTAAGACTGTGCCACTTGGATTTACGAATGCTAATCTTCAACCTTGTTTTGGGGCAGGGGTTTTAAAAATTATTATATTTTTCTTTTTCTGTTATGTACCATTTTAGTGTCTTGAGACCGTTGTAACATTTTTTTTGGACCTTGCAGCACACTTTATAATTTTATTGTTCAGCTTCTTATCAATAAAAATATTTTTAAAAAAAGATAATATGAATGAAATCAAAATGGTAGCTCAATTCATTCATGTCGCTCCCTGCATAATTCAGCACCTAAAGACAAAAGCAGTGAAATGACCATGTGTGGATTGAAGGGTTGAAATGATGGCCAAGTTCTTCATCATTCTTATGCTGCAAAATTGACAGCAACTTCTGAGGGATTACCGATGCCCCGACAGGAGGCATGGTTTCAGTGTTCCGCATATTTTGCTAAGTTTCACCTGGTTGTGCACAAACTGGCACTAAAATACTGCAAATATTGTCTTGTTAATGATTTCTAATGGTGAACAATCATATTTACTGCTGAACATTGCAATGGCCCTCAAAAACACATTATATAACTGAATTATTATTCCCTTCATGTTATAAAAAAAATCCCTGTTATTTAAAATATGCATTTAAATTTTATAGCAATTTCCTTTACACTTTAACTCCATATGAATATTTCAATCTTTATTTTGTTTTCTGTAATTTGAAAGTGAAAGTTTGACTCTACTTCTTACTTCCTGATTTGATGGCTGTGAAATCTGATTTGGTGCTTAGATTGTTTGATGACTCTTAACCATTGTTGATGCCACTCATTCTCCCGTTAATGGTTCCTAATTGAAATTAGCATCAGAAAAAGCCAGAGCTGCTGTCATGGGCGTGGACCCATGGGAATGAAGTGGTGTCACAGCGCTCCCACGGGGTCCAACCACTCTGTCCAACTGCCATCAGCTCTGAACAGGTTTTAAATGGCTTGTAAATGGGGCTAACAATGATTTGATTTAAAAATACTGTGACCGTGGGGTCCACGTCCAAGATGGCACTGTATATGATTGACAGCAGCAGCCACAAGAGGCTGCCGACTCCAGGGAAGCAAAGGACTGACCCCTGTTTTAGAAGGAGAAGCAGAGGAGATGACCCACAGGATGGTGTACATGGTGGTGGACCAGTGAGGGTTCTTCAATTGAAGAAACACACAGGCAGTGGGTGGGCTGTTGCTTACCCGAGGCGAGGAACTCATGCAGCTGGTGACCGCAGTCGAGGGATTCTTAAATTGGCTGCGGACTACTGGAGACTGGCTGAAGGGGTGTAAAGTATTGGAACCTGGATGCAAGAGGGTGCCGAGGGCACTGAAAGGGTTTCTAATTGCGTCAGAGGTTGGGTCTGGAGCTCGGATTGGTGATGGTTTAGACTGGACTCGGGCTGCAAAAACACTGGAGGCAAATTCACAGTCACTTGGTGACCGTAAGAGGCACTTCAGGTGATTTCTACCGATGGCAAATCTGTCTGCCTTATACCAGATGAAAAAAAATCCATATAATATTGCACTGTTTTTATTACATGACAATAAATTGAATCTTGAGATTAGGAGGAGTAGTAGAGAAAAACTACATGCATACTCTCATCTGCAGAACTAAGGACAACACACATTTTTCTGCTGTCTGATTTTTATATACATACTGTATACATCATTTTCGCATTCCAAATACAAACTGAAGGCAAGAATGTTGGAGCCAGACCGAAAGTTGGTGACACACCTTCCCATCTCCTCAACTCTCTGCCTTCCCCAGGAACTGCTCATACGTGACTCCCTCGTCCCTTCATCCTTCCCCACCCATGGCCCCTTGTTACCTATCCCTGTGACCACGGGAAGTATTACCCTTGTGCCCAACATCTCCTTCTTCACCAAAAAGCCCTTGAAGGAATACTTGACTTGTGAGTCTGAAGGGGTCAGACACTGCATTCTCTGCTCCCATTGTGGCCTCCTCTGCATCAAAGAGAGACAGGACACAGACTAGGAGATCACTTTACTCTGTCCTCTGTAATATCAGGGATCTCCCAGAGTCAACCCATTTCATTTCCCACACCAATCCCATGACAGCACGTCTGTCAATGGTCTCAAGCACTGCTAAACTGAGACCACCTGCAAACTGGAGGTCTGGGCACCCTCCAGCCAGATGGCATGAACACCCTCCAGTATCCATTAGCTCCCACCCCACCCATGTCTCTTTCTTTCCCTATCCCTCGGTCTCCTTTCTTCCAGCCCTGCATTCACAGAGCTACACCCCTCCCCCGATTAGTTCTCAGCTTTTCTCTCCAGCCCTTCTATCCACATCCACTCTGGGCTTTCGGCAATGGGCCTGTGCTCCTCCCCATTCCCCTTCTTCGCTCCTCTTCCCACCTTTATATTCTGGTGCCTGGCTGTTGATTTTGCGAAAGCCTTGACAAAGGGCATAGGCCAGGATCTTAGCCTCCTATGGATGCCGTGGGATCTGCTGAATTTTTGTGGCACTTTTATGTACACAGCATCTGCAGATTTTTCTTGCTTCACTTTCTTTAATCTCTTCTTCCTAATAGATGCATATCCAAACTCCGAAGTTACTTACACGTGGACAAATGAAACGGACAAATCTGTGGTGGTGGCTGAAGATGGATCTCGCCTGAATCAATATGATTTGTTAGGTCAAACTGTGGGCGATGAAATTATCAGATCAAGCACAGGTAATCAGGGAAAGCGGGCCTGTAGTTCTGAAGTCATGTAATGAGCTGCAATAGTACTGAATTGTGGTGCAGGTTGGACTGGCAGAATAGCCTACTCTTTCACCTATTTACTATGACTTGTTAAGGTTTTCACTTACAGTTGCTCAGACGAGATCTATATTTTAATACAGTACGTATTTTTATTCCAACATTATTCCGCCTCACTTTCCTCTGGTTTGTGCACAGAGTACGTATGTGGCTGTAATTATATTGATTAAACTACTGCTATTATCAAAAATATCTATTATATAAAAAGATTAAGGTTTGCATCTTATACTGCAATCTTTTGTGTTAAATGCACAAAGTGTTCAGATGGCCAGCCATCAGAGCACATTATGCTTTTAACAAAATCACATGGCAGTAGAGCAGGTCATTTCTCCCAGACAAAGTTGATTTTCTCCTTGTTTTTTTTTAATGAAGGGAATCAGAATGTTGTACAACTGATCTTCGCTTCGGTGAAGCATTGGCCAGTTCTAGCTGACAGGTCATTTGACAGCTCAATTTCATCAGGGTTCCAATCCCAGGAACTCCCTGCCCCGGGAAACGGCGTCATGTGTCAACAACCCAAACCTCTCTGAACCTCGGATTACGTTTGACGTCATTCTCTGCTCCTATTGTCTGTTAGCAAAGGAAAATCTCCCTCGCGCGGGCAGTGGTGTTTCATGAAGCCATTTCACGAGTATCACATCTGCAATTGATGCGCATAAAGCAAGTTAGTTTAAAACTTGTCTCACTGATCTATTTTGCAACATGGCTGAATTGAGAAAACTGTCTGGTTAATCTATGAACGGGAAAAGGCAAGTGAATTCCTGTTCACAGCAACGAAAATGTTCATAGCCATCAATGAAGCTGAGTATTACAAATGCACGGTAAAAATGGTTTGCATAATGTACGCAGCAGAGTTTAAAACAATAGGAGTGATTTTACGGAATACCATGATCTGTATTTAATCTCAGCTACAAGATCAGAAAGGAAAATATATATAAAGATTTTTGCCCCTGTATTATTTTTAAATATTGGCTTTAGTCTTTGCAGGATTTAGTGTTATTGTTGGGATAAAAAACCGACAGCTGACCCATTTCCGCTCCTGTTTAGAAAAGTGTATTTTGAGAATGTAATGTTCAACAAGCTCTGAACACAACACTCTGCCATCTCCACTCTGTTTACCCGTGTTTACCACGCTTGTTTTTGTGAACACATTCATCGAATTTTCAGCACGGAAACAAAACCTTCGGCCCAACGTGTTCATTCCAACAATGTTGTCTACGAAGACAATCCCATTTTCCTGCATGGGGTCTATATCCCTCTAAAGCAGTAGTTCTCAACCATTTTTACTACTTGCATACCACCTTAAGCAATCCCTACCATTTCCTCTGGCAGGTTGTTCCATGTACCTACCATCATCTGTAAAAAAAGGTAACTCTCAGGTCCCTTTTAAATCTTTCCCCTCAGCGCTTCAGTTTTAGACTCCTCTCATCGTGGGAAAATAAACGCTGACTATTCGCATATCTATGCCACTCATCATTTTATAAATCATAAGGGCTCCCCTCAGCATCCTAAGCTCAAAGGAGAAAACTCACAGACTTACCAGCCTCTCCCTAGAATTCAAGCCTTCCAGTCCTATTAACATACTCATGATTTTTGTCTGAACTTTTTCCAGCTTAATGATACCTTTCCTGTAGCGGGGTGACCAGAATTACTAACTGTGGGCTCATGACCTCCTAGCATAGTTATTACACAATGTTCTTGCTTCTGTACTCAATGCCCCGACCAATGAAGGCAAGCATGCCAAACACATTTTTCTTCATCATGTCTACATGTATCTCCACTTTCTATGTAACCCTAGTTCTCTGTTCTACCAAACTCTCCATAGTCCGACTATACATGCAAGTCCTGCCCTGATTTAACCCACAGAAGAGTCCTTGGATCACTTTCCCAGTTCCTCTAGATCCTGATATTATCTCAGATAACCTTTAATGTCTGATGATTTTCGTCAACCTCAAACTTACTAATCATGCCAATTTCAAGTACTGTTGTGATGTTCTCTCCAATTGCAAACACAACCCACCTCCTCCCTTACCTCCACCTATCTCATGTCTGTAGTATATATACACGATGCATTGAGCTGCCAGTCCTATCCCTTCCTGTGATAGTTATAATATCCCAGTCTGGCAGTCCCATGTGCTCAACCATGCCCTGAGTTCACCCACCTTACCTGTCACGCCTATAAATGCAGTTAAGGCCATCAGTCTTTCCCCACTTCCTTGCAATGCTCCTGCCTGCCCTGCCTACTGAACTTGCTCTCGGTACCATCTGTATTTACCTCAACCTTCTCATCTGCCACATCCACAATGCCACAACCTTCTCATCTGCCACATTATTTGTATCTCACCCCTTGGTTCCACTCTCCTTCAGGTGTAAACCACTCCTTCTGAAGAGTGCTGAAGCCAATGAGTCATTTGGGGCATTAACAGATGAGCAAAAGCTCCAGCTTTCCCTTAACATTAAAAAAAGGTTGGGGTGAAGAATTAATGCACGAAGACCCAGCGGATTGAACGTGTTGAAGATAAAACCAGCTGGAGAAAGACTACTGGAAGGAATCTCACAACCAGAACGTTGATGTACACAAACATTAGAGACCAATACAGAGGCAAGATTGTAAACCAATATTTTGCTTTAAACATCCAAGAATAGGCCACTTAATATTTCTGAGTGTTGTGCTTCTGTGAGCATAAATGGGTAATTCCTTCAACGGATTCAGAACCTCCCTGTAAGTTTATTACATTATGAGTGACATAGATGGGGTAGACAATCAGAAAATTTATTCTCATCTTGAAATATCGTTTAAATTGAAGGGAGAGTCAGAGGTGGAATTAATTTCTAATTTAGACATAACAGGGCAGGCCGCCCAATTTACGCCCCATTAACCCCCAATTAGGTTTTGAATGGACACGAAGAGAACCCTTCCCGATAACCGCGACGCCAATGCAGCAGACACACGTGAATATGGAGGGGCAGAGGGGGATGTATCAAGCAGTGGATATTTAGGTTAATATGACATGATATTTAGACATTGCGGGCCAAAGGGCGTTCTCCTGAATTGCAGATTTAGTGCATCTTCCATCTCATTCCTGCTCGTCTTTTACCTGCAGAGAAACAAATAAGACCGGCTGAGGGCGAACTAAATAGGATGTTTGGGGTCTTCGACCACCCTCCGCAGAGGAAATCATTGGAAATTTGACTGGGGGTGGGGGGGGATTTCCACGGGTGCACGTTGCCTGTTTCACTGCATTACCTGGTCTGTATTGACATCGTTTCTATTGAGCGAGCAAGTCGAGATACATTTATGGGTCCTGCTACTGCGAGTCTCCCGAGAGTTTCGCTGGCACATTCTGCAATGCAGTCTCTTGCACTCTGCGAACCTGCAAGTGAATGGGCCTCGCCGATATTTGGGGTCAGACGGAGACCCTTCCAGTTGCTCAATGCCCGCACAGATCCAAGGAGCCCCGCGTTCCAGCCAGACAAGGACTTACCAGTTGACAGTCATGGTCGCGTCGTTATCTCCTCCAAATGGGAATTCTCCATGGGCTTTCAACCACAAAAGGCAAACGGTGAAGCCAAGTGTTCCTAAATTCATCCTTCGTGGTTCGGGTTCCTTTGAAGAGGCAAAAAGAATGGGGGCAGGAGCCCGTCCCAAAATTAGAAGTCATTGATTAGATAGACATCCTTGTCGATTCCCAACTCATCTGAGATCTTGGCACATCCTGACTCTTGGCCGGGCGAATTGTCCCGGTGTCTAATTCTAGCGCCAATTGAAACTCCTGGTTCACACCGTTTAAATTTTATTTAGTGTCTATATTTATGTTTCATCTTGACCTGATGGTTCCAAAATGTCCACGTTGCTAACGTCAGAGAACTCTGTCCTTCATGATGTGCAGAGGCGAATCTGCCCAGACACCCATCAGTCACAGATTGCGGGAAGGGATTATTGGCAACACGAAATCGGATTTCCACCAGCGAGAGCTTTTGTGTGGTTGATCGGACACCGGTCTGAAGTGAACTCTGTGGTATCTCCCTCTCTTCTTAAAAAGAATAGGGCTGAGTTAAAAGAAGAGGTTGAAGAAAGGCAATCAGGAGATAGTGTGGTTTTTTTTGTTCAAAGTCGGCTTTGGCGCGCAATTTGTAACAATATTATTTCATGTGATACAATTTTGCCAACATCAGTGTAAATCTTAGCGCCGGCTCGTGTGTGAAACGTGTCGCAAGGGAGGAGTAATGAATACAATGCTGGAAGAACCCAGAGTACTTTGTATAGCAACGATACAGAACCAAGGTGTCGGGCTTGATTCAACCCCTACCTACTTGATGATGGGTTCAAGCCCAAAGTGTTGGCTATGTATTGTGGTGAGATGTAATTACACCACCTGGTCACCAGGGGTCATCCCGGTGACCTTGTCTATAAAGCAGTCCAGAGCTACAGTCTAGCCTTCCAGGTTCGTCTTGCAGAGAGACAAGGCCTCTTAGTGTACCTATTAGTTTATTAAAGCTGACTGATACTTGCACTGCTGGTGTGGTTATTGTCAGTGCATGTATCTTTATCTTTGCTCCATAAAATGCACTGCCTTCCACCAGCCGAGTTTCTCCAGCATTCACGGCGTCTGTTGTCTTTCGTGCTATCCTCTGGCAAGGAAGGGGCATCTCGCGTGACGCGAGGAGGGTGAGGCGATGAGCTGGCTGCCGTGGGAGGGAGCTTGCAATGCTGATTGTGTTGTGGCTTGGGCCCTCCGCAGCCAGGCTTACTGGCTGCCCGTCTCTGCTCCCATTAAAGGAAAACCTGACTATTTGTTCTTAGATTGTTGCCTAGCGACAGAGAAAACTAGGTTAGCCGGTTTATAGCCTCCAGTGGATGATGGCCCTGTGGCAATTATTCATGAATGTGGCTGCCATGCCAGGTGCAAGCAGAGGAGATTCTTTGCAGGTTACATGTTAAACGACATGACGGTTGTAAAATTTAACCAATGGAATTAGCACAAGTTCCTTGAATGCAGTCATTGATGTTTTCATGGGGAAACATTTCTTGGCTTGGCTTCGTGGACGAAGATTTATGGAGGGGGTAAATGTCCACGTCAGCTGCAGGCTCGTTTGTGGCTGACAAATCCGATGCGGAACAGGCAGACATGGTTGCAGCGGTTGCAGGGGAAAATTGGTTGGTTGGGGTTGGGTTTTTCCTCCTTTGCCTTTTGTCAGTGAGGTGGGCTCTGCGCTCTTCTTCAAAGGAGGTTGCTGCCCGCCAAACTGTGAGGCGCCAAGATGCACGGTTTGAGGCGATATCAGCCCACTGGCGGTGGTCAATGTGGCAGGCACCAAGAGATTTCTTTAGGCAGTCCTTGTACCTTTTCTTTGGTGCACCTCTGTCACGGTGGCCAGTGGAGAGCTCGCCATATAACACGATCTTGGGAAGGCGATGGTCCTCCATTCTGAAGACATGACCCACCCAGCGAAGCTGGATCTTCAGCAGCGTGGACTCGATGCTGTCGACCTCTGCCATCTCAAGTACTTTGACGTTAGGGATGAAAGCGCTCCAATGAATGTTGAGGATGGAGCGGAGACAACGCTGGTGGAAGCGTTCTAGGAGCCGTAGGTGATGCCGGTAGAGGACCCATGATTCGGAGCCGAACAGGAGTGTGGGTATGACAACGGCTCTGTATAGCTTATCTTTGTGAGGTTTTTCAGTTGGTTGTTTTTCCAGACTCTTTTGTGTAGTCTTCCAAAGGCGCTATTTGCCTTGGCGAGTCTGTTGTCTATCTCGTTGTCGATCCTTGCCTGATGCACCATTTCATCAGATGCAAGGCTGGGGAAACATGCCCATTGATTAAAAGTCCATATACTATACATCCCCTTCCTTATCGATTCACCAGCCATCCCTCTTCCCCTTGCTTGTTTCTGTCCCCTCCCTCCCTTCTTCACCTATTACCGCCTGTCTTTGCGATCAAGCCACCCCCCTTGCCATTTAATTCGGATGCCTGCAAACGTTTTTCTATTCCTTCACGAAGGGGCTCGAGCCCAAAACATCGGTTATGTGTCTTTATCTTTGCTATATAAAGAAGACTGCTGAGTTTCTCCAGCACTGTATTTTTACTTCAACAACAGTGTCTGCAAACTTTCGTGACTTATTTTTCAAGTTTATTGTCATCTGATTGTACAAGAACAACCCGACTAAACAGCGCTCTCCAGTCCTCAGTGCAAATTGCGCAGACACACAACAAGACATAACACACATACAGACAAACACATATGCAGAACAAGGATTTCATCCATTCAAATAAATAAATAAATATTGCTTCATGAATACAAGTCTCGGACGGTTAGTGTGAGCAGTTAGTGTCTGTTGGGAGAAGCTGTTCCTCAGCCTGGAGGAGCTGGCTCTGATACTCTTGTATATCTTCCCCCGTGGGAGCAGCTGAAAGATGCTGTGTGTGGTGTGAAAGGGGTCCCCAATGATTTTGTGCGCCCTCTTCAGATAATGATCCTGGTAGATCATGTAGGTGGGTGGGTGGGAGGAAAACTCCAGTGATCCTCTGTGCCACTCTTATGAGCCTGTGGATTGACCTCTCTGATCCATTTCTCTGCAGCAACTATACTGCATTGGCCTGGACACTCTTCATAGAGCCCTTTTAGATGGTTGACATAAGGGTGGCTAGTACCTATGTCTGCTTCATTCTTCCCAGGAACAGCAGTTGCTGTTGTGCCTTCCTGACAAGTGAGGAAATGTGGTGTGTCCATGAGAGGTCACTAGTTAAGTGAAGTCCAAGGAACTTGGTGCTTTCTACTCTCTCTACAACAGAGTTGTTGATGTGTACTGGAGCGTAATCGCTCCTGATCCTCCTGAAGTCCATGATAATCTCCTTTGTTTTGTCCACATTGAGACTCAGGTTGTGATTCTCACATCATTCCTTGAGATTTTCTACCCCTTAAACCATATAACAATTAGACCACAGAAACAGGCCAGTTCATCCCTACTAGTCCATGCTGAACACATACTCCCACCTCGTCCCATTGGCCCGCACCCAGCCCATAACCCTCCCGCCCCCAATCCTCTCTTGTCCATATACCTATACAACTTTTCCTTCAATATTAAAATTGAACCTGCATCTATCACTTCAGTTGGAAGCTCATTTCACACTCCCACCACCCTCTGAGAGAAGAAACTCCCCCTCACATTTCCCCTAAACTTTTCCATGACAGTCTCAATCCATGTCCTTTTGTTTGAATCTCCCCCACTCTCAATGGAAAAAGCCTGTCCACATTGACTCTATCTGTCCCTCTCAAAATTTTAAATACCTCTATCAAATCACCCCTCAATCTTCTATGCTCCAGGGATAAAATCCAAGTCTGCTGAACCTTTCCTTGTAACTGAAACCCAGGCAACATTCTTGTAAATTTCCTCTGCACTCTCTCTATTCTATATATCCTTCCTTTAATTCGGCAACCAAAACGGCGCACAATATTTCCAAATTTGGCCTCACCGATGCCTTATACAACTTCAACATGACATCCCAACTCCTGTATTCAATAATCTGAATTTTGAAGGCCAACATGCCAAAAGCTTTCTTCAGCACCCTATCTACATGTGGCTCAACTTTCAGAGAATTATGGACCAGAATTCCTATATCCCTTTGTTCTACTGCACTCCTCAATTGCCTACCTTCTTCTTTGGCTTGGCTCCGCGGATGAAGATTTATGGAGGGGGTAAATGCCCACGTCAGCTGCAGGCTCGTTTGTGGCTGACAAGTCCGATGCGGGACAGGCAGACACGATTGCAGCGGTTGCAGGGGAACCACAAATCTTCATATCATCTGCATACTTACTCAACTAATTTGCCACCTTATCATCTAGATCAGTAGTTCCCAACCTTTTACTTTCCACTCACATACCACTACAAGTATTCCCTATGCCATAAGTGTTCTGTGATTAGTAAATGATTGCTTAAGGTGGGATGTGAGTAGGAAGGGAAGGTTGAGAATCACTGGTCTAGTCCCAATTATTACTGAAATATTTTGCTTGATAAAAATTGTCATTGACCCATTTCCTTTGTCGTTATGAAACCGTCCACATAATGAATCAATTTGGAATGATTAAAACAGTGGTTTTCAAACTTTTTATTTCCACCCACATACCACCTTAAGCAATCCCTTATTAATCACAGAACACTTATAGCATAGGGAATACTTAATGTGGTATGTGAGTGGAAAGTAAAAGGTTGGGAACCACTGATCTAGATTATTAATATATATGACATACAACAATGGACCCAGTACCGATCCTTGAGGCACTCCACTAGTCACCGGCCTACAATTTGACAAACAACTTTCCATCACTTCTCTCTGGCACCTCCCATACAACCATTGTTGAATCCAGTTCACTGCATCAATAATGCACACATACCTAATGCTTGAACCTTCCGAACTAACCTCTTATGCAGAACCTTGTCAAAGGACTTACTAAAGTCCAGGTAGACAACATCCACAGCCTTCCCCTCATCAGCTTTCTTAGTAACCTCCTCAAAAAAACTCTATAAGATTTTCTGTAAACTTCTCTGTAGACTCGGTAACATAGGAGAAGCAAATCCTCAAGATTATGTTTATAAGTGAAATTCAAGATTGTTGATAGCAAATAGAAAAACTTTATTTTGAAGCACTTAATTGAACTTTGGAATAAGGTTGATAAAGAGATTGGGGAGGATATTTGATGTCATGGCAAATCCCGTTATTTCAAAATAGATTTATTCCTTTTTCTATGAGGAGTCAATGTTTAAGGATTTGGCAACGTCACAGTCGTAAGAAGATTGAGGATTGTTTTGAAGCTGGGAATTTATGAATTATTTAGAATGAAGGAAAAGTTTCTCTCTACTCCCCTGAAGGAAGTACAGGTGCCTGAAGGTGGACTCCCAATGGTATAAAAACAGTGTTCCCTCTGCCATCAGATTTCTGAATGGACAATGAACCACTGACACTACTTCACATTTTTCTCTTCTATTGCATTCATTTATTTATTTTAAAAATGTAATTTATAGCAGCACCTGCTGCTGCAAAACACTGAATTTAGTGATCATGTTCATAATGATAAAACTGATTCTGATTGTGTCTGCCTCTACCACTTCTCCTGGCAGCCTACTCCTGAGTAAAAGCACTTGCCATCCTCTCACCTTGAATGCATTTGGCATGTTTACCCCAAGAAAAAGGGTAAAAATTGTATGATTATGAATGCTATCAACATGACTGTCTTCCCGGCAGGATAATACACTATTTTCATAATTATGATGGTTCCTTTACAAGCAAAGACATTTTAACATAATCATTTTAAAAATGACTGCACATTAGTGGATACACTCAGAAGAATCAGGGCAGCAGCCGTGGCAAGAGAAAATCAAATGTAATGTTAATGATTTCTTATTAATGAGTGTTCATTCATAGTTCAACGTTAATGATCATGGCTTTTCATCAGAATTTAATTGTTCAATCTGTTAACCCCATTTATTTTCCAATCTTTATATTAAGTTTAAGCACACACACACACAAAAAAATATATAGAATGCGAGGCTGCAAATTATAAATCAAACGGATATAAGTCACAAACAGTAAATGATTCCCCACAGCTCTATTGTTGAAATAATTAAAAACAGTAGAAAAGATATATATTCTAAACTTGCTAACTAATCCTAAACTAAATTGCTTTATCTAACCCCCGAAACTTGAAAATTAAAAATTAGAAATCAGAAGTTGGGATGAATTAAAACAATAAAATTCAATAATAAACAAGAAGATGTTCCATTACATAAATTAGTTAACATGAAGGGGAAATCAATAATAAAACATATCATATTAAAACAGGTTTAAGAATCATGGAAAAAATTTATAAACAGGCGCTTCATTCTATCAAACTTAATATCGGTTATAGCACAATCTTCTGTAAGTTTAAACAAGCTAAAGTTTGGCACATCCACTGGGCATAGGGAGGTAGAATCAATAAAGAGAAATTATTGTCCAAAAAATCTGCGAAATTGATACCATATACGAAAAGTATGTTTAACCATGGGTCTCTTTATCATCTTATTAACCTTGGTTTAAAAAAAAAGTAAGGGCAGCACCAAGCAATGATACTAAAGAAAATTCCTTATTTGATTTCAATTCCAAAGTTACCCATAGAGGGCAATCTAACTTATCATAATATTGAATCCAAAAATTAACATAGTGAATATTAATAGCCCAATAATAAAATCTAAAATTAGGCAAAGCCAATCCTCCATCCCTTTTGGTGTTTGTAAGAAGATTTTATTCAATCTTGGCCAGATATAAGATGAAATAATAAAAACCAAAGAATCAAAAAAAGTTTTAGGCTTAAAAGTCGGGATTGCCTGAAAAAAATAAAGTAACTTGGGAAGAATGTTCATTTTAATAGCATTAAATCAACCAACTAATGCTATAGAAAGAGGAGACCATTTAGTCAAAGGGGATAAAATGTTCCTTAAATAAATTCTTGTGATTCTTCATAATTTTAACATCTAAGTACATAAAAAAATTAACTACCTTAAATGTGATGCTATTGTAAAGAGGCATGGAAGCATTAAAAGGGAATAGCTCACTCTTGTGAAGGTTTAATTTATAGCCCGAAAAAAACTAAAGCGCAACAATAAGGACCACGTGGTAGGGACAGATGTCTCGGGATCAGAAATGTATAGTAACAGATCATCAACATACAAGAGACCTTATGAACTCTGTCCCCTTTCTGAATCCCTATAATGTCCTCTGAGTCCCAAAAAGCTATAGCCAATAGTTCCAAAGCTAAATCAAACAATAATGGACAGAGGGCACCCCTGTCTAGTATCACAGACCACTGATTATTAGTAAGACCAGAAGTTATGGGAGAATTATATATCAATTTAATCCAGAAAACAAATCCTGGACCAAAGTTAAATCTTCTCAAAGTTTCAATCAAATATTGCCTTTTGACCCTATCAAAAGCATTTTCTGTGTCCAGGGAAATTACACATTCTGTCATTTTAGATGATGGTGAATAAATAATATTCAATAAATAGTAAATATTAAAATGTGAATAATGATTTTTAATTTTTAATAAGACCTGTCCTTTTATTCTCTCCATTCAGCCCCACCCCTTTCTCTCCATCTTAAATCTTGCTTTACTTGTCATTAGAGATGATTAAAGATGAAAAATTTCCAATCTATTAGCTAACATATTAGAAAGTATCTTTGCATCAACATTCAGTAATGAGGTGGGCCTGTAGGAGGCACAATCCATCAAATCTTTATTCTTATTGGGGATTTTAAAAAATTGAAGTTTCAGAAAAAAATGTGGGGAAGCTACCCTTACCTACAGAATCTGAAAGAACTATGTTTAAATAGAGAATTATTAAATGAATAAAAGATTTTAAAAATTCTACAGGATAGCCATCAGGATCGGGAGCCCTTCCCAACTGAAGAGACACAATAGCTTTGAAAATTTCTTCTGTAGCAAACAGTTTGTCTAAAAAGGTATGACTCTCGGAAGATAACTTGGAAATGTTTAATTTGCTCAAGAAGTTTTCCATGGAAATGGTATTGTCTAGAAATTCAGGTTTGTACAAATCAGAATATAATTCTTTAAACACATTATTTCTTTATGTCACATGATCCCCTTCCTTTTTACAAATTTTGGTAATCTGCCTCATAACAGAAGTTGCCTTTAATCGATTAGCCAAAAGCGTCCTCGACTTGTCACCATGTATATAGAACTGACTCACTTTTTAACAGCTGACTTTCTATCGGGTATGTCAGCAGTAAATCATGTTCAGCTTGTTTTTCAGCTCTTTTTTTAAACGTCTGGGTTTGAGAATAAAACATATTGCCTATCAATTTCCTTTAATCTGTCAACCAATTCCTTTAATTAGTTAATCCCATTTTTAACTCTACAGGTGTTGTGTGACCTCTAATTCTAGCACTTTACATTCTTTGCAACATTTTGTGTTTTTTTTTTAAATTTTGATTTACAATTTAGTAGATTTATTGTTCTTTCTTTGGCTTGGCTTCGCGGACGAAGATTTATGGAGGGGGTAAAAAGTCCACGTCAGCTGCAGGCTCGTTTGTGGCTGACAAGTCCGATGCGGGACAGGCAGACACGGTTTTTAAATACAGATTTATTGTATGAGAAGGTTATTTATACATTGGACCTTTCTGGATCCAGTATTGAGCTGTGTGATAAAATAGTCCCAGCCCTTTGTATTTTATGTCTTCAGAATTTATAATGGTTTTTAATCCTCTATCCCGTTCCTACTGATATTTCCACAATTCCAACAACATCTAACTGTAGTTATTTCACTTGTCTTTATCATTCACTTAGTTCCATCACCTCTGATCTATCATCTCTCCACCCCATCATATTGCAAACCTGCCCTTTCTTTTTAAAATATTTTTATTGATATTTTACAGTGTAACCAATTAAACAGTAGAATTATACAATGTGCTACTGGATTTTTAAAAAATACAAATATTCCCATGATAAGGAAATCTCGAGCACATTCATGACCAATGAAGTAAGATTTAACAACCAAAAAAAAAAAACCCAAAATATTCAAAACCTCTTCTTCTAAGCAAGGTTGAAAGTTGATATGTATGAATCAAATGATACCAACTTGGAGAGGGATAACACAGTGCCAAAATTCCAGAACAATATTAAATCTTATGATAATAGTCCATAAATAGGTCCCACATCTTTTGAAACAATATTTGAATCCTTGATAACAGAGCTAATTTTTTCCTAAAGTTAAACAAGACATAATATTCACTTTGCTATTGTGTATGTGTAGGTGGAGTATTATCTTTCCATTTAATCAAAATTACACACCTGGTCATCAATGAAGTAAAAGATAAAATATGGCTTTGAATCGAAGTCGGTAATACATCAACATTTTGAGGTGAGACCTGCCCTTTTATTCTCTCCCTTCACTCCCACCCCTTTCTCTCCATCTTAAATCTTGTTTTACTTGTACCTTTCCTCAGTAATCAAAACTTAATTATTTTCTCTCCACAGACCCACAGCACTTTTTCAACATTTTATTTACAAGCTGTATTATTTTTCTAAGTCCTTAAGAAAGGAATGGGAGGTTGGTAGGAAAATTGTGAGGACATTTTAGGGAGACCTTTCAACTGGTGGTGCATGAAGAACCAGTGGCAAGCAGCTAAAATGTTTGCAATCATGAGGTTAGTGCAGAATTAATTGGAACGGTTGGCGTAACAGTGAGCATAGTGCTATAACAGTGCCAGCACCCGCGTTCGAATTCATCGCTGTCTGTAAGGAGTTTGTATGTTCTTCCTGTGCCCATGTGGTTTTCCTCTGTGTTCTCTGGCATACAAAGATACAAAGATGTATGTGCTCACATGGGAGGATTTGGGCATATGGGTCTGCTTTTTTGCTGATCTCTAGATTTTAAATAAATGAGAACGAGGTGACATTCTGTCATGATCAGCTGAAAGACCGGGCAGGCATCACATGGCCGACTCTTGCTTCTGCTTTTTGTGTTTTTTTCCTATGGTAGCGGTGAGATTGAGAGGAGTTTCTTGGCTGCCACAATGGGGTGTCATAGTTAGAGAAGTGGTAGGCACACTCTGTTACAGCTTAGGCGACCCGGGTTTGAACCTGGCGCTGTGTTTATACTTTCTCCCCTTGTTTGCATGGATTTCCTCCAGTTGCTCCGATTTCCTCCCACCCTCCAAAAACATATGGGGGATGTAGATCAATTGGATATAATTGGGCAACATGGGCTCATGGGCCGGAAGGGCCTGTTACCGTGCTGTATGTGTATGTTCACTTCAAAGGCCTGTCTAATGCGATTTCAATGCAGAGCACTTGAGGACAAGGGACACTTCAAAGGTTGAAGATGGTAGGAAAACATTGCCTCTGCTTACAGGACCAGATGAAAAGTAAACTTCAGTGCCCAAGTCAATTTCATGCTAATTTCAAGCTTTAACTGCTTGAATTCAAACAAAAACTTGGAGCTGTACAAATCAAGATCATTTAGGTTTTCATCAATGTTTGAACTTTTATTCCTGGAGAAATATAAATTGTCTGATGTGGTATTTCTCCACAATTAATACAAACATTTGATTTTGTGAGCCATTTTGAGAGGAGAAGTAGCTATGATACAGGCATTGATGAAATTAATTTGACTGTGACATGTTTGCAGGAAATAAACCACATTTTTATATAAAAGGAATAATGAAAGTTGCCACTTCCTGTGAAACATGGTTCACAAAATTATAGCCCCTTTCACACTTGCCAGTGATCCCAGGAATCGAACGCCAATCGGCCTTTAAAGTGGCAAGTGTGAAAGCAAAATCTGCTCAACGCCAGCGTCAGATGACGTCATCTCACGCCAGGGATTGGCGGCCTCAACTCCTAGTACAATCTCAGGCAAGTGTGAAATGGGCAACTGCATTGCAGGCCCTTCCTATTAAAGGTAGAACAGACCAAATGCCGGGGATAAACCCTTGCAAGTGTGAAAGCATTCAGTGTTCCAGTTAGGAGTGGTCTAGTGTGAACAGCCAAACCCCTATTCCTATCCCGGGAGCCCGATTTACTGGGGTGCAAGCGTGAAAGGGCTTAAAAGCCCATTTCTCCCCGCTTCACTGATGATTTCTCTCTTTTGTATTTGCTCTATTTGTTGCAGGTGATTATGTGGTAATGACAGCACATTTCCATCTGAAGAGAAAAATCGGCTATTTTGTCATCCAAACATATCTCCCCTGTATCATGACTGTTATCTTATCCCAGATGTCATTCTGGTTGAACAGAGAATCTGTCCCAGCCAGAACAGTGTTTGGTAAGTAACATTTCAGATACACCTGGATTTAAAGTCTTAATGTGAAATTTGCCGTCATGCAGTATTTTGTCAGTATTTGCACATTTTCTGCTGAGAATATGATTTATTTTTGTAATTTGCTTTTTTTTTGCTGCATTCATTATTTCTCTTTGACCCTTCTATTAGTCGTTAGACAAGAAATGGAAGTAGAATTGTTGCAACAGAGTGACATTACTTGCAAAAGGCACAATAATTGATAATTTTATGGCCAGGATATAAAAGATCACATCATTGATCTACATAACTTCCCATTAAACAAAGAGCTCAGTAAAACATTCTTGCAAAAGGAGGCTCACTGCAGAAATTATGGCATAATTTCAGTAAAAAAAACACACACAATGAGTGGTGGCCATATGGAACGACTTGCCAGAGGAAGTGGTAGAGATGGGAATAATTGTTAATTTCTAAAGGCATCCAGACAGGGATAGGAAAAGTTTAGAGGAATATCGGACGAATGCGGGCACGTGGCTCTAGCTTGGATAGACATCTTGGTCGGTATGGAGAAGTTAAGTCAAGGGCCTGTCCTATGCTCTAAAATTTATGACTCATTTTATGGAGCATAATGTAGGTAAATGCAAGGTCATTCACTTTGGATGAAGAAAAAAACATTTAAATGGTGAAAGATGCTCTTGTGCAGGAGGTACGTGGGAGTGCTTGTGCATGAATCAAAGAAGATTGCTTTGCAGGTGCAAGGTGTAATCAAGGCAAATTAAATGTTGTAAATCATTGAATTTAAGAGCAGGCAGATTCTGCTGCAACTGTGAGACAAAAGAAAAAGGTTGAGAACCACTGATCTAAATGACAACTGATATCCTCAGGAGTTGAGATCGCTTTTATTATTCAAAGAATAATTGTATCTTTTTAAGAGGCATTTAGCTTATTCTTGACTCATTTCCTCATCCATGATGGGAGGCTCAGAATAATGTCTGCCTGGGAGTCTGGCATGAGGCATGTGAAGGATGTGGCCTGCCCAATCGAGCTGTCCGAATGTAGCATTGGGTATGTTGATCTGGGAGAAGTCGCTAGTGCTGGTTTACCTAACCTCCCAGTGTACTTGGAGAATTTTGCGAAAACAGTATTTTTTTATGCCAAAAAGACTCAGAAGCATTTGGGAAACCAGTGATTAGAGCCACCAGTTATAAACATAATCTTAATGGTTGAAAAAACACAGAAGTGCTACACGAACTCAGCTGGTCTCACAGTCTCCACATGAGATAAAGATATAAAAGACGATATCTTTACCTCCTCTGGATCCTGTGTAACCTGCTGAGTTCCTCCAGCATTTCCATGTTTTTAACACAATCACAGAGTCTGCAGACTTTCATGTTTCACTCCACCTTAGTGGTAGTTTTGAGGTCTGAATATTCAAGCACTCTTTTCCTTAGTTGGTCAAATGTAGCGATAGCACATTTGTGGTAATGTCTCCCATGTAGAAAGTAGTTCACATTTTCCAGGTCTTCTCTTGAACTACAAGGGGGAGGGGGGGGAGAGGAGGTGGGGGGGAGAGGAGGGGGGGGTGTGGGCAGCTGGAGCAGGATGGGTGTGGATTAAATTTAAATTTTAAATTTGCTGTTAAATTGCAACAAAAGGAAAACTATTCATGCAGGACATACTTCATTGAAGAGTAATTTTAAACTACATCTCTCATAAATCTTTGTAAATGAAGAGAAATTGTTAATGCAGTAGAGAGAAGTATTTACACGCCTGTAATAATGTACATGTCTAGCATTGCTGGCTAGATTGTTTTTCTATTTTTATTTTTATAAGCAAATAGCACAAGAGAACCACAAAGCTGGAGAAACTCAGCAGGTGAAATAATGTACTTTATGTAACAAAGATAAAGATACATAACCATCTTTTCAGGCTTAAGCCCAGCAAGAGGAATGTAGGCAGGTGCCCAAACAAAATGGGGGACGGGCAGGGGTAGGAGTCCTGGCTCACAGGCAGGAGATAACTGGTGGATAAGGGAGGGACAGCACAACAGCAAACAGGGGAGGGGATAAGGCTCTGTGAATGGAGAGAGAAGGGGGGGGGCATTGAGATCTGGAGGAAAGAAGGGGAGGAGAGGGAGAATGGGGAGTGAGTTAGCAGAAATTAGAGGTCGATGTTAATGCCATCTTGTGGGCTTGTGCTCCTCTCCCTGCCTCCCCCCTCCCCCACCATTATGTTCGGATGCCTACCTACATTTTGCTCGTGCCTTCATGAAGGGCTCAAGCCCGAAATATTGGTCATGTATCTTTATCTTTGCTATATAAAGGATGCTGTTTGACCTGCTGAGTTTCTCCAGCAGTTTGTTTTTATTTCAATCATAGCATCTGCAGACTTCATGTTTTACTCTTCACAAGAGAACTATCAGGATTTTCAATTATACTCTGGACTCATCACTGAAAAAGACCATTGGTCTAATGTGACTGAACTTTCAATTTCTTGCTCTACCCATGAGAAAATACAAGGCTTCTACTTACAACGGGACTCAGAATTAAGACTGAATCGGGAAGATCACCCCTATTCATGAGGCTTGCTGCAATTAGCTTGATAAGTAAGCATGCCCACCTTTTACTATCTGCTATCAATTTACATCCTCGCAGACACAATATTTTATTGCATTTTTCCGGGTCTGGTCAGCATTCACCTTTCTTGATCTTTGCTGGTTCTGACTGATCTTTGATCATTGTTGACATTCTTCGATGTGCTATCTCCTTTCATTGCAACAGGACACATGTTCTCGTATTGATCCAGTTCCTCGATACAACTCGGTTTCCTTTCAACTCTACAACTCGCGCAATTTGAATTCTGTTCCTAAACTTCTCACATTATTGCATTCCATAAGACCAAAACACATTGGAGCAGAAGTAGGCAATTCAGCCCATCGGATTTGGCCTGATATTTAATCATGAGCTGATTCATTTCCCCACTCAACCCCACTGGGATGTGTTCAAAATGATCGTGTACTAACCCAATAGCTTCACTTTATCCTGAATTTGCAGTTCTGGCTGGGGCAGCTTTAGAAACACCAACATTACCAAAGGTGGCATAACTGTTAAGAGCATAAAAAGTTTGGGCTAATTAGCTGCCTTGCACCTGATTTGTCCCAGATGCATTTATGCCACTTACCTTTAACCCCTGTGCCAATAATTCCTATTGACATGCTCTCAGCTCACATACTGGGAAGTCTTAACAATGGAAAGGAGCAATTACATGGCTCCTTATTCCTTATCACTTTAACATTCAAAGAAATATGCTTTTTTATTGGTTGTAAATATTTTCTGAACTTTGCCTGATGCCTTTTTTTCCCCTCTTATAGAAGTGTGGCAGAAATTCCTATTGTGTAAGTTTTTACTCTACTAGAGCCATATGAATACTATCCCTGTCCAGCCACATGCAATAACGAGAAGTGTTAGGTCACAGAACAATATTGAATAGTTAATAAATACAGCAGAGCACTGGCAGATGGAATTTCATCTGATAAGTGTGAAGTAAGGCATTTTGAGAGATTTAGTACAGGTAGAACATTTACCTTGAATGGTACAACCCAAGAAAGTACTGCAGAATAAAGGGACCTTAGAGTACACAGCTATAGATCCCTAAAAGCAGCAGTCCAGGCTTATAAGATGCTAGCCTTCATTACCAGGGCCATTGACTACAAGCAACGAATGAGCTGCTAGAGGAACTCAGCAGGTCAGGCTGCATCCATTGGTAGAAGTGTTCAATCAACGTTTCAGGTCAGGAACCTTTATCGAGACTCAAGTAGGAAGAGATGATATCAAGTATTCCAAGGGAGGGGTGGAAAGAATCTGAGGAGGGACTATGCGGTGATAGAATATTGGACAGAAGGTGGGAATGCCAGTGACACAGCTGGGAGGGAGGAGTAGAATGGAGTTACAATATAACTTTATAAAACTTTAGATAGCTCACAGCTGGTGTTTTGTGTGTAGTTCTGGGTATTATGAGGGGAATAAATAGAGTAGATAGTGAGAAACCTTTCCCCATGAGAGAAATGTGTAAAACCACCAGGCATGGTTTTCTGTGAGGTATAAAGAGTGAGAGGGGAATTAAGGCTTTCCTTCATCTGGCGGGTAGTCGCAATTTGGAATGCACTGCCTAAGAAGGTGGTGGAGCTAGGCACATGACAGCAATCCAAAAATAACTAGATGAACACGTGAAACACGATATTATAGAACACTTCTATACACCAAGAGGTGGCAATGGGCATATAGTAGGTGGGCCAAAAGACAATTTTGAATAGATGGATGTGGCTGATGGGCATGTAGTAGGTGGGCCAAAAGACTAGTTTAAATTTTAGGCATCTAAAACCTAATTTAATGACTCCATTGAGGTGTTGGATGGAGTTAAACAAGAAAGTCTGCCAATGTACTACAGAAGGGTGCTGGAGAAACTGAAATACCTTGTGAAGGGCTTTAGCCCAAAATGTTGGTTCTGTATCTTTATCTTTGAATTGTGTTTTTACTTCTACCATGACGTCTTCATGCTTTATTGCTGGAGAAACTTAGCAGATCATGCAACATCCATAGGAAATAAAGGGAAGCCAACACTTTGGTCCTGTGGCCATTCCAAAAGAGGACATGGTCATAGGTTACCATATATTACCATAAAACACACACACAAAGTGTGTTTTCATTTGTTGTTTTTTTTGCAATGCTGTTTAAATTAAATGATACTGCAACACACTAGTAACCTATGGCCATGTCCTCCTTTGGAATGGCCACCTTCGGACTCCAGGGCTCTTTGTCAAGTATAAGCAGGGTCCTGAATAAAAAAGAAGGTGGAAGAGGAGAGGAGAGGAATAATGAAGGAAGGGGCAGGGGACGAGAATAAGCTAACAGATAAGAGGTCATGGGTCGGATGGCATTGTCACAACTACACAGCAGCAAGATGGAGGGTGGCTCATGTGGAGAGAAAATATATTCCTTCCTTCAAGATGACAGAGGAATCTCCAGCATTATTGGTGTACTTGTGGGACACATTAAATGAAAGGTATTAACCTGATCAACTGGAGAAAATTGCCAGGGATTTTAACATAAGTAGTAAAATTATAGCAAAATCATAAACTGACAGGAAGCGCTAAAATCCCAATATTAAAGGGAGAAATCTAAACATAAATGATCTTTTTATAGTTTGTTACTAAGCATTAAATTTCAAGGTGCAGGTATGTCATGTAGGACTAGATGTTAATATCCCTTAATGCACTCCTGAGACTTGCTGCCTGGATTCTGCGGAGTAGCCAAGTGAGTGGTGGCATCTTCTGGGTATTAAGTGGGCGCCCTCCATCCTCAGTGTTTCACTGATAGGCCCACGATATCTCCGGAGGGTTCGGCAGTGAATCCCAGCGACCTGGGCTCATTCCCTAGATGCTATTCACTCACTGGGGAGTCCCAGATAGAATCCTTTCTCCTCATCCAGAGCCACTAACTACCCATTTCAGCAGTTCTGGAGAGATCTTTGACTGCTTGTCAGTGTGTCTTTCCTTGCACTCCCAACTCCTGCAGTAGCCTAGATGTCTCTGTGGCTACAAATCCTCTCCCGCCTACTTCAACCAGTCTGACCCTTGCCTTCCCGTCACATCAGCGGCAAGCTCAGCGTACCTCAGTTTCTTGAACTCATAGGACTCCTCCACTGCCTCCTCCCAGGGCCCTGCAATCTTGAAGATGTAAACCAGATGGAGTGAGCCGACCACAGCACAAGGTCTGGTCTGAGGTTGGTTTCCACCATTCCATTTGGGAAGTAGAGCCTGTGGCCTAAGTCTGCTGCCATCTTCCAATCAGGTGCCCGCCTAACCGCCCGGAGTGTGGCAATTCCGGCTTGACCCTCACCTTCCCGGACAAATGTTGCTAACAGCCAGCAGAATGAAGGGGGAGGTAGAGCGTTTACACTCATTTTCCAGCACTGCTGCAAGACACCGTAGCTCCTGGTTGTGACATCAGGTGTATCGGCCTTGAATGAGGCTGGGCTTGCAGCCCACCAAAAAGCAGGGAATGTGTGGTTAATTAGAAGATTTAAGTACTACATTACCAATGCTTTGCTTAAACAGCAATTAAGATGCTGTTTTTTTTCATTAATTATAACTTATATTGAAGAGTGAGATTAGAAAGGCTTGTGGTAATTGAAAAGATGTTTGTGTGAAATGGATAAATACAAATAGTTTAATTTTAATTAAATACTGAACCTTTTTCAAAACTTTAGCTTTTTCATCATTAATGTCTTTCTTGGTGCCATTTTTTTCAATAAAGTCCAAAACTCATTTAATTTGATGGAAGGCAGCCAAGTGCTTGACTGTTGTCGATTTACTTGCCTTCCTGAGTACAGAGATAAACATCAACAGGTTAACACTTGATGGTCAATGCATTGATTTCTACTTGCTAAGTGGTAGAATAGAGAATTTCTTTTGGAGTGTCAGTTCTCTTAGAAATCCTATCATATCAGGTGGCATTTTTGCACAAAAACTTTTGAATTATTCTGGAAAAAAACTATCAGACTTACCACCGGTGTTTCACGATGTGGTCATTTACACAGGGGCCCTTCCTGAGTTGCGAAGTTTGTCGGAGGGGAACGCCGTATTCATTAGGCCTGTTTTTTACGGAGTGGCTGTGGACACTTTACACTGTAGCCGCTCCGTCAAAACGTGTAACGGGGTAAGTGGAAAAATTATGGGATGAAATTTGCATTAAAAATTCCGCCCTGACATTTTTACACTTCCACCGGAGCAGAAATTTTCTGCTGTTCAGTGGATGTGTAAAAGTCCCTAGAGATGTGCATTGCCTCACTTTCAGAGTTCACCCTAAGATTAATCATTATCTTATTTCAGAAGTACTGGGCCTTTTAGGAAAATTGAAAGCACCACATACATCATTGTTCAAACCATTTTTCTGAAGTACTTTATTTTGTCAAATGAATAGGAAATTGCATTAGCAGAATAACTAAAAATGTAACAGAATAACTAAAAAAATATTAAATGTGGCAGCAAGTTTGTCTGAGTAGTTAGTGAAATGTTGTTACAGTGCCAGCGATCGGGACTGGGGTTTGAATCTGGTGCTGTCTGTAAAGAGTTTGCATGTTCTCCCTGTCTCTCCATGGGTTTCCTTCGGTTGCTCCGGTTTCCTCCCACCATTTAAAAATGTACTGGGGGCTGGAGTTCAATTGGGTGTAATTGGGGCAGCATGGGCTTGTGGGCTGACAATGCCTGTAGGTATAACTTTGCATTTAAACAAATATTCAGTATTTTTTTTGTGAAAATACCATTAGATCCCTCTTAGATCTACTAACAGAACAAAATATCTCAAGCACATATTTCAATATAATAACAATATAGATATCAGAAAAAGATTAAATGGTTCTGAGCTGAATAGAAATCAGAAAATTGCTAGCAGGGAGAAAGATTTCCCTGATGTGTCACCACCAAATTATATCTACCAGAGGATAGATGCAAAGCAAAGTTCCTCTCAATTTCATGTTTAATGCCATTGTAAACTTAGTCATTAACATTCGGATATATTAATTAAGTTTTCTCCAAATTTGCTTTAGGCTCCAATCTCAGGTGAGTGTTTTGGGAAATAATGCTTGCATTTTGACTTTTGTTTTCTTATTGTCAATAACCGCAAGGGAATTTAGATGGATTTAAACCCACTTAATTGAGGTAAAAGTACCCCGCTCAATCCGACTTGACGATGTCTTACAGTCCTCCTTATCAACCCTCCAATATAAACCTAAGATCGTATTCTTTATTGATGCTGCCAATTGAGCCTTAAGTCAAGTAATATTCTGCAAACCGAGAGACTCAACATTCAGATCTTTATTAATATTCAGGCTGTCCTTTGGAGAAATGTGCAATCATTTGGGTAAATGCCACAGTCTACAAAGCTCACATCCTTAAATATTATTAGAACTGGAAAAATAAATGTAGTCCCAATAGTATTATGCTTGTCTGCTATTTATCTTATTTGCTACTAGATCTAACTATTTTGTACTTCTCATCTAAAGAGGGATGTGGGTCAAATGCAGGAAAATGGGACTAACTTAGGTGAACAACTTGGTAAGCAAGGACAAATTGGTTGAAGGACCCACTTTCATGTTGTAAAGCTGACGCTAAGAATAATGTATAGATCTGCACCAAAGACCAACGATCAGAGGGAAACTGGGTGAGATTGCTCATATATTTTCAGTGCATGTTCAAGTTTATCATCACAAGGTAAAGTGAGAAATTTGTTTTGTAAGTGGTCCAGCAAGTCAATCCATACATAGTACATCAGTTAAAAACAGGGGCAGAGTTATAAACTCAGAGAGAGAAGTCAGATACAAACGCTTGGCTGTTTTCCCCATTTAAGTTTATAAAGGAAAACTAAAAGCTAATGTATTCACTGGGATCCCCTTTTCTGTCATTTTCCCATGCTGGATGGCCCTGGGTAAAATTGTTAACTAGGCACCATTGTTGCCAACAATGGCAGAACAGTAGTTGCGTTACTCATTTGGAATCCCAACGACCAGCATAGCACCCAGCTACTTCTTATTTTTCTTGCTTGAATAAAATCACGCGAACATGTGCTCTATTCTCCTCCTTCCTTATACCGCTGTTAGACCAGGGCTGATTCCTTAATTAATCACATGTAGTGGTTGATTATTCTCGCACCTTTGCCCGACATAATGCTCTCTACCCAGTTTTGATTGTATTTTGTGACAAAACAATAGGGGCGCCACGGCTGGCGTAGCAGTTAGTGCAACGCTTTTACAGCGCCAGCGATCGGAACTGGGGTTTGAATCCTGCGCTGACTGTACAGAGTTTGTACGTTCTCCCCGTGTCTGCGTGGGTTTTCCTCAGGGGCTCCGGTTTCCTCCCTCTGTTTAACAAATACTGAGGCTGTAGGTTAATTGGGTGTACATTGGGCAGCACGGACTCGTGGGCTGAAAATGGCTTGTTAGTAACATTCTTGGGAGGAGATTCCAGCTTTCCCAAACATTTGTGTGTAGTGATATTTCCTGGCATCAGCTCCTACTGCCACATCCTTCCACCAACACTGCAGGGGTTAAAATGGAACCACGTTTGTTTAGTTTTAAAAATCTCACACGAACTGTGGTTTTTGTTTGGACAATCTGCTTGTCAGTGGTGAATATTGAATTTTTTTTGGGGAAGGCCAACATTTTGATTTGATTGCAACAGCCTGTAAGGTTTGCCAAATTTAATTTTATCAGCTAGCTTCCCTGTCTGGGAGACATGATTAGGCAGAAGGCGACAAAGTACTGGGATAGGATGTTACATCCCTACCGCTGACCCTAATGGAGTGTTTATGATTAATTTATTAATATTAAAAATTGCTATAAAATTTGTTCAGGAACAGCTCAGTAAATCCTTTTGCAATAAGCTTCTATGGGCACCCAAACTAATTAGGGAAGGGTAAGGGAGAGAATAATTTGTTCATGTCTTCAACACGCGCCTTCTTGTATCTTCCATGATTTTTCATCACAGACATTTGGCCTAGGGTGGCCATTTCCAAAAATGGTCATAGATATATATATACACAGTGCATTTAAAAATATATATATTTTTAAAATAAAATTTAAACCGTATTGCAAAAACAACCAATGCAAACTCTCTGTGTGTGTGTGTGTGTGTGTGTGTGTGTGTGTGTGTGTGTGTGTGTGTGTGTGTGTGTGTATTATATATAATATATATATATATGACCATGTCCTCCTTTTGTAATGGCTACTCTAATTTGGCCTGTGGAGAGAACAGTCCACAAATCACCTGGGAGATTTGCTTTGTTGCAAATGTGACCCTGTCAGGTTCCAAACAACACTGCCAAATACACACCTTGGCAAAAATTATTCTTCATTCTATTAACCTATTCTGATGACGAGACCAACACTTCTTTGCCCCAATCCTCATAACAAAATTCAACTGGTTGGCAGCACCTCATTTTCCACACTGACCCTCTCCTCTAATCTCAACTCAACAGAACTCTAATCCCCTATTGATGATTTGCAATGCCTCTTTCCTTTTCTAGCTCATGCTCCAACCTTCCCACCATCCCTCCATCTGTGGGCCTCTCTTTCCAATCTCTCTTCATGCAAGAAAATGCTAACAAAACTCTTTTCTAGCTAAGAGATATGCAAGGCAAATATTCAGGGTTCTTTCAAGGTTTGAAGCAACAGGTTCTCAACAGAAATATTCATTGGCTAATTATTCCAGACAACAATGTCTATTGGAACATGGAGCATAGAACACTACAGCATAATACAGGCTTTTCAGCTCTCAATATTGTGTTGACTTGTATATTCCTACAAAAAAGCTCAGTCCTCCCTACCTCAGAACCCTCTATTTTCCTGTTATCTGTGTGCCTGACTAAGAGTCTCCTAAATACTCCGAATTTTTCACCCACCATCACCATCCCCGACACGGCAGGCCAGGCACCCACAACCCTCCATCTGTGTAAAAAATTAAAAAAAATACCCCTGATGTCTCCCCTAAACTTTCCTCCCATCACTTTGTAAAAATGTATTGTGGGAAGTTGGGTATCCTTGCAAATGAATCACTGAAAGTTAACATGGAGGTACCAGTAATTAGGAACGCAAATAGCACATTAACTTTTATTGGATGATTACTTCAGTCTAGGAGTTAAGAAGTGTTTCGTTTCACTAATGTTGGGTCTTAGTGAGATCGCAATAGAATATTGCGTGTCGGTCTTCTCTCTCTATTTGAATAGCAATAGAAATAGAGTAACAAAAGTCTATTATTCTGGTTCATTGGATGCCAAGTTTGCCATACGAGGTGAGATTAAGCAAAATAAGCCTATATTCTCTTGCATTTAGAAGAATGAAAGACGATTTCTTTCTTGGAGCATCACTGGAGCATTACAAAAGTGAAATCTGCTCTGCCACTGCTGTCCAAAGTAAGGGTCACTCATTCAGGACAGAGAGGGAAGAAATTGTTTCCCCCAGAACATCATGAATCTTTGGAATTCTCCACCCAAGAGGTTGTGGAGACTCAGAAAACTCAGGACAGAATCACGAGAGGTTTTTGATAAGCAAGTCGAGAACATGGCGTTAGTACAGGAAAATGGCAATGCATTAAAAATTAGCCATGGTATTATTGAATGGTGGGGCTGGGCTTCTGAGTGGCTGATTAAGCAATAAATGCTGTTGCATCAATCCTCAATAGGGCGGTATGGTTGGCGTAGCAGATAGCGCGACATCTTTACAGGACCAGAGATTGGACTAGGGTTTAAATCCCGCGCTATCTGTAAGGAGCTTATACATTCTCCCTGTGTCTGTATGGGTTTTCCCCAGGGGCTCTGGTTTCCTACCACTGTTTGAAACGTACCGGGGGTAGAATGTTAATTGTGTGTAAATTGAGTGGCATGGACTCGTTGGTCAAAATGGCCTGTATCCGTACTGAATGTTTAAATTTGGTTAAAAAAAATTAAATTTAAAATTAAAAAAGGAATTAAAAATTAAATATATATTGTACTTATTGACAAAGATGCCCCCATCTCTTGCCCGTGGACGTTCCTGAAATAAATTTATATTTGATATGTTATTCTTCACTAAGTAATTGGATATTGAAATACTTTGGGACATCTTACAATGTTAAAGATGTTTTATTAATGCAAAAAACAAATGAATGTCATTCCAGGAATGTAAACTTTAAGATTGGAATAATTTCACTTTAGCCTGAAACCTCTGCAGTGTGGGCAACATCAAAGCCAATAACTTTTAATTGATTTTAATGAATCTTGAGTTATGATTTCAAAATTGCATTGTGAATCTTACCCCTTGGCATCCCTTACATAAAGCAAATGCCCTTTAATAAATCATTCCCTTATAAGAATTGGAGTTGTTTTACAACTAAAGGATAAAAAAAAAGAAGGAACTGATATGGTGGAAACAGAATAAATGCTGTTCTGACTCAAATTATTTTCAGTATTACTAACACCAGCAGTCTATCAGAACTTTTCAGTATGCGGAGAGACCAGGGAGACTGGGATTATTTTCCTTGGAAAATTATATAAAATTATGCAAGGCCTAATTAAGATCGAGGTGAGTGTTTGCATTGATGGGGACGAGTAGTATTTGGGGATTGTGGCGGAACACTGTGCCCTTGATACTGTAACTCCTCCCCCTTCAGGATTCCTAATAAAGGCGGTACCTGTTCTATTTAAGACGAGGTTGGATAGATTTTTACATAGAAGGGGAATTAAGGGTTTTGGGGAAAGGGAGGTAGGTGGAGATAAGTCTATCATCAGATCAGCCATGATCTCATTGAATGGCCAAGCAGGATCCACATCCAGATGGCCGACCCCTGCTCCTATTTCTTATGTTCAAATGGCAGAGCTACCAAATTATGGGAGGCATGGAATGGGCAGAGAGAAGAAAGTCTTTTTGGACAGGAGTGGTCTCTAAGACCAGGGGGGGGTCAGAAATTTAGAGGGAATCTGAGGGAAAAATATCTTATCCAGAGGGTCACTGAGTGTGAAAGTGATGGAGATAAATACTCCCATCAAGCAGAAGAAGTATCTGGATGGGCATGTGAATTATCAAAGTTCAGAGGCTAGTAAGTGGGAACTTGATAGTTAGCATGGTGTGGGTGGACTGGAGGATTCTGTGCTGAAGGTCTCATCATTCCATAAGGTTGTGTGGACTAGCATAAACCTATTGGGCAAACCATTTGACCCTTCCCTCCCTTACTGTCCTTAACTTGCCATTTTTTTCATCCATCAATGTACCCATCCAAGAGACTTTCAAAGAGTCTGTTGTCTCGGCCACACCACCATTCCTGACAGTGCGTTCCAGGAACGTGCCACTCCGTGTGTAAAAGAAAATAAACACACACATCTGACTTCTCCCCTAAATCCTAAAGTAATACTTTATGCATGTTGAAGTGGACTTGCGAACACTTGGCAAACAAACACAAATACAGCTACCAAGCACTTTATTTTTGCTTTGCAAAGCGTAGGAACACCCTTAAAGAAAGAGGCACTGCAGCTGATCCCACTACAAGGGAGCCTGCTGCGTGGCTCACAAGTTGCATAATTATACAGACATATTTCCAGTTTTCCAGGACATATGAATATACTTTTCCATACAAATACGTTTCCCAAGATATTTCTTACGATTTGTTATATTGGGTCGTGTCCCTTGCCCAATGGTCAACAGTCCTCCCCTATCTTAGCCAAATATGGAGTTATTGTTGTTCTTCATAATCAGCTTTAATCTTGCTGAATTATCAAAACATACTATGCAATGTTCTCCACTATATTATTTTGGTTACTTCTTTAAAACTTACATTCTCCTACAGATAAATCAATACTGTCGAGCAAATGCAATGTCCTCGTATATTAAATGAGGATCTGAGGCTACATTTCAATAATCAATATTTTCAAGCTATTTTCTGATGATTCAGTGAGTTAATTCAGTGAAATGCTGACCTGTAGCAAGAAGGAACGTTGTGCATTCAATCACAACATCAATATTTTACATTTGCACACCATAAGTGAGGAGAGAAAAGTTAGGCTGTTTCCATTCTTTATTGCTTCATGAAAGCTCACACTGGAATGCATTGCAGTAAATCAGAGAAGGAGATCATTGGTTGGCCTCCGAAATATCCTGATATCGAATGCCTCCCAAATATAGGTGAGGTACGAAGCTGACTTGAACTGAGCTCTCTCTGCCCTCAGAGGAAGAGATAGAACTTCCTCAAAAGAAAATCACTGTTCAAGGAGAATATTTCACCAGTGTTAATAATTCTCAATAAGGTATCATAAAACATGTTCAAATTTACTTATATATTGTGCTATGAATTGTGATTCAAGACCTTTATATTTTTCAGGATTGAATTTGGTCTGATATTGCCACTCTGAATAGCCCGAAAAGTTTAGTTGGGGAAAGAAAATGGAAACATTTTGTTAGCTTGAAAAGATTTTGTAGAAATACAAGTTGCAAGTTCTTGTTGGTTGATGTTCCTCATGATTTTTTTTTTTACAGGTGTAACCACTGTGTTGACAATGACAACATTGAGCATCAGTGCAAGGAACTCATTGCCCAAAGTAGCTTATGCCACTGCAATGGACTGGTTCATAGCTGTGTGTTATGCATTTGTCTTTTCCGCTCTCATAGAGTTTGCAACAGTCAATTACTTCACCAAACGAAGTTGGGCGTGGGACGGGAAAAAAGCAATGGAAGCTTTTCAATCTAAGGTAATAATCTTCAATATGCAATTAGTACACGTAAAATAAAGCAATCATAGGCTCCAAAGCAGAGGTCTGGGTGCAAGAAATGTTAATGAAAGGTGAAGTAGGGTGAAATTCTCAGATAGTGCAAGAACATGCATAAAGTCATGGCTGGTACGACAGGATCAGACAGGGAGAAAGAAATACCATGGCTCAGGATTCGTGCTAGCAGCACCCACCCACCTTGTCGCTGACCTACACAGTAAGTATGAACTTGCCTTTGGCGGAATTGCCATCATGAAATTCCATCACCAAGATGGCAAGGAACTCTTGGTAGCTTAGTCTGGGGACCACAATTCAGATACCAGACTTTGACTACCAGGTAAGACATGGCACAGCTTAATGAGCTGTCATTTGACACAATCCTCTGAATGTTTATGAACGATCCCGATAATCTAAAATGTTTCAAAAGCCATAAAATGTTAAATATTAATAATTTTTTTGAGAACAAAAATAAAGCACCAGATGACATGAAAACCGTGAAAATATTTCAGTAACACAATGTAATAAAATGTAAATTACCCAGTACTTGTTGCTACTCCTCTCCATTCAAATTGTACTCTGCTACCAGGCTCCACCAGCTGTCACTGTCTGGGAAAGGTTGACCAATGAGCGTGAGTATTCTGGGTAAGTGTTATGAGCCCAAAGGACCCCAAAATCAAGCAGAAATAGACATTCACCAAGACAAGAAGTTACTTAAACAAAAGTTGTTTTTTAATTATCTTTAAACATGAAAACAGAATCAAATTTTAACTTATCTCTATTAACTTAACCCCCTTCTAATTCTAAGCGCACATGTATGTAATGGTGTGTAAATTTAAGAAAAGTTATTTGGTTCACAGATCAATCTCACTTCTCATTCTTCCAAGTTCACTGGTTGCAGGCAATTCTTATACTGTGCACAGAATTTAACATGTATAAAGTTCACCAGGCTTTGGTGCTTGAAAGGTAAATGTTTACTGCTCAGGAAGGTTCTTTGGAGGTTTGCAGAGAGAGATTTGTTGTTCCAGGATTTCCATAATTGAGGTACGACCATTAGTCACCTTAATGTCTTGCTGATGAAACTTGCCGCATCAGGGTTCTCCAGATGATACCCTCTTTCTTTCAGGCTACTACAGAGTTCCTTTCGGTTCCCGTTATTCCAAAAGAAACATCAGACATATAGCACTTCCAGCCATCTGCCACTCTGGAGCTTCTGTTTCAGTTCCAACCAGCTTCTCCTGCTTGTTTCAGCTGTGACTGTCTTTCCATTTCAGATTCCAACTCCGAACCACATGTCCTTCTCCCTCTCATTTTCAAAACCCCCCTCCTTCTCCAGCAAACAATAGGAGTCAGTCTTCTGCTCTCATCTGTTGTTTTTAGGTGAACAAGAACCCAGGAGTGACCTTTGAGTGAGCACTTTGCAGAGAGGTCAGAAGTCTTGTGAAAATGTTCAAGACAAGTACTGTCTCTAGTCCATTAATTTTATGATGTCATTTCAATTAGCACCTACTTGTGAAATGTGCATAGCATTCTCCATAGTTTCTGTAAAGTCACTGAATATGAATTCTTCAGTATTTCAAATAAGATCTGTTTTAAAATGTGTGTATGTATGTAACCTGCTCTAATTTTACCAATTTATCTCCCAAAATCATCTTCAAATATTACATTCACAGTAAGCTTATTCATCTGAATTAGGTGACACATACATGGGGAAATTAAAATATTTTGTTATGTGGAACTTCCCTAAAATCTGATTCCTGTGGATTTACACTCTTTATTTAATGATAGTTAGCCGACAGAATTAAACAATTGAAATAAATGCTGACTGTGGCAACATAAAACGAATTGGGATTTAAAAAAAAAACAAGATGAAATTGATTTATTTTACTGAAATTCTTCTTTTTATCCAATGTTTTTTCATGACCTCGAGGTATTTTCCAAGTGCAACAAAGCCAATGGATTAAAGATCCTATTGGTTTAAAAATGATCAATAAAACCTTTGTATTCAGCAAATTCCCATAAATGATGATAAAGTAAATAAACAATGGCCAAAAAGCAGTAAATGTGCAGATTCCGTAAAACTAAACTGCTGGGTAAGTGAATGAGGTGAGGTAGCTTGTGTAGAGGGCAAAACGAATTGAATGCGTTAGTTAATGAACTTTTATCAGAGTGGCTAAAAGTTAAAAATCAAATCGCGAGAGGCCTCAGGGGGTTGGAGAGACTAAAGGGTTCATGTGACATGTGTGGTAATGGTGCTGGACAGAGGGTGGTGAAGGCTCCTAAGATGTAGCTGATTTGTGTGTGTGTGTGTGTGTGTGTGGGGGGGGGGGGGTGTAAAGAGAACCTGAATGGGAATAGAAGAGGGAAATATTGCAATGTAAGATGCAAACCACCAGCTGTTAGAAACATGAAATAAAAGAGAATGAACAAAATACTTCACATGTCCGCAATATCCATAACCAGAAAAAAATGAGTTAACATTGCGTAGAACGGAGAAGAGTACAGCACAGTAAGGGCCCTTCAGCCCATGGTGTTGTGCTGGCTTATGTAAACCTACTCCACAATCAATCTAACCCTTTCCTTCCTCACAGTCCATAAATTTCCATTTTCTCACACATTGTTGTGGTTATCTAAAAGCCTTTTAAATAATCTATCGTCTCAGCCTCTCCCATCATCCCTGGCAGTGTGTTCTAGGAACTCATCACTCCCTGTATTTAAAAAAAAACTTGCACATCTGACATCTCCCCTAAACTTTCCTCCACTCACCTTGAACAGATATCCTCTGCTATTGGCCATGGCTGCCCTGTGGAAAAGGTGGTCCTGGATGTCCACTCTATGCCTCTCATAATCTTGTACAGCTCTAGTAAGTTACATTGCATCTTCCGTCACAAAAGCTCTGGCTTAGTCAATCTTCATTATAAGACATGTTATATAATTCAGGCAATGTCCTGGTAAATCTCCTGCTCTAAAGATTCCACATCCTTCCCATAAAGAGGTGAACCGAATTGGAGACATTAAGTGAGGCCTAACCAGAGTTCTATAGAACTGCAACATTTTCTCAATTCTTTTGAACTCAATCCCCTGATTAGTGAAGGGCAACTCACCATACACCATCTTCAGCACACTATTAACCTGTGTGGTAATGTTTGTGCCATCTAAGGACTTGGACCTCCACACTGCGAATCAATACTTCACACTTTTCCGGATTGAATTCCATCTGCCACTTCTGCTTTATATCCCATATCAATGTAAGAAAAACTTCAATACTATCGACCACACCTCCATTCTTTCTGTCTTCTGCAAACTTACTGACCCACCCCTCCATTTCCTCATCCAAGGCAAAATAAATATATAAATATCACAAATTATGAAGGTCCCAGATGAGATCCTTGCGAAATGTCACGTTACCTCGTTCCAGGCAGAATATGCTCCATTTAGTTGTACTCTCTTCCTTCCGTGAGCAAGCTCATTCTGAATCCACACATGACTTTCTGGATGAGTCTACCATAGGAAATCACAGACTGATAACTTTTCAATAGGTTCAGTCAGTTCTAGCACAAAGTGAAAATTATTTTATACAATGCTGATTCCTGAAGCATGTATTACATCCAGTTGTTAGATATCAAGCTAACATTGGAAAGTGCAGGTGTTTAATGGCTGAGGGATCAGAGTGGAAGCAGAATGGAGAATTAGAGGAAAGGGCAATTGGAATCTTATGGTTATCCTTGCAGACTGAATGGAATTGCTCTGCAAAACAGAGACCAATCTTGTTCTCACATGCAGAGTAGCCTGAAAGTTGCATACTAAAGCAGAAACTGTTGCTTCCCCTTGAAGGGCACCTCATCTCCTGACTTGGCTTATTACAGCCCTGAGAGCTGACCAATGAATTCACCAATGCTTGCAATTAACTACCTATTTCAGTGACATCAGAATTTTCCAGATCCAATGAAGCGTCATCAAACTGCAATATTAACCTTTCTCTTCACCGATGCTACGGGACCTGCTGAGTATTTCTAGCATTTTCTCTTTATTTCAGATTTCCAGTAGCTGCAATGTTCGGCTTCTCAAAGTTATATCATTTTTCCTTTTCTCTCCGTTCTTATTCATGACCGTTTTTACCTCTTCTCCCCTCCCCCCCATAAATCACCACCCTCTTTCAGTTGACACCACCTCCATGTATGTTATTTGGCCTCCATCCAATCACATTCCTTTTATTCCTTCCACCACCCCCACCCCCCTCTGCAACTTAAAACCCAGGTCCAAAACGTTGGTTATCCTCGACTTCCTGTAGATACTGCCTGACCTGCTGAGTTTCTCCAGCACATTTGTGTATTGATTTCTAACTTTTCTTAAAACAGGAACCCCTTCTTTCTCCATAGATGCCGCCTGTCCCTTTGAGTATTTCCAGCATTTTCTATTCTGATTAAATAAGCAATGAGACATGGGAGGGACTCAATGGATCAGGCAGCATCTGTGGAGAGAAAGTGACTGTGAATGATTTTTGGTCAGAGCAAGGGAGTCCATTTTAGGTATGTTAGCTCAGAGAGTAATATATATTCACTTCAATAATGTAAAACTCCACATAATATTGCAGAGAGAATTTTTAAAATTTAGACATACAGCACCAAAACGGGCCATTTCAGCCCACGAGTCTGTGCTTCCCAATTACACCCAATTAACCTACAACCCCTGGTATGCTTTGAATGGTGGGAGGAAACCTGAGCTCCTGGGGGAAAAGCCAAGCAGACAAGGGGAAAACTCCTTACAGCCAGTGCAGGATTGGAACCCAAGTCCCGATCGCAGCGCTATAACAGTGTTAGGCTAACCACGTCACCCCAATAATTTATAATTTGATACTTAATTTTCTTATTTAATTCAAATTCTGTTCCAATTCCATCCACATTAGCAAGAAAGTTGAGGCATTGAGTTAGACCATGTGAAAACAGGCCCTATGGCCCAAGTTGTCTATGCTGACCAAAAGGTCCTGCCCAAATTAATCTCAGCTGGCTGTGTTTGGCCCATGTATCTCTAAACCTATCCTATCTATATATTGTCCATTTCTTTTCTTAAATATTGCAATAGTACATGCCTCATTCACCTCTTCTGGCAGCTCATTCCATACACCCACCACTTTGTGTGTAAAAAAAAAAAGAGGCCACCACTCAGGTTCTCATTAAATCTCTCTCCCCTCACCTTAACCACATATCCTCTGGTTACTGATTTCCCCTTCTCTTGTGTTCATTATTCCTTTCATGATTTTGTGTACCCAAAATTATCATAATGTGCCTTGGTATAGTTTTCTCATGTCTCCTTGACGTGGTGTGCTACAGGTTATTCTTAGTATTGCACACATCCCTTCAGCTTTCGTACTCCATCGAAAGCCTTCATATCAGAACCAATTTTATTTTTATCAGTGCTCATTATTTAAGAAAGCTTTAAGAATTTTGATCAAGGAATTTAAAAGGAAGCATTTATTTATGATGGCAAGCAACAATGAATGTAGTTCTAAGTCAGATGGAGAAGAAAAGACCTAAGTTCCAGGTTTACTTTCACCTTAATGAGCTGATCTTACTTCTGGTGGTAGAGCAGTGTGCAATGATTAGCTTCCGCCAAGAGCTCGGGTTTTCTTTCTCAGTGAATTCAAGAGCCACCTTTACATTGCAACAGTTTGGGACTCTTCCACTCGTACCACTTAATGGAGGTCAGTGGTTAGTTTTGAAAGACTTACTGTCA
Source organism: Narcine bancroftii (assembly GCF_036971445.1). Lineage (NCBI taxonomy): Eukaryota > Metazoa > Chordata > Chondrichthyes > Torpediniformes > Narcinidae > Narcine > Narcine bancroftii. The sequence goes on from NC_091475.1 coordinate 196,125,603, forward strand.
ACAGAAGTGGTTCAGGGAAATGTGGCAAAGATAAATCTTGAAGTTAGGTCAAGAATCAGACATGATGTCGCTCAATGGCAAAACAGACAAGTTACTGAACAGCTACTCCAGCTTCTTACAATCCTCGATTAAAGGTGGGAGGAAAATCAACTGATGCAGATGCTAAAGAGATTCAATGCATGTTAATTTAAATTGGATGATTTCCAACTATTGGCACTGAACTGAAATTAGAAATATTTCCTTTGGCAAAATAATAATTCACAATATTTTCACTATATATTAAAATTGGATTTATAAATCTGTGTTAAACAAATTAAGTCAATATGTAGCTAAAGCAACTGCTAATTTTAATGAATGATAATAATTCCCTGTTGTGACTAAATTTAACTCCACTGGATTTATTGGTATATTAGCTTTAGCTTCTTTTATATTTATATATCCTTCGTACGTTATGAATATTGGGGACATATTCTTTTATCATAATTTAAACCCAAACAATTAGCCACCTCTTGCCCAAGAAATACATTTTTCTCCTGTCTGACATCCGACATTTTTTCTTTCCCTTCGGCAGAAACTTAATTGTCGCTCAAGCCTGTTTGTTATTGTCTATTTAGTCAGTTTTCTTGGTAAGCTACTTCCCGGTAGGTCAACCAAAGAAATTCAACCCAGTTTTTCTCCTAACTTCCACCTAATTTTCTAACTTATGTCTATATTGTTCATACCAGCGGGTCGTAAACAATTTGCTTGCTTGAATTTTATCATCTCCTATCTAAATTGCAGATATTTTATTCTCCCATTTTGTCTTGGTTTTGACCAGGTTTTAAGTTGCATTTCCAGTTTTTGTGAGATGCTATTCATTAAAAATGACACGACTCTGCCCAATGAAACATCATTAAGCTGGCCTGTTGGAAACTAGAGTCAGGAAATTTCTATCAGCAATCCCCTGCTCACGTATCAAATTCCTTTCTTTATTATTTTGACTGAGCCATTAACCTTTTTATTATGACTAACTGGTTTAATGTGGCTGTGAACATTAAAGAGCTTGCATTTTAACATTCTTACAGTAACTTTATCGACAACCAGTCCTAACCTATACTTTACTCATCATTTTGAACTAAGTCATTTAATTGACTATACATTTGAAATTAATTACAAATTTATGACAGTTCTATTGAGACCGTGTTAAAAACTGAAGCTTTATAAATAGCTAAGCGTAATAATTATATTTTGGCTTGCAATGTACACTGTATAGAATGATAGCTCAGCCATTGAATAATGTCCATTTAAGAATATAAAATGTAATATACGTGGCATTAGCTAACCTCAACTTTATTTGTTCTCTCTATAACTCATAGATGGGTGAGAAGTCTTGTTTGAGATTCAACTCCAATTAAACCACTGTAACAAATACAAATACCGTATAATTAAATGTGACTAACATGCACCATTCCCAACCTTCACAATTTTAAGGACATTTTGATTTAATACCAGTAGCTTCATGTGCTGCTCAGAGGAAAGAGAGCTAGCTGCCTTTGCTTTGTTCTTCAGTGTCATATTTTCAATGTTAATTAACTTCATTGTATGCAAAGTTATGAATGCTGGCAACATTGGATATATAATTGATAAATAAATGAACAATTTACAAGTGCGCCACATAGAAATTTTAAGTGTGATCTAATTTGTCACACTATGACCAAAAAAATGTGGGTCTCATCTTACTGAAATGTATTTATTGTTGAATTCTGTCAGAGTGGAGGTGGAGAGGATGCCTGTTTTGGGAAAATCTAGAACTAGAAGTCACTGATTTAAAAATAAGGAGTCGCTCATTTCAGATAATTATGATATTAATTTTTTTTCCTCCCTCACAGAAAATCATGAAACTTTGTAACATCCTCAAAAAAGGGGTAAGGGGAGGTAGAACAGAGTATTTAAATATTTTTATTTTATTTTAATTAAAATTGAAAATAATGCAAATAAGCAAGGGGGTGAAACATCACAAGGGATGGGCATGAATACAGAGTTGAGGTCTTAATCAGATCAGGAATGGAGCAGGTTGAATTCCTAATTCACAGTCTTTTTTAATCCAACCTCCTATTTGCTTTGTGCTTCAGTAAAACAGGGTAAGGGTGTTAAGACAGTGAACCATGTGTTTAAATTAACTTATTAAAAGCATGTTCCAAAAGTATAGTTAATATTTGCGAATGTGACTGTGAAATCAATGGATTGTTGTGAAATCCTACCTGGATTTTTGGGTAGAAAATCTGATTTCCTTAGCTCAACCTGAGCCTCACAACAGTGATTAGCCAAGAAATTAATTCTTTTTGTGCACGTTATGTGCAGGATAGAATTGAAGTTGATGAAATTTACAATCAGAAGATGAATTCAGTATAAATCAGGCATGGTTATAAACAAAGGTCAACGCTACATAATTCATAAAACACAAACCTTGTTATGACAAGCATATTGTGTTGTTTTCCAGAAAAAGGACGCCTTGGCAAAAAACATGAACAATGCATATGCAATTGGAGGGATGACCTACACCCCAAACATTACAAAGGAACCTGTCATACCGAGTATTTCAAAGAGTACCACGGTGCAAATGAAGGCAGAGGAAAGGGCAGCTGAGAGCAAAAAATCCTACAACAGCGTCAGTAAAATTGATAAAATGGCCAGAGTTGTGTTTCCTGTCTTCTTTGGAATTTTCAATTTAGTGTACTGGGCAACCTATCTGAACAGGGAGCCAGTTATAAAAGAAGCCATTACTCTAAATTAACGATCCAGGGAAGTTACTGTTCAGTGCTCAATCTGTTGACCTTGCCCTGAGACACTGATGTACGCAGGGAAGATTTTAAGCGCTTGACACTTTTATACTGAATGATTATACTAAAATATTTCAGACCTTTTTAATAGTTCTTGCATGTCAGAAGCAGATGATGCCAGATTTCCTTGGACAATTTCTCGATTTAGCGGCAAATGAATGATGGCATAACAATTACTTTGGGAATGCCACAATTCAAGAACAACGATACTGAAGTTTGATTTTTGTGTATGCAGGCTAAAAATAAAGTACTGTAAATACTTATGGAATTCAGTGGCATAATTTATACTTTGCAATTCCCTTTGAAGATGATAGGATGCATCGATAATGAAGCTCTTCAATGTTGTTCACTGCATGGAGAAAGGAGTGGGAGGATTAAGGGAGAAGGAAATGCCTGGAGACACAACACGCTGCAGATGCTGGAATCCAGAGCAAAGAACAATCTGCTGGAGGTACTCCCGCATCAGTGGGGAGAAAGGGAATTGCGCATGAATTGCAAAAGGTTGGATGCAGCAGGCTATTAAGATGGCAAAAGAATGTTGGCCTTCATTGCTGGAGGGATGGCATTTAGGAGCAAGGAGCAAGGGTACTGGTAAGGCCGCTTCTGGAGAACTGTGTGTAGTTCTGGTCTCCACACTTGATGAAAGATGTACTAGCTTTAGAGGGAGTGCAGAGGAAATTCCCCAAGTTGATTTCAGAGATAGGGGGTGGGATTAGCCTATGAGGAGAGATTGAGTTACCTGGGACTGTACTCGCTGGAATTTAGAAGAATGAGAGAGCAAATTTTAGAAATGTATAAACTTAGGAAGTGTATAAATAAGATAGAGGTAGGTAAGTTGTTCCCATTGGTGGGGCAGAATAGAACTAAGGGACGTAGCCTCAATATTCAGTATATTAGATTTATTATGGAGATGAGGTGGAACTGCCAGGCTCGGCATCATGGGAGGGCATTTGTGGATCATGCCACCCCATACGAGTTAAAGTGCCACGCTCTTACATTGCCATCCACCCCAATTCAATCTAATGCTGCCTATTACAAGTTTGTCCATTCTCCTCGTGTCTGCATGAGTTTCCTCTGGGTCCTCTGGTTTCCTCCCACTCTTCAAAACATATAGGGATTATAGGTTAATTTGGGTGGCACAGGCTTGTGGGCTGCAAGGGCCCATTACTGTGTCTGTGCATCTAAATTTAAAGTCAGGCAGCTTCTGAGGGCACATGGAGATGGTCTATGATTTGGGTCAAGACACTAAAGTAGAACTGAGCTCAAAGGAAATTTGCCATATGACAGGTGGAACCTGGTGAGGGGAGGGGGTTGGTGGGTGAAAATCAAATGAAGCCAGGCACAGAATGGGAATGGGGAGGGGGTAAATATGAGATGGAGGCTGATGGGTATTAGGTGGAGAGAAATGAGGAAAATTTGGCAGATGGAGCCAGATGGGAGTAGGGGTAGAGAAGTGGGAGAGGTTGAGATAGAGGTAGGTGGATGGAGGGAGAGAAAACCAAGACTGGCCAGTAAAAGTGAGAAAGGAATGTTGTGGGTGCTGTTGACCTAAAATTGGATAATTCATTGATCATACCCTTGGCAACCCAAGTAAAATATGAGACGCTCTTCCAGGTTACCTTCAACCACACCGTGCCAGTGGAGAAGGTCACGGACAGAGAGGTCGATGAGGAAATGTGAAGGGGAATTGAAGTGATGTGCAAATGGAACCTCAGGATGGGTGTTGTAGGCAGAGCACAGGTGCTGTGCAAAATGTTCACCTGATCTCACCCATGTAGAGGAAGCTAAAAATCAAGATTTAGTGAAAGGAATAGTCGAGGTTGCAGGAGGTGCATGCCAATCTCTGCTTCACTTGGAAAAGCGATTTAGATCCCTGGATGTAAATGGCTTAGTGTTTAGAAACAAGCATGGTAGTTGGGGATGGAAAGGGAAGGAAATAGCAGACTAGGGATACATGGAGAAAGCAGAAAGAGGGAGGGGGAGATTAGAAAATGCAGCTGGCAGTGAGATCCCATTGCTGCTGGTAGAAAGATCAGCAGAGCTTCTGTTCTGTCTTGAAGAGGCAAGAAGAGAATTCCATCAACGATAGAAGAGAAGCCACCATTCCTTATAAAACCTCATTTTGAGAACTGATGCTGTGGAGACAGTGAAGCTGCGATGGTGGGTGGGTGGGGGGGGGGGGGCGATTCCTTTATTGTCAAGTACATAAAATTTATTAAATTACTTTCCTTCGTTTACCCTATAAAGACGCACAGAGAGATACCACTATCAGGACAAGGTAAAGAAACAAAAGGGATAGAAGTAAAATACGAAAGTCTGCAGACACTGGTTGAAGTAAAAACACATTGCTGGAGAAAGTCAGCTGGTCAAAGATAGTAAAGATAAAGATATATAACCAATGTTTCGGGCTTGAGCCTTTCATCCAGGCATGAAAAAATTACGTTGTCATGTCTGGATGAAGAGCTCAAGCCCGAAACATTAGTTATGTGTCTTTATCTTTGCTCTACTGAAAAAAGAACTTAGTTTGTCCTGTTGAGTTTGTCCAGCATTGTGCTTTTACTTCCCCCCCCCCCACATCGGAGATAGAGAGTCCCTCGACCCACATCCCCCTCCCCCCTCCCATAACCTCCAAAACTGCATGGCTTCCTGTCTGGTCCGGGGTGAACGTCAGTTGAGTCCTCCTTATTTATTCTTGTAGAGGAATAGTCAAGTTAACTGCATGGGTTCATTGTGTTTATAGTAAATGGATATTTTGTTTCCCAAGATGGAGACAGAGAGATCCAGAAAAAAAAGGAGAGGCATTTAGAAACAATGCAAGTGAATTTGAGGGAAAGGTGGAAATAGGTGACAAATATGATAAAATTAACAAGCTCTCTCTGTGGGTGAAGGATGAAATCATTGATAAGCTGAGAATGAGTTGGGGAGTGATGCTGGAATAGGTTTGGAACAAGGACTGTTCTACATGCCATTATAGACAGGCATAGCTGGAGCCATGGTTACACCTTTGATTTGTACAAAGTGAGAGGATGTGAAAGGAGTTGTTGAAATGACAAGATATCGGAGTGGAATTAGGCTAATTTGCACATTGACTCCACCCCACCAGTTCATCATGGTTGATTTACTATTCTTTTCAACCCTGATATCCTGCCTTCTCTTCATAACCTTTGGTCCTTTTCCTTGAATGTAGGAACAAGTCTGACACAAATGTACTGTCATCAGAAGGAGCCTCCTTTTCATACCCTCATGCCAACATCTCAATGAGTTCCATGCCTGACTTGATATCGAGCTCTTTGTTCATAACATCTGATTCTGGACCCATTTCTTTGGCAAGGAGTTCTCACTCTGTACAATCAGCTGCTTCTTGCATCTCCACCCTTTCCCTTCTGGCCTTTTACCCTCCCTTGATATCTTCATTTCAAATTGCCAATGTGACATCAATGTGCCTTGACTTGTCCACTCCAACCTCACTTCTCAGAATAAGCAGCTCTTTGCTCACTCTGAACCAATCCCAGCTTCGGCATCAAATCCATGGACAAGGGCAGCGCCATGGTTGTCTGGTGGACTGACTTCCATTTTACAGAAGCCAGATGGCAGCCCTCAGTCACCTCCTCATACATTTTCCTTGTCCATGACTCCAACAAATGTCATCAAGCCACTCTCCCCTGCACAGCTTCAACCCTGCCATGCATCCCTCATTTCTACCTCTTGCCCAAGATCCACAAGCAAGACCATCAGATTACACAAATTGCTTCCACTTGCTCTTGCCCCATCAAATCAAACACGTATCATGACTCTATAAGATCTCTCACCTCCATCATGGATACCTTTCATGTGCTCCATTATTTTGACAGTTTCCATTTCTCGGTCCTCAGCCTCCTTACATTCATATTGTAGAAGTGGAAACAATCAGGAAGGGTTCATCTTTAGACATACAGGCCATTTCAGCCCATTCTGACCAATTTGCACTCAATTAACCTACATCCCCAGTAAGTTTTGAATGGTGGGAGGAAACCAGAGCTCCTGGGGAAAACCCACGCAGATATGGGGAAACATATCAACTCTTTCAAGACAGCGTGGGATTAAAACCCCGGTCCTAATCACTGGCGCTGTAAAGGTGCTGCGCTAATTGCTACGCAAACTGCGCTGCCCTTTTAGAAGTACCTCCTGGCACACACCTCTCCCCCATGTAATCATCCTTTGCCACTTCTGCCAGTTGTAATAGGATCTTCCTTCCAACGCATCATACTTTCTCCCACTGTTTCTGCTTACCACAGGCACCACTCTCTCCACAAGCCCTGATCCACTCATCTCACCCCATCTCCTTTCATTTACAACCACATCACCTCCCTCACTAGTATCCAAGGGTCCTAAACATCCCTTCAAGGTGAGAGAGTTTGTCCTTCAACCTCATTGTTTTCAGGGCTCTCAATGTGCCCTCCTTTACATCGGCGAGATCAGATGCCCACAAGGAGACCATTTTGCAGATCTAGGTCCACAATGGCCATCCTGAATTTTCAGTTCCATATCCAGACAAATTACCTTCCCATTCCATCTCACCTGTCTATCCTCAGCGTTCTCCGCCACAGTAAGTCCAAATGAAAACCAGAGCGGCACTTAATATTCTCTCTGAGCACCCTATAGCCCCCATTGTGTAGATGTGTTACCCTTCCCTGGCTGGTACCATTTACTCATTACCCACATACCTATCCACCCATATTTCTTCTCTCCAGTCATATCTATCCTATCCCCTCTGGTTCCATTCATCCATCACTCCCCCCTTATCTGGTTTCACTCATGTCCTTCCAGCCTCAGTCTCTATCTTTCCCTCCCCATCCTACTATTCAACAGATGTAGTGTTGATTGTTAGGATGAATCAGAACTGATCTTGATCATATTTTTGAATGTTCAAGTAATAACAGGGTGATGGTGGTGATAACTGGGGATGCTAATCAGAGATGGAGAAAGTGAGCAAATACAACTTCCTTAGAGTCACCAACTTGTAGGATTTTATCCCAGACTCAGCATGCTAATGGAATCATGAGTTTGCAGAAGTTTGGTATTACATCGAAAACCCTGGTAAATTTCTGCAGACGTGAGGTGGAAATTGTGCTGATTGGCTGCATCATGGTCTGGTAATGGAGACGCCAATACACCTGAGTGGAAAGCCTTGAAAAAGATAGTAGATGCAGCCCAGGACATCTACAGAGAGTGCTGCCATCAGAGAGCAGCAGCAATCATCAAGGATCCACGCCACATAGCACACTCTCTGTTCTCGCGGCTGCCATCAGGAAAGAGGTGTAGGTGCCACAAGACTCGCCCCACCAGGTTCAGGAACAGCTGCTACCCCTCCACCATCAGACTCCTCAACAACAAACTCAATCAATATTATTTAAAGGGTGAAAAACTACAGCATGCTGTTGTTCCGAGGGACTTGGGAGTGCTTGTGCATGAATCGCAAAATGTTAGGTTGCAGATGCAGCAGGTTATTAAGAAGGCAAATGGAATGTTGGCCTTCGTCGCTAGAGGAATTGAATTCAGGAGTAGGGAGGTAATGTTGCAACTGTATAAGGTACTGGTGAGACCGCACCTGGAGTACTGTGTCCAGTTCTGGTCTCCATATTTGAGGAAGGATATACTGGCTTTGGAGACGGTCCAGAGGAGGTTTACTAGGTTGATCCCTGGGATGAAGAGGTTGACTTATGATGAAAGATTAAATCGTTTAGGATTGTATTCGCTCGAGTTCAGAAGAATGAGAGGAGATCTTATAGAAACATATAGGATTATGAAGGGTATGGATAGGACAGATGTAGGAAGGTTTTTTGAGCTGGCCGGGGAAACTAAAATGAGAGGACACAGTCTCAAGATTCGGGGGAGTAGATTTGGGACAGAGATGAGGAAAAATAGTTTTTCCCAGAGAGTAGTGAATGTTTGGAATTCTCTAACCAGGGAAGTGGTTGAGGCTGCCTCATTAAACATATTTAAAATTCGGTTAGATAAATTTTTACATGATAAAGGAATTAGGGGATATGGGGAGAAGGCAGGTAGGTGGAGTTAGGTCATAAATTAGATCAGCCATGATCGTATTGAATGGTGGAGCAGGCTCGATGGGCCATTTTTGGCCTATTCCTGTTCCTACTTCCTATGTTCCTATGTACCTATCAGGGACTCAATTAAGGAGTTTATTTTTAAATTTTTTTTTAGCCATACAGTTTGATAACAGGCCATTTCGGCCCACCAGCCATGCTGCCCAATTACACCCTACCAACCTACAACCCCCAGTATGTTTTTGAATGGTGGGAGGAAACTGGACCCCCTCTTGGGAAAACCCACACAGACACAAGGAGAATGTCTATGCTCCTTACACACAGCATGGGATTTGAACCCGGATCATGATTGTTGGTGCTGTAACAGTGTTAGGTTAACCATCGCACCAACCGGGCCACACCACTTTTGCCCTTCCCTATCTTTTCACACTATTGCAGTCGATTGTTTATATTTATTTACTTGTTTACATGTATCTGTTTGAGTACAGTTTTTGCACCATTAACAAGTGGTAATTCTGCCTCACCCACAGGAAAAAGATTCTCAGGGGATGTAATATGATGTCACATATGTACTCTAACAATAAATCTGAACTTTGAACGGGGAGTAGGAAATTAGGGAGGCTTGGGCTTGGGTGGAACACATCTGCTCTTCATGGGACATAAGCAGTTCTGAACATCTGTCCATTCCCATCTCCCTTCAACTGCTTGGGTTCTCAAAAGGACTAAAAGTCATATTCTAAAACTTTAGAAATATTGATTTGGAGACCAGAGATTACTGGAAATACAACCTCAATCAGTGGAAATGTATTGTTACCATAAAGTCATGTTTGTACTGTTATGAGCACAGAGGGCCCCAAAACCCAGCAGCAGTTAGATATTCACCAAGACAAATGGTTACTTAAACAAAAGTTGCTTTTAATAATCTTTAAACATGAAGAGAATCAAACTTTAACTTATCACTATTGACTTACTTAACCTAACTTAACCCCCTTCTAATTCTAAGTGCACGTGGGTGTAAGTTCAGAAGAGTTCTTCGACTCACAGCCCAATCTCACCTCATTACTTCAAGTTCACTGGTTTCAGACAATTTTTAGACTGTGCACAGAATTTAACATTTATAAAGTTCACCAGGCTTGGGTGCTTGAAAGGTAAATCGTTACAGCTCAGGACGTTTCTTGTCGGTTTTCAGAGAGAGATTTGTTGTTCCAGGACATCCACAATGGATTCCTTTTTAAATCAGCCACTCCAGTGTCTTGCTGTCGAAACCTGCTCCTTTCAGGGTTCTCCAGATGATAACCTCTTTCTTTCAAGTTACCACAGACTACCTTTCTGTTTCTCTTATTCCAAGTGCAACATTAGACAGCCAGTCCTGCCCTCTTGCATGAACCACAAGGGGTTTGACTAGGCTGAACTAAGCACTTACAAACCTGTCTTCCAAATGGGGTTTTCCACAAACTTGCCAGCTTGTCCTGTTCCAGTCCCATCTGCTGTTGCTAGCTGTAACACTGTAGAAGTCATCTTGTGTGTGTGTGTGTGTGTGTGTGTGTGTCTCTCTCTCTCTCTGTCTCTCTCTGTCTCTGAGAAAAAGCCTGTTTGACTCTGTTTGCAAAACCACATGACCCTCTTAGAACATCTCCAGACAATCTGCAGCTCCAACAAGATCTTTCATCTGTTACCTTTTGTCAACAACAATCCTTTATTGAAATCATTTGAACACACTCCAAAGCTCTTGCAAAGGCTGTGGGGCCGATATATCTAGCATTAGCAGAGCTCCAGTATTTCAAATAAGATGTTTTAAAGTGTTTGTATGTTATCTTCACGAACAAACCTTTCCCAATTTATCTCCCAAAAACATATCTATATCCTCTGTCACAGTACATTGTACACGGTCTTCAAGACTGAAAACTATTGAAATCAATGGAATGAATTTCAGAGACAGAATGCAAAATATGTTTACATGTATTTCAATGTAAGAACATGATCTATCCGGTTATGATATGCCCTCATGGAGGCCAACACCACAGGATCCAGTCCTGAAATCTGCTGTAAAATATTCTGCCAGGAAATTGAACCGTCTCGGGCAGCACGATGTCGTCACTTTCGGCTCTGTGTGGCGTGAGGTGGCTGAGAGTCCAGGGTTTTAAAAAGTGCGCGGGTCCAACAGTAAACTGTTGTTTTCTGCTTGAACTCCATCTGACAACGACTCTTCATTTCGCCACCTCGACACAGTGATCACGTTGGCAGTAATTTCATCAATGCTTACTCCCTAATGATTTCTACACATCACAAGTTTACGGACATACAATTAGGGTGTGCTTCTAGCATGCAGAGAAATTAATTTATCAAAATAACATTAGAGAAACTTTGACCACAATTGAGTGAAAGCAGAATCATTAAATATGTATGCTGAATGTTCAAAGCCTTCTTTGAGCTATTTTCTTATTCGAACTCTAGTGACAGAATAAATTAATTGCAATTGGTTCTACAAAGGGTTCCTGTATTAGAATGACAACTTGCATTTATTTGGCTCCTTTAATACAGAGAAAACATATCAGTCTACTATTACGCTTGCTGATCCAAACAGTGAGTGAGCACATTAATGTTCAGAAAAACAAGTTATTTTAGTAATGTTTGCTCAAATGCTTAAAGTAAATGGATTATTCCTTTTTTTTAAAAAAAAGCACACCTCAGGAATCCTCAGAATTAGAATTTATTGTGATTCATTTATTAAAGGACATGTTTCACAAAATCTGTTCTTTTGCAACAGCATTGCAGGTACAAATTTGCTATAAATTACATTTTTAAATATTAGTACAGTGAAAGGTGAGCAAATGTCTGTGGTTACCTGTCCATTCAGAAATCTCATAGCAGAGGGGAAGAAGTTGTTTTAATACCATTGGGTATTTATCTTCAGGCTCCTGTACCTGCTTCCTGATGGCAGCAGTGAGAAGAGGCCATTGTCTGGGTGGTGAGGGTCCTGGACAATCAATCTTGAGACACCTCCCCTTATAGATGTTCTTAATGGATTGGAAACTGATTCCCAGGTTGGGGCTGGCTAACTTCACAACGTTCTGTCGTCTTTTCCTGACCTGTTCATTGCCACCTTGATATCAGACAGTGATGCAACCAGCCAGAATGCTCTCCAAGGAACTCCTGTAGATATTTGCAAGTTTTTGGTGACATACCAAATCTCCTCAAACTCCTAACGAAATATAGCCACTGGTGAGCCTTTTCATGATTGCATCAACACTAAGTAACATAAAAAACAAAGAATTTGGAATTGATTTGGAGGATGCACAAAAAAGATTTGTTAAGATAGCCCTAGCCGTAGCAAAAAAATGTATTATGTCAACCTGGAAATTGGAAGATCATTTGAAAATACAACAATGGTATATAGAAATGAATAAATGTATTCCATTAGAAAAAATAACATATAGTTTAAGAAATAATATTGAAATATTCGAACAAGTATGGGAGCCTTACATTAAATACAATAGCGAAAACCTACCGGGGACAAACATTACCCAAGTTGATGGAAGGAGAAGGAAAGAAAAGAATGGACTCTGTAGAATTCCTGGTGTATTTTTGTTGAATGACAACATTGTCTGACTGAATTAATGCAACCTAGATTGTATACCTAAAATGGATGAGAGGGGGGGGGTGGGGGGTGGCTTGGGAGGAGGGAGGGGGGGGAGAAAAAGTCACTGTAAATGTATGAAAAAGAAAAAGTGTATATCATGGCTAATGTGATTTATGGTGTGAAAAATAAAAAATTAAATAAAAAAACATGATGGCCCCACGATAAATCTTCAGAGATGATGACATCCAAGAATTTCCCTTTCCATTGCTGAACGATCGACAAGGACTGGTTTGTGTTCTGATTTCCCTCTCCTGGTCCACAATCAGTTCCTTAGGTTTGCTAATGCTGAGGGCAAGGTTGTTGTGACAATACTTAACCAGCTGATCTCTATCACTCCTTTGCATTTCCTTTTTGCTGTCTGCGATTCTGCCAACAACTGTGGTGTCATTGACAAACTTGTATATAGATCACTAGGACATTTTAAGGCACCTGCATGCTACACCGTGCACCCATTTTGTGCAATATTACGTTAATAAGTAGAGCAAGTCTTGCAGCCAAAATGAAATCAGACAGTTTTTAAAATTGCCGATATACACTCGAATGTGACCTGACTGAAGAACAACTATAATGATCATTCTGCATTAACCACAAATGTGGTTATAACTGTGTTCCCCGGCTACATGACTGCATTTCACAGTGGATAACAGTGCATAACATTTTCCAATGTATGAGGGAGAAACAGTTGTAGACCACTTGCAAACAGAACAATCTGAGCATCAATCCTTCATTAGTTCATCATCATCTCTTTCTCAAATCCCACAAAGACCACTCAAATGTGATCCAGTAAACTAGCTTCTCTTCGGCTTACTTTACAGTTTGCTAGGTCTCGAAAGGATCTTGGGGACTACATTGAAATAACGTACAACTATTTTGATGTCCCTTCTTATTCTGTGTACATGGTATAACTGTCCTAGGTGACAACATGAGGTGTATTCATGTTACTGCTTCATCTTCCTGGTCATTTTTTCTACTTCAGATGAGAGGCCCCTCAAACAACAGCAGAGGGATTAACGATAAGGTGCCACAGTGGTAGCAATACTGCTAAATAGAAAATTGTCATGTCTCTGTGTTTCTTAAATAACGTAGAGATGCAAGGTTCAAAAAATAAAAGAGACTTTACTTACTGATACCTTCCACCATCTTAGGAAACTGTTCTCACACACACAACACAGTGGTTCACTACAGTTACTACAGTGAGAAGGGTGTATACTTACGTGGTTACAAAATATTTCATATTATCCTGACTATATAACATCCCTTCTTCTCAAGATAAAGAAAAAAAGTGTTATCACTTTCTTTCCAGTGCAACGTAAGTAACTGAACTTTTACACTAGTTTATTTACACAATTTTAAAATAGTTCTTATTGATATTGGATTGGCGGCAGTATGTTGTTTCGCCATCTTATGGATTTGGCTGCGACCATTGGGCTCTGTGTTGCTGGGACATGTGTAGGTGATGTAGCTGACAACTGCTGTGTTGATGTTTCAATATTAGTGGTTATGGTCTCTTCACTTGATATTGGTGTTGCTGTTATTAAAGCTTTCTGCTTTATCACATCTTGTGTTGGCCAGATGTGAATTTTGTTCCTCCTCAGCTGATTGCCAGAGTCTGTCTCAACAATGTAGGATCTTAGTAGCTCAGCTTTTCTGATGGCCTTTGCTGGGGTCCATGTTTTCAACATAGGCTCTTGAATGTGCACGTGCTGCCCTCTGAAGAGTGCAGGCAATGCTTGTGCACATTAGTTATAACGCTGGCATCCTTCTTCTTGCATGTCAACCAGTCTTCTGGTTTCCTCCTGGTCTGCTGGAGGGTGTATTTTGCTTGGCAGAGTTGTTTTATATCTCCTGCCATTTAGAAGTTCTGCCGAGGACTTCATGTCAGCCCTTAAAGGAGTTGCTTGTAATAATAGAAGAGCTAGGTATGGGTCTTCCTTTGTTTCACGACACTTAACTAGTGTGCGTTTCACAGTTTGCACTCGTCTTTCAATGAACTCATGACCTTTGAGGTAATACGGGAATGATGTAATGATAACAAACCAGCTTTCTGAATTCTTGTAACATGAACGGTGTTCCATTATTACGTATTACTTGCTCAGGCATTCCTTGTTCCGCAAAAAGTGCTCTCATATCTGGGGTGATAGTTGACACTCTTGGGTCTTTCAACCTTTTGATGAATAGAAACTTTGAGTAGTAACTGGATACTATTAAATACCACTCCATTCTTGGTGAACAAGTCTCCTCCCACTGTGTGACATGGCCTGGCAAGTACTTGTGTGGAAATAATTTCCTCTTTGTTCTGTGTTTTTGTACTTTTGGCATATTTGACATGTAGCCACCAGATTTTCAATGTCTTTGTATTTACCAGTCCAGTACACGGCCGACTTTAGTCTGAGATTTCATTTCTACATTCCAATGTGACCTTCATGTATTTTCTGGAGAATCTCTTACTGCATTGTTTCAGGCATAATCAGTCTTAATCCAGCCAGCAGAATATCATTCTCCAATGATATATTGTCTCCGATAGACCAATATTGACATATTAAAGGCTGTATCTGCTTTATCCTGTCTGGCGATCCTTGCATTACTTGTTGAGAAAACATTTGCAACACATCGTCCTTACCGGTTTCTTCTCTGATCTGGCTGAATTTATTACTGGTCACTCTGACGATGATGTACCTTGATCCCCATGTCTTTCATTTCATATTTTTCATTCGGGGAAAATTGTGGCAAGAACCATCTCTTTATCTGGAATGTATTTTAATTTGAAGTTGTAACATTGTTGTCTAGAAGTAATCTCTACAGTCTAGCTGGTGCCTTGATTAGATTCTTTCTCTAGATGTGTTCCAGTGGGCGATAATCACTTTCCACGATAAACTTTCTTCCGGACAGAAACTTGTGAAACTTCTCACATCCGTATACAACTGTCATCAGCTCTCTCTCTCAATATTGGCATATCTGGTCTCCACTGTTGTTGGTGCTTTTGAGCAAAAGTTATTGGTTTTTCTTGTACTAATGCTGTACCAAGGCCTCTGTTAGATGCATCTACTTGCAGAATGAGGGCTTTTTCTCTATTGTAGTATCTCAACTCCACTTCTCTGCAAATTATTTCTTTGAGTTGGTCAAAACTTCTGATGTGATGGTGAGCACTGAAATTCCACATCTTCCTTCAGCAACTCTCTGATGTTTGCTGTGTAGTCTAACATATGTGGTAAGAAGGAACTCATGTATTGGACCAACCCAAGGAAACTTCTAAGTTCCTTTTTGTCCTTCGGATGGGCTTGGCTTTACCCCATCAGGAGTGTACACCATTTTGAAGAAATGGCATTCCTTCTCTTTTATAATCCATTTGTCTGCTTTAAGTTTAATTCCAGCTCCTCTTGTTCTCTCCATGGCCTCATGTAGATTAAGATTATGAGCTTTTCCACCTCTGCCAAAAACCTGGATGTCGTCAACAGCACCTTTACACCCTTTGCCGGTCTCATCGATCTTCTGTTCGAACACGCCCTGGCTCACCTTTAGGCCAAAAGGTGGTTGCATGGACTGGTAACAACCAAATGGATTATTGAATGTTGTTAGTAGTGTTGATTCCTCATCTAGTTTCAAATTCCACTATCCAATCTTAGCATCTTGCTTGCTGAACATTCTGGATCCTGTCAGTTCTGCTGTGATGTCTTCTAGTGTTGGTGTTGGGTACTGATTTATTGGTTGATTTAAGTCTTTAGGGTCCAGACATATTCTCAAGTGGCCATTTGGTTTTTCTCACGATGGAATTTACCCAGTCAGTCAGCTCAGTCACTTTGGCGATGACTTTCATCCTTTCCATCTCCCTTAGTTCTTGCTCCAGATTCTTCTTAAGCTCTAATGGTACTTCCCTTGGAGTATGGACGACTGGTTTGCAGTTTGGGTCTACGGCGATGTGATATTCAAAGTCTCCAAAGCATCCTACTGAATCTTCAAAGCATTCTGGGTATATGCTCATGAGCTCAGCCTTGATTGTGACTGGAGGTCAGTTCCCCAATGGAATGTCTGTCTCTGTAGATCCTTTTGGATATCTTCTTCATTTGGATCTCATAATTGACAGAGATCCATTGCAACTCCTGGCAGCTATCCAGACCTAGAATTGCTGATCCATCTGCATCTACCATGTAGAATGTACAGAAGATGTTCTTTCCCTTATGGAAGCCATTGATCTTAGCTCTTCCTAGCTACATAATCATGAGTCCACCATAGGTTGTTGATGTGACATTTGCTGTTTCCAATGCACCATCTTTTGGATAATCTTGTATTATGTTCTCTGGGAACATCTGGTGGTGATCCAGTATCCAGCTTTATGTTAAAGGTCATTGGCTTGTTCACGATTGTCCCCTGTATTTGGGATCCTTCTGTGAAACTCACCTCACCCAACATCTCGTGAAGGTGAACGGATTCTATGACCAGTATCTGGGTGTCAGAGTCCTCATTGTTGTTTCCTTTTATGTGGTGGATCTTCCTATCTTTTTCTTCACTGGTATGACTGTTTTCTTCATACCAGACTTGTACATCTTCGCCCAGTGGTTTGCTTTAGCACAGGCTCTACATTGAGGACCGTATTGGGAGGGGGAGGGTGCATTTTTTAGGTCATCGCAGGGGTGTTGTCTGCCACACTTCCTGCAGGTCTTGGGGGGGGGGGGGGTTTGCATTTTTCTGATTGTGTTCTTTATAGCATCAACCCTTCCTTCTCTTTGCTGTGGTTGGGTCTGTAGAGATAGGGATTTCATTTGCATCCTCGTGGCCTCGAAGGCTCTGGCTGTTTCTGCAGCTTCAAGCTACACTTCCCTATAAGAGACTTTTGCACTTCGGGATGGCCATTTCCCCCATATTAGCTGATCAACTAATCTTTCCTCTATATCCTCAAATCTGCATTTTGCAGCAACTATTTTTTGTCTAGTGAGTTAGTTATCAATCATTTCGTCAGTCTCTTGCATTAAGCCTTGAAATTCATAGCATTTAATTTTATGATTAGACCTGGGTTCAAGGTGAGAAGCAAACTTTGCAAATATCTGCCCTGGATCATTTTTCTCCACTTCTGTAAGCTCCCAGCTATTAAATAAGTCAAGGCTTTGCTCCCCTGCCCAGGGACGTATATAACTGACTTTCTCATCTAAATTGCACTTCTGCTGAAACTTTTTAAATGTTTTGGCAATGTCTTCAGCCTCCCTGTCCATCACTGGGTGAACCGCTGTTATTCCAGCCATTTTGTTCCAGTAATTTTTTTTTCCTCTTCATCCCCTTCATATTTCAGTGACTTACAATAAATTGTATGGTTTTATTCCTGTTCTCTTATACCGCTGCACCACGTTAGGTATCGGTGTTACTTGGGAGGGCTTCTTAAATAACTTAGAGATGCAAGCTTAAAATAACAGAAGAGATTTTACTTCCTGATGCCTTCCACCATCTCAGGAAATTGTTCACACACTCACATATACATACGCCCCACAGTGGGGCACTACAGTTACTAGTGAGAAGGGTGCATTCTTGCGCGGTTACAAAATAGTTCACATTTCCTGACTACATAACAAAAGTGAAAGTGTGAAGAGACTTTGAATGGTTTCTCTTTTTAAAATAATTTGTTGTGAATAAGGTCTATTTTTGGTTAACAAGAACCTCAAATGAAAGACAAGCAGGAAGCAACTTTCATCAATGGGGGTTCCTGACATGACAGCAGTTTTGTCTCCCTTTCTGCTGCTTTAGAATATACCATAGAATCTCTGATTCAGCATGTTGGCACGCTTAAATTTTTCATTTCCAAAGTGTTTAAGGTTTAGTGGTGCAAAACTGATAACCCCATTTACTCCTGCTCCATTTTTCAAGCATTCCTTTTAGATAACCAAGGAGCTATCACTGAGATTAACGAGGCCTGCGTTCTCTCATTCCTGGTTGCTTAGCACACATCTCACCTTGAATACTGCTCTCAGAATCATAGACAGACACAGTCGTACATCAGGTCCTTCATCCCAATTTGTCCATGCCAACTGTTACAGAGTTCTGTGTGTATTGGCCCATGTGTTGTGTGGTTTTGTGTAGGAAAGTGACAGTTTGCCTTTAAGAGCCAAGGTGAAGGTGGACTGCAGAGAGAGTGGGAGACGGAATGGGCATGTGCAGAAAATGATCTTGAAATTTCTGGACTTGGAAGACAAACCACCACTGGGGGTGCTGTGGAGTGGAAGGCCCAGAGAATGAGTCATGGTCTAGAGGACAGTTTAGAATGTTGGGCATTTTAAAAGGGATAAACATTCTAAAGGCATCCAGAAGGATCTGGACCAAGCCCATGGTTCCTCTCTCTGCAAGCAACACAAGAGAACTTTGAATTTTGTGCTCTCTCTCAAAGATCTTTTGGCTTCAGTTTACCAAACAAACTGAATTTTGTTTATGATATTTGCTTCAGTTGAGATCAAAGTTTTGTGAGTCTTGTGTGTTTTGTGTCTAAGTTTTTCTGTGGGCTGGTTGGAAATATAACAGACTTTAATTGCATATGTCATATTTAGGCTGGGAAATTTATTAGCTTGACACTGATATAGAAATTTGCATAAGTAACCAGTGGGCATTATTATAAAGGGGGGGGGGGGGATTTTGAATTAAAGTTTGAAGGTGAATTTTTTTTGTTAATAAAGTAATTGTTTATCTTTACCCCTGTGTGATATGCCTTCTTTGTGGTTGCTGGTTTGATCTTGTAACACCAACCAACTTAGATTTTCAAATTCTTCCTATTGACTGATGTGTCCAAAGGTCTTTTGAATGTTGCTCTTGTAACTTCTGTTATATTTACCATATGTTCCATTGTATCTCTGAATCTGTCAAGTATTTGTGTATTGATATTGCATTTGGGATATAATTTATCCTTTTATGAAGTATCTAATAATTCATTTCTCTTCACACACTAACTGATGTGGATGTCTAATCCTTCGCCATGAGCAAGGAACATACAGAGTTTTGGATTCATGCAGGATCGAAATATTCCAGCCCATCAAGCATGTCAGTGTCCTTTATTTAGCAAGCATAAGGATACATAACCAATGTTTCAGGCTCAAGCCCTTCACGGGAACTCTCTTGGTTCTCTCTCTGACTGGAAGGGGTCCTGTGCTATTTATGCTAAAAGCAAACCTCTGTCTGCCTTACTGTAGACCAAAGGAAATTTTGTGTAATATCACATTGTCTGCTTTATTTTATGACAAATTTATCTTGAAATTATTGATCAGGGTGAATCTGAGCATCTCCCCAACTGATCAGGATTGGACAGAAATTTTGAAAAAACATGTCACCTCCACCATTAGCTTAGAAAGATCTTTAACAAAAAAAAAAAGCAGCATGGCTGGCACAGTTTACAAAATGTAGTCAGTGGCATTGCTAAAAGATTGAAGAACAGTGATTTACAGAAGTTCTTTTGTCAATCAAGGTGCTGATTAAGCAGCCATTAGTTAAATTAAAAGTCCAGGTACTCCCCAAATTATGACCGTCATGGGGACTGAAGAATTGGTTGCAACTCGGATTGGTCGTAAGTCAGACTCAATCCACCATGCATACCCAAGAAAAATGGAACATTCCACAAATGAACCTCAGGCTGATGTGGAAACAGGGACCTCAGGCTGCCAATGGGGACCACGGACCACAGTACTTTTAATGCAAAATATGAACTTATACAGTACTTTTAATAAACATTAAAAAAAATTTGGTCATATGCGCAGGTGTAAGTAACTTGCATAGGTTGGAAGTAGAGGACTACCTGCAAAAAGTAAAAAAAAACTTTTTTTTTGAAAAATGCTGGAGGAGCTCAACGGGTCAGAGAGCACATCATCGATGAATCAGGCCAAAGCCTTTCAGCCCTGACCACAGAAGTCAGCAATTTTCACTGTGCTCCCTCATGCCTGAATCTTCCACAAAGATGCTGACTCCCCCTGCAAACCTGTATGGAGCGTTTTCCTGAAAAGTAAATAAGCCCACCTCACTATCAAAAAGACAAAGGAGGAAAAACCCAACACCCAACCCCAACCCACCAATTTTCCCTTGCAACCGCTGCAACTGTGCCTGTTCCCTTGCAACCGTGCCTGCCTGTCCCGCATTGGACTTGTCAGCCACAATCGAGCCTGCAGCAGACGTGGACATTACCCCTCCATAAATCTTCGTCCGCAAAGCCAAGCCAAAGAAAGAAAACCCTGCAAAATGTATTGTGCCACATCCCATTTTAAAAAGAATGTCAGGCAGGGTAGCACAAAAGCAACAATCAAATTGTGCTTGAACTGTGGATATTTTCAAGCCAGTGCAAGAGTTCATGTTTATAAAATTACTGAACATTTTTGTTTCCAACATGGAGGAAAGTAAATGCTGATAAAAATAACAGCATCAGTATCCTACAAGAACAAAAGTTGTAGGAGAAGAAATAGGCAATTCAGCACGTCGAGTCTGCCCTACCATTCAATCACGAGCTGAATCAATTCCCCACTCATCCCTTTATTCCCGTAATCTTGGATGCCCTGGTTAATCAAGAACCTATCAATCTCAGACTTAAATTTTCCCAATGATCTGGCCTCCACAACCACCTGTGGCAACAAATTCCACAGATTGGCCACCCTCTGGCTGAAATAAAAAATTCCTATGCATTTCTGTTCCAATCCACTTCAATCCTGAAGTGCCCTCTACCACGGTGCGAAACAACTTTTCTACATCTACTCTGTTCACGCCTTTCAAAAGGTTACAAGGAAATCCCCCTCATTCTCCTAAATTTCCGCCAATACTGGCCAAGAGCGGTCAAGTGCTCCTCACGAGATAACCCTTTCATTCGCAGAATGAACCTCCTATGAACCCTCTTCAACCCAGGTTCAAATCTGGCGCTGTCTGAAAGAAGTTTTTGCATTCTGCCCATGATCATGCAAGTTTCCTCCCACCCTCAAAAAAAATTGCTGGGGGTGAATTGGGTGATGTGGGCTCATGGGCCAGAAGGGCCTGTTACCGTGCTGTATCTTGAAAATTAAATTTTCTTTTTAATTTTTAAATTTAGACCTACAGGCCCTTTGGCCTATGAAAACCCATGATGCCCAATTACACCCAATTGACCTCCAAACTCTGGTACGTTTTTGAAGGTTGGAAGGAAACTGAAACCCCACCCAGACACAGGGAGAACATCCAAACTCTTTACAGACAGCACGGGATTTGAATCCCAGTGCCAATTGCTGTCGCTGTAATAGTGTTGCCCTTAGAGCTCACTCTACTGCATTAACAACGAGAAAAGGAACAACAAAAGGTTAACCCAACAAAGGCAACCACATGCTATTTGATTGAACAATTACTCAATCACCGTCATTTGAAAACAAGGCTCTCTTTATGAGGAGACTGCTACAATTTTGTAACTCTGCTCCACAGCGAGAATCACCTGTGTACCTGTGTTGTTCAATTAAATAAAGCAAAAGACAGCAATGGATGGGACATATTCCTGTGCTGTCATCCTGACAACAACGCCTGTTGAAAGCAATTCAGAACAAAAATGTGTGCAATGTGTCTCTTGCATTCAAGCTGATGTTCAAGCAGGAGCGAGATTGCCATACCAACACAGCGAGTAGAACCTTATTTGACAGAAATATTTTGTCCTGTCCTTTGGCAGCTGAGGATTAGGCTGGCCAGGATTAATTTTCCATAAATGTTTCAGTTCACAAGTAGGCCATTCAGCCTATGGAGTCTGCTCTGCCGCAAGTATTCAGACTCACTGGCACATTGTGAGCTTTTGAAACTTGGTTCTAATTTTTTGAGAAATGCAAAACTCTCATACATTTCAGTGATCTTGTAATGTGGGAGAGTGGTGATAATACAGCAATTGACTCAAGCAATGACTGGAGATGGTAAACTCAAACATATCACTATTGGGGGCCACTATGCCATCGACTGTATTATGCGAGTTGAAGCACAATTCTGAACCCTATAAAATACTTTAAAGTATTTGTACAGATAAATATTGATAAATAATTGGTCGAGTTAACATTACCAGGTATAGGATATGCAGGGCGCAACAAAGACAGGACTTTGCATCACTATTTTGTACCTTTAAAGGATTTGAAACTTTCAGATTGCAAGTTTGGTACTTAATTCTCCATAAAATTGAGTAAAGGTTTATGGAACACAAATCAACAAGACAACAGTCACTTGGGAATTGTGTGTTGGGTGAAAGAATGGGCTTTGCACCCCTGGAACGGAAGTGTAGATAGTTCACTAAGTATTCACTAATGCTGTCCACATTAATGGCACTGAAGTTGGGCAGGATGACTGGTGCAGCAGTTAGTGCAATGCCTTTACAGCTCCAGCGACAGACCAGACCTGGGTTGGAATCCCACACTGTCTGTAAGGAGTTTAAATGTTCTTCTCATGCCTGCATGGGTTTCTTCCAACCATTCAAAACATACCGGGGTGTAGGTGAATGGAGTGTAAATTGGGAGGCATGGACTCGTGGTCGAAATAGCTTGTTACTGTTCTGTGCCAGATCAAACACCATACCTTTAGTTACTTGGAAGAGAAAGGAGTTCAGAATGTCTTCCTCATCTCTTGCTGAAAGGATTGGACAGAGTAGGTGTGAAGAAGATGCTTCCCTTGGTGGGTGAGCCCAGTACTGGAGGGCACAGTCTTAGAATTTGAAGGTACCCATTTAAAACAGAAATGAGGAGAAATTTCTTTAGCCAGAGGGTTGTGGATTTGTGGAATTCGTTGCTCCATACAGATCATGGGGTTGGGGGGGAGGTGGAAGTTTTAAGGTGAAGATTGATACGTATCTAATTAGTCAAGGTATCAAGGGATATGGGGAAAAGGCCAGAAATTAAAACTAGATGTGAGAACAGTTTAGCTCAGGGGAATTTGTAGAGCAAACTCGATAGGCGAACAATTTCTACAGGCACATCAATGCAGAATGGATCACAAAGAGGTCTGGGTGCTGCTCTGCTCAGGATCGGAAGAAGTCGCCGAATGCAGCTCAGAACATAGCACCAACCTCCTCCCCACCATGGACTCCATCAACATCTTTTGGTGCTGAAGAAGGGGAGCCAACACACTGAAGGAAACATCAGATCTTCTTTCCTCCCATTGGAGAGAAGGCTTAAGTGTGTGAAAACACACACCAACACGCAGTTTTTTTCTTGCAGCCATCAGGCTCCTGAATGATGCCCCAACAGTGTTCTCATACTCCCGTTTTCTTGATACTAATTGATCTGCCTTTCCACTGCAATCCTAAAGGTAAAGAGGTAAAGGTTCCATTATTGTCATGTTATACATTTAGCATGTAACATTCCTGAAATGCTTTAACTTTTGTCTACTGTAAGGCAGAGAGTCATCACTTTGTCCAGCACCCCTCACAGAAATCTACAGCACATGGTGTTCCTAGGTGGTTACCCCTCCCAAGTACTAATCTGGTTAGTTTCCAAGATCAGACAATCTCAGGCATATTCAGCCGACAAGTGCTGTACTCCTGTACTCTGTAATTGTGCCTTTTCTGTGACTGTAAGAAAATACCTGTTAGACTGCTCACAGAAGAACCCCTTTCACTGTACTTTGTGACAAAAAAATTTAAGAGCAGTTCACAAGCAATCAGTACATCAGTCTTAGGAGTTTAATACTGAGACAATACTAAGTTTGTTGCACTCAAAGATAATTGGACACCTGAGGCCATTTTGACATCTTGGATAAAATGTGCTGGACTTGATTTTCTTAGAATCTGTAACATCACTGATGAACTGAATTCACAAAACACAGACTTAATCAAATTTGATGTGATTGCAGAACTAAACAAGGGCAAAAAAAGTTGCAGAGAACTGGAAACAGAAGAAATATAAACCAGTTTATTCTGCTTAGCATGAGTTTCAAGGAGTGATGAGAGGACAGAAAATGAATCCTCTTCCAGAGTAGTTTGTTGGGATCGAAGATGGCTTGTTTCTACTCTGGTTCCAGGGATTCAGAGGTAAGAGGTCAAAGTATCTTCTGAAGGTGGGGCAGAAGGAGGCTGTCAGGGCAGTCCAGTTTGTGAGATGATCTTACACGGAGCTTCACAGTGCTCCTGCTACATGAATTTATTTTCTGCATGCAACTCCAAATCTTTCTCCTACACTCAAGTATCCAGGACCCAGGGATTTCCAGGAATAAGTGGCAATGCTACCTTTTCTCAAAGGGGTTTTTAAGCGCATCCATGAATCCCTTCCGATGTCTGACTGACAATTACTTCCCACAACAGATCTTGGAATAGAGATTTTGTTTTGTGTCCCAACACAAAAGAATGATTCAGGGAGTAGCTCTTTGATCACAATGAGACAGCTGAAGAGAATCTTTATGATAACTTACCATGAAGCAGATAGTATGGAGACCTTCCGTATTTACCACAGTTCGGTCACAATTATGGTACTGTTGATGTCTAAGATATCCTAAAGTGTGAGGGAGATGAGCCAGAGGTCATGGTATATGGTGGTATCAACAACGTAGGGAGGAAGAGAGAAGAGATCCTAAAAACTGAGAGTACAGGTGGGGATCTGAAAAGGACAGCAAAGGGAGTAATTTCAGGATTACTGCCTGTGCCACGCCACAGTGAGAGCAGGAATAGAATGAGGATAAATGCGTAGCTGAAGGGTTGGAGCAAGGGGCAGGGATTCAAGTTTCTGGATTACTGGGATTTTTTTTGGGGGGGGAAGAAGATGGGACATGTACAGAAAGGTTAGGTTGCACATGAATCCAGAGGGACCTGGATCCTGGCAGGGACATTTGCTAAGGCTACTTAGGAGATTTAAACTAAAATGGTTGGAGTGGGGTGGGGGGGGGGGGTGCGGGGTGTGGGACAGATCCAAATGGAGGAAAACAGCAAGGAGAAGATTAGATTGCAAATTTAGTACAATTTTTGACAAGGTCCCATGGAGTTAGCAAGTCCAGAAGAGAATGACACATGGATTCCTGGGTGTTTTGGCAAAATGGATTCAAAGTAGGTTTGGTACTTGGCAGCAGAGGGTAATGGAGGATGGCAGTTTTCTGACTGGAAATCTTTAACCAGTGGTGTACCTGAGGGGGATCAGTGCTGAGATGTTTGATGATTGTGACATTCATATGCATACAATATATACACATATGCTTGTGGCATGGTTAAGAACATTTGTGGTCTGATAAGCAAGTTTGGTCATGAAGCAAAGATTAGTAGAGTTATAGATCAGGCAAATTGTTGTTTGAGGATACATTATTCAAACAGTTGTTCAGAGTGGTTGCAAATCCAGTCAAATGAAACAATACTGGCAACACTTATGCAATAGATGGCAAGGATCTTAGAAGCATTGATGTTCAGAGGAACCAATGGGTGCAAATCTATAGCTTCTTGAAAATGGCAATGAAGGTGGATAGGGCAGTGAAGAAGCCATCCTGTTTGCTTGCCTTGAGAGGAGATGAGACATGGGCTTGACCACATTTGGAATATCAAGTGCAGTTCTTGGTACCAGTCCATAGAAAAGATGTGGCTGTGTCAGAAAGAGTACAGAAGAGATTCTGTAGACTATTGCCTGGAATAGAAGACTTTATTACAAGGAGAGTTTGGATTGTTCTCTCTGGAGAGGAGGATCTGAGGTGGAGGGGTTACCTTGCAGAAGTTTATAAAATTATAGGGGCAGAGATAGGGTAGATCATCACAGTCAATTTCCAAGAGTATGAGGAATCTAGAACTGGGGACAGTAGGTCCAAGATGAGAGACATACTTAATGGAGATCTGAAGGGAAAGCTTTTCCATACAGAGAGTGGTGATTACATGGAATAATCTGGCAGAGAGTATGTACAATTGCAGCATTTAGGAAAAATCATTTGGGCAGGGTTGTGGTTTGGAAAGGAATAGAGGGATGTGGGCCTAATGCAGGAAAATAAGATTAGAGTAGGTTGGTGTCCATGTAACAAGTCACCAGGTTTGTGCTCCACTAAGCATCCTTTAGATTGCAACCTCGGCATTCAAGGAAGAATGGTGCCTGGAGGTTTGTACCAGTCCACAAGGTCCTTGATATCCACTGCAAGGACAGCCTGGTTTGGGAATTTGTCAGTCCACGAATGCTGAAGGCTTCAGATGGCGACAAGCAGACTCAGGTCCATCACAGGCTCTGACCTCCCTGAATGCATCTATGTGAGGCATTGCCTCATGGTATCAGCCAAGATCACAAAGGACTCTCATCACCCTAGTCCCAACGAATTCTCACTGCTGCCTTTGGGAAACTTCAGTTTCAAGAACAGTTTCTATCCAACAGCGATCAGGCTTTCAAACCTGGTTACATTAATTAGGGCCACTCTGACACCACAAAATGACATTTTGCACGATTGAAAAGCGAAAGTGGTTGTTTCTGAAAAATACCGGAGAGAGGTTTGTCAACAATTTTTAAAATATAGATTTGGTTCCAAATCCTTTGGCGCTCTCTTCGGTTCAATGGGAGGGAATGATTCTTCTTCATCTCCAGTTCAGATTAGAGTCATCTCTTTGCCTCTCTTTTGGCGAGGCATGTGATTTTACTTAAATGGAAGGATGCTGCCCAGCCTACTCATGATCAGTGGTTGCGTGACAGCATGTCTTGTATGAATATGGAAAGATTTGTTATTCAATGAATAATTCAGATACAAGATTTCAGATACAGTGGTGGTCATTTATTTTATAATTTCCTTTCAGTGTAATCAAATTTTCTGATTTATGTCTTTTCCTCATTCAAATTTTTTCCCTTCTCTTAGTTTTTCTTTTCATGCTAATTATATATTAGCATCTGGCCACACTGGTCAGGAACTGTTCTGGTTTATTTTTTTCTTTTTGTTTTGTTTTTTTTATTATTTTCCTTTTTTTTCTTTTTTATTAGTTTCTGAAAAAATGCTACCTGGACTACAAATTATGGATAAGTTTTACAATTTATGTTTGTTTTTGATATACTGGTTGTTTTATTAATCATGTGTTAATTCATATAATTGTAGTAGTATAAACTTAAATTTTTAAAAATACTTTAGAAAGTCAGTGTTTCTCTGCTGCGTGGTTTCATGATTCCAGTATGTCGCTGAATTTGTGTGCGATTTTCCGCTGTGAAGTGCTGGCATCTGGATAAGAAAATTGGGGTAGATTTCCTCAAGCGGCCTTCTGTTCCCTGACTGCCTCAGCTGGGAAAAGTCTGATGCCTCAGTGTTAAAGGAGCTATGCAATGCTTGGAGATCTTAAATCAGTGGTTTTCAAACAGCCCTCCTAAACTCACATTCCACCTTAAGCAACGTCAATGCCATAAGTGCTCTGTGATGAGTAAACCATTGCTTAAGGTGGTATGTGAGTGGGAAGGAAACCGTTTGAAATCCATTATTATTCATACCTCATTGACTCGTCATGTGCAGGGTTTCATATCTCCTAAGGATGTGGCTCAATGATGATTTTTCTCAAGCAAAATATTTCAGTTACAATTTGTCCTAGAGCAGTGGTTTTCATCCTTCCCTTCCCAATCACATGCTGCCTTAAGCAATCCGTTACAGAGCCCTGATGGCATAGGCCTTGCTTAAGGTGGAATGCGAGTGGGGGGGGGGGGGGGGTGGGCAGTTTGAAAACCCCTGTCTTAAATACATGTGATCCTGATCTTTTTCTGTGCTATAAGATACTCTCACTAATGTTAGAGCATAGAATGCTACAGCACAGAAAACAGGCCATTCAGTCCTTCTAATCTGTGCAAACATTGTTCAGCTAGTCCCTAAACCTCTTCCCATTCCATAACCCTCCAGACCTCTCCCATCCATGTATCTAACTAATTTATTCTGAAAGCTCAAGATCAAGTCTGCACCCACCGTAGAAACCCTCTGGTAATTTTGTCATATATTGGCACTTAAACTAAGACATGAAAGAAGCTGTCATTACATGGCCTAACACAATGGTAATCATGTACTATTTGCTCAATTTCACTCAAAAAAATGAACAATTGCATCTACAACTTTCAAGAACAATGTGGAGCTGAAGTAAAATAAAGCAGCTAAATTATAACTCTCTCATAATCATCTTAACGATGTGCCAGAAATTGCAGTCAACCTGCAGTGTGGAGTTTTAATCTGAAATGCTTCATTTGGAACAGAGATAGAAGCCTAAACCTCCTTGTTGCCCAAAATACAGCCTTTCAATATTCCTGAAATGGGTAATGGAAGGACATTAATGACATTTTTCCAATCCCAAGTCACAAAATAACTTTTCAACTGAAATGTGGCAGTAAACAGATCAAAGAGGAGGAAGTGCTCGCCATATTAAAGCAAATAAAGGTGGAAAAATTCCTAGGGCCTGACAAGACATTCCCTCAGACCTCAAGGGAGGCTAGTGTAGAAATTTCAAATATTTTTGCTGGAGTCCCTGCAATGTCTTTAGCCACAAGTGTAGTGCCAGAGGATTGGAGAGTAGCACACGTTGTTCCGTTGTTTAAAATAGGTTTCAAAAGTGACCCTTGAAATTTCAGGCCAGTGAGCCTGACATCAGTTGTAGGAAAATTATTGGCAGGATCATATATAATTTATATGAATAGCTATGGACTGATTATGGATAGTTAACATGGCTTTGTGCTTGGTAGGTCCCGTTTAACCAATCTTATAGAGTGTTTCAAAGAGATTACCAGGAATGCTGACAAAGGAAAGGCTGTGGGTGTTGTCTACATGGATTTTAATAAGGGCTTTGACAAGGTGCCCTCAAGAGATTTGACAGGAAAAATTCAGACACTAGGTATTCATGGAGAATTAGTAAAATGGATTCAACAATAGCTGGACTGGAGAAGCCAGAGAGTCGTGGTGGATGATTTCATTTTAGACTAGAGGCCTGTGATTAGTGGGGTGCCTCAGGGATTGGTGCTGGTAATCTATATCAGTCATTGGGTGATAATGTGGTAATTGGATCAGCAATTTGTAGATGTCACTAAGATCGGAGGTGTTATGAACAGCAAAGAAAGTTTTCAAAGCTTGCAGACAGATCTGCAAAATGGCAGATGGAATTTAATGCAGACAAGAGTGAGGTGTTGCTTTTTGGAAGGACAAACCAAGGGCATACACAGTAAATGGTAGGGCACTGAAACGGAGGTAAAAACCAGAGGGATCTGGGAATACAGATACATAATTCCCTGAAAATGGCATCACAGATGGGATGTAAAGAGTTTTGGCACATTGGCCTTCAAAACAAAATATTGAGTATAGGAGTTGGGAAGCTATGAATGTTGAATAAGACATTGGAGAGGCCGAATTTGGAGGATTGTGTACAGTTTTGACCACCTAACTACAGGAAAGATAAGATAGAAAGAGCGCAGAGAAGATTTACAACGATATTGCCTAGGCTTCAGTAACTGAGAAGGGTGAAAGTGAAAATGTTTAAGGTGAAGAGGAGGGGAAACTTATTCAGAGTGTTCAAGAATATTCTTTCTCCACTGGACAAAATCAGTGAACCGGTGCGGACTCGAAAGGCCGACATGGCCTGTTTCCGTTCTGTGAATGGTTATATGGTGGAAATGGGGAAGAAACTGCCCACTGAAGTGGTGAATGCAGGTTGAGTTTCAGCATTCATGAAGAATTTTGACAGGTACGTGGATGGGAATGATATGGACTGGATATAGGTCAGCCCGAGTAGGCAAAAAAATGGTTCAGCACAGACGAGAAGGGCCAAAGGAGCCTGTATTTATTCTGTAATGTCCTATGGTTGTACGTAGAGGTGTGGGTGAGGCCTTACTTAAATAAAGAGCCTAAAACAGTGACCCATACTCTAAGGAAAGATGGGATGGCATGGGAAATCATTCAGAGAAAATTCACAAGAATGGTTCCTTGAATGAAGGGATTGGTATATGAGGAACATCTGATAGCTTTTGGGCTGTAGTCCTTGAAGTTGAGAAAAATGAGGGAGGAACCTCAGAAGCATTGCAAATGTTCAATGGCCTGGGCAAAGTATATATGCCAATGTTGTATCCCATGGAAGGGGAAGTCAAGGTCAAGAGGGCACAATTTCAGGATTGAAAGGAGCCCATTTAAAACACATGTCAAGGAATCTCAAGCCAGTGAGTAGTGAACCTCTGGAATTTGCTACTCTTGGCACCTGTGGATCCCAAGTCATTGTGTGTGTTTAAGGCTGAGATTCTTTCTTTTTCTTTGGCTTGGCTTCGCGGACGAAGATTTATGGAGGGGTCCGTCCATGCCTGCTGCAGGCTCGTTTGTGACTGACAAGTCCGATCCAGGACAGGCAGGCATGGTTGCAGCGGTTGCAAGGCAAAATTGGTGGGTTAGGTGTTTCCTCCTTTGTCTTTTGTCAGTGAGGTGGGCTCTGCGGTCTTCTTCAAAGGAGGTTGCTGCCCGCTGAACTGTGAGGCGCCAAGATGCACGGTTGGAGGCAATATCAGCCCACTGGCGGTGGTCAATGGGGCAGGCACCAAGAGATTTCTTTAAGCAGTCCTTGTACCTCTTCTTTGGTGCACCTCTGTCTCGGTGGCCAGTGAAGAGCTCGCCATAGAACATGACCTTGGGCTGAGATTGATTGGTATCTAAATAGTCAAGTATCAAATGTTACAAGGAGGAAGGGGAGTGGGGTTGAGTTGGAGAATGGATCAGCTCAAGGTGGAATGGCAGACTCGATGGATCAAATGGCCTACTTCTGCTCCTGTATCTAAAGGTCTAATATTGATTATCTGTTTTTTTTAAATTTATTGTCTATTTTTAATTCAATTAATTACATATTGCAGTTTTCTTTGGCTGTTTTTGTAGTTGGTGCATTTTAAAGTACATGTTCAGCTGTAGCAAGTTAAAATAATAGTAGAATGAATACGAGTTTAAATTTATTATCATTACTGCTTCTTTTTTCTAGCACCTCGAGTGGATGTCTTCTGCCAGCAATGCAATGAATGTTCAAGCCACTGTAACGAGACATTAGGGATTTTTAGAGTGCAGGTATGTAACGGCACACTCAGGAATTTTGCCAACGGGCCGTCTAAAAAAGAATGTGCTGGAAATTTTGAGTCAATTCCAACACCGTGATTTATCCTGCAGGACTCCTACAACTTTTTGGAGGAAGCCTATAATGTTAACCATACCATAAAAATTTGTCGTCAGTCATTTAACTCTCCTGCTCGTCCAACCACCAGAACTGTTGCAGTCAGGTACTTGCAGTCTAAAAAGGTGCCCGGTGTGAAGGACCACATGGGCAGTAATTATGTTAATTTTTTTTTCAGCAATTTTCCCAACATTGCAGTTTAAAAACAAATGATGAAGTGGAAATGTCCCTCACTGTCACCCTGGAAGGTTTGAATTTAAACACTGTAGACAGCTCTGTGCATTGTTAGTGGCAGAATCTTCCATGGTCATTCACATTCCCTTCAGGATCTCGGGTAGGTCTGCCAATACACAATGCATTTTGTTATGTATTTCCATTCTGCTGCAGCCTGGTCCATTGGAGGAGAGATTGGACTGGCCCAATTAGTTTTCCTCGATGTGGAAAAGGTTGAGAGGGTACTTGCCAAGTTTACAAAATTGTATGAAGTGTAGGTAGGACAGACAGTGATAAATATTTCACTAGAGCTAAAGTGTCAATAGCCAGAAGACATACTGTAGCAATTGTTGCAGTGTGAAATGAAGAGCAAGAAAATGATCAGATGTAGTCAAGTCAAAGTTCAGTAAAAGTTGCTTACTCAAACAGTCACGCACAGCTTTTTAAAACCCCACGCATTCCAAATGACGACATTGCATTGTGACGTCATTCCGAACCTCCCAAGCTGGTGTGATTAAGCCTCCGGTGAGCCGCTGCAATACCAAAATACATAGGTGCAGGATTAGGCTATTCAACCCATCGAGTTTGCCCTCAGAAAGAGCTTTGAAGGGTATGCAAGGAAGAATTCTTTGTTCCCCCAGGTGGTGGTTGGAGTTTGCAGCCTTGGAGACTCCCAGAACATTGAAGTATTTATGCAAGCATTTGAATTATCAAGCCATTGAACACTTTGTCCCAAATGCTATAAATAGGTACACAATGGTCAGTGTAGATTTGCTGGGTCAAAGCTACTGACCATTTCTGCAGGCGTGTGGGAGCCTCATTTTAATGGTGCGATCCTTGACAGAATTTCAGTCAGCGGATTCAGATCGGCTTTTGACAACACGGGATTTAATACTGGTTTTTCACTTTTGATTGGATGAAGCGAGCAATTTTCAACTCCCTTACGAGTGCAAAGCAGACTCTACGAAAAAATTCAACTGTTCTCATCAGGTCTAAATAAAGAACAGGAGTACCATAGCAACATCTATTGGGAAAACTGTCTGGCATCAGCTGCTATACAAAGCTTTTTTTAAAAAAATAAATCTCAAATAAAAATCTGCAGGAGAGACAGTCAAAAATGACGAGAAGAGGAGGAAAACTCGGGCAATAAATATCAATCCAATCATTAATATCCAAATTACCTGCTTCCTGTCAGATACCCAAATCCAAACTAATAATGGTTCAGAGGCCTGGAGTGAAAATATTTCTCAGAGAAACAGCATCCCTCTGTTGACAAGAGCTGGAGGAAAAGTATTGTTTACAAAGCTTTTTCTGTGGGAAAGAAAAGTGCTGGTAGTGTGTGGAGGAGGTCGGAGTGTGCAAGCAGAGGAGTAGCTCCCCATCACAGTACAATGCAAAATGTGCTGGAGAAACTCAGGAGGTCACCCAACCTTCAAAGGAAGCAAGGACCACCAACATTATGGGTGTGGTAAATCACTATTGTGCCATGATTGGCTGCTGCCAGCTGAACACTCCTCTCGACACTGATCCTACCCATAGGCCCTTGCACATTCCTTTTTGCTTTGATCAGTCAATGAGGCCGATGGTAGTTCCGGTCTTTATTTAAGAGGAGCCTGATCATTTCACAATATCAGCCTTTTGTGAATATTGATGGTACATCAATGCTTATTTATGATGCAGGTCCCAAGTCTGAAACGTTAGATACCCAACAGCTGCGGCAGGACGCAAATAACAATCCGCTGCGAAACCAAATTTAGTGCAGTCGGAGAGAGCAAAGCTTACTCCCAGATGAACTTGATTTCCAAACCCTGTTTGACCACCAGAGCAAGGAAGAACCATTGCGCACACCCACATCGCCGATGATCCTCTACTCTGTAGAGGAGGATAACAAATGGGCTTCCTTCAGGAGAAGGAATCTGAGGAAGGCATCCAGTGCAGGTGGAGTACTGAAAATCTGCACGAACTGACTGGCCAATGTATTCACAAATATCTTCAACATCTCAGTCCACCTATTTCAAACTGGCCTAAACTTGCCTGTGTCCAAGAAGAGTGGTAATCTGCCTAAACAGCTACCAGCCAGTAGCACTCATATCAGTGATAAAGCATTTTGAGAGTGTCCATTGTTTGGATGTTGCTCAAACTTCAAGCTGCCATGTGACTTAACGCTACAATTTTAAGATCCTTAATTTATTTGTTCATTCATTCATCTGCATAATTTATTATCGTCACATATACCAAAGTATAATGAACAGCTTGATTTTGCATGCCATTCAAAGCTTAGCAGAGAGCTCAGGAGCCATCTTGCAAATAAAAAGTGTCCCTTCAGAGACTAAGCGGCAAGGATCACAATTGCATTTCTGATGTAGCCTGCAACTGTAGCCACTGACCGCTAATTTCCCGTAGCCACCATCACCTTATCTCATTGTCCAGTACACATACATCCTAACTTGAGGAAAGATGTGCTGGCTTGGAAGGCAGTGCAGAAAAGGTTCACCGAGTTGATTGTACAGATGAGAGGGTTCGTCTACGAGTTGTCTGGGACTGTACTCACTGGAATTTAGAAGAATGAGAGGGGATCTTATAGAAAGAAATAAAATTATGAAAGATAAAGGTAACAAGAGGCTTCCGCTGGTGAGTGAAGACTAGAACTACGGGACATAGCTTCAGAATTCAGCATATTAGAATTAGGACAGAGATGAGGAGGAATGGTTTTCCCTCTTCAGAGGGTGATGAACCTGTGGAATTTACTGCCCATTGAAGCATTGGAAACTCCATCAATATTTAAGACAAGGTTGAATAGATTTTTACTTAGTCGGGGGATTGAGGAATATGGGAGAAAGGCAGATAGGTGGAGATGAGCTTATCATCAGATCAGCCATGATCTCATTGAATGGTGGAGCAGCTTTGACGGGCTGGACAGCCAACTCCTGCTCTCATTTCTTATGTTCTTATAACTGCACATGCTATTCTCGTACAACTATGCAGAGTGGACTAATTGTGTCACCTTTGATTGTTCAATGAAGAAGTGACCTCCAAGGCTGCTATTTGGAACACAGGAAACTGAAGGAGTTGATCACCAGCTCTCTCAGCCTGCCTCATCATCCAACATAATTGTGGCTGATCTCAACTCTTTAGTGTCATTTCCCTTCATCCTCAATTCCTTGATCATCACTAATCTAACCTCTATCATCTTCAGAAGCAGAGATTTAGAGATAGACCTGTCTCTGAAAGAAAAATTTACAAGCATCAGTTTTAAGTGATCAGTCTCTTAGCTTAGAGCATTGTCTCCTTCTTCCAGATTCTCCCACAGATGGAAATATCTCAATATCTACCCTGCTGTGCCCCATTAGGATTTTGTGAAACATGAAAGACTGTAGACATGTGATTGTAGTAAAAACACAGAAATGCTGGAGGAACTCAGCCAGTCTCTATAGGAGACAAAGATGTATTACCAACGTTTCGGGCCCAAGCCCTTCTTTATGGTACAAAAAAGTAGGAAGGCAGATGAATAAAAATTGGAGAGAGAAAGGAGGAGTCCAGACCAAAGACAAAAGGTGCTAATTGGATACAAGAGGAAATGTCACTGTGTGGCAGCACATCTCTGTGAGCGAACTGGCCCTGTTTGTACCGCCATGCTGGTGGGGCAGCTGCCGAAAATGGCACCGTCAAGGTTTACTCACTGACTCGTGGCTTAGACCACTGCTCGTGCCCCACTACGCGGAGCAGAACTCCCATTGGCCTTAAAGGGGCGCACACGAAATTCAAATCGACAGTTCTACTAGACACCCCACCGAGTCCAGTGGTGTTTTTTGTGTGTAGCAGCCTCTACATTGGTGACCCCCGACAAGCCCAGACAATATCTGGTCTCCAAACATGAACTTATCAGCAATCAGCGTCGTCTCAGTGAAGTTCCCTCCCTTCTGGGCCCACCGACCCCCGCACGTGGTTCGGGCAGGCAAAGGGTCAGTTTTGACTGACAGATCACCTCGGACTCCACCATTTTCTACCATATGGTGAGTGTCCACAATGAAGAAATGTCAGCCAGAGTGGACGACCTGATCCACAATCCTCCTGATGAGGGCAAGTACATGACCCTCAAAACAGTTCTACCCAGAGCCCATATTTCAATATGTATGCCCACATACAGGGAGAGAGCAAGGGGTAGAGCACACGCAGAGAGAAGGCTTCATTGAGAAGGGTGGGGCAATTAACAGAAACCAGGGAAGTCGATGTTAATGCCATCCAATTGAAGGGTGCCCATAAAGATGAGGTGTTGCTCCTCCAATTTCAGTCTGGGATTGTGCGAGACCATGGACATACACACCAGCAATGGAATAGGGTGGGGAATTAAAATGGTTGGCCACTGGGAGATTCATACTATTGCAGCAGACAGAGCCAATAGCATCTTAGAGGCTTGAGTAAGGCCACACTGCATTCTTCTAAGCTCTAAAGAATACAGACTTCAGCTGTCTACCTGAGGAAGGAAAAGAGTATGAAGGATAGAAGGAGAAAGATTTATAAGTCCCATCCTGGGGAAAAAATATAAGGGTAATGTTGGAAAGACACAGGTTTGGGGTCTTATGAATGCTCTGGTCGGATGTAACACCAGTAATCTTTGTAACGATTAGAGCATTTCAGGCTGGAATTTTGGGACTTCAGTCAATATGGCAGATGCTCGAGTTTCAACTCCTGTCCTCAAAAAGCCTGAGATACAGAGGGAAAACATTAAGTTGAAAGGGGAAAGACTCAATGGGGACCTGAGGGGCAAGTTCTTCACACAGCAAGGAGAGGGTACTTGAAATGAGCTCCCCTGTTGGAGAGTGTTGGAGATGAGTACAATTGCAACATTTAAAAGACATTCGTACAGGTACGTGGATAGGAAAAGTCCAGAGGGATAATGACCTCATGAAGGCAAATGGGACCAGTGTAGAATGACATTTGGTCAGTGTGGACATTGGGCCTGGTTTCCATGCTGTGAACTTAATAAATCTATAATCTATGGACAATCAGCTCAGCAAAGATCAATTGGTGGTTGGATTTATAAATGTTGAACCTTCTCTACCATGGGTGACCAATGCTGGCCACCACTTTTCTTTGTCACTTCCCCAATCTTCCAAAAATTATTCCATCTCCACCTTAAGTATTTCTAAGGATTCACTACCTTGGTAAAGAGGACTCTGTAATTCTGGTTACCTTGTGGAAGCTGCCAATAATAGTGAAGGACACATCCCACCTTTGCCCCACTCCCATCAGGTTTTAACATGAACCTCCAGCCGCAATGACAGTTTCTTTCCTGCAGTTATCCAGACGTTAATTGATCTCTCATCAGCAAAGGGGATAGTGTACCTGCACTGCTTAACTGCACTTTGCGTTGTTAGCACGATACCTTGCACTCTGGCCGATTGGAATACTATACCATGCATTTGTTTCATCATTGCGCTACCTGTTGTACTCAAGTAGAAGTTCACTTGACTGGGGAGCACACAAAACAAAGCTTTTCACTGTATCTTGATAAAGAATAAATAATTCAATTCACATTTTTATGTATAAATATGATCTTAATTTCAAACAATTGAATAAATCTGGTTAAAATGGAAGTATTAGGAATGTCACGACCAGATTGTTCTAAAATTTAATTTGGAGATACAGCAAAAACCATGAACAGCCCAACTGATTCAATGTTCCTCCTCTGGGAAGGAAATCTACCACCACTGATCCTGCTTGCAAGTCACTCCACACTTGCCAAAATGACTGACATGTGGTAACTATAATTAACTGGCCAAGCATGCCTATTGGCCAAGTGTATCTGTGGCCCCTCCCCACAGGCTCCAGTACAAAGGTGACTGTTCCACAGCCCCCATTACTCAGCGCAGGACAATCTAACAGTGGGGTTATGCTAAGTTCTCAAGTGAAATAAAAGCCTATTTATTGGTTTCTCGACAATAGTCTTTTGAGTGATTGATGGTGCGTCACGACTCTTCATTACCATCTCAGTGCAGGCAATTAGTGAAGGATGACAAATTTCATCCTTGACATTGTCAAGTCTCATGAAAAAAAGATGCACAAAGGAACAGCACTGTTTACATGGATTCACATTTGCAATGCAGGCAGATTTGCACTTCTCTTATCATTATGTTGTGAGCATCCAAAGAATGTTTCACCTCCAATGAAGCTCCTCTAAACCAGACACCATAGAGGCACCCAAAGTAACCTGCCTCCAGTTTGTATCTATGACAAGGCAGGATTATCCCATTGCTTTGATGCACCTCATGAGAATGCCATCAATTATAGCAGTCACATTTTATTCATTGACTGGTAATTAGAATCCTAATGTAGGATAGTGGCTGCCACAGTTAACTCCAAAATTAATATCTATTGTGGATTTCTTCCTCTAAAGAACTCTACAGATGGAATTGATGAGCAATGAGCTCTAGGATCAATGGCTACATTGATTCTTCCGTCTTAGTTTAAAAAGTCCCGAACTGAAACATTGACTGATAATTTCTCGCCAATGGATGCTGCTTGGCCCGCTGAACGCCGCCAGCTTTTCGTTGTTTGTTCTGATATTCCGTCTCCATAGGTTATGATCTACAATAATCACTGCTTCTCCTTTCAGTCATTCCACTGACCTTCTTGCTGGGTACTTTGTGTCAAATAATGAATCCAATTGATTTTCAGACAGTACCTGCACTCAATAATATATTTGCATTGACAACGATAGAACTCTACAGCACAGAAGCAAGCCCTTTAGCCCATCTAGTTTGTGCTACTTAGTCCCATCGATCAGCACCCAGACTACAGTACCCATACATGTACCCATCCAATCTCTAATTTTTTTTTTTTAAATATACAGCATGTTAACAGGACCTTGCAGTCAATGGACTGGTGCCCTTGAAATACACCAATAAACTAACAAACGCTGTTGGCTTTTTTGGAGGGGGTAGAGGAAACAAACACACAAAGGAGGCCCATGCAGGTCATGGGGAGAATGAACAAACCCCATAACGGATTCAAACCTGAGTCACTGGTGTTGTAATAGCATTGCATTAACTGCTATACTAACTGTGCTGCCCCACGTTTAAATCAAACCCAGTTCCATCTCTTCAGCTGGCAGCTTGTTCCACACACTCGCTACCCTGAGTGAAGCTGGACATCATGTTCCCCTTGATTATTTCACCTTTCACCCTTAATGCATATCC
This sequence comes from Narcine bancroftii, assembly GCF_036971445.1. Classification (NCBI taxonomy): domain Eukaryota; kingdom Metazoa; phylum Chordata; class Chondrichthyes; order Torpediniformes; family Narcinidae; genus Narcine; species Narcine bancroftii. Next base: position 196,164,542 of record NC_091475.1, read on the forward strand.
TCTCGTTCTTGACTCACCTAACCTCAGTGGAAAAGCCTGTTTGCATTTACCTTATCTACATCCCTCACAACGGTGTAGGCCTCTAAACAAACTTCCCCTCACTCTCCAATGTTCTGAGGAATAAAGTCAGAATTTATTGTCTTGAACAGGTCACAAAATCAATTTTACAAAATCAGTGTAAATATTGCTATAAATTACATTTCAGAAGTTAATAAAGAGTTCAAGAAAATAGGATAAAGTGAGGTTGTCACTGGTTCAGGGTCCATTCCGAAATCTGATGGCAGAGTTGAGAAGCAGTCCTTATGCTGCTAGTGTGAAACTATTCAAACTTTATCACTCAGCTCTTAATTCTTGCAAATTTTCTCTGCACTCTTTTGATCTTATTGACATCTTCCTTGAAGGTAGGTAACTAAAGATGCACGCAATGTTCCAAATTTGGCCTCACCAATGTCTTGTACAACTTCAACATAACATCTTAACTTTGGTACTCAATACATTTTTCACTTGATATGTTTTTTAAACTTTTGGGCTTTAGTGCCTTCTACTTGCACATTCAAAATTATTTGAGAAAGTGTGGGTATCAAATATTCTGCCTTTGTGGACGTGCTGGAACTCCTGTACGGGCGCCCTGATGTGCCTGTGCACCTTCGGCGTCTGGCAATGGGTGTATATTCTGGCCCAGCCCGCTATCTGCTTCCGCAGCCCATGCCATACGAACCGTTCTGCCACCATCCAGTCCTTGAACCTGATGGACGGATGTGAAAGGTCGTGGATGTGATGGAAGACCTGCCTGCGCCACTGCTGGGGAACCACTGGCCGCAGGGTGCCCAAGGAGATATCGCACAGGATGGTGCCTTCACTGCTCAGAATCAGGAGGTCTCGGAACCGCAGGGCGGTGATGGCGGTGTTGAAGGCCCTCGTCTCCTCATCAGATTCCTGGTCCTGGGAGAGCTGGTCAAAGTCGAGTGCACAGATGGGCTGTTGCGAGAGTGCATCGGCAACCACATTGTCCTTTCCCGCCTTGTGCCGAATGTCGATGGTAAACTCTGACATGAAGGAGAGGTGACGCTGCTGGCAGGATGACCAGGGATCCTTTGCCATCACGCGTGCCTGAATGAGGGGTTTGTGGTCGGTAAAGATGGTAAAAGTCCTCCCCTTCAAAAAATTAGCGGAAATGCCGCACCACCAGATGCCCAGTAACTCCCGGTCGAAGGCACTATACTTGCATTCCAGCAGGGGGAGCAGGTGGCTGAAGAATGCCAGCGGCTTCCAATGTCCATTCACCTGCTGCTCCAGGATGGCACCGACAGCTGTGGCAGAGCCATATGCAGGTCTGTGTGGAAAGGGCACGTAGGTGGGCCTTGTGTGGCACCCGGTCCTTGCTGGCAACGAGGATGCTATCCAAATAAATAAAGACAAAATCCAAGTCCCTGCCCACAGAGTCCATGAGGCACTGGAAGGTCTGAACGGCATTCTTGAGCCCGAACAGCATGCACAGGAATTCGAACAAGCCAAAGTGGGTGATGATGGCCGTTTTGGGCATATCCTCAGGGTGCACCGGGATCTGGTGATATCCGCGCACCAGGTCAACCTTGGAGAAATCCCTCACACTGTGCAGGTTGGCCATAAAGTATTGGATGTGAGGGATGGGGTAACGATCATGAACGGTTGCCTCGTTGAGCAGTTGATGGTCTCCGCAGGGACGCCAGGCGCTGGAGGTTTTCTGGACCAGGTGGAGGGGTGAGGCCCACAGGCTATCGGAGCGCCGAATAATCCCCAGCTCCAACAGGTGCAAAACTCCTCCTTCGCTACCTGGAGCTTGTCAGGCGGGAGCCAGCGTGCCTTGGCATGAACTGGCAGGCCCTGGGTGGGGATGTGGTGGAACACCCCATGGCACGGTGAGGCAGTGGAGAACTATGGCTTGAGGAGTGTCAAGAACTCGTCCAGGATTCGCTGAAACTAGTCTCTGGGCGTGCTGATCGTGACCATCTGCGGTTGCTCCGAGCAGGAGGTGTTAAGGCGAATGGCCTGGAAGGTACAGGTGTCCACCAGGCGCCTACCTCGAATGTCCACCAAAAGCCCATGTGCGAGGAGGAAGTTTGCATCCAGGATGGCAGTTGGGAGGGACGAGATGGTGAACCTGCACGCAAAATTCCATTGGCCAATCTAGAAGTGGACTGTCTGGTCTCCATACACCCAGATTGCCATCGCGTTGGCTGCATGGAGGGGAGGTCCATGAGGTCGGTTCCTGGACTCAACAGCCATGGCTGGGATGACGCTGATCTGGGCTCCAGTGTCAACGAGGAACCGCCAGCCGCTGACTGAGTCCCACAGGTAGAGGAGGCTGTGTCATTGGCCGGTCGCCACAGCCATTAACAGTGGCTGGCCTGGTTGTTTCCCTGGAACAAGCAGGGCTGACGACACTTCTGAGCCTTGGCTCCCCAGCGCTGGTAGTATAAGCAGAGGCCAGGAGCGGATGCTATGGCCTTGATTATGCTCTTTGGGGCCCCTGCTGGGGCCAGGTGCTCTACTGCTAAAATGGGCTTGGCATGGTCGTGCCAGTGCCTCGTGACCTGCTGGACCACTGAATCCTCCGGGAATCGTGCAAGCCACAGCTCTTGAGCCTTCTGGGCAACCTTCCTCAGGTTAGTGAAGTCCTCCTGGACCAGCAGCGACCAAATGTCCCTGGGCATATGGTCGAGGAAGATGCGCTCAAAAAGTGGGCAGTTGGTGTGCTCACCAATGAGTGTTAGCATCTCGTCCATCAGCTCCATTGGGGACCTGGCCCCCAGGCCGTCGAGGTGCAGCATCCGAGCTGCACGCTGGTGTCTGAATAGTCTGAGGGACCCAGTAAGCACTCTCTTGATGGTTTCGTATTTGTCCTCGGCGGGTGGGTGCTGCACGTGTCTGGCAGTGGCCTGGTCCAGGGCAGCGACCACACGGTAGAATTTGGTCGTGTTAGCCGAAACGTGGCAGAGGTGAAACTGAGCCTCCGCGTGGCCGAATCAGGTCTCTGGCTTCTGAACCCAGAATTCAGGCAGTTTCATGGCTATAGCGCTGATCCCAAGCTTGCTCATGATGGGTTCAAAGACGTTTGAACCAGTCGGGGTCACCAATTGTAGCGGCAGCTACTCTGCTCCTGCAATAACACACACAACCAGACGGGTTGAGCTCAGTGAGCAGACTAGTTTATTGCAAGCTGCTGAGCTGTACTTATACTCCCAGCCCGGACCTGGCTGAGAACCGCGCTGGAGGTCGCTGACGTCACCCAGGCATCACATGGTCCCCCAGCGCGGGCTTCTGAGCCCTGTGCTGGGAGGAAGGGAACACCTCCACCAGCGCCATTTTGGCCTTCCCACCGCGTGGCTTACAACTGGAGCAGGTTCGCCTGCCTAGTGGTGAGCTACCACAAAATCATATATAGCTAATATCAGCTTTTCTTAAAAAATTCGGTTTATACTATAGGATGATTTATAAATGTCCTGAGGAAGTCTCATCAATAAATTATTTCAAAAAAACTCCTAATTTGTAAGTATCTAAAGAAGTGGTCCTTGGGTCATTTGAATTTAGAAGATAGTTGCTCAAATGAAGCCAAATTATTATCAATAAATAAATCTTGTAAGGATTGGATACCCAACTTAAACCATTCACTCAAAGCCAAATCAAAGACCTTTCTCACGGCTTTGACTTCTCATGTCACCCACAGCTGTGTTATTTTTCAAGTATATTTATTTATTTTTTTGGAATATGCTGGTCCTGCACCCTCCTTATTTCCTGTAGAAACTTCAGCCACTGCTGCTCTGCTGTCTTTCCCCCACCCGCTCGTGGGCCTTTCCAATGAACTTTGACCATTTCCCCTCTCCTACCACTGCGGCCTCCTTTATTCTACTGGTAGACTGACACATCTGATTTTAGTTTTACCCTTCCAAACACTGACATTATCAGGTTTTCTCAGTTTTTTTTTTAAAGCAGTACTTTCACCAGATAGAAGAGCAACTGGACCCAAAAATGGAGTTCTGATAGAGATGCAAAACATGGAATGTTTCCACGTTTCTGGCAAAGGAACATTCTGAAAATGTGAGTGTACCAGTCTAGCAATCTTCTGCCTTGTAGAAATGAATAGAACATTACAGCATCATACAGGCCCTTTGACCCATGTTTCACCAACCTATATAAACCTTCACAAGAATCACATCCTTCCTTTACTCACACCCATAACTCTATTTTTCTACCCCATCTAAGAATATTTTTTTTTTTTTTTTTTTAAATAACTGTTGTACCAGCCTTCTCCACCACCCCTGCAATGCATTCCAGGCTCCAACCAATCTCGGTGTGAGAAACTTACCTTTGATGTCTTCCCTAAACTTATCTCCATTCATTTTAAACAGATATCCTCTGATCTTTGGTAAGGTCACCAGAGGAAAAAGGTACTAGCTGACCAGCCTATCTATCCCTCTCAATCAGTCACCTCAAAGAGAAAAGACTAGCTCTGTTAAACTTGCTTCATAAGACATTCCTTAATCCAGGTAATCTCCTCCTGGACATAGCTGACAAATTCTGCTCCATTTGAAACTTTTGCACTATGGAAATGCCAGTAAATATTCAGAAAGTTGAAGTCTTCCATTATATCAACCCTGTTATTTTTGCACCTTCCTAATGTTGAAAAATTTTGCAGAGTTCCTGAGATACTTCTTCTTGGCCTCTGTCAGTAGTGATCGAGCATGGGTATTACACCCCTGGTAGTCACTGGTTTGTTTAGTGGCGTCAAATGTGGCTATGAAGGTCAACTTGGAACAGTAGGCTCTGCCACAGTTGTTGCAAATATAGGCAATCATTGAATTGTTGTCCGCTTTGCTCTTTGCCTAGGTCTCCATTCCTCAAACCAACTCAAGATCACTCTTTCAACACCTCGAGGTGTTGAAGAAGAGTACCTTGCAATTTGTTGCATCATTTCTGCATTGTCCCAGCAATGTGCAGATTTTCAAGGCTTTCATGTCAAAAGTCCTTGAAGTGAAGCTGGGGTCTACCATTGTTCCTCTTGCCCATTGCTCGTTCTCTGTAGAGGATCTTTGACAGTCTACCATCCTTCACATGGCAGATATGGCCCAACACGCACATTGTGCGTGGTCTTAAAAGTATGAACATTGTAGGAAATCTAGTTCATGAGAGGACTCAGAATGTTGTCTTTCCAGGTGATGCTGAGCACATGGATAAGGCTGTACAGGTGAAAAATGATGAGTTGCCTTTGTCTTGGAGTAGATCGTCCAAGTCTTGCTACCATACAGGAGGGTGCTGATAGCAAATGCATTGTACACAGCAGTCTTGGTTTTTGTAGCAAGTTCCAGATTCTCCCAGACCTACGAGGAGAGTTGAGCAAGGAGCAATGCTGCTCTGCCGATTATGGCTATCGATTTCAGCATCAAGGGAAAGAGTGCCGCTAATAGTTGACCCCTAGTATGTGAACTCATGGACCACTTTGAGATCATAGCTGTCAATGGTAATGACTGGCATCTCCATGTTCTGAGCAAGGAAATTTATTTTCTTTAAGCTGATGGCATGTCCAAAGTCCTGGCATGCCTTAGAGAAGTGGTCCATGAGAATTTGCAGTCGCTGCTTGGTGTGCAAGGTTATAGCAACATCAATCGGCAAAGAGCAAACCGTATAGCAAGATCTTTTGCACCTTTGTGCTTGCTCTCAAGTGCACAGGGTTGAGCAGCCACCCATCAGGTCTGGTGTGCATGTACATGCCTTCTGTCAATGTCCCAAATGCATGGTTCAATAGCAGAGAGAGAAGAGGATGCTGAATAATGTTGGGGCCAATATACACCCTCGTTTGACTCCATACAAAATAGTGAAGGGCTCTGATGAGCTGCCATCGTACAGAACAATAATCCTCAAATCATCGTGGAGTGACTTGATGGGACTAAGGAGTTTTGGGGAACAGCTGATCTTGGTCAAGTTGAGGAAAGCAACATAGCAGGGTTTCTGTTGTTCCCTGCACTTCTCCTGGAGTTGACGGAGTGAGAAAATCACAAGAGTTGAGCTTCCTGTGCAGAATCCACATTGAAAGTCAGGGTAGACCTATTCTGCCAAAGTTTATTGGCACAAGAAAAGACTTTACCAATAATACTCAGGAGGGAGATACCCCAGGCATTGTTGCAGTTGTTCCTATCACCCCTGTTCTTGTACAAAGTGACTATTTTTGATTCGTGCAAATCCTTTGGTACGACTTCTTCCTTCTAGCATATGACCTTGTGTAAAAGTTGGATGAGTGAGCTCTTGATCAGGTGTGGAGGGATCCCATCATTGCCAGACTATCAATTACCTTGTTGAGGTCCTCAATGGTTGATCTGAAGTAGAGTTCATCCATGACTGGTAGAGAATTGATGGCATCAATGGGAATAACATTTTCCCTCGAATAGAGCTCAGAGAAGTGTCTACTTAGCATTCCATCTGCTTGCTTTGATCAGTGATTATTTCACTGCTGGATGAATTCAGGGGTTATGTTTTTCCTCTGCGATGGGCCAAGAGCTTTCTTGATGCTATCATACATCAATCTGATGTTGCCTGTCACAGCTGCTGTCTGGATGTCCTCACTAAGCTGGAGCCAGTACTCATTTATGCACTGCTTTGCAGGCTGTTGCACTTTGCTTCTAACAGCTCAAAGTGGCTGAAGTGTTGTGTTGGATGGTGAGCACTTGTACTCTGTGAGAGCTACACGCTTGGCTTCAATATAGCCTTCCGCAAAAACGCATTAAATTCCCATGTAGTTAACCACGAAAGTCTGCAGACACTGTGATTGTGGGTTATGCAAAAATGCTGGAGAAACTCAGCAGATCATCGAGCATTCTTTATGTAGCAAAGATAAAAGGTACATCACCAACGTTTTTGGTCCTGTGCAGTGCCCAGAAAATCATGCAATGGTATCTTAGATGAAACATTACAAAGGTAACAAACAGGACTTGGATTATTAAACAAACTCAAAGACTGATAGAAATAATAGTCAATCAAATAAAAAATACACTATTCACTAGAATATTCCAGCAGCGAAATATTTTCTCAAAACCTTGACCCAGGTCCATTAAACTGTTGTGACAAATTTGCAGATTACAGTTTGCAATTCTCACTGATAAAAATTGGTCCAATTCACCAAAGTTTCATCTGTGCTGTGCAATTATATTTTGGGTTCAGTTGTATTGTGCTATTATGTTTTATTACTATATTTTTTTCTCTTCTGAGAAGATGGTACATATTTCCAGTAAACAAAAAGCTACTACTTATGCTTCTTGAACAGATTTCTCATAGTAACTCCATATTCTGCACAATGTTTTATTTTACCATACTTATTTAAGCATTGACTTGCTGTATAACACAAAAACCCTTTTCACTGAACCTCAGTGCACATCACAATAAAGGTAACCTTGAGTTTCTTCAAGGGCACTTGTGCTCAATCTGAGAAGGGCTAGGTTCCTAGATAGGACAATAAAGAAAGCAAATAGGTTTCCATCTCATCTACTAACAAATATGTGCATTAATCACAAATGTAAAGGCTAAAACTGTCAAAGTTGACAATATTCTACAGATCACAGGGCTGAACCCAAAGTATCAACCCTGCCACAGTTAGTATGGGTTTCTACTAAATGTCCTATGATTCGGAATTCTTTGCAACTGGTTCAAGTAGATTTAATGATTGCTTCAAAAGGAAACCGCACAGCAATTTGAAAGCTATATGATGTGTGCTTTGCTTATTGGTGATTTACGAATGTTTCTTGGGATTGTTTTATAGAATGGGCCCAGGGATTGGAGCTTTGAACCGTCAGATACTGTGTTTATTCTCCACAGTGCAAGGATGGGTTGAGAGGAAGCCTGATAGATGTGCAATGGGTTTCAACAGAGACACACTGTTGCAATGAGTAGATGATTCAAAACCTTTGGCTACAGGTGTATGGTGAATAATAAGTAGAAGGGATGGGAATGTGGGGGGTGGGAAGCAGTTTTGCATGCACCTTGGAAAATTCTGGAACGGACTAATTGCAAGGTTGGTGGAATGGGATTGGCAGTTGAAGGGAAATTATTTGCATGGCAGGAGAGTAAGAAGCAGGAGACAAAAAGAAAGCAGAGAGCTGGAATACAAGGTGATTTTTCTGGTTGGTGAGCGAGGTGCCACAGGTGTCGGTGCTGGGCCCGCAACTATTCATGATATACATTAACGATCTGGAAGACGGGAATGTAATGTATCCAAGTTCGCTGTTTACACTAAATTGAGTAACAAAAGCAAATTGTGCAGACGATACAGAGATATAGATAGGTTAAATGAGTGGGGAAGCATCTGGGAGATGGAGTACAATGTTGGTAAATGTGAGGTGAGCTACTTTGGAAGGAAAAATGGAAGATCAGATTATTATTTAAATGGAAAACAATGGCAGCATGCTGATGAGCAGAAGGACTCAGATGCTCTTGAGCATGAATTACAAAAGGTTTCTTGGCAAGTTGTGGTGCACTGTTAGAGAGAATCAGACACACACAAGGTGAAGACTGTACCACAAGACTTCCACGGAGCCAGGCTGGCTGTAGCTGCAGTAACTCAGAGACTGCGGAGGCCAGCGCATAGAAACATAGAAGATAGGAGCAGGAGTAGGTCATTCGCGCAGGCTTATATCCCGGACGGTGTTTGACACCCAACCGGGTGGGGCTTGATCCATTCAGGTCGACTGATCGACAGCCGGCCAGGTGTAGTCCTGTCCCCTTTACTCTCCTGCAGGTACAGAGGTTGCCCCCTGCAGTAGGCCAGCAGTGTACCACCACACAAGTGCAGGCAGCTATCAAGAAGGCAAATGGGATGTTGGCCTTCATTGCCAGAGGGATTGAATTTAGGAGCAGGGAGGTTATGCTACAAGGTTCTGGGAAGGGCACATCTAGAGTACTGTGCTCAGTTCTGGTTTCCTTACTTTGGAGGTGGTCCAGAGGTGAGGGGATTAGTCGATGAGTGGAGATTGAGTAGGCTGGGACTATATTCACTGCAATTTAGAAGGCTGAGATGGGATCTTATAAAAACAAAATTATGAATGGTGTAGGTAAGATAGAGGTAGGCAAGTTGGTCCCATTGGTAGGAGAAGACTAGAATTAGGGCGATGCAGCCTCAAGATTCAGGGTAGTGTATTTATGATGGAGATTAACTGCTTTTCCCAGAGGGTGCGGAATGGAATTCGCTGCCCACTGAAGCAGTGGAGGCAGAGCATGATCAACAGGACAGATGGCCTACTCTTGCTCCTATTCCTTATGTTTTAGTGTTTTGTTTTGTTTTTTTTTAAATTGTGGACCCAGTACAGGCAATGGCATCTCTTGTGACAGAGCATTCAATAATTCTTTGGAAAAAAAACCTATCACAGACACAATGGACCAGATGTCTTCTGCAACGTGAGTGACGCAGCGAGAGATACAATGATGGGTTTTGCCATTCATTTTAAATTACCTCAAGGCATCAGAAGACGCAATCTTTCCAAGAGTGTCAGGGAGTGATTGTTGCACATTGCGATTCCATTGCAATTGAAGTTACTTTAAATGTTAATGATCCCATTAAATGGAAAGAGAATGAAGTTCATAGAAAAGGATTGAAAATTTTCTACACTATTATCATGAACTGTCATTTCCATCTCATGCACTTTACAATTTGGAAACAAAGTCCACACAGGCAAAGATAGATTTTGGGTTCTCAGAGGAGTGTGTTGTTAAAGAGGTTACATTGTGCAGGAGTCTAAAATCTTTGGAATTTAGAAGGCGATCGGTGAACTCATTTGAACATAATGTAGGATATGACAGCATTGACACTTTCTTCCTGTGGAGAGCCTTGAACCTGGATAAAGGATCAACTATTGGAGATTGAAGTGAAAAGGATCATTTCCCCTCAGAAGACTGTGAATCTTTGGACTTCTCTATTGCAAGTTAGAGAGCTGATGTGCATTCATGGCCAAATGACTGCTAAATCTTTGGATGGCAGTGGAATGAAAGTCAAGTAGGAAATTGGAGTTGAGGCCAAAGACCATGACCTTAATGAATGCTCAACATTCAATATTCTTTTATTGTCATTGTTTGTCATGTAATATTATACAAAATTGCAAAAATATGCCATCAGTGAACTGGGTGGGTGTCTTGTAGAGTAGGAGACACTGCTTGATTGATACCGACTTGGCTCTGATCATATCAATAGAGGGCTTTCTCTCTAACACTGCTTTATCATCAATATTTCTCCTTTGAAATAATCATCTTTTACAAGTTTCTTTGAAGTTTCAGATTTTAGTCCCGATGGAAATTTATAAATTTATGAGAGGCATTGATAGGGTAGACAGCAAAACTCTTTCCTCCCCTGACAGGTAAATATTTTATGTACTAGAGGACATAATTTTAAGATGGGAGTGGGATGGATTTAAAGAGGTCATCTGGGTCAAGATTTTTTTTTATAAAAGAAGAGTGGTGGGTAGCTGGAACAGGCTACCAGGAGTAGTGCGGGAAGAAGATCAAGGAGTGGGAGACAAAAAGAAACAGAGATCTGGGATACAAGGGTGATTTTTCTGGTTGGCAATCAATGGTGAGCAAGGTGCCACAGGAGTCGGTGCTGGGCCCACAACTATTCATGATATACATTAACGATCTGGAAGACGGGAATGTAATGTATCCAAGTTCGCTGTTTACACTAAATTGAGTAAAAAAGCAAATTGTGCAGACGATACAGAGATATAGATAGGTTAAATGAGTGGGGAAGCATCTGGGAGATGGAGTACAATGTTGGTAAATGTGAGGTGAGCTACTTTGGAAGGAAAAATGGAAGATCAGTTTATTATTTAAATGGAAAACAATGGCAGCATGCTGATGAGCAGAAGGACTCAGATGCTCTTGAGCATGAATTGCAAAAGGTTTCTTGGCAAGTTGTGGTGCACTGTTAGAGAGAATCAGACACACACAAAGTAAAGACTGTATGACAGGCAACATCCACAAAGACTTCCATATCCAGGCTGGCTGTAGCTGCAGTGACTCAGAGACTTCGGAGGCCGGTGCAGGTTTATATCCCGGAGGGATGTAAAGACTTCTGGACAGCTACATGAATATGCAGGTGTGATGGGGAGGTGCAAGGGGTGATATGAATCATAGCAAAGCCACAGTGATTTAGTTTAATTTGGACATAATGTTTGGTGCTGGTGTTTTGGGTTGAAGGGCCTTTTCCTGTGATGTATAGTCTTACGTTCCAGGTCTTTTGGTTAAATGACTCATAAGAGTAAATTCAATTGTTTTGAACAGGAAAACCTGAAGATGCTACGATAATAATGTAATACTCAGAAGTCTTGGACAAGCTCAGCAGGTCACACAGGACTTCGGAAGATGCTGCATGACCTGCTGAGTTCCTTCAGCACTTTAGAGCATCACAAATTTAATAACTCAAACAGTTCCACTTTTTGGACACAAATCATTCTGGTGGCTGGCGTTCCAGCAGAGGAAATTCCAATGCACCAGTTAATGGGGGAGTTGGCTAGAATACCCATATAAAGCATTTTGTCCAATATAGTTTTAAACTTGTGACAATTATTTTTCTTTTTCATATTTATAGCATCAAAAACTCAAGAAATTATTATGGATGAGAGACTGTACAAAATTAAGTAAGAAAATCTGTGAGAACAAGTGGTCATGTCACAAAACCCAGAGAGTAGGCTATATCTGGAACGAGATACCAGTGGAAGTAATAGAGGGACAATTTATAGCCTTCAAAAGATATTTAGATAGAGATAGGGATTGGAAACATTAATACAGATATGAAGCAAATGCAGGCAAAGAGAATTGGGCCCAGCACGTCCTTTGGGCCCAGCACGTCCTTTGGGCCCAGCACGTCCTTTGGGCCCAGCACGTCCTTTGGGCCCAGCACGTCCTTTGGGCCCAGCACGTCCTTTGGGCCCAGCACGTCCTTTGGGCCCAGCACGTCCTTTGGGCCCAGCACGTCCTTTGGGCCCAGCACGTCCTTTGGGCCCAGCACGTCCTTTGGGCCCAGCACGTCCTTTGGGCCCAGCACGTCCTTTGGGCCCAGCACGTCCTTTGGGCCCAGCACGTCCTTTGGGCCCAGCACGTCCTTTGGGCCCAGCACGTCCTTTGGGCCCAGCACGTCCTTTGGGCCCAGCACGTCCTTTGGGCCCAGCACGTCCTTTGGGCCCAGCACGTCCTTTGGGCCCAGCACGTCCTTTGGGCCCAGCACGTCCTTTGGGCCCAGCACGTCCTTTGGGCCCAGCACGTCCTTTGGGCCCAGCACGTCCTTTGGGCCCAGCACGTCCTTTGGGCCCAGCACGTCCTTTGGGCCCAGCACGTCCTTTGGGCCCAGCACGTCCTTTGGGCCCAGCACGTCCTTTGGGCCCAGCACGTCCTTTGGGCCCAGCACGTCCTTTGGGCCCAGCACGTCCTTTGGGCCCAGCACGTCCTTTGGGCCCAGCACGTCCTTTGGGCCCAGCACGTCCTTTGGGCCCAGCACGTCCTTTGGGCCCAGCACGTCCTTTGGGCCCAGCACGTCCTTTGGGCCCAGCACGTCCTTTGGGCCCAGCACGTCCTTTGGGCCCAGCACGTCCTTTGGGCCCAGCACGTCCTTTGGGCCCAGCACGTCCTTTGGGCCCAGCACGTCCTTTGGGCCCAGCACGTCCTTTGGGCCCAGCACGTCCTTTGGGCCCAGCACGTCCTTTGGGCCCAGCACGTCCTTTGGGCCCAGCACGTCCTTTGGGCCCAGCACGTCCTTTGGGCCCAGCACGTCCTTTGGGCCCAGCACGTCCTTTGGGCCCAGCACGTCCTTTGGGCCCAGCACGTCCTTTGGGCCCAGCACGTCCTTTGGGCCCAGCACGTCCTTTGGGCCCAGCACGTCCTTTGGGCCCAGCACGTCCTTTGGGCCCAGCACGTCCTTTGGGCCCAGCACGTCCTTTGGGCCCAGCACGTCCTTTGGGCCCAGCACGTCCTTTGGGCCCAGCACGTCCTTTGGGCCCAGCACGTCCTTTGGGCCCAGCACGTCCTTTGGGCCCAGCACGTCCTTTGGGCCCAGCACGTCCTTTGGGCCCAGCACGTCCTTTGGGCCCAGCACGTCCTTTGGGCCCAGCACGTCCTTTGGGCCCAGCACGTCCTTTGGGCCCAGCACGTCCTTTGGGCCCAGCACGTCCTTTGGGCCCAGCACGTCCTTTGGGCCCAGCACGTCCTTTGGGCCCAGCACGTCCTTTGGGCCCAGCACGTCCTTTGGGCCCAGCACGTCCTTTGGGCCCAGCACGTCCTTTGGGCCCAGCACGTCCTTTGGGCCCAGCACGTCCTTTGGGCCCAGCACGTCCTTTGGGCCCAGCACGTCCTTTGGGCCCAGCACGTCCTTTGGGCCCAATCCTGGGCTGCATGACTCTGACGTTCTGTTTTTTTATTTGTTTTTTTTTAATTATTCATGAGCTGTGGGCATCACTGGCTAGATTGGCAGGGCTGCAGGCCAAGTGCAGGTATGTGGAATAAGTATAGATAGGTATTAAGGGTTGACATGGGCAAGATGGGCTGTTAGCTCAATTACTCTTACCAAAAAAGTCTAACAGGTACAACACATAATTTAAGAGATAATGCTACTAAATACAGTAAAAGCCTTGTTGTCTGGAATTCGAACAATCTCAAGCAACTGGCAAAAATACCCCAGAAAATAAATATATAAAAAAATATGGAAATTTAAAATTAGCGTGCCTCGTCAATCCAAACACGCATTCTCAAGCAACCGGAAAGTTCACACATCCAGAGTCTACCAATCCCCGTAGGTGGAGGACAAAGAAAATTTGAATGGAAGAAATTTTTAAAAGTTAAAAATCCAAAACTTCCCCTTGGAGTACAAGAGTAATTAAGGGAGTCATAGTACCATCAAGGACAGTCAGGATAAAGTAGCAGGAAATTACACTGAACTAACAGCGATAATGAATAGATATCTTACCTCTGATTTTCCACTACACAAGCTGACAAAGAGAACATGATAATTCTCGCAGTAGAATAACAAGTTAAAAGGTATAAGATACAGCAAAATATAAACAACTAATGGAGGATAAACCCCTGGACTTGGATGGATTATCCTGCAGATAGTCAAATAAATCAAAGAGGTAGCTGAATAATGATGACCCATTTACACCAATGCAAAAGATTAAAGCATATATCATTAATTATAGTCACCCCTAGAGATGGAACTAATCCAGGGAGACATTGTTCAGTTAGAATAAAAGCACCAGAAATATTTTATTTTTGGGGGGGGGGGGTGGAAACACTGATATAGGAATACAATAATTGACTGATCTGAATTTCTAAATACTTTTGACCAAATTTACAAAATGCACAAGGGTGTGCGTGGAAAGACAGCTGAATAGATTCAAATGCGTGAGTCGCCGAACGACAGGCAGTCAACGGGAATGACAATTAACTACATTTTAATGGTGGCCTCGTCACCGCCTATACTGTAGCACACAAAACAAATTGTTCCCACTGTATCTTGCAACACACGACAGTGAGCGATAAACAAACAAGATACCAAAATGAGGGAAGCAGCAGCAAAAACACCAATGAGGATAGGTGACAAAAGAAATGTAATAAATCCAAGTATGGTTGAAACAGCATGGAGACTGCATTTCCAGGTGTTGAGCAAAGTTTTTTTTTTAAATTGCAATTTTCATTCTTTGCAAATGATCTAATGGTAGCAGGATGAAGAGTGATCTTTTTATGTTCTTACAAATTCACTGTGCAATCTTAAGCAACCGGAAACAATCAAATTGTTCCTAAAAATGTACTTTCCACTGTTTCATTCAGCATTTCACAGTGCTTGAGAATCATCATGAAGAAAAGCTGCAAAACCTTTGCAGGGTCTTGACTATTAACCGAATTCATGCAAACATAAATTATGCAAGTAGAGGAATAGAACCATGTACATTTAACAAGTAATGATAAAAAGCCAGAATTTTTAAACACATGCACATCATGATCATTTAAAAGTGTTAATGGAATCTGATGAAAAGATATGAATCAATAGAGAAGAGAATGACAAATGCAATCTTAACTTCAGTCTCAATGAAAGGTCTAGACCAAAAGTGTTGACAGGACCATTTCTACCCATGGATGATGCCTGACCCACTTGAGTAAATAATGAGAAGCTGGAGGAACTCAATGATGAATACATTCAATTTGGAAGAAGTTCAATCTATTAATCAAATAATCACTCTGCAATGCTATCACTTGGCTGTTTAGATGCTCTCTTAATTCACCTCTGAGGTGTAGCCAAGCATCCGAGCTGAAGAAACAACAAATAAGAAGAATTGACACATAGCCAGTCATGTTGGGGAAGGGGATTCCAACCTTTAAACTAGATTGGGAAAACTTTAAAAAGCAACAAAGAACCACAAAGCAAGCAATAAAGAGAGCAAAGGTGGATTATGAAAAAAGATTAGAGCAAATATGAAAACAGTAATAATTATACAAAGCAGAAAAATGTGGCTAAAGTGAAGGTTGGTTCCTTGAAGGACGAGAAGGTGGAATTGAAGAAATGGCTGAAGCTTTGAATTACTGTTTTGTGTCAGTCTTCAGGGTAGAGGACAGGTCTATCATGCCAAAGACAGAGGTTATGGAGTGGAGGACCTAGATGCAATTCCTATCACCTCTATTAAGTAAACGTGAGGGTCTACAGGTGGATAAATCCAATGGTCTGGATGGAATGCATCCAAGGGCATTGAAAGAAATGGCAATAGTTATAGTCGAGGCTTTGGTAATAATTTACAAAATTCTCCGGACAGGTCCCGGTGGATTGGAAGATGGAAAATGTCACACCACTATTCCTTTAGCCAAAGTTAGCTTAACATCTGCAGTTGGGAAAATGCTTGAAGCTATAATTAAAGAAGAAATAGAGAGCATGGTTAGCACAGCAGTAGCAACCGGGGTACACATCCCATGCCATGTGTAAGGAGATTATAGGAAACAAGCAGGTTTCCTCCAATCCCATGCCGTGTAAGGAGATTGTAGGAAACAAGCAGGTTTCCTCCAATCCCATGCCGTGTAAGGAGATTGTAGGAAACAAGCAGGTTTCCGCCAATCCCATGCCGTGTAAGGAGATTGTAGGAAACAAGCAGCTTTCCTCCAATCCCATGCCGTGTAAGGAGATTGTAGGAAACAAGCAGCTTTCCTCCAATCCCATGCCGTGTAAGGAGATTGTAGGAAACAAGCAGCTTTCCTCCAATCCCATGCCGTGTAAGGAGATTGTAGGAAACAAGCAGCTTTCCTCCAATCCCATGCCGTGTAAGGAGATTGTAGGAAACAAGCAGCTTTCCTCCAATCCCATGCCGTGTAAGGAGATTGTAGGAAACAAGCAGCTTTCCTCCAATCCCATGCCGTGTAAGGAGATTGTAGGAAACAAGCAGCTTTCCTCCAATCCCATGCCGTGTAAGGAGATTGTAGGAAACAAGCAGCTTTCCTCCAATCCCATGCCGTGTAAGGAGATTGTAGGAAACAAGCAGCTTTCCTCCAATCCCATGCCGTGTAAGGAGATTGTAGGAAACAAGCAGCTTTCCTCCAATCCCATGCCGTGCAAGGAGATTGTAGGAAACAAGTAGGTTTCCTCCAGGTCCACCCACCATTCAAATCATACCTGGGGCTTAAGGTCAATTGGGTAGCATGGGCTTATGGGCTAAAAGGACCTGATGCCATGCTGAATGTCTAAATTAAAAATATAAAAATTTAAAATAGTGAGGTATCCGGAGCTAAATGGATCCATCAAGCAGAATTAGCATAGATTCAGCGAAGTTGAGTCCTGTTTGACAAACTGACTGGAGTTCCTTAAGGATATAATGAGTGTAGTGGGCAAAGGGGAGCAGATGGATTTTGTTTACTTGGATTTCCAGAAGGTGTTCAATAAAGGACTGCATAAAAGACATACACAAGATGAGAATGAAAAGCATTGGGGTTATCTAGGAGCATGGATAGAGTATTGGTTAAACAATAGTAAGCAGTGAATTGGGATACAAAGTGTTTTTGGTTGTTGGCAATCAATGGTTTGTGAAGTGCCACAGGGAATCAGTGCTGGGCCCACAACTCTTCATAATACATTAATGATCTAGAAGAGGGGATAGAGTGTAGTGTTATCAAGTTTGCTAATGGCACCAAGTTGAGTGAAAAAGAAAATTGTGAAGAGGATACAAAGAGCATGCAAAGAGATAGATAGATTAAATGATTGGGGAAGGGTCTGGCAGATGGAGTACAATGTTGGTAAATGAGAGGTTACCTACATCAAAAGGAAAAATGAAAGATCTGATTATTTAAATAGCAAGAGATTGCAGCAAACTGCCATGAAGGA
Source organism: Narcine bancroftii (assembly GCF_036971445.1). Taxonomy (NCBI): domain Eukaryota; kingdom Metazoa; phylum Chordata; class Chondrichthyes; order Torpediniformes; family Narcinidae; genus Narcine; species Narcine bancroftii. Next base: position 196,181,898 of record NC_091475.1, read on the forward strand.
GGACTTGGGAGCACTTTTTGCAGGTGCAAAAGATTGGTTTGCAGGTGCAGCAGGCTATCAAGAAGGTAAATGGAATGCTGGCCTTCATTGCTGGAAGGATTGAATTTAGAACCAGGGAGGTTACACTGCAATTGTACAAGGTACTGATGAGGTCACACCTGGAGAACTGCATGCAGTTCTGGTCTCTTTAATTGAAGGAGGATGTACTGGCTTTTGAGCAGATCCAGAGGAGATTCACCAGGTTGATTCTAGGCATGAGGGAATTAGCCCATGAGGAGAGTTTGTGTCATCTGGGACTATACTTGCTGGAATTAATAAGAATGAGAGGGGATCATATAGAAATGAATAAAATTATGAAAGGTAGGCAAGTCATTTCCATCTGCATCACTGGAGAGGAGAACCAAGGGATGTAGCCTCAAGATTTATGGTAGGAAATTCAGCACAGAAATGAAGAGGAACTACTTTTCCAAAAGGGTGGTGAATTTGTAGAATTGAAGCAGTGGAGGCTAACTCAGTAAATATATTTAAGATAAAGTTTGATAGAATTTTACATTGTAGGGGAATTAACACTTTGGACTTTATGACCTGGCTTTCCAGGACGACCAACAAGCGCATACGGTGTCCTGGTTTTCTGGGACTGTTTTTTTTTTTAAATCTCCACCAGCAGCAAGGTCATACAGTAAAGGTTTACCCATGGATCCAGTTCAGAGTATAGATTATGAAAGGTTAAAAATGCCCATAATCCAAAGGGTTAAGGGACATGGGGAAAAGGCAGGTTGGTGGAGATGAGCCCATCATCAGATCAGCCATGATCTCATTGAATGTCAGAGCAGGCTCAATGGGCCAGATGGTCTATTCCTGCTCTTATTTCTCAACTGGTTATGAACCTTCTGCCTATTCTCTTTCAACACAGCCAGAAATGCAATAATTTTTGTAGTCCAACTGTTCTTTCTAAGACAGAGATATGAATGCTCATCAATGATGCCCAACTTAAAGAAGAAGAACATATAGTGATTAAGGGGCCTCAATGTGCATTAGCCTTTATTATTTAAGGATTAAACATAACTTTCAAAGGAGTCTTATTCCAATTCTATTCAGCACTGGTGAGACTACACTTGGGGCCTTGTGTACAATTTGATTTCCTTACCCAAGAAACAATATCTTTGGTATAGAGAGACCACACCAGTTCCAGAGACAGGAAATTAAACTTACGAGGAGAGATTAAGTAGGCTGGAACTGCAACACTGGAATTTTAAAGAATGGAAGGATAAATCGTGGAAACATACTAGAGTTATACTGAGATTTCTCAGCTGGAACTGCAAATTAATAAGGAGAATGATTACCAGTTGGCTAAAACAACAACCAGTGGCAAAAAAAAACCCAATGCAGTTAAGCATTGCAAAGGGAGTTCAATACCAAGCTGCTTTCTTATCAATTACACAGCTAGCCTATTATAAACTAATCAAAGAAATGCAAACAACAAACACTGATGGGCACAAAGGACCTGATGTTGAAAAACAAATGAACTGTGAAAGCAACAAGCCAAGAGTGAGTCCTGTGACTGCTTTATGAATGGAACAAGAGACAACTGAAGCACAAAATCCAATGTGATTCACTTACCCATCTAGTGGAAGCACCGGAAGATAGAATGGTGCAGGTTAAATGGCGCAGGTTAAATGGCATCAATGATGCTTTCTTAAAAAAAAATCACCAGTAACATCCCAGCTGGTTTTTTTTGTCTTAATTTGTTGTTACTACATTGGTGTTCTTGCATTGGCTGTTCCTTTTGATTTTTCATTCCACCAGGCAAAAGAAACAAATTTTGAGAACTAATTTAACACCAGCAATCAATCCCAAATGTCTACATCTTGTGTCCTGTAAATTTTACAATATTATTTCTTTCAAATGGTCCAGATATTGATAGCCTCACAGTTGGCCAATGTTTGCTGGGAGAAATAAATCTCTCAGCAATGGGCCACATTTTGTCAAGTCCTCAGATTGTTTCATCATCACATAACTGCCAGGTGCCTTGCAAATTAAATCAGCCTCATTAACCAGAGCATTCCATTGACTGAATGTTTTCAGAAAAGGATCAAATAAAGGGCCAGGTGTAACATTAACATAACTGTGTGAAGAGTCAATTATGATGCTTAATCAGTGTCTCTCTCCCTGCCTCTTTTATTAAGGTGACCACAGCAATTGCTTGCAAATGGAAGCCTCATTTATGTCAGCGCAGAGGCTTGGAGATTGTCCATTGCCAAAGTGTACTCTCATTCACTCTTCCATGTTGAAATAGATTAATTCAAGTTGGTTGACACATTATACTTAATGCGGTTCTTCCATGAGCAGTCAAGCAAATCAACTCTAAAAGGTGTACAAAGTAGAAGAGCAAGCGTACAATTACAGTGAAACCATCAATTTGTCAACTTGTACCTGGCCTCCCCAACAGTCTAAATTAAATTTGACAACATCTATATCCTGGAAATATAGAACAGGAAAAACTTTTTTTAACTGATCACCCACTTTGGAGTGGAGCCAGATTGAACAGTACGGACCCTTCAGTCCATGATGTTCTGCCAACCTATATAAACCTGCTCCACATCAACCAGGTCTTCCCTCCATCACAGCACATGACCCTCCATTTTTCTTACATCCATGTGCCTATCTAAGAATATTGTACTGCACCAGTCTCCACCACCATTCCCAGCAAAGCACTCCAGGCACCCACTACCCTCTGTGTAAAAAAAAAAGTTACTTCTGACTTCTCCCTTAAACTTTCCTGAAACTGATATTGACCATTGCTACCCTAGGAAATGGCTGCTATTGTAACGACTACTCTAAATAAAAGCACACACACAAGGTTAAGTCAGTCAAAGACTGTGTATTTGCTTTTGCCTCTGTCTTTTATATCCCTCCCAGCCCGGGATCCATGGGACGGTGGGGGGGGGGGGGTGGAGGGGGTGATGTCACTATGTTTGCCACCAATCTGTGGGGCTGGCTTGTCTAAAGTAAACACAGTGGGAGCCCCATGCCCACTAGAAAGACACATAGCAGTCCAGTGTGTTGCTACTCAGCACATAGTACTGCATGTCCATTGCGCAGGTGAATGCATAGCAGCCCGGCCCGCCACTCCATGAGTCTGCTGGTGAGCCACACTGGCAATGGTCCACAATACCTCGTTATGCACCCGCTCGGCCCGCTACATGGCCGCACTACCCCACCCTGCAGAATCGTCGCCCAAAACAAATCAACTGGCCGCACTCGCCTTTGCCAGATGCCCTCGTTGCCTGGGCTAAGGGCAGTGAACAGGGGAAGTAGGATCCAAACGTGTAGGTTTGAGTCTGTCCATACTAAACTGTTGCGAATGCGGCCCAATGTCCAAAGTATATGCAACCCCGACCCTCTTAACCATGTGGAAAGGGCTATCATACGGCCATTGCAATAGGGCCTGTCTCCGCACAAACACAAAGTCAGCGGCAAGGAGAGGTGGAGGCACATGCTGCTTAGAGGTTACATGCCAGTTGTTTGGAATAGGTTTCCTAACTGCAATGCTGTGACAAAGTTGCTGGATCATGTCCAGGTCAGAGAAACAGGAGTTGAACTGAGAGAACTGAACCATAAACCATCTCCACGGATGATGCCGGCATGAACTCCTTCAGGGCAGTGCACACTTCCAGCAGAACCCACGGCAGCTCATCAATCTAATTGGGCCCGGTAAGTCAGGCTTTGAGTATAGACTTGAGCTGTCAGTGGAAACGTTTCACAAGACCATTGGACTGCGGGTGGTACGCTGTAGTGTGATGCAGTTGTGTGCCACGAAAGCACACAAGGGCACTCCATAATGCAGAGGTGAATTGCACTTCGCAGTCTGAAGTGATGTGTGTGGGAACTCCAAATCTCGAGATCCAATTGGCAATGTATGCTCTGGCACATGTCTCAGTGTTGCTGGATGGCAATGGGATGGCCCCTGGCCAGTGCGTGAATTTGTCTATGGCCATCAGGATGTATTTCATGTTCTGAACTACTGGCAATGGTCCAACCAGGTCTTCGTACACATGTTCAAAATGCCACTGTACCGCCGGGAAAGGTTGGAGAGGCGCCTTGGTGTGCCACTGAACTTTTGAAGTCTGGCAGGGGGTACACATCCAGGCCCACTGCGCAACATCTTTCTTAAGTCCATGCCATACTTACTTAGTTGTCATGACCTTCACAGTTGCTCTGATGGAGGGATGAGACAAGTTGTGAACTTGGTCAAAAAGACGTCACCTCCTAGATGATGGAATCACTGGTTTAGAGTAGCTCAAAGACATGTCACGAAGCAGAATTGGGCTGCCTAGTTGTGGTGCCACCCGCTATTTGTCCAGGTTTGTAATGGCAGTACAGTATGCCTGAACATCGGGATCCATGGCCTGTGCATTGGCCAAGTCAGAGATATCAATGCCACCCTGGGTATGATGCACTGTCGGTCTGGATAGTACATCAGCGACTAGATTGCTTTTCCCTGAGACGTGACACACATTCCTTGTGCATTTAGAAATGCACGACAAATGAGGTTGCTGCCTGGCCGACTATGGGTCCAATATTTTGCTGAGGGCAAAAGTGAGCGGCTTATCTTCCATAAAAGCAGTGAAATGGCAACCCTCCAAAACATATCGGAAGTGTCATGTGGTTAGATACAATGCCGACAGCTCACGGTCAAATGTGCCGTATTTCATTTCTGATGGTCACAGGTGGCGGCTAAAGAGAGACAGGGGTTTTCAATGGCTAAGAATGGTGCCCACCACCATATCTGAGGTGTCAGTGGTAAATGCCAGGGCAGCAGTGGGATTAGGATGCAGGAGCATTGCTGCGTTGGCCAAAGTGCTTTGGGCAGATATGAGCGCAAGTTTGCCTCTCTGGTCCAAGCATCTTCCTTGCTCTTCGTGGTGAGGAGATGAAACAGGGGTCGAGGAATGTCAGCGGCTGTCAAAATGAAGCAGTAATAAAAATTCACCATGACCAAGAACTTTTTGCAGTCCCTTAACTGTGGTAGGCTTTGGAAAGGCACAGACTGCTTCCACTTTGGTAGATAAGGAAAAGACACCTTTGGCAGTGATCTTGTGCCCCAGGAAATCCTTGGTTGACTTGCCAAATTGGCATTTGCTAGGGTTGATGGTAAATCCAAATTCATGCAGCCAATGGAACAGGTGGCGTAAGTGTAGGTGGTGATCCTGCTAATACTGACTGATGATGAGGATGTCAACTAAGTATATGTAAGCGAATTCTAAATCCCTGCCCAAAGCGTCCATAAGCTGTTGGAACTTTTGAGCAGAATTCCTCAAGCCAAATGGCATCCTAAGGAATTCAAACAGTCTGAAAGGAGTAATAATTGCTGTCTTGGAAATGCCATCTGCATGGACTGGGATTTGATGATATCCTTTGAAGAGATCGACTTTAGAAAAAACACGGCAATTGTTCAGATGGGCAATGAAATCTTGTATATGAGCAATGGGTATCTGTCAGGTCCTGGACATATTATTGAGCCTGCAATAATCACCGCAAGGTCTCCATCCACCTGTTTTCTTGGGTGCCATGTGTAATGGCGATGCCCAAGGACTGTTGGAGAGCCGAATGATACCTAATTCCTCCATGGCAGTAAATTCTGCCTTTGCCTGCTGCAGCGTATCTGGTGGGGGACGATGAGCCCTGGCGTAAATCAGCAGACCTGAGGTGTCAATGCAATGGGACACACCATGGGCCATTTTGGAGATATTGAAATTAAGAGAGAGCACACCAGAAAATTCATTGAGCAGGGCAGCATAGGTGTCTTTGTGTAGGATGTGTTCCCTGAGCAGCCTTTTGCTGCTGATCAAGGTGGTGGCGTTGACTAATTTACTCCACTTCACATCAATCAGCAGGTCATGGGATTGTAAGAAATCTGTACCCAAAATGATCTGCGTGACGGAAACCAAACACAATCCCAATGGAATGTTGCTCCTCCTTTCCTAATCGTTATGCATCATGTGCCAAGGCTAGGAATAGAAGCTTGCGGCTTGAAGAGCAAGGTCTTGTCGCCTATGTGTCCTCTCAAAGTAGGTTGGTGGGATTAAGCTGACCTCAGTGTCTGTGTCTGTGAGAAACTTGCATTGACCAAAGATAGAGGAAGCCAGTACTTGTGCTAGCTGTCGAGGCCACGAGTGGCAGTTGATTCTATCGTTTCCCACCTTTTTGTTGTGGTAGCTATATGGGGGCATGCATCTATGGGCATTTTTTTCCCCACTGGCGATGGTAAAAAATACCATTCTCGGCGCCCATCGGTATGTTCCTCCTTTTTTGTGTGAACCATGGACACAGGTGGTGCCCAGGGCACGGCAGATGTATCTGCCAAGAATACAGGCTATATGTGAGCAGGCTCTTGCGTTGGCATATGGTAGAACCTGTCAGCCTTCTAAGCCACATCATGGGGACAGTGGAAATCCATGTTAGCTATTGGTATTGAAACACAACTCGGGAGTTTGGACAGGAATACAATCTCGAGAAATAAGCAATGAGAATGACCGTCTGCTAATGTGAGCATCTCATTCATCATATTCAAAAGCCACATGCCACGTTCATGCCTGGTCAATTCCAGTGTGTCCAGGAGGAACGGGCAGAACCTGGTGTATTGATTGTCTGCCGGGGGACACGCAATACATTCACTCACTTTAGCTGCTGTAGCTGCGTCCAACACCCTGACGATGTGCCAAAGTTTCATGTCCTCAGCCGTTATGCCACAAAGACGAAACTGGGTTTCAGCCTGATTAAGCTGTACCCAAAGACGGTGGGTCCAAAAAGGGGGCAAGTGAACTCCCACTGCATTAACTGGAGCCATGGCGGCAGCCCACTGCTGCTGCCATTACGTCCAATGGCAACTATAGATTCAATCTTCGGCTGCATCTTACAGTTGGGGGTCACCAATTGTAGCGACTGCACTGGTAGAGCTACTAAATAAATGCACATATACAAGGTTAGTCAGCCAAAGTCTGTTTTTGCCTGCTTCCTTTATATTCCTCCCAGCATGGGCTCCATGGGGTCGGGCTAACATCACTATGTGTTTGCTGCCGATCTGCGGGGGTGGCATGTTTAAAGTAAACACAGTGGGAGCACCGTGCCCTTGAGAAAGAGGCACAGCAGTCCAGAGTGCCACTACTTGGCACGTAGTACCACAGTCCATTGCCTAGGTAAGTGCACAGCAGCCCAGCCCACGGTGAGCAGCACCGGCGACGGTTCGCGATACCACGCTATGTTCCCGCTCAGCCCACTACACGGCTGCTACACTATCCTATATAAATTTAGACATACAGCACAGTAACAGGCCCTTCCATCCCATGAACCTGTGCCCCCCCCCCCAAGTACACCCTGGTAAGTTTTTAAAGGTAGGATGAAACTGAAGGACCCAGAGGAGACTCTTGCAGTCACGGCAAGAGTGTACAAACTCCTTAATAACAGGTCGGAATTCTAACCCCGGGCATTGGAGCTGTAAGAGCATTGCGCTAATTGCCACGCTCGCTGTGCCACCCTTTTATATTCTATCCTATGTTCCATTCCTTTAGTCATTGACTTAATTTATTTTTATGGTAACTTTAAATGCTATGAACCTGCTATGGAATTATTATTTGAAATGTAAGAAAATTTGAAGTGACTTATTGATATAAAAGATCAAGATTGGAACCTAAAGATTATTTGAAGTACTAAATTAAGTATGTTGAAATTAGATATTGTTATGTATTAAGGTGCAAAAAAAAGAGATGAGTTTCCTGCATTAGGAGGTGTATTCATTTATTTTTACAAACCAGCCACATGAAATGTCTGCAAGTACAACTTTCTACATGCATGGTATCCTTCAACATACAAACCAAAAGCAGAAAGTATGCACTTGAGAAACACCATGACCCCACTTGGCCAGGAATGGAATAACTGTCACCTTTCAATGTGCAAATACAGTAAAACCTCTGTCATCTAGAATTCAAACAATCCACAACTCAGCAAAAAAAAAGGAGGAAAATAAATAAATAAATAAATAGATAGATAGCTGCACAGAAACATCTGAAGACATAAAATTTTAAATATATGTTTACATTTTTAAAGTAAATGTTCTCTGAAGTAACACATAAACCTTTCATGAAGATAGAAGCAAATATTCAGCCAGTGGAGTGTCTCCAGGTTTTGCTCGTAGCAGCTGTTTGAATAGTCATCTTGCCCAGGATGAAGAGTTGATTGATACTGCTCACCATTGGACTGGCTCTCTTAAAATGTTTCTTCATCCCTGCTTTGTAAGAGTCTTTATCTTTATGAGGATATTATTATTATATTAGTTAGGCTTTATCTGTAAACTTGGGGGAGAGGGGGTAGTTAATTATCTATAATGTTATATAACCATATACAGCACAGAAACAGGCCAGTTTGGCCCTACTAGTCCATGCCGAATATCATCACCCACCTAGTCCCACTGATCCGCACTTGGCCCATAATCCTCCTCACCTTTCCCGTCCATATACCTATCCAACCTTTCCTTGAATATTAACATTGATCTCACTTTTACCACCACTGCCGGAACTTCATTCTATACCCCCACCACCCTCTGCGTGAAGAAATTCCCCCTTTTGTTTCCCTTAAACTTTTCCCCTTTTTCCCTCAATTCATGCCCTGTTGATTGAATCTCCCCCACTCTCAATGGAAAAAGCCTATCCACATTGATTCTATCTGTCCCCCATATAATTTTGAATACCTCCATCAATTAACTCCTCAACCTTCTACACTCCAGGCCCTGTAACTCAAACCCTGAAACCCCGGCAACATTCTTGTAAATCTCCTCTACACTCTCTCTATACTGTTTATATCCTTCTTGTAATTCAGTGACCAAAACTGCACACAGTATTCCAAATTTGGCCTCACCAATGCCTTATACAATTTAAACATAACATCCCAACTCTGTAGTCAATACTCTGATTTATGAAAGCCAACATGCTAAATGCCTTTTTCACCACCCTATCCATATGTGATTCAACTTTCAGAGAATTATGGACCATGACTCCTAAATCCCTTTGTTCCACTGTACTCCTCAATTGGCTACCATTTAACAGTTTTAATTAATCCTACTAAAATGTAGCACCTCACAGTTATCTGTATTAAACTCCATCTGCCATCTTTCAGGCCACTCTTCTAACTGTTCTATATAACCCTGTAAGCTTTGATAATCTTCTTCACTGTCCATAACACCACCAACCTTTATCTCATCTGTAAGTTTACTAATCCAATTTGCCACCCTGTCATCTTGATCGTTAGTATATATGACAAGCAGCACTGGACCCAGTACCAATCCCTGAGTCACTTTGCTCGTTACCGGCCTCCAATTCGACAAACGATTTTCCATCACAACTCTTTGGCATCTCCCATCCAAACATTGTTGAATCCATTTCACTATTTCATCATTAATACTTAATACTTCAACCTTCCCGACTAACCTCTTATGGGGAACCTTATGATAAACCTTACTAAAGTCCAAATAGACAACATCCACCATCTTCCCCTTATCAACCTTTTTAGTAACCTCCTCAAAATACTCTATAAGATTTGTTAGACATGATCTACCATGTACAAAACCATCCTGACTACTCTGAATCTATCCTTGTCTTTCCAAATAGTTGTATATACCATCTCTATTGCTCACCTTTTGGTTGGATACATGGAGGGGGAGGAACCTGCAGATGCAGTGATGTTTAAATGTTTTCAAAAAATGTGACTGAAAATAAAGTAAAATACTTTCATATTTATATATTCATGCAAGTGAAATTTGTTCAGTGTAAGTATTGTTGTTTTTTAAACTGTTTATTATTAATGGAGGTGTATTAGTTAAGCATTGTAAGAAGGAGTCTCAAGCAACAAGGAAATGAGTGATTTTGCGATACATCAATTATGTACCATAGATTTAGGTGGCATTTGAACTTTAGAAAATGGTGGAGATGATCTTGAAAGAAATTATTTCCAATCAGCAAGTCATGTCAGCCATCTTAGAAAACCAGCATTAGTTAGCACGAAGTGGTTAGCACAACGCTATGACAGCACCAGTGATTAGAGTTGAATCCGGCACTGTCTTCAATGTTTTTGTACGTTCTCCCCCTAACCTACGTGGGTTTTCTCTGAATGCTCCAGTTTCCTCCCACATTTCAAAGACACACAGAGTTAGTAAGTTAATTGGTCACAAGGTTGCATTTGGATAGCATGGGGTCATGGAACGGTGGAGGAAACTATTAAACTCAGAGGAAAAAGAATGCATAAACTTCTTTTAGACAGTGTTGGATTCAAACCTGGGTCACTGGTGATGTAATAGCTAATGATGGGGCCGAAGATGTTAGAATTTATTATTAAGAATAAAGTTTCGGGGTAGTTGGAGGCACATGGTAATTTTTGTTCCCATGTCAGGATATCTTATCTGACTGACCTTTTGTTGTTCTTTGAGGAAATAACAGAAAGAAGGGATGAAGGAGAGTTAGTGGATGAGGTTTACTTGGATTTTCAGAAGGCCTTTGACAAGGTGCTGCACATAGGTGGCCAGGCGAGAACCCATGGTATTACAGGAAATGTATCAGAATGAGTAGAAAATTGGCTGACTATCAAGATGCAGATAATGGGGATAAAATGGATCTTTTCTGGTTGGCTGCCAGTGATCAGTGGTGTTCCTGTGGGCTCTGTGCTGGGACCACTTCTTTTTATGTTATATATCAATTATGTGGATGGTGGAATTCGTGGCCTTGTGGCTAGGTTTCTGGACTATACCAAAATAGGAGGAGGGGCAGGTAGTGTTCAGGAAACACTGAGTCTTCAGAAGGAAGGCACTACAACTCCTTACAAATAGAATTAGGAAATTAGAGAGGGACTCTGGTTCATTCGGGAGGCTGAGGAGGTGACAGACAGGGACACTATCACACCAATAAGGCAGGAGGAAGGAGGAGGATAGCTGGATGACAGTCAGGAGAGGGAAGGGGAAAAGGCAGTCAGTGCATGGCACCCCTATGGATGATCCCTTCACGAACAAGTATATAATTTTGGATACTGTTGGGGAGATGACCTACCAGGGAGAAGCCATGGTAATCAGGTCTCCAGCACTGAGACTGGTCTTGTGGCTAAGGAAAGGGAGGAGAAGAGGGGATTCCATCGTTGGAGGACAGATAAGAGTTTCTGTGGAAGGGATCAAGAATCTTGGATGGTATGTTGCCTCTTGGATCTGAGATATTCTCAGGAGGGAGGGTAACCAGCCAAATGTTGTGGTCCATATAGGGTCCAATGATGTGGATAAGAAGGGTGATGAAGTTCTGCAAAAGGCATTCAGGGAGTTAGGCACTAGGATGAAAGACAGGACCTCTGGGGTTATGAACTCAGGATTGCTACCTGTGCCATGTACTTGTGAGGTTAGAATTAGAAGGATAATGCAGTTTAACACACAGCTAATGAGATGGTGGAGAAGGGAGGGCTTCGTGTTTCTGGATTATTATGCTCTCTTCCAGGGAAGGTGGAACCTGTTCTGACGGGATGGTTTGGATCTAAAATGGAGAGGGACTAATAACCTTGCGGGAAGATTAGTAGTGCTGCTCCACCGTGTTTAAACGAGATTTGCAGGGGGATGGACACCAGAGTACCAGAGCAGATAGGGAGTGGAGGAGGGAATGATAATGCGAAGATTGCATTTAACGTCAGAAGTCAAAGAGCAGTATGTGGTGGAGATGTTCTAAGGTGTATTTATTTCAGTGCAAGAAGTATTGTGGAAAGGCTGATGAGCTTAGAGCATGTACTGGCACGTGGAATTATGATGTGGTGGCCATTAGCGATACGTGGTTGGGGGGGGGGGCAGGACTGGCAGTGTTATGATTCAGGCTTCCATTGCTTTAGTCGCAAAAGAACAGAAGGGATGAAAGGCGGGGCATTGCTCATCAGGGAAAATATCAAAGCTGTGCTCAGATAGGACAGACGAGAGGGCTCATCTATGGAGTCTACATGGGTGGAGCTGAGGAACAGGAAAGGGATGACCACACTCATGGAGTTGTATTATAGACTGCCCAATAGTTATCAAATATTGGAGGAGCAAATCTGCAGAGAGATAGCAGATAGCTGCAGGAAACATAGTTGGAGTTGTGATAGTACTGGAACACAATCCTTTATCCAGAACCCTTGGGATTTTTGGATTTTTCCGGATTTCGGAAAGCCAGATTTAAGACCACCCAAATTGTGCTGCCGTATCCACCCTCACCCTCTTCCAGTCGTGCTGCCATCTTAACCCCCCACCCCCCCCGCCTGTCCAACTCATGCTGCTGGTCTCGCCCCATTGCCCGCCCGACTCGCGCTGCCGGTCTCCCCCCCACCCCCGCCCGCCCGACTCGTGCTGCCAGGCTTCCCCCCTCATCCGCCTGACTCACGCTGCCAGTCTCCCCCCACCGACCCATCCTGCCATTCTCCCCCATCCCTCTCCCACCCAATTCGTGCTGCCGGTCTCTCCCCCCCTTGCCTGCCCAACTCGTGCTGCCGGTCTCTCGCCCTTGCCTGCCCAACTCATGCTATCGTCTCCCTCCCCACTTGCCGGAGTTTGGAGCTTTCCGGATTTTAGATGTCTGGATAAAGGATTGTGTACCTATAGTGATAGTAGATTTAACTTTCCACATATTGACTGGAATTCCCATACTGCAAAGGGAAATTTTTTTTTAAATCTATATATAGAGGTACTAACTAGAGAGACTGCAATACTGGATCTCCTATTGGAGAACTAGTCAGGACAGAAGTATGTGTAGGGAAACATTTTGGGTCCAGTAATAATAATGCCATTAGTTTCAAGTTAATTATGGAGAACTATAGGTCTGGGCCTCGGCTTGAGATTCTAAATTGGAGAAAGGCCAATTTTGAGAAAATGAGAAAGGATCTAGAAGGCATGGATTGGGATAATTTGTTTTCCGGCAAAAATGTGCAAGGTAAGTGGCACACCTTCAAAGGTTTAATTTTGAGAGTACAGAGTTTGTATGTTCCTGTCAGAATTAAAGGCCAAATTAACGGGCATAAGGAACCTTGGTTTTTGAGGGATATTGGGTTTAGAAGAAGAGATGTGTATAGCAGGTATTGCAACATGGAGAAAATGAGGTACTTGAGGAGTATAAAAAAATAGCAAGAATAAATTTAAGAAATGAATCAGGAAGGATAAAAGAAGACCTGAGGTTGCTTTGGCAGACAAATGAAGGAAAATTAGAAAGGTTTCTACAGGTATGTTAAGAGTAAAAGGATAGTAAGGGACGAAGTAGGTTCCCTTGAAGATCAGAGTGGTTAGCAATGCATGGAGTCTGAAGAGATGGGTAGATCTTAAATGTTTTTTTTTCATCGTATTTTTCAGGGTAACTGGCACAGTGAGGTCATGGAACCTAAACAGATTAAAGAAGAAGAAGTGTTTGCTGTCTTAAAGCAAATAAGGGTGGATAAATCCCCAAGCCCAGACAAGATATTCCCTTGAACATTGAGTGAGGCTAGTGTAGAAATTGCAGGGGTTCTACCAGAAATATTTTAAATACCCCTAGCCATGGTGTGGTGCCAGAGGATTGGATGGTAGCTCATGTTGTTCTATTGTTTAAAAAAGGCTATAAAAGTAACCATGGTGATAATAGGCCAATGTGCCAGAAGTCAGTACTGTGATAGCTAAGTTATTGGAAGGTGTTCTAAGAGATTGGATAAACAAGTATTTGGATAGCCAGGGACTGTTAAGGGATAGTCAACATAGATTGTGCACAGTAGATCGAGTTTAACCAATCTGGTAGAGTTTTTCGAGGAGGTTACCAGGAAAGTTGATGAAGCAAATGTAGTAGATGTTGTCTACATGGACTTTAGTAAGGCCTTTAACAAGGTCCCACATGGGAGGTTAGTCAGGAAAGTTCAGACACTCAGAATTCATGGTGAAGTAATAAACTGGATTTGATTGGTTATAAGGGAGAAGTCAGAGAGTGGCTGTGGATGATTGCTTCTCTGACTGGAGGCCTGTGACTAGTGGTGTGCCTCAGGGATCAGTTCTGGGACTATTGTAGTTTGTCATCTCTATCAATGATCTGGATGATGATGTGGTCAATTGGATCAGCAAGTTTGCAGATGACTCTAAAATTGGAGGCGTTGTGGACAGCGAGAAAGGCTTTCAAAGCTTGCAGACGGATCTGGACCAGCTGGAAAAATGGGCTGAAAAATGGAAGATGGGATTTAATGCAGGCAAATATGAGGTGTTGAATTTTGAAAGGACAAACCACTGTAAATGGTAGGGCACTAAGGAGTGTGGTAGATCAGAGAGATCTGGGAATACAGGTACATAATTGCCTGAAAGTGACATCACAGTAAATAGGGTTATAAAGTGAGCATTTAGCATATTTGCCTCCATAAATCAAAGTATTGAGTATAGGAGTTGGGATGTTATGGTAAAATAGTATAAGACATTGGTGAGGCCAAATTTGGAGTATTGTGTGCCATTTTAGTCACCTAACTACAGAAAAGATATCAATAATATTGAAAGAGTGCAGGAAAAATTTGCTAGGATGCTGACCTGACTTCAGGAACTGAGTTACAGATTAGGACTTTATTCCCTGGGGTATAGAAAAATGAGGGGAGATTTAATAGAGGTATTTAAAATGATGAGGGGTGTAGAGAGTATAAATGTGAGGGAAGATGAGATAAATACCAGAGGACATGGATTAAGGGTGAAAAGGGAAAAGTTTAGGGGGAACATTAGGGGAACCTTCACACAGAGAGTGGTGGGAGTGTGGAATGAGTTGCCAGCTGAAATAGAGAATGTAGGGTCAATTTTCACAATTAAGAGGTATTTGGACAGGTACATGAATGAGAGAGATATGAAGGGCTATAGATGGGGTGCAGGTCAGTGGGACTAGGCAAAAAAATGGTTTGGCAAAGACTAGAAAGGTCTGTTTCAGTGCAGCAATGTTCAATGGTTCTATGATTCAAAGGACAGACAAATTCAGAAACTAGGCAAGGAAACTGCAGATGGAATACAGTGCAGAGAAGTATATAATTGTGTGTTTTAGTGGAAATAACAAAGGTGTAGGCTATTTGCTAAATGTTTGAAATTGGAGTCCTAGTGCAAGATTCCCTGAAGTTTCACTTGCATGTAGAGTCAGTGTTAAGGAAGGCCAATGTAATGCTCGCATTCATTTCGAGAGGGATAGAATATAAAAGTGGGAATTTAATGTTGATGATTTATAAGACCTCAGTCAAACTGCACTTGGAATATTGTGAGCAGTTTTGGGTACTTAACTCAGGATGTGTTGGCATTGGAGAGAGGGTGCAGAGGAGGTTCACTGAAATGATCCCTGAAATGAAATGGTTATCAGCTGGAGTTTAGAAGAATGAGGGGGGAAATCTTGTTAAAACATTTCAAATACTGAAAGGACTGGATGAGTGGATGTGGGAAGGATGTTTCCTATGCTGGGGGAGACTGGGAGTAGAGGAAGTTAGGAGGAATTTCTTTAATCATAGAGTGTGGTGAATCTATGGAATTTGTTACTGCTGTTCATTAAAATGGGAGCAAGAATTATGACTGCTACGTTCATTATTGAAACCAGAAGGCTGTGATATACATTTTAATAGACCAGATGCTATTCCCAGAACTTGTATCAAACTTCAAAAGAATTGGGTCAATGAAAAGGCACAGGGATGTGAGGAGGTCATTGGAGTGATATGGAGAAAGGAAGCTTGGTGTCTCTCTTGCAATCTGACAGGCATGATACTAAAGGCAATTACCAATTGGGGAGCACCTAATTTCTATATGATGTAGTGTAATAGTTGTTAAAGAATCAAACAATAAAATCTGCAGATGTTGAGGTCAAAAGGAAAGAGTGCTAAAGAAACTCAACAGGTTAAGATGTGTCCATAGGGAGTAAAAGGCAGATGACAATCCAGGCCTGTTAGCCTGTTCTCCATCAACTTTTTCCTCTCCTCCTCCCTGTTCCTCCTATCTTTTAATTCAAGTATTGACCTGTTTTTCCATATTCCCAACAAAGAACTCAGGTGTGAAATGTTGAATGTCTTTTTACTTCCAATGGAAGCTGCGTAACCTGTTAGCCTGTTCTCCATCAACTTTTTCCTCTCCTCCTCCCTGTTCCTCCTATCTTTTAATTCAAGTATTGACCTGTTTTTCCATATTCCCAACAAAGAACTCAGGTGTGAAATGTTGAGTGTCTTTTTATTTCCAATGGAAGCTGCGTAACCTGTTAGCCTGTTCTCCATCAACTTTTTCCTCTCCTCCTCCCTGTTCCTCCTATCTTTTAATTCAAGTATTGACCTGTTTTTCCATATTCCCAACAAAGAACTCAGGTGTGAAATGTTGAATGTCTTTTTACTTCCAATGGAAGCTGCGTAACCTGCTGAGATTCTCCAACATTTTTGTGTATACCATTGTAATAGTTTAAACGAAGTGGGAAATACAAGAACATTCCAGACCCCAGCTGCAGAAAACATCCAGCCCATGGCCCAGACCTGGCCATAATCTGGACCCCGACTCTAATCACACAGCTTTTACACTGGAACCCCGGCTCACATTCCTGAGTACAAAGAAAGCCATATGCAGGACCATCAAGATTTCCAAAAAATCAGATACTTTTATAAATAAAAGTAGATTTGGCCTTGGACCTCGCCAACCGTCAACACTGCAAGGCTTATAATGTGAAAAAAAAATCATCAACTGTACTTAGTACCACTCCCATGAAATGGGACGGATTTGGGAGATGCATTAATGTGATCAAGCTCAAAAAATCAAAGCTAGCCAGCTGATCCACATGCATTTATCACTTAGAGCAAACAGATGTGAAGTAAAGGAATGTTTGAACTGCTTAACTTCCATTGTGTTATGCTAATTATAATTGTACTCGAACATAGATGTGTGGAGAAATCTCTAATGTGCTTATGAATAGAGGAATTAGGGGATATGGGGAGAAGGCAGGTGGGTGGAGTTAGGTCATAAATTAGATCAGCCATGATCTTATTGAATGGCGGAGCAGGCTCGATGGGCCATTTTTGGCCTACTCCTGTTCCTACTTCCTATGTTCCTATGAATCCAAGTGCGAAAGGAAATATCGATCCAACTGGAAATTCCCAGTGAAATTAAGTGAAAATCTTGGTCTTTTAAAAAACAACTGACCTGGAAATTGCACGTAAAGCTCACTGCAGGTACCATTGTTCCTTGCATCCAAAATTCTTTGGCCAGGTGAAAATGTTAGCTCTGTAAATTTGCCAGAAGTGCATCAAATGTCAACCCCCCCATGAAGTTTCCATTTATAAGTCATGGGACATTAATATCTGCCAAGCCACAAAAATATAGTGGAAGCAATAATTTAAAATAATAGGTTTTAAATGAAGAGCTGGCAAGGCAGAGAACAAAGGGAAAGGCCATTGATAAGATCAGAGGAAGGAGAAATTAATGAACAGCAAAGAGAAATGAAACAAGAAACCGGAAAGCAAATTAATGTAACAGAGGCTGAACAAGCAACGTGTTTACAATCAAATGTAAGCAGTGGTTGAGGATAGAAGGCTGTAATGCACCTTATTGATGAAAAACATGGATATTTAATCTCCCTCATAAAGGACGGAGATTAAAAACTTGGCTGAATGGTGTTAACAGCAACCTCGCACTCAATATCGCCAGGACCAAGGAGCTCATTGTGGACTTCAGTAAAACGAGAGGTGTACAACCCAGTGATCATTGTGGGATTAGATGTTGAGAGGGTGAGCAAATTTAAATTCCTAGGAATGACTATCTTGGAGGACCCGGCCTGAACCTATCATATTAATGCCATTGCGAATAAAATATGTCAGCTATTTGTGAAAACTAAAACGAAATATTTAAAAACATATGTCAGCAGCTCAATTTCCTCAAGATTTTCCGGAGATTCGGTATGACATCATAAACCTTGGCATGCTTACACAGGACATGCTTTGTTCTCGCTGCTGCCATCAGGAAAGAGGTACAGGTGCCAGGATCAGGAACGACTGCTACCCTCAACTATCAGACTCCAAAACAACAAACTCATTTTGAAACTCATTTAAGGACTAATACTATGCTCATCGTTTATTATTGAATATTTTCTATATTTGCATGGTCAGTTTGTTTTCATTTCTTCTTTTGTCTGCATTTCTTTTTTCTTGAGTAGTTTACAGTTTTCGGTAATTTTAATTCTGCCTGCCCCACAGGAAAATAAAAAGAATCTCGGTGTTGTATGTGATATCATGTATGTACTCTGACAATAAATTTGAACTTTGAACTCCCTAAATCCAAGACACGAGTTAGGAATGTAATGTCATACTGAGTACTGCCCAGATTAGTGCAGGTTCAAAGCTCAAGATTTCCAAAACCATCTCAATCGTATCAATTCATTCACATGGTATCTATGCAGCATCTTAAGGGCTCATTTCTTAGGTTCCATTGCTGTACTCATCTATGCTTATCCCCTGCGCCACCTCTTTGGCAATTCGTCAAGTTTTCTCCCACAGTCTGTGACAGAGTATATAGATAGGTTTTTGGGAGATAAATTGGGAAAGGTTTGTTAGAGTAGGTCACATACAAACTCTTTAAAACAGATCTTATTTGAAATACTGGAGCTCTGTTAATGCTAGACATATTGGCCCCACAACCTTTGCAAGAGATTTGGAAAGTGCCCAAGAGACTTCACTAATGGATTGTTGCAAACAAAATGGCAACAGATAAAATAACTTGTCAGAGCCACCTTCTGTCTGGAAGAGAACTTGCTGTTCTAAGAGGGTCATGTAGTTTTGCAAGCAGAGAGAGTCAAACAGGCATTCTCTCAGAGAGAGAGACAGACAGGGAGACAGCGATCACTTCTACAGTGTTACAGCCAGCAACAGCAGATGGGACTGGAACAGGACAAGCTGGCAAGCTTGTGGAAAGCCCCATTTGGAAGATGGGTTGTGAGTTCTTAATTCAGCCTGGTCAAAGCCCTTGTGGTTCATGCGAGGAGAGAGGACTGGCTGTCTAATGTTTCACTTATGGTGACCTGAAAGAAAGAGGTTATCATCTGGAGAACCCTGAGGGAGTAAGTTTCATCAGCAAAAAACTAAAGTGGCTGGGTGTCCAGCATACAACAAATCTCTCTCTGAAAACTGACAAGAACCTTCCTGAGTGGTAACCATTTACCTTTCAAGCACCAAAGCCTGGTGAACTTTTCTGTGCACAGTATAAGAATTGCCTGCAACCAGTGAACTTGAAGGAATGAGGTGACATTGGACGGTGAATCAAAGAACTTTTCTGAACTTACACACATATTACATTCACATGCACTTAGAATTAGAAGGGGGTTAAGTTAGGTTAGTTAAGTAAATAGTGATAAGAAAGTGTAATTCTGTTTTCATGTTTAAAGATAATTAAAAGCAACTTTTGTTTAAGTAACCATTTGTCTTGGTGAATATCTATTGCTGCTGGGTTTATGGGTCCTCTGGCCTTCATAAATCATAACATAAAGTATAGGAGCTGGGAAGCGATGCTGCGACTGTTTAAGACATTGGTGAGGCCAGGTTTGGACTACTGTGTTCAGTTTTGGTCTTCAAATCATAAGAAGGATATAGATAAGGTGGAGAGGGTGCAGAGAACATTTACAAAAATGTTGCATGGCTCAGAATTTCTAGAGTACAGAGAAAGATTAAGGAGACTGGGACTTTATTCATTGGAATGTAGACAGTTGAGAGGGGATTTGATAGAACTATTTAAAATTATGAAGGGAATAGATAGACTAGACGTGAGTAGACACTTTACCCTGAGGGCAGGGGAGGTTGGAACAAGAGGGCATAAGTTAAGGGTAAGGGGGAAAAACTTTGGGAGAAATGTTAGTGGATGCTTCTTCACTCAGAGATCTTCCAGAGGAGATAGTTTCAGTAGGGTCTGTCATTTCTGTCATTTAAGAGAAGGTTGGATGTGTACCTGGAGGTGAGGGGGTTGGAGGGTTATAGGCGGAGAGTGGGAGGGGGGAACTAGTGGAGTTGTTCAAGTGAACCGGCATGGACTTGGAGGCCAATAGGGCCTATTTCTGTGCGGTAAACTGTTATATGGTTATATGGTAACAAGTCCCTCCTAAAACATGGTGAACAATGACAGCAAGGACATAAAATACCATACTTTGTGGGTTCCCACAAATCATGTTTAATCCTAATCTGGATATATATGGTCATTCTTCACTGATGTTGAGTTGAGATACTGAGACTCCTTCGATCACAGCACTCTGAGGGCCTTTTGCCCTGAGGAGTGCACAGTTTGAAAAGAGAACTCGCCAACATCTCCCCAAAGGCATTCAGAATGGACAATAAATACTGGCCTGGCCATGATGTCAGGGAATAAAATTGGCTGAATTACTATAATGAGTTAGTAATGGCCGTACATTGTTGGGACAGCTTCCCATAGGTTGCACAAAGGGATTGATTCTTTGGGTTTCTTGAAAATGTTTTGAAATGTGCCCCTCCTCTCCGCATGATACCTTGGAGGCATTTCCTCTCTGAGGGAAATTAGATCGAGCTGGCAAAGTTTCAGAATAAGAGTTTACCCAGTTAAAACAAAGATGAAGAGGAATTTCTGTCAAGGTGTCATACCATAAGAACATAGAACATAAGAAATAGGAGCAGGAGTTGGCCATCCGGCCATCGAGTCTGCTCCGTCATTCAATGAGATCATGGCTGTTCTGATAATAGGCTCATCTCCCCCTACCTGCCATTTCTCCTTAATCCTTAATACCCCAACTATATAAAATTCTATCCAACGTTATCTAAAATATATTTACTAAGATAGCCTCCACTGCTTCAATGGGCAGAAAATCACTACCCTTTGGGAAAATTAGTTCTTCCTCATCTCTGCCCTGAATCTTGAGGCTATGTCCCCTAGTTCTAGTTTCCCCCACCAATTGAAACAACTTACCTAACTCTTTCTTAAATTGGCCTTTCATAATTTTATACTTTTCCATAAGATCCCCTCTCATTTTTTCTAAATTCCAGTGAGTACAGTCCCAGACAACTCGATTTCTCCCTATTGGCTAACCCCTTCATCTCTGGAATCAACCTGGTGAACCTCCTCTCCACTGCCTCCAAAGCCAGTGCATCCAGAACTGCATGCACCACTCCAGATGTGGCCTCACCAGTATCTTGTACAGTTGCAGATAACTCTTTGCTATTCTCTATTCCAGACAGCTGTGGATACTCAATCATTAACTTGATGCTAGGACAGGTTTTTGAATAAAGTGGAATTGGGGTTGTGGGGAGTCAGGCAAAAATTTGTTGAGCCTAAAATCAGATCAGCTGTAATCTCATTGAATGGAGGATATCTACTCTAATTGCTAATTTTTAAGTGAATATCTTTTTTACTTTGAGACCTAGCATGCAAAACAAAAAAAAAAGAGGAACTATAGCTGCTGGAAAGACAAAAGAGGTCAGGCAGCATCTGTGGAGAGTGCATTTGGGGTAATATCTTTGGTCAGTTAGTTTTGATGAGTGCCTGCAGCTATGAATCACTGTTAATGATGTATTTGTTGCTCTTAAGCGACAAGTGAACAGCATGAATCATCAATTGAATGATTTGGGCATGCAGGGCAAATCCTACACATTATATCTAGAGGGAGCAGAAGTGTTGAGATATGCTTACCAATCCCTCAGTACTTTGTGCAAGACCATTGCTTTGCTTTATTGGAAGTTCAACTGATTTTACTGGAGAAGCCCAGCTATTTAAAAGATTGTAAAGTGATTTGTGCATCAGCCTGGCTTTCTGGGTGGTCATTTCCGACTAATGGAGCATAGTTCTTTGATAGAGTCACCGAGGTGGTATATCGAGGTGGATCATAGAGAGATAACCAGTGACTATCAGAATATATTTATGAAATATCACCCACAAAATTACAAACCATTAAGAGGAAATTTAGGCAAATTTAATTTGAGCAAATTTAAGTTCTCAGGAATCACTATCTTGGACGATCTTTCATGGACCCAACACACTAATGGCATCATAAAGAAAGCACGTCAGCGCTTCAACTTCCACAGGAATTTGTGAAGGCATGGTATGACATTAGAAACCTGGTAAATTTTTACAGAGATGTGGTGGAAAGTGGGCCGACCAGCTGCATCATTGTCTGGTATGGGGACCCCAATTCTCCTGAGTGTAAAGCCCTGTAAAAGGTAGTGGTCACAGCCGAGGGCATCACAGGCAAAATTCTCCCCCCCCCACCCCTGCCACTGCCATCAAGAATATCTACAGGAAACACTGCCTTGAAGGAGCAGCAGCAATCATCAAGGACCAGCACACAGTCTATTCTTGTAATCTTGCTGCTACCAAAAGGAAACAGGCAATAGTTGCCACAAAACTTGCACCACTAGGTTCAATGCTTCATTTGAAGACTCTTGCACTTAATTGATTTTTTTTCTCTCTGTATTGCAGAGTCCTTTTTTAAAAAAAATGTTTTATTTGCTTACATGTGTATGTTGAATAGATTTTTTTTTGCACAACCTGCTTGTGCACAGGAAAAAGAATCTCAGGGTTATATGTGATGTCATGTATGTAGTCTGAAAATAAATTTGAAATCTGAATCTGAAATTGGAACATATAAACCTGCAAATGGTTTGAGATTAGGGGCTTCTAAGCTAGGCACAGACAGGATGAGCCAAATGCCTTGTGCTCTCATGTTCTGTGGCTCTATGATTCTAAATCACTAAGGCATCCTCGTGGCCCTTCTTACATCTGGAATGACTAATGCCAGCAGGGCTAAAGGAGTGGCTTAATGACTATTTTGAAGTTTATCACTGTTCCTATGTTATCCCTGGATCCAGGTCCCAGAAATTCCTTGCCCCCAACACCACAGGAGAATCTTTACCTCATGGACTGGAACAGTTCAGGATGGTAGTTCACCCCACCTTCCTGAGGGCATTAGTTATGGGCAAACAACGAGCCTGGTTTTTGTAGACATTTTCAACCTCTTGCTACAACTGCCACAGTTCCAGCTTCAAAACAATATTCATTGTTCCAGTGGCGAAGAAGAGCAAGATGACCTGCCTCAATAACAATTGGTGGGTGGCACGTAAGTCTATGATGATGTAGAGGTTAGCTTTGTAACAAATCAACTCCTGTCTCAGGAAGGACCTAGACCAACTTCAATTCTATTGCCACAACAGGTCAATGGCGGACATTATCTCCCTGGCCCTCCGTTCCAAGTTGGATCACCTGAAGCACTCAAAAATGTGCACCAGGCTGATGTTCAATGTCTTCAACTTAACATTCAAAAGCATTATATTTTCAAAACATGATCAACTTAAGGGATCTGGCACTCTTCTTGGCCTTCCTTGACTTCCTCAGCAGCAGGACCCAAATAGCAACATCGTGTCCTTTTCACTAATCCAAGAGCATTCCAAGGCTATGTGTTTAGTCCCCTGCTCTATTCTTTGTACAGTCATGACTCTATAGTCATGTTTGGCTTCAACACAACCTAAAAATTCACTGGACTTCATTGTCATTGGCCAAATAACTGGAAATAATGAGCCAGGACACAGAAAAGAGATTGAGAACCTTGCTGGGTGGAGACAGTACTGCAATTTTGCTCTCAACATCACCAACACCAAGGAACCTACTTGCTGATTTTTGGAAGGAAGAGATCAGGCACCTGTCCAGATTGATGGAATAGTTGTGGAGAGGATAAATACAGTCATGTTTCTGGGAGTCCATATTTCATAAGACCTCTCTTGTAACTAGTATATCAAGACAACCATGAAGAAGGCACAGCAACACCTATACTTTCTGAGGAAACGTGGCATGTCGGTGAATACTCTGTCAAACGTCTAGAATTGCACTGTGGAAAGTATACTGATTGGTTGCATCACAGCCTGGTTTCATAATTTCAGTGTCCAGAAATGCAGAAAGCTCTAGAAGACAAAAAAAAACCATAGCAGGTCCATCACAGGCTCTGACCTCCCATCCACTGAAGACAGCCATGTGAGGCTGTGCCTCAAGAAGGCAATCAACCTCAAAAAGGCTTCCATTCACCATGGTCACAACCTTGCCATGCTGCTACCTTTAGGTAGGAGACCTGAAGACCAATGCCCCTGCATTCAAGAACAGTTTATTTCCAACGGCTATCAGGCTCTTGAACCTCCCCTTATTACATTAACCATGAACTGCTCTGACACCACAAAAGGAATGCCTGCATTAATATGCCTCTTTTTTTCTTATACAAAATTAACTGAATATTCACTATTTATCTATTTTTTGTATTTATCATCTCTTTTTAATTTAACATATACCAATGTTCTTTTTTTCCATGAAGTACCTGTTTGGCAGCAGCAGGTAAGAATTTTGATGCAGGTGTATGTCGTACAATGGATATGACAACAAACATTATCATTAAATACTGGCCTTGATACAACACCCATATTCCAGTAATAAATGAGGCACCTTGCGATAAATTCCTAGATCTTCTCCTCCAAGTTTTTTTCATATCCCAAAAGGAGAAAACTGGAGATGATTTGGAAGGATTCAGGTTGGAATTGAGATGTATGGGTCCCCAGGAGAAATAACATTGGAGGTTGGGAGGAGAATCAGAAAATGAAACAATGGATGGGGGTTGGACACATGGGCAGAAAATGAATGAAGATGCAATCATCAGGTTGAAACAAAACTGAGAATGAATATCCAAAGCAACATGGGAAGGGGTTGATGGATTTGGTTGGTGGTAGTGGGGAGGGATATTAGCAGCAGGGAGCAAATTTCAAGCAAAGTACCTGATGATATCCTAGCAAGGGAAGGATTAATGCTCCAGGGACATGACTGGTTGGTCAGACAAGCTTGCATCCAATAACAAATAGTGAAGCCAACCTCCTATCTTCAGTTCAGACATGATTTAGAACAAGTGATCTCCTGGAGTTTTTAGGGATTGAACATATTGAAGAGTTCTGCCGGGTAACAGTAAAACATGCCATTTGACACTAATGGTTAGGTCCCTCAGCTTCCCAGCTGGACTGGGACAAATTGCTGGAAATGAGTGATCACTACACATATGATCCAATCAAATTTATCAAGCAGATTTCAGATTAAATTTAAGTATGTAGCACACAAAGATGTAGTGTTGTATAAAAAAAAATCTTGCCAACCTTATCTTGAACAGGCAATTAAAATTGCCTGGTGTCTTGCCCAGCAATATCATTTTCGTTACCTGGAGTATGAAATCTTCCACAATCTACTGAGTGTGCAGAAATGGACTAAGCCCATCTTTAACTAATTATATCAGGTTTTGGTTAACATGATAAAGATAACTATTCAAAGCTTTACTCTTGCAGATTTAATTGAATGAAGTTTATTGTCATTTGCAGAAATTCAATGTACAGATGCAATGAAAGTCTGACTGGCTGCAGCTTTCAAAGTACAGAAAACACAAAGCACATCGGAGAAGGAAGAGATGATAAATATAAAAAGAAAGGAAAACAAAAGTAAATTATCCTGTTACCATGAGTGAGAATTCACATCACTCTGAACAATCATCGAAGGGCTGTGGGTTTTCTAGTTCAACATCATAACCGTTACATCCTCACATCAGTGCCTTTTTAATGATTTCAGCTGTACCACTGATGCCATTATTGACGTAAATATCCTTGAGCAAGAAAGGATTCAATCATTTCTGGTCACTTCAGTTCTTCCTGTTGTGTGGTAGCTGAGAGAGATAACGAACGGTTGAGACAAAGGCTGAAAGTAATTTAAATACCTGACAGCACAATCCTGTGCACTTTCTCCATATTTTACTCATGAATGTTTTGCCACTTTCATACCAGACATTGTCTTGTCCACATTGTTACCTGCATGAACTGCAGGACCTAAAGTAACAGCGTTGCTATTTCACACACACATTGAATTCACTCATCCATAATCCGCATCTTAATGTGCACTGAGGAATTCACTCCTGTTTTCCTGACCCGTACTGGCTACCATTCCAGCAATGCCACGATTCGAAATGCCATTGCTTCCTAACCATTTTTCATTGATTCCCACAGTGCCAAATCCTCTGTGCAGTTTTTCAGCAAGCAACTGATCCCAGGCTCCAGACCTCCCTGTCCAAAGGTCTCTGTATCCTTCTCCCTCTCCAGGAAGAAGCTGCTCTTTACAGAGAAAATAGGACGAATCTAAATGGACATTCTGGGAGGCATGAATGAGTTGGATCAAAGAGCTCGTTCCAATACGGTTTCAGTTCAGCAGTCACGATACAGTTCAAACATTTAATTTTTTGCATTATCTTGAGATTAATTACTACATTTATGGCATTATTATCAATAAAATCTTATGTAAAGAAGGCCTCTAGGTCTAAATGCAATGATACACCAGTATTTCCAGTGATGTGAGGGAAATGGGGGAAAAGATCATTAGATTACATATCACATAGAGTCAAACAATTCTTAGTGTCTAATCCTCTTTTATTGGGTAAATTAGGGTTAGAGTTAAAGAGTATCAAATGTTTTAGGGGGAAGGCAGGGGAATGGGGCTGAGTGGGAGAATGGATCCGCTCACGATGGAATGGCAGTGAGGACTCAATAGGCCGAATGACCTACGTCTGCTCCTATATAAGTTTTTAAATTTAAAAAAAATTAAATTTAGGCATAAACTGGCCATGAGCCCGGGCTGACCAATTTCTTTCTTCTTTGGCTTGGCTTCGTGGACGAAGATTTATGGAGGGGGTAAAAAGTCCACGTCAGCTGCAGGCTCGTTTGTGGCTGACAAGTCCGATGCGGGACAGGCAGACACGATTGCAGCGGTTGCAAGGGAAAATTGGTTGGTTGGGGTTGGGTGTTGGGTTTTTCCTCCTTTGCCTTTTGTCAGTGAGGTGGGCTCTGCGGTCTTCTTCAAAGGAGGTTTCTGCCCGCCAAACTGTGAGGCGCCAAGATGCACGGTTTGAGGCGTTATCAGCCCACTGGCGGTGGTCAATGTGGCAGGCACCAAGAGATTTCTTTAGGCAGTCCTTGTACCTTTTCTTTGGTGCACCTCTGTCACCAGTCATGGTGGGGAGCTGGCTGATGGAGGACCTCAGTTTTCTTCAGGCTGACTTCCAGGCCAAACATTTTACACCCAAATTAACCTACAAACCCTGTACATTTTGAAAGGTGGGAGGAAACTGGAGCATCCAGGGGGAAACCCACTCAGGTCATGGGAACAATGTGCAAGCTGCTTACAGACAGTACTGAATTTATCGCTTATCTTATGGCCTTTTGGTCTTACAGATATACATACTAGAAATCTGACTTTAAACCATATGGTTTGGTCTTGGTTTCTAATTTATTGACTCAATCCCAATTTCTTGTGTGTTAGCTATCTGCCAATTTAATCTTATGAGCACACTGCAATGGGAATGTGTGCCTGACAGCATCATATTTTGGTTCATATAACATGAGGGGCAAACCAGTGTGGTCAATTTTATTTTTATGAAGCACAAAGCAGCAGAGATATAACCTTGGAATCCTACATAACCATGATGGCTCACTGAATCCTGGACACTTTCCCTTCTACCTTTCACTTTTCCGCCATCGCTGAAGTGCTCCATTTTTAATTAAGTCACTGCCTAACTTTCAACATGGACATCAGGTTGGTCGTCAAAACTTCATTGAACCAACATTTATACAAAGGAAATGATTTCTCTATCACAAATGATCAGATGCATCCAGATAACTTGTTAAAGGTGCAGCTTAAATACACTTAGAGTGCGATTTAAATTTGGAAAATCACCCAGCGAGCAGCGGGGGGGGAAATAAAATCACCAGAATATGTGAGAAAATAGTTCGTTTTATTTAACAAACCAGAAATTGTTACAGGTGTAGCAAGCTGCACTGATCCAAAATCAAACAGGGTCACAGAGGTGCAGGCTCACACCGGGCCTGGTGGGAGGGGCCAAAAAGGATCATGGGAGTGGTGCCGATAAGCTTGCTGACAGTTCCAGTAAAGTCAGTTGGCTGGTTCAACTCACTCACAGCTTCGGTGTGTTTTTTTTAAATTTTGTTTGCTGAATAGCTCACTGACCACATAGGCACATTTCGTAATGTTGAAATCGGTATACTGTGTATGTGCAGGGTTGTTCCTTTTAACACAATTTTATGCAATGAATTAAACTGAAATCTTATGCTTGCTTATTGATCATTTGTCCATTGTAAATTGGATTATGCTGATCATTTGACATATTTCATACCAGTGCCAAAACCAAAATTTCAGATTTATTGTCAGAGTACATACATGATATCACATACCATCCTAAGATGCTTTATTCTCTAAACAAGGCAGAATTACCACTTACTGGTTGTGAAAATAAACTGTGCAAAATGTACACATGTAAACAAATGAAGAAATGTACACAAACTGTGCAATTCAGAGAGAAAGTAAAATAAATAAAGTGCAAAAGTGTCCTTAAAAGAGTCCCTGAGTGAGTTTGTTATTAAGGAGTCTGATGGTGGAGGGTAGCAGCTGTTCTTGAACCTGGTGGTTTGAGTCTTGAGGCACCTCTACCACTTTCCTGATGGCAGCAGCGGGAGTTGGGTGGTATGGATCTTTGATGATTGCTTTGACCTCTGATGGCAGAGTTCCCTGTCGATGTTCTCTTTAGTGGGGAGGGTTTTGCCTGTGATATCCTGGACTGTGTCCATTACCTTTGGCAGGGCAATACACTCAGGGGTATGGTATCCCCAGAGCAGACCGTGATGCAGCCAGTCAGCACACTTTCCACATCTGCAGAAATTTGCCAGGTTTCATGAAAAGGTTTTTAGGAATTCCTGCTTACCCACTTTTCCTTCTTCCAAACCGTTTTCTGCATGATCCCAATGTTAATGGAGTTGTTATCCCAATCATTCCAATCAATCATTATTGATTAGGTCCATACCAGAGACAAGGAAAATTTCCAGCCATGGAACACTTATTGTTCAGATTCACTTGCCGTTACCCTCCAGTGTGCTGCACTTAAATATCTTCCACATCTGATGTGTGGTGTCAAATACCATGCCTTATTTTATAATTTTGAAGAAATCAAAATCTAATTTGAATTATTTTCTTGTAGTTAAAAGATATGAGTGATATCAGTGAGTCTTGCATTGATCATCCAGCCCTATGAATGTTTAGCTTGGCTCCATGACACCATATTTGCCTAACAATCAGAAGAGCATACACAGTGTCATTAAATTTGCAGATGATATAACAGTAGTTGGCACTACAGAGAAGAGGTGGAAAATCTCATATGGTGCGAGAGTAACAGCCTGCCTCTCAATGTGAACAAGACGAAAGAGTTGACCATGGACATCTGGAGCATCAGGAACAATCACCCTCCAATATATATCAACAACTCTGTAACAGAGAGAGTGGAGAGCACCAAGTTTCTTGGAGTTCATTTAACTTAATTGGTAGTCCAACAAAAAAACTGGAAACTGGACAGCGAAAACATGTAAACAAACAAAGAACTGGAAACAAATAAAAAATGTAAACAAACTGACTGTGTAATACAGACAGAATATAAAAGCAAATCAATAAAATGCATAGGTCAGAGTCCTTAAATGAGTCTCTGATTGAGTTTGTTGTTGAGGAGTTTAATGGTGGAGGGGTAGCAGCTGTTCCTGAACCTAGTGGTGTGAGTTCTGTGGCCAGGGCTGGCACTACCATTAGGCCAACTAGGCAGCTTCCTAAGGTGCAGACCTCAGAGGAATACTGTTGAAGAAAGCAATTTGTGCCCCACCATTCAAGTAGGCTAAGGGGAAGGCTCAGAGTCAGTGTCGGCAGCTCCGTTGTGCGCCTATAGGCTGACTGCCGAGGCTCTGTTGGGAGCTCCGGATGCCCGATTCTGAGCCCTTGGCCTACACCGGAGCTCCCGTTGCCTGAGTCCCGACTCCAAACCCTCCCCTGTCCCGTCAGCCTACCACACGAGCACACAGGAGTCCAGAGTGTGTGTGTGTGAAGTAGTAGGCTGAGGGGAGGGTTTGAACGTCGGGAGCTCTGGTGTGTGCCTCTTGGCCAACTGCTGAGGGGAGTCTAATGTAAGCCTAACTGTGTATTTGGCTGTTTCAATAAGTACAATTCACGTTTATTATTTTAATAATTAAAACATTCTTTGAGAAATTTATTAAAAAAAAAGAAAAGTCGGTTGGTCAATGACTAGCCCCCCCCCCTCTCACCCCCCCCCCCCCCCCCACCTTTTAGAGAATCATAATTCATGAAAGCAGGAACCAAGTAAATTTGAGATCAAGATATTCCAGGGTAACTCGTTAAGGACAGTTCACGACAGGTACGAGCTGGTTTCTAATCACAGAATAACAATCAATATGGATAGATGAGAAATAACAATATATAAATTCTTAAAAGAAATCAACTCACAACTACTCCATACTATTTTTTGTCATTAGAGAGTAATGATTTTGTTAATCCTAGTTGTCAAAGTTTCATAAAACATGAGAAATTCAAAAGGGAGATCAACAGAAAATCAGTCTTGAATTTCCATATGTAAAGCCATGTTGAAATTATATAGTTACATTTTGCTCAGGGTTCTCTACCAATGTATTGCAAGTTCTCATAGTTGTTGTTTTGTAATATGGAAATACTATCCTTCAAGGCAGTTCTTAAAAGAGACATGTATTCAACTTTATTATTGCTCTAGTTGATGCTGTTTCACAGTGTTGCAATTAATAGAGGTGCTACCTCACCACTCCAGCGATCTGGCTTCTGCCCTGAACCCTGGACCTGCCTGTGTGCAGTTTGCACATTCTCCCTGTGACCATGTGAGCTTCCTCTGGGTGCTTCAGTTTCCTCTCAAATCTCAAAGATATGGCCATTGCTGTAGCGTGTAAGTGAGTTGTAGAATCTGGGGGGAAATGATAGAAATGTGGGAAAATAAAAAAGGGAACGGCATAGGTTTGTACAAATAGTTACCGGAAAGTCAGAGCAAACTTGATGGGCCAAAGGGACATTTTCATACTGCATCATTCTTATGGGAAAAAAATGGAGACTGAAAGGTTTATAGACTTAAAGGTGTGTGAAGTAAAAGGTTTTAATGTTGTGTTGCCCTTGGCGGAGGATTGCATTCTACCGAGAGCCCTTTATTTCAAAATGATTTGTGTGCCAAAATATTTTCTTTTGTATTTGTGAAAAATAATCAAAGATTGATGCATTACATATTCTTGCAATTTAAAATAAATTTAGCAGTTTCAAATTTTGTGCTTTTCATTTTTTCTACAAAACATCTGTTTTTGAAAATTGAAGCTGACGGCTTTGCCTAGGATGCAAAATAGTCTGCCACCAGCCAGGCTGTGGCACCTATACCTCATTCCTGATGGCAGCAGAAAGAACAGAGAGCGTTTGCTGGATGGTGTGGGTCTTTGATGATTGCTGCTGCTCTTCGACAGCAGCGTTCTCTGTAGCTATACTCAATAGTGGGGAAGGCTTTACACTCAGGGGTATTAGTGGCCCCATACCAGACCATGATGCAGCAGGTCAGGAAGGCACAACAGCGAATATATTTCCTGAGAAGACTGAAGTGGGCAGCCTACCATCCACCTATCAACCTTCTATTGGAGCTCTATCGAGAGTGTCCTGCCAGCTGCATCACATTGAGCTATGGTTGCTAGAGAGAAATGGATCGCAGGTCAATCCACAGGACCATAAGAATGGCAGAGAGGATCACTGGAGACTCACTCCCTCCATCAAGGTGGTCTACTGTGAACAGAAAATCATTCCACCCCGCACACAGCATCTTTCAGCTGTTCCCACCTGGAAGGAGATCCAGGAGGATCAGAGCCAGCACCATCGGAATATAGGAACAGGAGGAGGCCAAAAATGGCCCATCGAGCCTGCTCCCCCATCCAATATGATTATGGCTGAACTAATTTATGACCTAACTCCACCTACCTGCCTTCTCCCCATATCCCATATCCATCAGGCTGTGGAACAGCTTCTTCCCATGGCCAGTGACACTGCTGAACGAGCAAAGGAACTGTTCGTACGGACCATCCAAGATTCACATATTCCCAAAACAATATTTATTTATATATTTGTAAATATGAATACTTGTCCTGCATATGTAGCGTTTATTTGTATGTGCATCTTGTCCAATTGGGTGTCTGCATGTTTTGCACCGAGGACTGGACAGGGCTTTTTTTGGTCGGGTTGTACTTGTGCAATCAGATGACAACAAACGACATGACTTGAGTTTATTCCCCAGTCCCATTAATTACATTAATCAGGACCATGCATTACCTGAACATTGCATTCGTTTTTGGATTACATGTCACATAC
Organism: Narcine bancroftii; assembly: GCF_036971445.1. NCBI lineage: Eukaryota > Metazoa > Chordata > Chondrichthyes > Torpediniformes > Narcinidae > Narcine > Narcine bancroftii. Next base: position 196,214,203 of record NC_091475.1, read on the forward strand.
ATGGTCTTGAAACTTATACCAGGTTCTCTTGTCTCTCGGGATCACCCTTTGTAGTTTGACCCATTATATGCTGATTTCTCCTCTCACTGTGGAAGTGCCGAGTATCCCTCTGCTTACCATAAGTGATTTCAAGTAAATATGACTCAAATCTTTACTTATATTTGAGATTGAGATCCAATTTAGATAACAATTTCAACTGCTTATGCATCGCATCTGCAAGATAAGACAATCTATCAGACATATAATTACAGACCTACTAGGCAGTGGGATTCTTCAGCAATTTCAAATATTTTCCTCTGCAGACTTAGATGAAGGCACCTCCTTGGCAGAGATGAGACCAATATTCTCCGTTTGTTTCTTTTGGATGAGACACGACAATGCAAGAGGATGTTACAAAAGAAATGTGGAACAAGAGCAGCAGAGGAAGAGAAAAGGGACTCTCTCCCCATGTCCTTTTAAAGCGCTTGCATCTGCCTTAAGATACACATGCGTGGACAAAACTAATTCAGACCTACCGCACATTTGGAAACTAAAGAATCTCAAATCCTTTCTTGTGCAACTTCACATGTTCATCAAACTTAATTTATTTTCCTTTCAGTGCTCTCAGTATCTTTACGAGATATTGGAAGCTTTCACATTTGTTTTTATTTTGAACAATTTTCCCCGGATCGTTGACAGGTTTAAAATAAATCTCTGCAAATATTATCTCTGTAAAGAAAAAAAGAAACCTAGCTTTTTTTGAAGACTATCTTGCAGAGCTCCTTTATAGTGATAACATAAGTGGATATAAGAGGATAGAATTACAGGTAACTAATGTGGAGAAGTACCAGTAATAGGATTAATCGAACAATATCTTTTGTGGTATCCTTACAGTTTACAGTTTTTGTTTCTTGTGCCTTTTAGATAATTTGGCTGTGAATGAGTAATGGGTTTTGTGTCATGTGCAGTATTCAATGTACACATACATCAAAATTCTTAATTCTGAAACCAAACAGGTAGTTCATAGAAAAACAATTTCAATAGTCGACATTAAAAAAAGAGATAAATAAATACAAAAGATAGACAGATAATAAATATTCAGTTACCAAAGTGGTGCTACAATAATGCAGACGGTCCTTTTTTTGTGGTGTTGGAGTATTTTATAATTAGCGTTGTAAGGGGAGGTTCAAGAGCTTGATAGCTATGGGAAGGAAACTGTTCTTGAAGTTATAAGGGACTGGATTTCAAACCTGTTTCTTCTACCTGAAGGTAGCAGCATAATGAGATTGTGACCAGAGTAATGAGGTCTTTTATAATGTTGGCTGCTTTTATGTGGCAGCGCCTCGCATGGATGCCGTCAACAGATGGGAGGTCGGAGCCTGTGATGCACTTGGCTATGTTTGCAGCCTTCTGTGCTCCTGGGCACTTAAATTACCGAACCAGGCTGCGATGCGACCAGTCACTGTACTTTTTACAGTGCAGCTGTCGAGGTTTGGAGAATTCAATGCCATGCCGAATCTCCTCAGGCTCCTTAGAAAGTAGGTGGTGTGCCTTCTTCATGATGAACTTTAGGAGAACTTGTTACTTTTGCCAAGATCACCATAAACTTGAAGTACTGCCCACCTTTCATCTGCATGGTTAGGGAAACCTTTATGGATTTGTTATCTGTTATATTAATGATCGCGCCTCAAACTGTGCATCTTGGCACCTCACAGTTCAGCGGGCAGCAACCTCCTTTGAAGAAGACCGCAGAGCCCACCTCATTGACAAAAGACAAAGGAGGAAAAACCCTACACCCAACCCCAACCCACCAATTTTCCCCTGCAACCGCTGCAACCATGTCTGCCTGTCCCGCATCGGACTTGTCAGCCACCAACGAGCCTGCAGCTGACGTGGACATTTACCCCTCCATAAATCTTCATCCGCCAAAGAAAAGAAGATTCACAACCATCACAAAATAGTTCTTGGGCACTATCCAGTCAATGGAGAAGATTTTATACAAATGTCATTCATGTTTTTACTGTCCATTTGTTATCCTGATTACCTCACATATTTAGCAGCAAACTAACAGGTCAGACTGGAAATTGGTCTGAACAAAAAAATTTCCGCGTGCTTGCTCCTGGAGAGTCATCTGACCAACCAGGCAGGAGGCAGGTCGAAAGTCATTTACCATGACAATCAATGTTAGGTACACACCCCCCAAGTGAGGCTGCCACACAATTGGATCTCCTAGGTCATGTGGGATCACCTGGACTGGCTCCTCCAGATATGAAGTGTGTGCTGGTATGAGGTGGGGGCTGTTTGTGGCATGCATCTGGGGGTAGATTGTAGTGGTAAATTGTAACCAGTTTTGTACCTTTTTTTTAAATCGGGAAATCATGCCAGCTAGTTAGCGAGGAGTGGTGGGTACCTTTTGTTTTATCCTCACTGTCAACCTGGGTACTCCAATTAGCAGCGATCTGTCAGGAGTAGCAAATATCAGCTGTTTAGCTGCAGTCAATGGGTATAATTTGTGTGAGGGCGTTTACTGATGCAAATTCCTCCTGCAAGTTAATAAAGACCTCTGTTTCTTCTTAACTCATGTCCAGGACTTGTCACTCTTTGAACCTGTCAACCAGTTTTCCTCATCACAGCATAAACTAGTGACTATATTTGTCTGTATAGTACAAGTATGTTTAAATTAATTATTGTATCTTAAATTAACTGACACATTCCTACGATGCGAACAGTATTACATAAATTCACACCTCAAGTGTCCTTGTGAAACTGCAATGAGGCCATTCAGTCATTAACTCTATGCCTGCCTTCAGAGCATTCCCATTGATCTTATTTGTCACAGCTCCCTGTAACCTGCACCAGAACTTGCCACTCGATCCTCTTTATACCTTCTGATATTGGTTGGGGGGGGGGGGGTGGGGACTTGGGGGGGGTAGAGGGCAGGGGGAGGAGGAAGCGGCTACAGTAGCCAAAATCATTGTGTGACAGAAGCCTGCCATTTCTCATTGGGCATTGTGCTGTAAATAACTTCACAGCACACAGAAGTAATGTTAAATTTTCCACTCCCCAGCACTAACAGCTTTCACAGCACTGAGTGCACACATCCATAGTTATGTGAATATGTTGGAGGTAGGTGAAGTCTAGTGGGGCCTTTTTTATTAAATCCTGAAAAGAATTTCATTGGGATATTACTGGTGTACCCCACATATTTAGCAGCAAACTTTAAATACAGCAGAAGGAGCAAAATGATGTATATTGACTTTATAAATGTTGCCTGTGATTTTATCTTTGCACTTGTGTTGGCTTCGATAGACCAAAGGGCTGGAGAAACTTAGCAGGTCATATGGCTTCCTCCCTCCACTCAACCCTAACATTTTTATTCAGGTTTTTAGCTCATACCATGATGAAGAGCTCCAGCCCTTTCCTTCATGTAGACGCTGATAGGCTATCGCACAGATGGTATAGATTTGCTTTATTTGGTTCTTTCCTTTCTCTTAATGATAGCAGCAAGAAAAGGTTTAAAAATTTTTTTAATGGAAAAATACTAGAGTCTGTTAAAGGAATTGATTTAAGGCACAAGGTATAGGGGATATGGTATTGAGGTGGATAGATAATTGGTTGACAGATAGGAAACAAAGAGTAGGAATAAACGGGTACTTTTCAGAATGGCAGTCAGTTACTAGTGGAGTACCACGAGGCTCAGTGCTAGGACCCCAGTTATTTACGATATTTATTAATGATTTCCAAGTTTGCAGATGACACGAAGCTAGGTGGCATTGTAAGCTGTGTAGAGGCTATTAAGAGTGTCCAGGGTGACTTGGGCAGGTTGGGTGAGTGGGCAAATGCATGGCAGATGCGTTTTCTGAGTGGCAGGCGGTGAGCAGTGGGGTGCCACTGGGATCTGTATTGGGACCCCAACTGTTCACAATTTACATTAATGATCTGGATGAGGGGATTGGATGTAATATCTCCAAATTTGCAGATGACACTAAGCTAGGAGGGGTTGTGTGCACGCAAGAGGAGGTCAGGAAGCTCCAGTGTGATTTGGATAAATTGAGGGACTGGGCAGATACATGGCAAATGCACTACAATGTGGATAAATGTGAGGTTATCCACTTTGGTAATACAAACCGGAGGGCAGATTACTATTTGAATGGCAATAGATTAAGAGATGGGGAAGTGCAGAGAGACCTAGGGGTACTTGTACACCAGTCTCTGAAGGCGAGCATGCAGGTACAGCAGGCGGTTAAAAAGGCAAATGGTATGTTGGCCTTCATATCAAGAGGGTTTGAGTATAGGAACAAGGATACCTTACTGCAGCTGTACAGGGCCTTGGTGAGACCCCACCTGGAGTATTGTGTGCAGTTTTGGTCACCTGATCTAAGGAAGGATGTTCTTGCAATGGAGGGAGTGCAGAGGCGATTCACCAGGCTGATACCTGGAATGGCAGGAATGACTCATGAGGAAAGATTGCGCAAATTGGGATTGTACTCGCTGGAGTTTAGAAGATTGAGAGGGGATCTCATAGAGATATATAAAATTCTGGCAGGACTGGACAGAATGGATGCAGATGGGATGTTTCCAAGGATGGGAAAATCCAGAACTTATGAGGATAATAGGCAAACCATTTAGGACCGAGATGAGGAGGAATTTCTTGACCCAGAGGGTGGTGAATCTGTGGAATTCATTGCCACAGAGGGCAGTAGAGGCAGGTTCATTAAATATATTTAAGAGGAAATTAGATATATTTCTTCAGTATAAGGGTATTAAAGGCTACAGAGAGAAGGTGGGGACAGGGTACTGAACTTTAAGATCAGCCATGATCTCGTTGAATGGCGGAGCAGGCTCGAAGGGTCGAATGACCTACTCCTGCTCCTATCTTCTATGTTTCTATGTTTTCTAATATAATGTGGATAAGTGTGTGGTTGTCCACTTTGGAGGAAAGAATGGGAGAGCTGAGTACTATCTTAATGGTATCCAATTAGGAAAAGGGGAGATGCAAAGAGACCTGGGTGTCGCTGTGCATCAGTCATTAAAAGTAGGCAGGCAGGTGCAGCAATCAGTAAAAAAGGTGAATGGTATGTTGGCGTTCATATCAAGAGGATTTGAGTACAGGAGCAGAGAGGTATTGATGCAGTTGTATAGGGCCTTGGTGAGACCTCACCTGGAGAATTGTGTTCAGTTTTGGTCTCCTTATCTGAGGAAGGACACCACTGCCATGGAGAGAGTGCAGAAAAGGTTTACCAGATTGATACCAGGGATGGTGGGACTTGCATATGAAGAAAGGCTAGAACAACTGGGCTTGTACTCGGTGGAGTTTAGACAATGAAGAGGAGATTTAATAGAAACGTTCAAAATTCTTAAGGGAATTGACAGGCTAGATGCAGGAAGAATGTTCCCAATGTTGAGCAAGTCTAGAACCAGGGGTCACAGTTTAAGGATAAAGGGGAAGTCCCTTAGGACTGAGATGAGGAAGAATTTTTTCACTCAGAGGGTGGTGAATTTATGGAATTCTCTGCCACAGGAAGTGATTGAGGCCGGTTCCATAGCTATATTTAAGAGAGAGTTAGATTTAGTGCTTGTGACTAGGGGGAACAGGGGGTATGGAGAGAGAGCTGGAACAGGTTACTGAGTGGATGATCAGCCATGATCAAAATGAATGGCAGTGGAGGCTTGAAGGGCCAATTGGCCTACTCCCACACCTATTTTCTATGTTTGATTTCTTCTAGTAGCACAGCTGCAAGACGTGAGAACCATGATGTTCTTGAAACCCATGCTAGATGTCTTGCTGAGGTTTGCAAATTACATGTGAACGGTGACAGATAGGCTGTAGAATGGGAAGTTAAACCATACAAAAAGGCTCGTGCCCATCTACGTAAGGGATTTCTTGCAGAAAGACCCTGTTGTAGGGTTGGAGGAAGAACACCTCATTTCCCGTCTGGGAACACTCCAACCAGATGGTATTAAGATAGACATCCGGCTTACGGTAAACAATGCCCAACCCCATCTTTGTCCCCTTGCCCCCTTTCCTTTAGTTTCTCTCTCCCTCTCTCTTCCTTTTTCCCTCTGCCTGCTCACACTAAGCCAAAATCATTTCTCACCTTTCCTCTTATCATATCCAATTAACACCTTTTGTCTGTCATCTGGACTCCTCCCTCTCCCATTCTTCCCCCTTTCTCTTCCCTCTGTCTTTATTCAGACGCCTGCCTGCTCTTTGACCTTCAAGAAAAGGGTCAGGCCTGAAATAGACCTTTACCACCCCCCACCCCCAACCAATGGTCACTGCAAGACCAGCTGAGTTTCTCCAGCATTTCTGTGTGTTTTTATTTCTATTTAGAATTCTCAACTCCAGTGTTGCAGCATTGCACATGGGAGGAAACACAAACCGAGTCTGCAATGGCCAAGCTGGGTGACTGCACAAGTGACCATGCAATGGCAGAGAGTGTGTGCCCACTATTCCAAAAGTTCACCAAAGGTGTAGCATCCAAACATGTTCCAAGAAAACAAGTTGTGAAGCTTGACAAGACACAGATTGGTGGGGCGGGGGGGGGGGGGGGGGGGGTGGTGGTGATAGAGGCGTTGGACCTCTTGTAATGTTTTTTTTATTGATCCATTTACGATAATGTCATACAATGAAGGCTCTGTGACTGAATTTGTCTTCATGAGCTTTTTAAAAAGCTGGCAAGCAGGAATTGTATATGACACATTGGTGGGACAGGAGTGGAGAAGCAAGTACCATGGAATGTTTTAAAGTTAAATTTCCTTACCTAAAATGTACCCTAAGGTGCAGGCACAAGCTTCTGTCTTGAAACCATTTGTTGAAGTATATCCCAACATAAGAGTGTTTTACCCACCTGGAATGCAATACAAAATTATAACTATGTAATGTTGAAAATGCTGCCAAACAATTAACAAGGAACTTTGGTTAGATCAGGGAAGAGAGCTGAAGGAAAAGTAAAACTGTTAAAGCAAGTGAAAATTCGGATGCTATGTTTGTGGAATGAGCTGCTGGAGGAAGGGATTGAGGTGGATGCATTCATGGTATTTAAAAGCCTTTTTGGACAGGTACATGGTTAGGAAAGGGACCAAATGCAGGCAGTTGGGCCAAAGGGCTGTCTATGACATCACGAGAGGGCAACCAAAGTCCTCCACTGTTCAGCATATTTACCTGATATCATTAATATTTTGACGTTCCTAGGCATTCCTATGTCATAGGTGCTCTATGGTTAGCAAGGGATTACTGGAAAAAGATTATTGGATAAAGGAATGTTGAGAACCACTGCTCTAAGGAGACCATTGAATGTGATGACTGTTGGGAGTGCGATATGATCTTAATAGGGAACAGGTCTTCAAGGAAATTTAGCCTATTTTTCCCTTGTGCTCTATTCTGTTAATCCTGACAGTAATTTAATTTCTTCACTGTACCACATATACCACATTCTTGATATTGATGGGCTGCAGCATTTCATATAGTACTTTTTTTTCCCAGAATAAAGAGTGCTAATGTAATCATGAATTAACACCAGGGTAAAATTTAATGGCAATCACATTCACGTTCTTAAAGGAGCAATGTGAATCTGTCAAGAGGCAGTTCTGCCTCATAGAATATTAGTTCTTGAACAAGAATGCAATTAATTGCCAATAACATTAATATTTACTTTAACGCTTTCACCCTGGGATCAGTTCTAATTGGTTACACTCAGGCATATTTTCCTCTTTTCAGTCACATTTTACTCAAGGTTTGCAAACAACCATTTTCTATGGCAATACCACAGGCCTTTTTTTTTGGTGTGCTTCATTCACTTCAAGTAGGCCAAAGGCCATTGTTTGTAAAGAGATGGGACTAAAGATGAATAACAGATCTTTCACACTTAGGAATGAAATGCTATAAATTACAATTATCTGTGAATTACACAGGGGAATAACAATGGCTGAAAGGCTGCAACACAATCACACTATAAATTCAGGAAGCAAAGTCAGATCATAACAAGTCTACTGTCAAAGAATGTGTTGCAGCATTAAATGTATTCTCAAACATGGATTATTTATCATATATTTGTTGGGATTGAAGGAGATAAACACACAAATTCTCCCCTGGCATTAAACAACAACGCTTGCTCAGAAAAATCCATTTACCAGACTTACTTAATCCTCACTTCCTAACATCTATTTCTTATTTTCCGTTTCATATGAATTTAAATATGATGTAATGTTAACTCTCAGACTGAAACAAATGTCTGCAACACCCCTATATAAAAGACTGGAGAGTAAACTCCGTGCAGGATTAAGGGAAAATGCTGCAGTACCAGAATGACCATTTCAGTTCAAAAATTAAACTGAGTCTTCTCCTCAGAGGGACATAAACATTCCCCATGAAAAGAAGTTAAGTTCTTCCCTAAAATCCTTGCTAATATTTATGCCATTTTTTTTATGACAGGCCATTAGTTTGAAACATAAACTCAGCTTCTCTCTCCATGGACGTTCATTGGTAAATAGGGAACTGGGCTGAGGATTGGCAGATGCTATTCAACTTAGAGAAGAATGAGGTGCTGCATTTGGGTAAATCAAACGGAGCAGGATGTACTCTGTTAATAGTAGGGCCTTAAAGAGTGTTATGGAGCAAAGGGACCTCGAGATATAGTGACATAGCCCTTTAACAATGACAGAATGTGTTTGGGATGCATGCCTTCATTAGTTGGGGCATGTACGAATGTCATGTTGAAGTTATAAGATATTGGTTAGGCTGCACTTGGAATATTGTGTGTAATTTTGGTCACCTAGCTCTAAGAAATATATTATAAAGTTAGAAAGCATACAGAAGAGATTTATGAAGTTGTGAAGATTACGGAAGTTGAGCTTTTGTAGGAGACTGGAGAACCTTGCCCTGAAGTTGAGAGGGATCTTATTGAAATCTATAAAATTATGTGAGGCATTGAGAAGTAAATAGAAACAGTCTATTTCCTTATCTAAAAAAGAGAGGGGCCGTGGTTGGTGTCACAGTTAGCACCGCACCTTCTCAGCGCCAGTGATTTGAATCCTGCGCTTTCTGTAAGGAGTTTGAACATTCTCCCTGTTTGCATGGGTTTTCTCTGGTGGCTCCAGTTTCCTCCCACCATTTGAAACGTACCAGGGGGTTAGGTTAATTGGGTGTAAATTAGGTAACATGGGCTAGTGGGCCAAAATGGCCTGTCACCATGCTGTATGACTAAATTAAAACTAAATGAATATATAATTATCAGGTGAGTGGGGGAGGATTTAGAAGGGATGCAAGAGGCCAATTTTTCACTCAGAGGGTGTGGGAATGTGGAATGAGAAGCCAGACAATCTAGTGGGAGGCAGATACGTTAGATATCTTTAAAAATCATTTGGATAATTACTGAAGGCCTTTGACAAGGTGCCGCATATGAGGCTACTTAACGAGATAAGATTCTCATGGTACAACAAGAAACGTACTAGTAGGGCTGGTGCCAGGAATTGTGGGGCCCAATTAGAAAATTGTTAGCGGGGCCTCTACAAAAGTCGAAATTGATGTTTTATATTTTGTGTAGTATGCCAGTCTTAGCTGAAAAGCATTAAGTGCTTGATATACTAAATATTGAAAGACAATATGAAAGTTTTAATTTTTTAATACAAGTTAAGACAATTACAGACATACCCAGGACTTTTAGAAACAGACTTTCTAGCTTTTTTATTTGCAAAATCTTTCAAAATAATTTCAATGGTTTTAGCAATGTCATTTTCTATAGATAGCATTGCCAAATTGTTTAGTCTCTCTTGTGAAATTGTTGACCGTAAGTATGTTTTAATCAGTTTTAGTTTTGAAATACTTCTTTCGCCCGATGCAACTGTTACGGGCATATTTAAGTAAATCCTCAAAGCAATAAAAACATTAGGAAATGCTGTGAATTGATTGTTTACTACCAGGTATTCAAACAGAGCTTGAGGCTTAACGACACTGAAGGGAAGAAAAGTTTTCAGAGCTTCAAGTTCTTCGCCCAACAGATAACCATCCACGACTTTAGTTGTTTCAGTAACTACCCCTTCATCAGTGCTCTGATTTAGTATGGTGTCAGTTAAAGCTGCTTCAAGGTCTGCTGTGTGTTTCCTTATTTCCGTCTTTTGTCAGCTCTGAAAGTTATTTAAAATCCAAATAATTTTACATGGCTTTTAAGCTGCTTAAATCTAGACTCTCAAGATTGAATAGCTTTGTCTAGCACTAAGCTGAAGCACTGAACTCTGTATGTTTCTTTTGGATCAGCTAAAGCTTGATCTTTTCCCTCATATGAAAACATTCTCTTCCTTCTCTGTAGTTTTTTTTCTTGGAATTGTCTAAACTCCAATGGTAATTCAACAGCTTCAGCCAATTCATTTGCGCCTATTAGGACATCATTAAAACCGCCCTCTCTATAAATTCTCAGCCATGATAATAGTTTTTCAAATGACTCCATGCCTTCATCAATGTCCTTTGTTTCACCTTGTAGTTCCTTGCTTACATAGTTAACTTTAAAAAGTACTTCATGCCAAAATATCAAAGAAACTAAACGTTTGTAGCCTTTTAGCTGCTTTGCTAAAGATTCACCTTCTGCTTTTACCTTGGTCTCATCTGTTATCTCTGATATTTCCACAAGTGCATCATATACTTCTCCAACCTGATAACGAACAGCTTTAACACTATCAATCTGACTCTATCACCTTGTGTTGCTCAAGGGTTTCACTGATAACCCGGGTACATGTTTGATAAAAACTGCCCACCTCTTAGTTGATACTAAGAACAGTATGTAGCTCCTTTGCAAGATCCCAAAAAATGTTATAGCATCTGGACAACACTTGGCTACATCTCCGAGTAAAAGGTCATAATTGTGACATGCACAGGGTACAAAGAAAGCTCTTGAGTTATCCTTCAACAGTCGTGCTTGCACTCCAGATGTGTGATTTTTCATGTTGCTACCGTTGACATAGCCTTGGCCTCGAATATCTTTCACCTCTAAATTTAATTCCTTCAGTGTGTTTAATAATGTTTTATATAAATCTTCTCCTGTGCTACTTTCAACCTGCATAAACTTTATGAAATGTTCATAAACACCTGAAGGAGCCAAGTGACCATCAGACACATACCTGATCGTTAGAGACATTTGCTCTTGGTGACTCGTATCAGGTGTGCAGTTTAAAATTATGGCGTAGTACTTAGCTGCTTTTACTCGTTTCAGTATCTCATTCAAAACAGTTGTAGCTGTAATGTCTAGAAGTTCATTCTGGGTATCTTTTCCCAAATAGTGATTATGAATTTTGTGGGTTTTGACTTTTCGCAAATGTTCTTCAAGAACAGGGTCAAACTTTCCAAAGAGCTCAACAAGACCTAAAAAGTTTCCATTGTGTACACTCTCATTACCAACTTTTTCCTCTGTTCCTCTAAATGCTAGATTTCTCTCAGCAAGAAACTGCGCTATTGCTACTAGCCTTTTGAATACTTGCTGCCAGTGCTTTGCATGTTCATTGACGATTATTTCAAGTTCTTTTTTTTAAAATTTTTCACACCATAAATCACATTAGCCATGATATACACTTTTTCTTTTTCACACATATACAGTGACTTTTTCTCCCCCCCCCCTCCCTCCTCCCAAGCCACCCCCCCACCCGCCCCCCCTCATCCATTTTAGGTATATAATCTAGGTTGCATTAAACCCGTCAGACAATGTTGTCATTCAACAAAATTACACCAGAAATTCTACTGAGTCCATTCTTTTCTTTCCTTCTCCTTCCATCAACTTAGGTAATGTTTGTCCCCGGTAGGTTTTCGCTATTGTATTTAATGTAAGGCTCCCATATTTGTTCGAATATTTCAATATTATTTCTTAAACTATATGTTATTTTTTCTAATGGAATACATTTATTCATTTCTATATACCATTGTTGTATTTTCAAATTATCTTCCAATTTCCAGGTTGACATAATACATTTTTTTGCTACGGCTAGGGCTATCTTAACAAATCTTTTTTGTGCATCCTCCAAATCAATTCCAAATTCTTTGTTTTTAATGTTACTTAGGAGCTGACATTTTATCATAACATATCTCCCTGCTGGATCTATTATTTCCTCTTCTATTTTAAATGGCACATTTTTATTAATTAATATAGCCACTCCTCTTGCTTTTGAATTATACGATGCTGCTGTTATATGTCCTACCCAATCTCTCTTTAATTTCTTGTGCTCCAATTCAGTTAAGTGTGTTTCTTGGATAAATGCTATATCAATTTTTTCCTTTTTCAGTAAATTTAGTAGTTTCTTCCTTTTAATTTGGTTATGTATTCCATTAATATTTAAAGTCATATAGTTGAGTGTAGCCATTTTATACTTTGTTTATCTTCTCTTTCCATTTTTCCATCATTACCTTTCCTCCTTTTCCATTTCTGTTTTCTTATTTTAAACTCTTTATAAGACAACATTCCTACAACATCAAACATTTTCCTTATTCTCCTATTTATATCTTCTTTATCCCCAATCTTGCCTTCCCCTCCTGAGTTGTCCTTTATCCCTTGTCGGACAACCACATCTCCCCTCTCCATTTGGGTTTGCGAATTCACTCGCAAGCGTCAACTGATTTTGCAGTGACCGCTATTCCCCCCACCCAGCCCCCCCCAGAAAAGATTTCACTTTTCATATGTAACAAAGGTCACTCTTTTAATTCCCTCCTTATTCTCTCTATTCCATTACCTTCCCTTATTAATTCTTGTCTATACTATGTATATTTTCCTCTAAGTACAGATACATTCACGTATGCACATTGTATCTATTCACTCTTATACCTCTTTACCCACATACATATCAATCGTGATCACTTTTACTCTCATTACCCGTCTTCATCCCTCAGTCTATTTTTGTAATTGTTCTGCAAATTTTCGTGCTTCTTCTGGATCCAAGAATAGTCTGTTTTGTTGTCCTGGAATAAATATTTTCAATACCGCTGGATGCTTTAGTATAAATTTATACCCTTTCTTCCATAAAATCGCCTTTGCTGTATTGAACTCCTTTCTCTTCTTTAGGAGTTCAAAACTTATATCTGGATAAATGAAGATTTTTTGCCCTTTATACTCCAGTGGTTTGTTGCCCTCTCTTACTTTTTCCATTGTCTTCTCCAGTACCTTTTCTCTTGTAGTATATCTTAGGAATTTTACTAAAATAGATCTTGGTTTTTGTTGTGGTTGTGGTTTAGAGGCCAATGCTCTATGTGCCCTTTCTATTTCCATTTCTTGCTGTAGTTCTGGACATCCTAGGGTCTTAGGGATCCAATCTTTTATAAACTCCCTCATATTCTTGCCTTCTTCATCTTCCTTAAGGCCCACTATCTTTATGTTATTTCTTCTGTTATAATTTTCCATTATATCTATTTTTTGAGCTAACAATTCTTGTGTCTCTATAGCTTTTTTATTAGATTCCTCCAATTTCTTTTTTAAGTCTTCTACCTCCATTTCTGCTGCTACTGCCCGCTCTTCCATCTTGTCCATTTTCTTTCCCATTTCTGTTAAGGTCATATCTATTTTGTTCATTTTCTCTTCTGTGTTGTTTATTCTTCTTCTTAAATCATTAAATTCCTGTGTCTGCCATTCTTTAAATGACTCCATGTATCCTCTAACAAGAGAAAGTATATCCTTTACCTTGCCTTTCCCTTCTTCTATTTCACTGTACTCTTCCTCCTCTTCTTCCTCTGGGTTGGCCATCTGTTGTTTCTTTGTTGCCCTTTTCTTCTCTTCTTTCTTGTTTCCATTGTCTTCTGTGTTCTCTTCTTGCTGCAGGTGTTCTGCAGCTGTCGTTGCCGGCTGTGGAGATCGACTCCCCAGCTGGTCCCCCCTCCCGTCGGTGTGTTTTTTTTCATGCGCGATTGCGCACTTTTACTCGGCTCAGCGAGCCATTTTTGTAGTTCTATTTCTACCGACCTGAGGAAGCGGGCTTCTCTCTCCACAGCGGGCCTCTTCGGACAGGTAAGGCCTCTCTTCTTACTGTTGATTTTGATTTTTCTTTTTTTGTCGCCATCTTCTTTCCACCTTTATACTCACGTTTCTTTAACTTTTATTTCTGTGCCTTTGTGTTTTCCCTTGTTTTTCCCGACTTTTCTGGAGAGGTCTGGAGTTCACCGTCCGGCCACTACTCCATCACGTGACTCCTCCCGATTATTTCAAGTTCTTTGTCAATTGTCTGTCCCCTACAAAGTCTTTGGTGTAACTCCCAGAAACTCCATGTGGCTTCCAAATGGTTTTTAGAATTTTCATGCTCACACAACCCTGTATGAAGATTAGACCAGTTGTTGAATCCACTTGTTGATAATGCGCTGGTTGTGTTCTTACTAAAAAGTTTACAATAAAAGCAATAAATTCTATCAGCCGACTGAGAGTATATCATCCAAAGTCTTTCAACACACTCCCCATTTGAAAGTTTCCTCTTACAGTGAAACTTCGAAAAACACAATCCCCTTTCATTTCGTGGAAAGTTGTTCACTGGAATAGGAGGACCTTTCATTGTTAAATAATCTCTTACATTTTGATTTATATATGCTGGCCATTTAGCTGGGTCATCATCAATGTTAATTACAACTGTACTCATGGATGATCCATCATTGCGTGATGTTTGGGCTTGGTCTTTTTCGGCTATAAGTGGACTTTCCGCTTTTGCACTGTCTTCTGGTGTATTGAGATCGTCTTCAATTTGATTCACAGCTGTGTCATCCTTTTCTAACTTGTTATCGATTTCATCATTGTGTTCATCAACTGTACTTGGACTCAAGGCTGTGTTGATATTTTCTGAATTGTTTTTGTTTTCTTCATCCTCAATACATGGCCGCTTCAAAGATGGGGTGACAAGGAATTTTGTGATAGCACCTCTATGATCTTCATTTTCACCTACGTTACCCTTGGCCAGTGCTCGTTTCTGGTTGCCGCTTAAATACTTACGCCCTTTGTCTCTATCTCTGCTTGTTCTTATCATGTAAAATGACATACAATTTTTAAGCTGCTAATTCTCTGGGCTATATTTTCAAGG
The DNA here is from genome assembly GCF_036971445.1 of Narcine bancroftii. NCBI lineage: Eukaryota > Metazoa > Chordata > Chondrichthyes > Torpediniformes > Narcinidae > Narcine > Narcine bancroftii. The sequence goes on from NC_091475.1 coordinate 196,229,209, forward strand.
TAAAAAAAAGTATATTTTAAAATGTTTAGACTTAAAATTACACAAAAAACTTGACGTTAGCAATTTGTTATAAAATTAGACTCGACATCCATGATAACAGGTCTACGTTGTTCCAACAGTGGAACGATGTTGTCATCGACATCCCTGATAACAGGTCTACGTTGTTCCAACAGTGGAACGATGTTGTCATCGACATCCCTGATAACATGTCTACGTCGTTCCAACAGTGGAACGATGTCGTCGTCGTTGGTTCAATGTAAGAAACCAACGTCAATCCCACATCATTTTGCTCATTAGCTTTACGTGGTTCCAACGTCAGCTGCTGACCTTGGAACAACGCACCCAACTCTTAACTTGTGAATGCCACAGAACAGCAAAACAAGCGACCAATTTTGGATTTGTTGAATGACGACAACTTCGAATAAGGTAAGAATTGCCTTTATTTCGTAACAGTTAGATTAGTTAGTTAAGGTTACATTCCAGTACGGGGGATGCACTTTAATTTTGCCTTTTTTTTTTTACCTTATTTTGTAGTCAAATGTCTAGCGCTAGTTTGTCGCTAGATATTTGGCTAGAATTATCGGCGGAAAAACTGATGCGTGTAATGGATGAAATTTGCGCCTGAAGAAAACAATTTCCGCATGGTCAAGCTAAACTGCACCTGTTCCAAATCACCAAAAAACATGAAATAGGCTAAATTAGGCCCTGGAGTGCAATAGCATAGTTAGTAACAGTAGCCTAGTACTATTTTGATACTAAATCAAACCACTGCAAAATTGTGAAACAATGACAGAGGCAGCCTTGCTAAAAATATCTGGATCTTGTAGACATTAATAACCCCAAGATGTACAGTACATGCCCCTATAGCTGAATAACCTTGTAAACCAGCTCGTAAAGGTGTAGGCTATAACCCCCACAGCAACCTAGCCTAATAAAGATCAACTTAAACTAACCTAACTTCGGGGTTATTCATCTTTAAAAGACTCGAATATCCAAACCAATTCCATCTACGATTGCTAACGTTGTCAGAAATACTACGCTTAGGGCCTCGGCTATTTACGTTCAGGCTAACTGCTTAAGCCTAGACCCTAGACTAGCATGACGCGATCTCAATCTCATATTAAAGTGCAAGTTCTCTTATTGAGTAGCCTATAGCCTGATTTGATCTTGATAATAGTAAGAGATGCTTCATCAGCTCCGGAATACATCTATTTTACTGGGTGAAATGAATACGAAATATGAAATTTTTGGCTAGGGAGACAAAGGAGGCCTATAGCCAGTAGTTTAATCGAAGATATATTTCCTAAAAATATTTCACTGAGATAACACGATCAATTAAGGGCACTAACTTCACGAGTTCACTGACAAATCCCTCAGTTTATAAGGCCTATAGCATTATTATTTTCTTACCAGTTTAAACGAAGTCCGTCACAATGTTCTCTGTTCAAGGCCTGGGCTCAAACACGTACACGGGGTCCAATTTGATAAAATTGGTCAAATAGGTTTAAAGCCGGCCCTGCGTACTAGCATGGGTAGAGCACTGGCTGATTGGCAGGATGTAGAGATTTGGAATACAGAGATCATGATCTGGTTGGCTGTGAGTTTCTTGCAGTGTTCAACAGGTGTCAGTGTTGGGGCTGCTTTGTTTTAAGTTGTATATTAATGATTCAGATTCTGAAATGAATGGCTTTGTTGCCAAGTTTGAGATGATACAAATGTACATGGAGGAGCAGGTCATGTTCAGGAAACAGGGAGGCTGCAGAAGGACTTGGATAGTTTAGGAAAAAGGACAAACAAGTGGCAAATGAAATAGAATGTTGGAAAGTGTATGGTCATCATTTTGGAAGGAAAAATAAAAAGGCTGACAATATTCTAAATGGGGAAAAAAATGGAAATACAACGGGACCTAGGAGTCATCGTGCAGGATAGCCTAAAGGTAAACTTTCAAGATGAGTCAGTGGTGAAGAAGGATAATGAAATGCTATCATTCAAGAGGAACAGAAATAAGGGAGCTGGGATGTTGAGGCTTTGTATGGTATTGGTGAGACCTCATTTGGCCCTCACTGTGAGCAGTTTTGAGCTCCTCATTTAAGAAAGGATGCGCTGACATTGGGAAGAGTTCAGAGGAGGTTCACAAGGATGATTCCAGGAATGAAAGCATTATCATATGAGGAGTGTTTGACAGCTGTTGGCCCGTACTTGTTGGAATTTAGGAGAATGAAGGGGAATTTCATTCAAACATACTGAATTTTGAAAGACATGGTAAGAGTAAATGTAGAAATGTTATTTCCCATGGTAGGAGAGTGCAGGACAAGAGGGCACAAATTCAGTTTTGAAAGACTTCCATTTAGAACAGAGATGCAAAGTAATTTCTTTCACCAGAGGGTGGAAAATCAATGGAATTTGTTGCCACAGGTCATTGTGGAGACTAAGTCATTGGGTGTATTTAAGGCAGAGATTGATGGGTTATTGATTAACCAGGGAGTCAAAGGTTATGAGGCGAATGCAGGGCAGTAGGGCAGAGTAGAAAAATGGATCAGCTCATGATTGAATTGTGGAGCAGAGTGGATGGGCTGAAGAGCCTATTTCTGCTCCTATGTCTTGTGGTTTTATGGATTGGAAGGGGCATTGGCCTAATGAGGGCAAGAGGGACTAAAGTAAGAGGGCACTTTGTGCAGCATGGACAAGCCGGACTATTGGGCTTGTTTCCATGCTGTTAGGCTCTATCGACTTTTAAGCTTTTCTAGCATTTTCCATTTTTATTTCAGGTTTTCAGCATCTGCAGTTTTTTGTTTTGATCACTAAAATGGATCAATTGTTTTAATATCTATACTGTCTGCAGAATTGCCTGTTGCCTTTTGGAGAACAATGACAACTATCATCAAAAGAATTGAGAATGGGATGGCAGATGACACTCAGAAAACTATCTATCAATTCAAAGTAAAAAAAAATGTTTAAAGAGCCAAAGGAAGAGAATCTAGTCTCTTCCAATAGAAATGGAGTAAATTCTCCAGGGAAAAAAAATGCAGTAAGTGGAGATTAGTCGCATACAAAGTCTGCACACAATATCATTCCAGTAACCTCCACAAGTGTGGCCGTTAGGTTTGATTGACAGGGGAATCTAGTTGGCTACAGCACTTAGAATTCAAAAGCAGCCAATGAAATATCAGAAATATCAATTATTTCTTTCTTCGCAGTCTCATGTGACCTGCTCACTGAGCATTTCTAACATGTTAAGCTTCTTTGAGAATGTACTCCACAAATTATTGTGTCTTTGATGACCAATCATTTAAAAGATACTTAGCAAATACAAGTTCTACCTTAAAGTTTTTTTTTGTGTGACATATTTAGCACACATAACAATTTACACACCTGTCTGGTGATGTACAGGATAGGAGAGTGAAAAATAAATTGAAAGGTGAGGCAGTTGGGACAAAGAAATTGAAGTTTACATAAAGGTGGTTTCCTCACCCCATTCCTCCCAATTCCCTCTCCCTTCCTCCTTCACCCCCTTTCCTTCCCCTCTCCCCCTCTCTCTCCCTCCCTCACTCCTCCCCCACCTGACCCCAATGCTCCCCCCCCACTAGCCCCTTCTCCTTCTCTCCCCACAATCTTTCCCTGTCCACCAGCATCATCGTCTGAAGAGGGCACACAAAATCATTGAGGAACCCTTCCACCCCGCACACAGCATCTCTCAGATGCTTCGGTCGGTAAAAAGATGCAGGAGGATCAGAGCCAGAACCACCAGGTTGAAGAACAGTTTCTTTCCATGGTTACTCAAGGTTTCCTGGATGCAGGTGAGAAGGGACTGCAAAACGAATGGTAGAATGATATGAGTCAAGGTAGGAGGATTTGAATTTGGTGTGGTAGGAATACGCAGAAATGGAGGGCCTGCCAGGCAGCCCTGCATGTGAATCTTGGGTAGGGGACAGAAGCTGACAATCAGGTTGGAAGCATGGTGGAAAGATCATCTAAAGCAATGAAATCCCTCATGATAATGGGAGAAATATCCTGATGATGTTTGGTGGGTTCCTGGTCTAGGCGTAGATATGAGGAGAGTTTTTGGCTGTGCAAACATTACCAACTTTTTTTTTCTTATCATTTTGACCAATTGGAAGCCAGTTGCCCAATTTCAGGACACATCATTAGGATCCATCCTATATGTTGTAAATTATAGTTGGCACAATATCGTTGTGCTGTCATGTTCTGTAAAACTGTTGCTATTCAATTCAAAGCATGCCAGATCACAGATCAGGTGAGGCTTCCTCTCAATACATAGCAATTGTTAAATTGAATCAACTGACCATGTTATTAAAACAATTTAAATAACGATGGATCTAATTAACCAGTTACCAGTTAGAAGCATTAAACATTACAGCACAGAAAACAGGCCCTTCAGCCCTACTAGTCTGTGCCAGACCATTATTCTGCCTAGTCCCACTGACCTGCCCCAGTCCACTGCCCTCCACATTCCTCCCATCCATGGATCTGTCCAAATTTCTTTCCACATTAAAATTGAGCCCGCTTTCACTACTTCACTCCTTCCACCCACTCATTATGCTCTGTGTGAAGAAGTTCCCCCTACACTTTTCCCCTTTCAACCTTAACCCATGCCTTCTGGATTGTATCTCACCTCCTCTCAGTGGAAAAAAAGCCGACTTACATTCACTCTGTCTAGACAGTGTTTGGAGACAACTAGGTTCCATTGGCCCATTCAAGAAGACCCATTTGTGAATAGTCGTTATGATGGGATCCAACCAATTAGTTAATTAGGCTTAAAGTGTTACGCTGTGTTCTGTAATAGAACGGTGACGATCCACCAGTTTTAAGAGCATATTTACCACCTTTAGGTTTCACTGCGGGTTTAAAACGCAAGAAATTTTTGATACATCTAAATTTTTATTGCAGCAATAACGCTGGGCTGTGAAGACGTTTTGAATCTGTTAACATTTTAGAGAGCAATATTCCAGTGTTCAGTCGGATCTTCGAGAGCAGGGGTGTCAACAGTTCCACCAAGGGGACTGGGAACGCGACACATACACGCACTTACGCCACGGGCATCTCTTATTTCTGATCAACCACTCGACGTGGGGCTTCCCACATCTATGCTGCGGCTTCAGGAACGACTGCAGAGAGTCCTGGGTTGGACTCGGTTCGGAATGGAGCCACCGGGACGTGTTTAACTTTGCGTCAGGGTGTGCTCCATCCTCCCGCTGCCGTCCCGAAGTTGCTTTCAGATGACATCCAGACGAAAGTGGGCAGATGCGACGGTCGAGTGCACAAATGTGTTTGCAAAGTCGTGGGCTGGTTAACCCACCGTCGTATTTTGTGTGTCTGCACCATTCAGTTACCTTTTACCCCTGTTGCCCCCCTCCCCCCAGTTCTGTGCATCTCTTCCTTTTCCCCTCAGACTCCTTTCACAGAGCCAAAATCAATTCTCACCTTTCCTCTGATCATGTCCAATGAACACCTTTTGTTGGCCTGGACTCCTTCCCGGGAGGACCCTTTCCTATTACTCGAAGAAGGGCTCAGACCCAAAACGTCTGTAAATATATATTTTACACCCTGTGGACTCTACGAGATCTGCTGAGTTCCTCCAGTGTGTGTTTCTACAGCGTTTAGTAACCAGACATTCCCGCGTAAACAAAAGAAAATAACAATCTCCCCCCCCCCCATAAAAATCACACCAGAGAGATTACTCTCGAATAAACGTCCGTGCCTTGGAATCCACCTCCTTGTCGGTGATTCGGAGCGTCTCAGTGTGGGGGGATTCCGCAGTCTGCTTCCATGGACGGGAATCCTCCAACTGCGCTCCATTTATGGTGGTGGATGGCACCAGCGGCGCAAACCCTCCTCCTGATGTTCAGAAGGTCTCGGGCTGTGGACAACCCCCCCACCAACGTCTCTCTCTCTCTGTCACAGTCCAGCCACGTGAAATGGAGATCGGAGCATTTCTTACCTCCGCCGCCAGAGGTTCATTCCCCCAAAACAGTCCGGCAAGCGAAAGCTTTTCGGGACTGAAAGATCCATTCCCGCCCCGTGGCGTTTTATGAAGCCTGCGGACCACCTCTTCCCTCTGCAAGTCCCTCAGGTTCATTCGCAGAGAGTCAAAGTGAACCCGCAAACCCCTTCAAAGTCTCTTACAATTCATTCCCAAACGAGGAACGTTGTCTGCGATTACAAATTGGTCAGAATGCACAGCGAGAACTCTAGGTTTGTGTGTGTTTCTGTCCCAACTCCATATTTATGGGCATATTTGAGATTTTTAGAGCTTGACATTCTGCCTGCAATATAGATTATGAAATGAGAGTTTAAATAAAAGCTCAGCATTCAAAGATTGAGGCAAGAGACCCTCTCTGTCACACGGTGTTATCGTTTCCACCTTGCGCTGTGCACGTTTGAAAGACAGCTTAGATGAGCGATCCATAGCGTAAAAAAACAGCCTTACTTCCAGATTGCTTTGAAGTTTGAACGTTTCAATACACCAATCAACCTGTGAATTCTCTCTCTCTCTTCCCCTACACAAGCCCGGAGATCGACCGACGTGCGCAATTGAATATTTTCTGACCTCCTTCAATAATTCGAGAGGACCCCCCCCCCCCCCCCAAATCGTGAGCTTGCTTTAATTGGACATTAGGACGGGGTACAGAGTACACTCCAAGACCTCTGTCCAATGCCGAATCTCTCCCACCAGCTCCTGCTCCGCACCCAGGTCTCGGAATGTCAAACATCGGACTGATTCGCCTCAAGTCACTTACCTGTTCATCTCAACCAGCCTGCCCTGAAGCTGCGGATGACCACGCATCAGCTGTTGACACTTCAGGGCAAGTGTGGTCCACGTCCCTCTCCTGCTCGCTCTCCGCTCCAGACAGCAACAATTAGTTAGGGCCGGGCTGTTGACTGACCCTCCCCCTCGTCGCCGGGAGCCTGGGGAGAAGGAGCAAAAAGTCATTTCCATTCACGCCTTCCCGCCGCCACCTAAGCAAGCAAAACAAAACTAATGGAGTAATTCACCACCGACTTGCGTTGAATTCCACATTCTTACAAGATTGGGTTGGCCCACCGACTGATTCCCCAGCCAGCGATGGTCGAGTTAGCAAAATATTCCAAAAGTTTCCAAATTATAGCAGTTTTTTTTTTGCAGATAAGTGCCTTCTCGAAGCACTGGCTATTGGGTGGCCGGGGACTGAGCCATGCAAAGAAGGCACCCAAGTCGGCCTGAAATAATCCATTGGATGGCACTTTACAGACTTATTGAGAACCTATTCCGGGAGGACTTGGCCGCTTGTTGATCAACTTCCCTGGAAAGCGCAACAGATTTCACGGAGAATGAACACAGGCGAACGGAGGCAGAGATAGATGCGACTTCAGACTGAAAGCAGTCTCATCACCCAAATTGTCAGCTCTTTCGAACGGGCTCCCTGTCCAAGAGCCTCATTTGATTTCGTAATCAATCAAAAAAACCCACGAAGAAGATTGCTCTCATCGCGCATAAACAGCAGGGACATCCACGGGCCATGCGTGCACGCCTCACACACATGCACAGTCATGCATACATGCTCTTCGCAGACACACACACACACATCCCCACGCATCGATGCCGTTAAATAGTCCACGGGAAGACGGTACCTCGATTGAGTTCCTCAAACTAACCGGGCGATCAGGGATGAGATAATCCAATGGGACTCCTGTCGGCTGGAATAATGGGCAAAAGGGGGGTTCGAGCCACTTGGTTGCTCTGTCACTTCCACTCGCATGGCCAAAACCCCGAATGAGGTGGGAAGGAAGCGTCGAACTCGGGGGTTCTGCATCGAGGAGGGGCTAGTCGCCGTCGAGCACTCGACCCTGGGTGGAGGAGAGAGTACTGGAGCTGTTCAGAAACGCTCACACCTGTCGTAGGTGCGTGTGTGATTTATGGCTGGCTCTGGAACCGCCGACGTCTCTTCCAGATCTCCGCTGTGACCGTGGATGGTCCCGAACTGACAAGATAGTGGGAGGCAGCCGCCGCTTATTCGGCAAACTCTTCGCCCCTTTTCTCTCTCTCCAGCGTACTTTCCCCGGGCATCTGACGGCTTGCTGCTTCCTTCACGTCTCCATCAGCTATGCCAACCAAACTGCTCGCAGCTTTCTTTCTTCTTTCAGTTTTCCGAGCTTGGTAAGCAAGTGCATTTAAAACCAAAAGAAAAACAACCGAGGAAAGCCGTCTTGCTTTCATGCGTGTGTGGTGTTGTGTGTGTTTGAGTGTTTGCACGGCTGGGTTCGTTGGAACAGCGGAGGCTGTTGTGCAAAAGTTGGGAAAGGTTCAAGCGGGCGAAATCCGGGCGGACTGGAGGTTTGACTTTAATATCTCTGATGTCGCAGTTGAATTGATGATGTCTCCATGCAAGGTGTCGGCACACGGTAGCGGAACATAATTCCTTCCCCTTCTGGCTTGTGTGGTGGGAATAGGGGGCTGGAGGGAGTCGGGGAAAGGGCTGGGGGTTAATACTTCGGACTTCTCTCTGCAGTTCACCACGGTATGGGGAAATTAACAAAGGGTTAAACACACAGTCCCCGGCAGCGAGGACGCCGTTCAAATACTTCAAAGAGAGCCGGCTCACCTGGCGATCAGATTTCTAATTTGCCTTCGTGTTGAGAGGGGATTGAACAACTCTGTAACTCCGTAGAAGGGCGGGTTTCCAACTGCAAATCCTTGCACGGAATTGCCGACCGTGGTCAGCTTCCTTGGGTCATAGGAGTGGGGGGCAACAGAACGATTTAATATTCATTATTGAACCATAATTTGGGGAATGATGGCAATTAATCTTGCGGCAATCAAGCGGGCTGCCAGTATTTTACAACAAAGATCTATCAGAACTGATATTTTCTTTCTGTCGTGGAAGTCGTAACATGAGGGTTAGAAGGGCATTAGGTTAGAAGGGCATTGTTAATTCACTCTCAGTTACCTCGGACAGATTGGAGCTACCTGAAATTCTCTTTTCTATCTGGAGTCGACAGTCTGACATTCCGAATCGGGCACAATATTTCCTACGTGTGACACGGGATGGTCTTAAATGACAAGGATTGCAAAGCGCTGATTGGAAGGAGTGACCACAAAACACATAATTGCAAATGATTCCCCACCCCACCCCTTTTTCCCCATCTGCATTTGCTAGCGCCGCAGACAAGGTCGAACTCTTGTCCTCAACTTTGGCCGAGAGAAAAAGTTTGTTTGAGAAGTACGTGGAGATGGAAAGTCGGGCTAGAACCCCTCTACCCCATCATGAGAGGAAAGAAGAGAGAAACTGTTCATTGTTCAGTTGCCCGACTGATCTAGAGGAAAGTTCCTGAGCGCCATGGGTATCCGACCCATTCCGCAGCTTCGACGCCCTGTGTTTTCTCCCATGTCCACACATCGAGGCGCAGTGAAAGCCTCAGTGGTGAACGCGGGCTCAATTTTAGCACTGAAGACAGGACGGTAGAGGTATGGAGGACTCTGGATGGGGTGCAGATCGATGGGAATGGGCAAAAGAATAGGTCGCCACAGATTAGTAGGGCCCTGTTTCTGTGCTGTAATATTCTATAAAAGTTTGAACCCCGGTGCTCGCCTTCAACACTTGGCAGCACGACCCAAGTCCGCGGATATTAACCAAAATGCAAACTTTCTTTTGCGCAGCTCGAGAAAAATTGACGACGATGACTTTGAAGATCTTGCAATGAACCCGAAGTGGGTGCTGGGTCCAAGATTGCAAGATAGAGATACGACAAAAATTCTCAACAACTTGCTGAAGGAATATGACAAAAAGCTCCGCCCTGACATTGGAAGTAAGTACCGGCAAATATTTTGTAACCTGTGCCCCACCTCTCTCACTGAAATCGTGGTCTGTTAATGGTAATACTCAGTTTGCCCCTGCAGTGTGTGGTTTTCTGCCAGTCACTGAATGTTCATGTTTTTTGTTACTTGTATAATTAAAAGCAAAAGCTATCTTTAATGAAAACAAATCTGTCCCGTGCCTTTTAAAGTTGTGTCATGAAAGACTATTGCAAACTCGATTAATGACAAAGGAACATTACAATTCCAGTCTGGAACAGTGAAACTGAATTTCCTACTGGTAGGATTTAAATCGGTGGTTTTCAACCTTTTTCTTTTCACTCACATACCACCTTAAAGAGTCCCTATGCCACAGGTGCTCTGTGATTATAAAAAGTTGAAAACCATTGTTTTAATTGTACCTAATTAACTCGTTATGTGCACGGTTTCATAGCTCCCAAGGAAATGGACCAATGGCAATTTTTCTTAAGCAAAATATTTCAGTAACGATTGGGTCCAGAGCAGTTGGTCTCGACCTTTTCCACTCACATACCACCTGAGGTTTTTCCAATGCCATTGGTGCTCTGTGATTAGTAAGAGATTGCTTAAGGTGGCATGTGAGGGGGAAGGAAGGTTGACCCAATTGTTACTGAAATATTTTGCTTGATAAAAATTGCCATTGGTCCATTTCCTTTGGAGCTATGAAACCGTGCACATCACGAGTTAAGTAGGGGCAATTAAAACAGTGGTTTTCAAATTTTTCTTTACGCCAATATCCCACCTTAAACAATCCCTTACTAATCACAGAGCACAGATGGCATTGGGAATACCTCAGGTGGAATGTGAGTGAAAAGAAAAAGGCTGAGAACTGCTGGTTTAAATGGAGTGCAAGGTGGTTTATTAAATGAGTTAGTCTGTTAGAAACAGAATTTACCTTTAAAGAAATTGCTCGAGACAAAAATTGAGAACAAAGAACATTTATTATAACAAGAATGCAAAGTTGGGTGTTTCCCTTTACCTTGGGAATACACACATACACTGAGGCTCACCCAATTTTTATACAGTCAATTTCAGTATCAGAATACCCTCCCCCTTACATTCTTCTGCCCCCTGGATGGGTTTGGCATAGGCAATCCTTCCTGGCTACGTGCAGTTTCAGTATACTTGGAGGACCAGGATACGGAGGACCAGGGGGTATCCTGTCGGTGTCCCTTCATGCTATTGTCCTTATTCGCACCTTCCTGATTCTCCGGGCTACAGTCTCTTGGTATGCAGAGTTGGCTCATCCTGTCTAGGGTTGGCTAATTTAATATGTATAAATCTGTGAAAGGTTAACTAATTAGATATGTAGGACTTGGTACTTCTGTCCAGGGCTAGGAGACCCTTATCTGATCCAAACTACCTCAACTTCCTACATTCTATTGTTCCTTACCACTCCTTATCTTATTCTTATGGTGGCTCTTGTCACAAAGACTAGAAGATCCTTATGTTAATCGTGCTGACTCTGCTTTCCTGCATCCTAATTCCCAAGCTCATCCTGCTTGTACTGGTTACAGCCATTAACTGATGTATGAATTTTAGTTTCCTTCATGTTCATAATTTTAGATCAGTTTTCCCATCTCTCACAGTTCTGACATATTCAGGGCAGTATGTTGATAATTTCTGTCCCCCTGGAATTGTGTGGTGAGCAGATCCTTTGTTATTCCTAAAACAACCATTCTCGACGGGGGCTGTATGACCCCCCCCCCCCCCCCACCCCCTGCCCCACGAGCGACATTGCATTTCAGAGGCCCTCGGGCTGAAATCAAAAAATATTTTAAATATTTTTTATGTAGTCAGGAGAAGGAACGTGTGGCAGAAACCATCTAAACCTGACTGCTTCACAGGGAAGGGGGCCCATCAAATTTGTGCCAAGTCATAGCTAAGGAAAGGTTGAGAATGGCTGCTCTGAAATAAAATTCCATTAAAGATGTGAGCCTATTGAATCTAAAATCTCATGTAGTTTGATAAAGAATGGCTGAGCAGTAGGAAGCATACATTAGTCAAACATTTGGACTATCTTTTTTGAAAGTGTTGCATTTTTACAGAATGGGCAATCCATGATTCTGAACATTGTAATATCAAACACCTGTCAGCATCTTTGCTGGATTCTCCTTCCCCCCCCACCCCCCAAAAAAAAATCTCCTGCACAAACTAATACATGCAGGCTGTGAAAATTACTTAAAGACACACAACTTGTGTATAATTCATCACAAATTTATTCATGGTCTATTTTAAGTGAAGAGAGCTCAGGTTTCCCTGACAAATGCACATAAAACAAAGAGAATACAATTCTCTTCTGTCATGAAAAGAACTTTTATTGATCTGTTACAAACACCCAATAGCAATAGAAATTCACCACGACTAATTGTTACTTAAACAAAAGTTGCTTTTAATTTTATGTCAACATAAAAACAGGATCATTAGTATTAACTTAACCCCCTTCCAGTTCTAAGCGCATGTGCATATATTCAGAAAAGTTCTTTGATTCACAGTCCAATCTCACTTCTCACTCCTCCAAGTTCACCGGTATCAGGCAATTCTTAGACTGTGCACAGAATTGAACATTTATGAATTTTCACCAGCCTCTGGTGTTGAGGGTTAAATGGTTACCTCTCAGGAAGGTTCTTGTTCATTTCAGAGAGAGATTTGTTGCTTGTTAGACACACACAAACTGATTGCCTCCCATCAGTCACCTCGGTCGGTGTCTTGCTGAAGAAACTTGCCCCATCATGGTTTTCCAAATGATCACCTTTTCTTTCAAGTCATCAGAATTCTTCTTGTCTCACTTATTTTAGGAGAAACACTCTTAGCTAGCCATTTCCTCTTGTAAGGACTACAAGGGTTTCAGAACTCAAAATCCATCTTCAAAATGGGGTTTTAAAAATCTTGCCAGCTTGCTATGTTACAGCCTCCAAAAATTTCTGCCTGGCTCTGCCAAACCACATGATACCCCTCCTGGAACAGCAACCAGATTATGACACTGGAATCCGTTTTTTTTTGCCTGGGCATCTGTTGTTTAAAGACAATAGTCCATTTACTCCTCAGCATCAGTCCAATTAACAGCTACTTGTGAAGTCTCCATAGGCAGTCTTCAAACTTTCTGTAAAGTCACTGCGAACATGAACAAGAGCTTTCAGCAAAGCTCTTGCATTTTAACTTTTGTGAAGTGACCTACACTAAACCCCCACAATCTTTTAAAGATGTATTAATATATAAAATATACCCCATAACAAATCTAATTAAGTGATGGCAGAATGGCCTTGAATCTAACAGTAACGTTTGTCGGCAATAATCAATAAAGTTTAGAAACCTACACACAAAAATGATTTATAAAACTAAATCATGTTTTGTCAAAATAGATATGTTGAGCTCAGTGATTCATTCATACTACTTCAATTTTCCCTTTAGCTCTTTAAGTAGTTTTAGACTGGAAACAATAACCTGAAAGTTTCAACCTGTCAAATCCATTCTGTCAAATGCTTAATGTTATTGTATACAAGCTTACTTGCTTGACAGACCTTTTTTTTCTCATTTGACTATGAAAAATATCAAGACAGCAAGATAAATGATAATAGATAAGAGTGGAATAAAGCATATAATTGAAATGCCTCTGTGTCTTTCCAGGTTCATTCATTTGGGTGTATTATGTATTTTGTACATCCTTCTGAGTCAATGCATTGTAAAGTGATGTATAGAGTTTCTAATTAGAACGCTGCCACAAGGGAATATAAATAGTTTATTAACTTGTTTAAATTATAAGGTCATCGAGTTGGAAACAGGCCCTTCAGCCCATGAAATCTTCACTGACTATGAAATACCTATTTAAAGGAATCCCCATTCACTTCAGCCACCCCAGATTGTACTACAAGCCTACACACTTGACAAAATTTACAGAAGTCTATTAACTGCTTAACCTACACTTGAATTACAGTGTGCAAAATGCACAAATTGTAGTTCCCAATGCCAACCTTCTCTTGAAATTGAAGAGGAGCTCATGAGAAGTAGCGTTGGTTGTGGTACATAGTAGTGACTGGATGGAATGGAAAATCCACAGGAAGGACCTCCTGCCAGCATTAGTCTGGAAGGTCTTTTAACTTCAGAGCCAGTTTAACAGCCTTCCAGACCATGGCGTTCTCCTTTTCAACCTGCCCGTTCCCCTGGGGGTTGTAGTTAGTAGTCCTGCTGGATGAGATGCCCTTCTCCAGCAGGTCCTGATGTAGCTCATCATTCAGAAAGTTTGAGCCCCGGTTGCTATTAATATAGCTGAGATACCCGAAAAGAGTGAAAATGGAGTCTAGGGGCTTTATGACTGACAAAGTGGATGTATTTGGCCATTGTTACAGACCCCCAAGGACACCAAAATCCAGCAGCAATAGATATTCACCAAGACAAATGGTTACTTAAGCAAAAGTTACTTTTAATTATCTTTAAACATGAAAACCGGATCAAACTTTATCTTATTACTATTAACTTAACATACCAGTAACCCCCTTCTAATTCTAAGTGCACATGTATGTAATGTGTGTATAAGTTTAGAAAAGTTCTTTGATTCACAGTCCAATCTCACTTCCCACTCCTCCAAGTTCACTGGTTGCAGGCCATTCTTATACTGTGCACAGAACTTAAAATTTATGAATTTTCACCAGGCATTTATCCTTCAAAGATAGGTTCTTGTCAGTTTTTAGAGAAAGATTTGTTGTTTGCTGGACACCCACAACTGATTCCTTCAGATCAGCCACGTCAGTTTCTTGCTGAAGAAACTTTCCCCATCAGGGTTTTCCAGATGATAACCTCTTTCATTCAGGTCACCACAGAGTTCCTTTTCTGTTTCCCATATTTCAAGAGAGTGAGGAGGTAAGCGAAAGGACCTTAAATCTTCCCACAGGACATACCTGCAGGGGATGTAATGAGACACAAGCATTAAAAAATAAAATTAAAGAAATGGAGTTGCAGCTTGATGATCTGAGGCTTATCAGAGAGAGTGAAGAATTTATAGATACAACGCTCAGGGAAGTGCTTACCCCTGGATTGGGGGGGGGGGGGTCAGGTAAGTGGACTACTGTCAGGGGAGGGGGGAAAGTTGCTAGCTCTGTGGTGAGCACCCCGGTGGCTACTGCTCTTAGCAACAAATATAGTGTATTGGATGTAGTTGGGAAAGATTACCTGCCAGAGGTTGCACCAAGGGAACCGGTGGTGCGGAAAGGAAGGAAGGGGAACAAGGTGGTAATTGGGGACTCCATTGTCAGGGGAACAGACAAAAGATTCTGCGAACCTGACAAGTGTTCCCGTAAGGTATGTTGCCTCCCAGGAGCCAGGGTGTGAGACGTCTCGGATAGGGTTCAGAGTATCCTGGGGGGGGAAGGTGAACGGCCAGAAGTCCTGATACACGTGGGTACAAATGACGTGGATAAGATGAAGGAGGAGAACCTGAAGAGGGACGACTGTGAGCTCGGAAGGAGGTTAAGAAGCAGAACCTCCAGGATTGTAATCTCGGGGGTGCTACCTGTGCTGTACATGGGTGGGGGAAAAAATAATAAAATCAGGAGGTTAAATGTGTGGCTGGAGGAATGGTGCAGAGTGCAGGGATTTAGGTTCATTGACCATTGGGATCTCTTCTGGGGAAGACAAGACCTCTACAGGAGGGATGGTTTACACCTGAATGCAATGGGGGCCAATATACTGGCAGTTAGGTTTAAAAATGCTGTCAGATTTGATTTAAACTAATTTGGCAGGGGGAAGGGAACAGGACTGATAGGGAAACAGATAGGAGAGTGAATATAGGGGTGTTTCCATTAGACGGTGAAACAATAAGGTAAAAGGGAACTAAAAAGAATAGGAGAGTAGGGGCAAGTGCATCGAGAACAAAGGTGGAGGGAGAAAGGAGATATGGTATCAAGGTATTGTGTATGAATGCACGGAGTGTAAGGAATAAAATGGATGAGCTTGAGGCACAAATGGCAATGGGAGGTTATGATATTGTCGGAGTAACGGAGACATGGCTGCGGGAAGGGCAGGATTGGGAAATAAATGTTCCAGGGTACACGTCCTATAGAAAAGACAGAAAGTTAGGAAGAGGAGGTGGGGTAGCTCTGTTGGTAAGAAATTAAATTCAGGCATTTGAAAGGAAAGACATTGAAACAGGTGGGGTAGAGTCTGGATAGAATTAAGAAATTGTAAAGGCATGAGGACCATAATGGGGGTCATTTACAGGCCTCCGAAAAGTAGCTTGGATATCAGTAGAAGTATAAATCAGGAATTAAGAGTGGCATGTCAAAGTAGTAGCAATACAGTAGTTATGGGGGACTTTAACATGAAGTTGAACTGGGATAATCAGACGGGGGCAGGAGCACAAGAGACTGAGTTTATTGAATGTCTACGAGATAATTTCTTGGAGCAGCTAGTGGAGGAACCTACCAGGGGGAAGTCGATTCTGGACTTGGTGCTGTGCAGTGACGCAGAGTTAATAAGTGACCTCGATGTAGGGGAGCCATTAGGGAATAGTGACCATGGTATGGTTGCTTTTGAGCTGCAATTAGAAAGGGAAAAAGAAAGGAAGTCAGAAGCATCTGTACTGCAGTTAAATAAAGGGGATTATGCAGCTATGAGGGAGGAGCTAGCCAAAATAAAATGGAAAGATACACTAGCTGGGAGGACAACTGGGGAAAAATGGCAGGTATTTTTGGATATTTTCCACAGGTTTCAGGACAAATTTATTCTAAAGTGGAGGAAAGGCTCTAGGAGATGCAAATGGCAGCCGTGGCTAACTAATGAAATCAAGTGTAATATCAAATCCAAAGGGAGTAAGTATAGGATAGCGAAGCGGAGTGGGAAGTTAGAGGATTGGGAAACCTTCAAAGAGCATCAGAGGGTAACTAAGAAAGTCATAAGAGAGGGGAAAATGAAGTACGAGAGGAAATTAGCAAATAATATAATGGAGGATAGCAAAAGCTTTTTTAAATATGTGAAGAGGAAGAAATTGGTTCGGTCCAAAATTGGTCCATTAAGAATGGAAAAGGGTGAAATTATTACCGGAAACAAGGAGATGGCTGAGGAATTTAACGAATACTTTGCAACTGTCTTCACCAAGGAGGATATAGGTTATGGTCAGTTAGGGGGTAATGGTCATGCGGTGTCAAGAGACTTGGGGAACTTTCCTGGGGAAGTAGGGGATCTAATGGATATCCCGATCCAGAAACAGGAGGTTGTGAGTAAATTGTTGGGACTGAGGGCTGATAAATCCCCAGGGCCTGATGGGCTGCATCCCAGGGATGCTTAAAGAAGTTGCTATGGAAATTGTGGAAGCACTGGTCGACATTTTCCAAAGTTCCATAGATTCGGGGGAGGTCCCTGAGGATTGGAGAGTGGCTGATGTGGTGCCGATTTTTAAGAAGGGAGGGAGGGAGAAAACGGGAAATTATAGATCGGTCAGCCTGACGTCGGTGGTGGGGAAGATATTGGAGTCCATCATAAAAGGAGAAATAGCAGAACACTTAGGCAGAAATAATAGTATAAGGGCTAGTCAGCATGGATTCCTTAAGGGTAAGTCATGCTTGACTAACCTTCTGGAATTTTTTGTGGATGTGACAAAGAGGGTGGACTCGGGAGAGCCTGTGGATGTGGTGTATTTGGAATTCCAGAAGGCCTTTGATAAGGTACCGCACGGGAGACTAGTGGGAAAGATCAGGGAGCATGGTATTGGAGGTAAGGTGCTGACATTGATAGGAAATTGGTTAAGAAATAGGAAACAAAGGGTTGGGGTAAGCGGGTCTTTTTCAGGATGGCAGGATGTGACGAGTGGAGTGCCGCAGGGATCGGTATTGGGTCCTCAGTTGTTTGTAATTTATGTAAATGATTTGGATGAGGGGATTATTAATAATTTGAGCAAATTTGCAGATGACACGAAACTGGGTGGCGGTGTGGGGTGTGAGGAGGATGTCAGGAAAATGCAGAGGGACTTTGACAGGTTGGGGGAGTGGGCTGCTGAATGGAAGATGACGTTCAATGTAAGCAAATGTGAGGTTATCCATTTTGGGGGCAATAATAGAAAAGCTGAGTATTAGACAAGCTAGGGAGTGGGGAGGAGCAAATGGATCTGGGAGTACTTGTTCACCGGTCACTGAAGACTAGCATGCAGGTTCAGAAAGCTGTGAAGAAGGCTAATAGCATGTTGGCTTTCATAAAGAGGGGATTGGAGTATAGGAACAGAGACGCCCTTCTGCAGTTGTACAGGGCCCTGGTGAGACCCCACCTGGAGTATTGCGTCCAGTTCTGGTCTCCAATTTTGAGGAAGGACATACTAGCTATAGAGGGTGTGCAGCGCAGATTTACAAGGTTAGTTCCAGGGATGGCGGGGTTGACATATGCTGAAAGGCTAAAAAAACTGGACTTGTATCCGATGGAGTTTAGAAGGATGAGGGGGGACATGATTGAGGTATACAAAATCATCAGGGGGATAGACAGGGTGAAGTCGGATTACTTGTTCCCAATGATGGGGGAGACGAGGACTAGAGGGCATAGTTTAAGAATACAGGGTAGGCCCTTTAGGACGGAGATGAGAAAACATTCTTTTACCCAGAGAAGTGTGAATCTGTGGAATGCTCTGCCACAGAGGGTGGTAGAGGCAGATTCGCTGATTATGTTCAAAAGAGAGTTAGATAAGACTCTAGTGGGCAAAGGAGTTAAGGGTTATGGGGATGAGGCTGGAAAGGGGTACTGATCAGCCATGATCTGTAAATTGGCGGTGCTGGCTCGATGGGCCAAAGGGCCTACTCCAGCTCCTATTGTCTATTAGGCAGCCAGTCCTCTCCTCTTGTATGGACCACAAGGGCTTTGACCAGGCTGAACTAAGCACTCACAACCCATCTTCCAAATGGGGTTTTTCCACAAGCTTGTCAGCTTGTCCTGTTCCAGTCCCAGTTGCTGCTGCTGATTGGAATCATCCCCTCCCCCCCCCTCAGAAAAACCTGTTTGACTCTTGCAAAGGCTCTCGGAGCCGGCCTGTCTGGCTTGAGCAGAGCTCCAGTAGTTTTAAAATGTTTGTATTTGACCTACATTTGGAAAAAAAAACCTGCCACACTTTATCTCCCAAAATCATGTCAATATACAATATAAAACCCAACATATTCTCTCAATGTGGAATGTCAAACTGAAAGCGGGAGTACTCATCAATGACAAAGACGAAGTAAGTTTTCCCGTTTGTGGAGGGGAGAGGTCCCTTAAAATTGACACTGTGCCATTCGACAAAGGGCCTGAATGACTTGATCAGGTGTGCCTTTGTAGAAATGCGGCTTGCACTCCGTGCAGACTTGGCAAGACCTGGTCATTTCTCTGACGTCTTCCATGGAGTAGGGTAGATTGCGTGCCTTGAAAAAATGAGCCATGCGGGTGACCCCTGGATGACAACCGATGTTGTCAGCTTCCTCTGGATAAGGCATCTGGAGGGTTATTAAAGGGACCTGGCTGATGGGCAATGTCATAATTGTAGGTGGAGAGCTCGATCCTCCACCAAGCAATCTTGTCATTCTTGATTTTGCCCCTCTTGACGTTATTAAACAGGAATGTGACCGAGTGCTGGTCAGTGAGGAGCGCAAATTTCCTACCAGCCAGGTAACGTCTCCAGTGCCTCATGCCTTCTACAATGGCTTGAGCCTCCTTTTCCACAGATGGGTTCTGGAGCTCATGGCCTTGTAACGTCTGAAGGGGGGAAAAAATTCAACTGGCCTAGTTGAGGGTAGAGGCCAGGGCTATGTCCAAAGTATGGCTTTCCACTTTAAAAGGTACATACTTGTCCACTGTGAGAATGGCGGCTTTAGCAATGCGTTTCCGGAGGTAGGTAAAAGGTCTTTAGGCTTCAAGCAACAGGGGGAAATTAGTGGCTTTTGAGAGGGCAAACCTTGTCAGCGTATTGAGGCATCCACTGGGCGCAATATGAAGAAAAACCCCAGAGGCGTCTCCTCAAAGCCTTTGTGGTCCTGGGAATGGGAAGCTCCAACAGGGTCGCATCCTATTGGGATCTAGGCCACCAAATAGCCCAGGAGCCAGATGTTTAGTCCTGAATGAGCACTTGTCAGAGTTATACATGAGGTTAAGGGCTTTCACCACGTGGAGAAAACTCTGAAGGTTGTCATCATGGTCTTTCAAGGTGTGGCCACAGATGGTAGGGGAAGGTAGCCTTCAACCCATACTCATCCACCATTCTGACCATCTGCCTCTGGAAGATAGAGACTCCATTAATGATACCAAAGGGGACCCTCCAGAATTGATAGAGATGACTGTTAGCCTCATGCTGTATATGGATGGTCCTCAGAATGGATTAGCAGCTGGTGATCAGGTCGATGGTCATTTATAATGTCTGAAATATGAGGGATGGGGTATGCATCCAGGAGTGTGTACCTCAATTGCTTGCCTGGACTTTTTTTCCCTTTTTACCACGACCACTTGCGGTCTCCATGGGCTGGTGCTAGGTTCGATGATACCTTAATCAAGCAGACATTGTGTCTCAGACTTTATGAAATTTCAGTCTGTTGTGCTGTACCTCCTGCTCTTGGTTGCAATAGGTTTACAGTCTGAGGACAGATTTGGGAAGAGAGGAGTGGGGGTCAATGTTCAGTGTGGAGAGACTGCAAGTGGGTTCTGATTTTAGGGGTCCTCCATTCCAAACTGTTACTGGGGGGAAGGGGACCCAGAATACGCCAAGGTCATGTTTTTATTGTGACACAGAAAGTCCAGACCCATCAACACTGGAGCACACGATTGTTTAAGTATATACAAGTGAAATTTTCAGAATTCCCCATTTCAAATGACAGATGTACTATACAATGTAGTTGAACGCGCATAGAATGCAAATGAGATGCAAGGACTATGTGGTAATTGGAAGGAGACATCTTTATGTTGTACTTTTGCACAGTCCATAAGTCTGTGAAGCTTTTAGTCGAGCCCGGATCGGTTAGGCATTTAGTGGAATGTCCGTTTAACTTCACAGTCGCTATGGAGTTACTGAGCTAGTGAGGTCTGTCCTGATCTAGGACTATCAAGACTTGGTCCCCGGAGACTCCATACTCCTCACTTGAGTGGCCACCACTGTCCTGGGTTATCCTGCATGGGTAAGATGGTGTTGACCACCCTCCTCTTCCGACAATGGTGCAGAGTTTGAATTTGCATCACAGCAAGATGGCTGCCAAGCCTTTTCGTGCTGTTTCCTCACTGCTACCGTGTGTTGGCAAATGGCACAGCAAGTGGGTTCTGGTGAATTCCGGGCAGAGGGCTTGCGGCTGGAATCGAGTCCGGGCGTGGTGCAGGCTGTAGGTTTCCCCTCGCGTGGCAAACCCTCACCCAATACCCTTTCTTGCCACAGCTGGAACATGCTGAGTCTTTAGCTAGGCAATGAGATCGGGGGACACTGGCTCTTGCTGTAGAAATAGCACTTCCCTAGCATGGGAAGTGGCAGCTGTTGGGGCTGCGGTAGTGGGAGCACCCAGTCCTTGGAAGGGGTCACCTGGGTGAGCGAGCTTGATGGCTTAGAGGTCGTTGTTCTCGAGCTTGGCCGGTTCCAATGATTTGGCCAGTTCGATATGGCCAGCCAGGACCTTCTTTCCCAACTTGAGCAGTCACTGCCTCATGTACCTCGAGCGGATCTCTGTGACTAGTGTGTCCCAGATCTGTTCTTCCTAACGAACGTGGCCTGTAGCCACTTCGTATCTGCACTTCTTGGCAAGCATCCACAGATCCAGCAGGTAATCATCAATGGTCTCTGCTGGCCGTTGCGTGGGTCAGTGCCTCGCTAGGACCTCATTTTGTGACTTCGGGTACTGAGCTTTCAATGCCTCGATGGCACCGTCATATGTGGTACATCTATCATTTGAAGTGGGGAATTCTGAAAAATATGCATACCCTTTCGTTCCTACCCTTAGTTATAAGCTAATAAAATTGTAGTGTGAATAAAAGCTCACATGACTGGAAGGAGAACAAATGCTTTTATAATGTGTATGGTTTCACTGTAGTCTTCAGAAGGGTTCTGGGTTTCAGTGGGTCACCACTGTTACATGTGAGCAGACTGGGGTGGAGCTGGGAGGTGGGGCCATCCATCAGCATAACACACTACCAGTGAATCCCAGTTCAGTCCATGGGGAAAGGTCTGGAGGGTTGTGGAATGGGAGCAGGTCAATGGAGCTAGCGGAATAATGGTCAGCACAGACTAGAAAGGCCGAGTGGCCTGTGTGGCTTATAGTTCTAATGCCCTCTACTTTTGTTTCCCAACCTTGGTAGGAGGGAAGCCCTTTGAATGATATGTTTAAATATATCTATTTACGCAATCATTCTCTCTGGAATAAGGTGGGATATGTAATGCTGAGTGCAATCTACTGGACTGTTATAAAATCTATTGGGATCACTAAAGCACAGTGAATAAAATCTGCCATTCTTTTCCAATTTGTTCTATTTGTGACATTTGGTCCTTCTATAATTGAGTCTTTAACTGCTTTCCAAACTGTTCCAGCAATCTACTCCATTTGTTAGCCCAATTGCAAATATGCAATAAATGCTTGTCTTGTCAGAAATGACCATATTTCAAGAAAAAATGCTTTTTTTTTAAAAAAAGCACAATGAAACAGATCATACTCAGAGAAACTTGAGCATACTTGTGGAGAAAGAATTCTCACTTTTGATGCCAATTGTGAAGTGTAAAGTGGTGAGGATGTGCAAGGTGAGGAAATTTCCTTGCGTGAGATGTGCACGGCATTTCTGAAAACCTTTGACAACGTATCAATGTGACTGCAGTGAAGGTGGTCATGCATTCCAGAAAGCATAACCTAATAGATGCTACATATTAATAGGGTGAAAAGAGGATATCGGACAAAGCCTATTCTTAGAAAGCTTGGAGATGGTTTGGATATTGGAGGTGAGTATGGTTGGAGATTGTTTCTGTTCATTATTTTTTTTTCAGATTAAAAAGTAACAGAGAATGTTGGGCAACTTTAAATACATATTAAATTAGAAAACACAGTAAATAATTCCATGGAGGAAGAGAATCTAAGAGGATATCAATGAGATATTGCAAATAATTCAATAAGAGTACATGTGCAACTCTGAAAACAAAACTGAAGGAGCAGTAGTGATTATATTTTGAATAATACTAGTGTGACAATATATTCTATACAGATATCTTAAAAAGGAGATAAATTGTGGCAGGTTTTTTTAGTGTAGGTCACATACAAACATTTCAAAACATCTCATTTAAAATGCCAGAGCTCTACTCAAGCGAGACAGTCCAGGCCTTTGCAAAAACTTTGAAGAGTGCCTATCAGGACTTCACAAGTAGGTGTTAATTGGACGTGCTGTAGAGTAATGGATTATCATTTTGGAAAGCAACAGATAAACCAACTAAGGAGATTAGGTCTGGTGCCACAGTCTGAGTGCAGTTTGCTGTTCTAAGAGGTGTGTGTGAGTGAGAGAGAGAGAGAGAATTCAGTTCTATAGTTCATCTGCAGTTGGATCTGGAACAGGACAAGCTGGCGAACTTGTGTGTGGGGGGGCGGGGGAACACATTTTGAAGACTGGTTGTGAGTTCTTAATTCAGTCTGGTCAAAGCCCTTGTGGTTCATGCAAGAGATGACTGGCTGTCTAATGTTTCATTTGTAATAGGGAAACAAAAAGGAATTCTGTGATGACTGAAAGAAAGGGTTTATCATCTGGAAAACCCTGATGGAGCAAGTTTCTTTGGCAAGACACTGAAGTGGCTGATCTGAACGAATAAGTTGTGGCTGTTGGTCTTGAAATTCTCAACACCTTCCTGATGGTTTTTTTTTTAACATCATGAGATGGGAATGTGTAAGGAGTTACCCTGCCCTGTACAGGGCTGTAACAAGATGTAAATGCATCCTTGTACTTAAAGATAAGAGAGACATTGATGGATTGAGAGGCAGGAAGCTAGCAGGGAAAGGATAGCAACAGTTTTAGTCATTGGACAAGTAATGATATGATGATGTTCTAAGCATGTATCCAAGGGTATAAAAAATCACCATTTTGCTGATAACGGCAGAATGCATTCTCCGACTAACATGTTTAGTCGCAAGTGTTACAATCCGGTAATAAAGAACAAAGAACCCTGATTTCGACTCAGCCTGGTGTTTGTCTCACTCATTCATGAACAAAGCAGACCTAACACTGTCCAACGAGCAAGTCTCTCTTTGAAAACCGACGAGAACCTTCCTGAGTGGTAACCATTTACCTTTCAAGCACCAGAGGCTGGTGAAATTCATAAATGTTAAATTCTGTGCACAGTATAAGAATTGCCTGCAACCAGTGAACTTGGAGAAGTGAGAAGTGAGATTGGACTGTGAATCAAAGAACTTTTCTGAACTTGTACACATTACATACATGTGCGCTTGCAATTAGAAGAGGGTTAAGTTAAGTTAATAATAATAAGTTAAAGTTTGATCCTCTTATGTTTAAAGATAATTAAAAGTAACTTGTGTTTAAGTAATCATTTGTCTTGGTGAATATCTATTGCTGCTGGGTTTTGGGGTCCTCTGGGCTCATACCACTAAGATGAATAATTTTGACGAAGCAATACAAGGGCAAATGTGCATTAAAAAGGAGACCCAGAGCAATGTGGATTTAAGAATATAATACAAAATTCTTTAAGAGTTTAAGATTTTAAAAGGGACAGACAGTAAACGTGGATAGGCTTTTTCAATTAAGAGTGGGGGAGATTCAAACTAGAGGACATGGTTTAAGATTGAAGGTGGAAAATTATAAGGGGAGCATGAGGGGAAATTTCTTTACGCAAAGGGTGGTAGGGATGTGGAATGAGCTTCTGGCAGACGTGGTCGAGGCGGGATCATTGGTTACATTTAAGGAAAGACTGGATAGTTACATGGATAGGAGAGGACTGGAGGGGTATGGACCGGGTGCTGGTCAGTAGAACTAGGAGGGAGGGGATTTGTTACGACATGGACTAGTAGGGCCGAACTGGCCTGTTCTGTGCTGTAAGTGGTTATATGGTACATGATCAGCTTATAGAGACAACAGCAAGATGAAAATAAGTGCATTTACCTTGATGAATGGCATGGGTCCGAAACACGTGTGGGGGGGCTGTCCAAATACTCGTATATCCCATCTCTCAGAACACCCTCCAATAATTTATCTGACTTTGGGCTCACCAGCCTGTAATTTCATTGTTTATTTTTGGAGCCTCTTTTTAAAAAAAAAAATAACAACATGAACTACCCTCCAATCCTCCGGCAACTCACCAGTGGCTAAGGACGTTTTTAAGTATTTCTGTGTTTTTGCTACAATTGTAGTGTCTGCAAACTTTTTGTGTTTCACTTGTGATTAGAGCCACTTGGAAATGCGATATCTGTAGGAAAAGGTGCAATACACTGAGAACTTTGTTAAATATAACATTTATCAGTTAACCTTCATTAAAAGTTCCGTTCATCACTCACTTTCACCGATTTGTTCTACTTCTAACAACTCTCTCCAAAAGCCTGAGCCAAATCTATTCTTGCAAATCCAGACCATTGCTCAAAATTACGTTAATTTTTTTTCCTAGTAAAGGTTACAGAGAGAAGGCGGGGACGGGGTACTGAACTTTAAGATCAGCCATGATCTCGTTGAATGGCGGAGCAGGCTTGAAGGGTCGAATGACCTACTCCTGCTCCTATCTTCTATGTTTCTATTGTGGCTAGCAGGAATTCTGCTTTCATTCTCTGCTTCTGCTTAGAGCTATAATTTTGCTTAGAGCACTCTGGCCTTCTTTGCTTTACACTACTTATTTGTTCATCTGGAAATTCCATAACATTATGCTTTATTCTTCTTCATTTCAGATTGTCCCTTGGACTCCTTTATTGATGATGAGCTTATTGTCATGTGCATACTGCATTGTACATATGCACCAAGATTCTTACAAATGAGTGTTCTGTAATTTAAAAGCAACCATTGCCATTGAGGATCAAACAGTGGTCCCAGATTCTTTAGTTTGGTCAGAGGTGATGATGCTATGATAATGGCCAGCAGTCCGTCAGACGCCTTCCTGTGATTGTCCTGCTTCCAATTTGATTTAGTCGGATTTGAAGTGGTTCATGAGGCTAAGGTGGGAAATTAAATCTCGACAGACTGAGCAGAGAGTTACTGCTGGGTTAGACAGATCAGTAATTTGTGAGGCTGATCGTGTGTGTCCCTTTGTATTCCTAGTACATTGGTCTTGAAATTCTCAACACCTTCCTGATGGTTTTTTTTTTAATCTGCATTGAGGAGTCCGAGGCTAAATCTTCCCAAGAGCCAAAGTTTATACAGTACTATGTATTGTCATGCACCTTGTACAATGCTCGAAATTCTTATTTGCTGGAGTGGAACAGGTTTTTTTTTAATATAGTAAACTCCTTGAATTAAAGTAAAAGATAATAAATATCTATAAAATAGAGAACAAATATTCACAGTAATTCTCGGACAAAACAATGATTTGAAATAGTGCAGACAGTCCATGATTAATGTTTCGAGGGGAGGCTCAGGAACCTGATAGCTATGGGAAAGAAAGTGTTCTTGAACTTAAAGGTGCTCTTCTAACATGCCTGAAGGGAGCAGTTAGAAGAGGTTGTATTCAGGGTGGTCGGGGTCCTTTATGAAGTTCGCTGTCTTTTGCAATGGACGTAGCTCTTCCTGAAGGAAGCTTTTCCCTGCCATGATCACGTATCTTTTTCGGGAGACTGATATTGGGAATACCAATGGCCTCAGTCCAGGGATGTTGACCTGGGAGAAGACGGTTACATTGGTTCTCTTGGTCTTACGAATGAGCTTGGAGCATTTTGTGGTGGCAGCATTGGTGGTACTTTTTCCAGCACTTTGTGAGACCTGCTGTAGGCCGTCTGGATTGCCGAAGTGCAGGGATGGCAGCTACCTGTTGGAGCAGATGCATTGTGCCAGATCTGAGGTCTTGATCTTTCAAATAAATACTCTTTCCTCGATTGGACAAATGCTGTTAAAACCATGATATCACTGAACAACTGCAAAGAAGGAATATTGTCTCATCAGAATGGTGTATAACTGGAGGGGATATGAAAGCGAATGATGCTCCCATCATACTTCTGGTCCTATCTTCATCTAATTGAATGAGGAGGGAATGCTGCCAAAGTAATTTTTGTTTTTTTTTTATACTTTTTTTCTTTCTTTGGCTTGGCTTCGCGGACGAAGATTTATGGAGGGATACGTCCACGTCTGCTGCAGGCTCGTTGGTGACTGACAAGTATTACTAGTATTACTTAAGATCACTTGGTGATTTCAGAGGATGTTGACAGACTACCAATATACAGCACGGTAACAGACCCTTCTGGCCCACAAGCCCCCACTGCCAAACTATGCCCATTAGCTTACAATGCCCAAACAATTTGAAGGGTGAGAGGATACCAGAGGAAACCCACACAGACACAGGGAGAATATACAATATTATCTTGTGAATTGGATGTATCTGGGCAACCACCCATATCGCTGTGTGAAACCTCTGACATTGCTAAAAGCTCCTGTCCTTATCTTTAAACACTGACATTTATTCACACCTCTGCACAAATTGATGTCCCTTTTGCAGATGCTACACTATTTGTTAGACAATGAGTTTGGACAATTTAAACATTATAAAATTAAGTTGGGAACTAACCTCTGGGATAATATTATCTTGCTTGCTTCTATGTTGGCCACGATGAGAAAGATTTTTTGTTCACATTAAACGTTCAATGAAATCGATAAAATATTCAGAGTACAGAATAGATTTATCAGGATGCTGCCTGGATTAGCAGGTATGAGCTGTAGGGAAAGGTTAAACAATCTTGGGCTATTTTATCTGGAACATCAGATGTTTGGGGGAAGACCTGATAGTTTATAAAATTATAAGTCAATTTTTACAGAGTAAAAATGTCAAATGCTGGAAGATGTTTAAATTGAGGGGTTGAATATATAAAGAAAATGTATGGGGAAAGTTTTTTTATACCGAGTGGAGGTGCTTTAATGGTTGTGGATCTCATGTTTTATACTGTAGGCGAAATGTGTGCCGAGGACAGAATAGTGGAAGTAGACAGGATGGTATCTGTTGAGGGATTTTAGATACAGGGAATAGAGGGATATGGATCATGTGCATACAGGAGAGATTTGGCTTCATTTGGCATCAAGTTTAGCACAAACCTCGTGAGTCAATGGGTCTGTTCCTGTGCGCTCTGTTTTATGTTGTATGAAAGTCGCCTGATCTTGTATAAAATGCATCAAATAGATGCAAGGTAGAGTTGTTTTCAAATGATGCTTTCATGAAGAAATCCTATTTAAAATCTGTTGTGACCATAACCGATGTAATGAGAAGTAAGGCAGCACGGTTGACCAAGCACAGCACCTTTACAGCGCGAGTGATCGGACCGGAGTTCAAATCCCACGCTGTCTGTAAAGAGTTTTTTTTTTTTGCAGTGTTTCAACAGAAATTTATTATGTTTTTATAAAAATATCCCTGTAGTTAGTTATTACAACAAAAATATTTTTCATAAGACAAGCTTATATGTATCAATATACCTACAAGGCTAAAACGCAATGCTCATTTACTTTTTGAACCTTCCAATGTGCTTCGGTCAGGGCTGTCATTATTACCCAATTACAACGATGCTTCAAATCACGTGACTTCGTCTGCATGCGCTGTTGTTTTCTTTCCTGCTGATGTTTTTATAGTCACTGCTTTTGTCAAATATGGACAAAACATTGTGGTCATTAGTATTTGTGAACCTAGACCAATAACTTTTTTGAGAATGAAGTAGTAATTAAAGGAAAAAGGAGAAAATTCAAAAAAAGGCTTCGCTCAGTTACTAATAATGTTGTCATTCAAAGTAGAAAGATTTTACAAAACAATTTTGTAGTTAGTATTCATATAACAAAAAAAATTACATTTAAGCAATTTATAACTATATTTATCACATATTCTATATTTTTACAACTATTGCTAATTTGTTTCTTTTTTTTACATTTAGGCTGTGTGTATGAGATTGTAATTTAAAGGTGTAATTTTAATTTTTCTAGTTGTTTATCTCACTTCTATTGCCATTACATTCAGTGATATATATGGGAATTACGATTTACAAGCAGCATAAGCCAAAAAACACTATTAAAGATTCTGTATGGTCTGGTACGGAAGGAGGTTCATGTTGGGAGGGAGGGGTGGTGACACCATGAGTTATCGTACTCGATGA
The DNA here is from genome assembly GCF_036971445.1 of Narcine bancroftii. Classification (NCBI taxonomy): domain Eukaryota; kingdom Metazoa; phylum Chordata; class Chondrichthyes; order Torpediniformes; family Narcinidae; genus Narcine; species Narcine bancroftii. Next base: position 196,258,252 of record NC_091475.1, read on the forward strand.
CATCAACCCTAGTGACGCCACTGTACTTAACTCAGTAGAATTTAGGCCTCCATTTTAAATGGCCTCTTCTCATTCTTCCCACCAAAATGTTCACACGTTGTCTTTTCTCTCACATTTTCATAAATTCCTTCATATTCTGCTGTCTGTTAAGAGTTGATGCATTCTCCCCGTGTCTGCCTGGGCTTACCCCTGGGGTTCCGGTTTCCTCTCGCCAATCAAAATGTACTGGGGTTTGTAGGTTAATTGGGGATAAATTGGGTGGCACTGACACCTGGGCCGGATGGTTCCATGACCTTTGTCTAAATTTAAAATTTTTAAAAAACATGGGTAGCTTTTTATTGTATTCTTTCCCATTTGTACTGCTCAGTGAGACTTGGGATTTAAAGTTCATTTAGGGCATTGCATCAGCAGGTTACAAGAAGCTCATTTCAATCTCTTCTAAAATTGTTAGTGGAAAACTTGACCATCATGTAAAGTTAGCTTCTCTGATCAAAAGTGCTGCCTGTTCCTGTGTTTATATGTGGTAGATAACCCACAGATACTCTTAAAACCATTTCATCTTCCCATTTTGATGTTCAAACCTCATTACCAGAAAGCCTGGTCTTATGACAGAAAGGAAACAGCTTCTGTTTAAGGGGTCAGATTGTTGCAGCGTTCCACGCTGTGAAATTTCAAGATCAGAGCAATGAAGATCACATTTCCTAATTTGAAATCCACAGAGTGGTAGGAGTGTGAGATGGTGAATGCAGGCTCAATTTTAACATTTTAAGAAAAGTTTGGACAGATGCATGGTTAATGACGGATATGGAATCAGGAAGAATAGAGTCTAGAAGGGCCTACATTCTGCGCAGTAATGTTTTCTGTGCTGCCATGTTTTATTGTTCTAAATACAATCTGACCTCTCTCTCCCCGCCCCCCCCCTGAGTTTTCAGCTTTGTGAAATCATTGTACAAAATAACACAAATGGATGTCGTGTTTTGAAATTAATGTTGCGTTTGGTTATTATATTGTCATTATCTTACATTTTTCAGAAAGAGGTGTCCTGTTAGCAGGGCACAGCCCTGACCCCATGCTAATTGGCGTCCATCACAAGTGGTCATTCTGAATGCAAGAATGGACTGGGAGGGTTGTTTTAATTTGCTCTGGGATGCATTTTACAGTAGTCTTCCCAGCCTCTCTTGTGCTCAGATGGATTCTTCTCAGTGCAAAAAGTTAGAAATTCCTGAATGTACATGAAAGAACAGGAATATATTTCCAAACTAAATTAAGAGTTGTGGAATGATAATCCCATCTTTCCCGTCCATCATTTGAATGGGACATCAAGCTGATCTTTATTTAATATGGATCAGATATTTTCCTTTATCTCCTAGAGTCTATGTTCATCTTGAATCTCTTCTGCTGAGCTATTTTTGTAAAATCAGTTCCATCGTTCATTTATATCTTGCATTTTATGTGGCCTTCCATTAACAGCTCATTAGTTGGGTTTCCCTAATTATGGCAGAGGTTACACTCGGAATCAGAGAGGTAGACCTTGGAAATGGGGCGTTCGATTCACCGTCTATGCTGGCCTACAGCCACTCAGTTACATATGTTAATCCCTTTTCTCATTCTCCATGCAATCTCATCAGCTCCTTCCCTCATTTTACCACTTCCCTACATGCTCATTGCCATTTATAGTGGCTAATGAACTTACCAATTGGGATGTCTTTGGGATATAGGGGGGAATTTCTGAAACTCCTATTTGGGCTACATTGCTGGGGGTGGTGGTGCAGACTGATACAACAGGTCATTCAAAAGACTCTTTAGTACATAGATGTCAGAAAAATAGAGTCTGATGGGATTGAGGTGGGAACAAATTAGATCAATTAAAATTTTTAATTTGGATATACAGCACAGTAACAGGTCACTTCAGCCCACAAGTTTATGCTGCTCAACTTGTATTCCATTAACATACACCCCTAGTACGTTTTGAACAGTAGGAAGAAACCGGAGCCTCAGGAGGAAACCCACGCAGACACAGGGAGAATGTGCAATCTCCTTACAGTCAGCATGGGATTCGAACCCCAGTCCTGATCGCTGGTGCTGTAAAGGCGTTGCGCTAACCGCTACATCAAATGTGCTGCCCTTTGTTTTAGAGAAGGTTTTCTCAGGTCAGCAAAGCTGAAGGGCCTGTACTGTGCTGTAATGTTCTTGGTTCTTTTCAACCGACACACAGATAACTGTCGGGCATCATTTTGGGACATGACCTTTTATCGAGACAAAGGCTCGATTAAAGGATCCTGACCTGAAATGTTGACCAATTCTTTTTTCCCATAGATTCTGACGGACGTGCTGAGTCCCTTCAGCTTGTCATTCATTTTGCACAGTTAGTACCCAAATTTAAGAGTGAGAGTGTCCTTTCTGAAGCAATCACTGATGTGAAATTGGTTGAGAATCTGCAAATGTACATTAATCCCTGCGGCTATTATTAGCCGCTGATATTTCCCTGAGACGAAGCCATTTGAAGTGATCATATTTCCTCCATCGCATATTGGTTAAGTTGTTGTGAGTTGTCATATTAGCCCATGCAAAGGACCTATTATTTGATAAACATAAGGGATTGAGGGAGCCAGTGTTGTTGATGATAATAATCTAAAATAAGATGCCCAAAGATTCTATTTAACGATTGTTCAGTAGCAAAAGGACATCATTGCTCCATTTGCACGTTGATCAGTTGAGTTGACTCCAGCATAAACTGAAGTTAATGGAGCTTATCTTATTGAGGCCCAGTCTACTGATTACCTCATTTTAATGCTCTTGAAAATTGAGTTAATAGAAACACTGAAAATACGAGCTGGAGAAGGTCTGATCCTGCTTCAGCCTTCACTAGCTGACCCTATGTCTTCAGTGTCCTATTTTTTTTGCTTTCTCTCAATACCTCTTAAACCCTTTAGCCAATGGGGCTCCATCCAAGTCCCTCTTGAATATATGTAGCAAACTGGCCTCAACAAGATGTTTTCTGTGGTAGAGGGTTCCACAGGTTCACAAATCAGAGTAAAAGGGTTTCTCCCCATCTCGGTCCTAAATTGCTTACCCTTCATTATTAGATTGTGACTCCCGTGTTCTGGACTTACCCAATCTCAAGAGCATTCTTCATGCATTAAACAGGTCAAGTCCTTTAGAATTTTGTACGTTTGAATGAGATCCTCTGTCTTCTACAACCCAATGAGTATAAGCGTAGCTTATCCGCTTTCTTCATATGTCATTCCTGCCATCCCAGGAATCAGTCTGGTGAACCTTCATTGCACTTCATTAGCAAAGTGAAGTTTAGTTTCCTCATGGGCAATATATTCTCTCTTTGGCTTGGCTTCGCAGACGAAGATTTATGGAGGGGGTAAATGTCCACGTCAGCTGCAGGCTCGTTTGTGGCTGACAAGTCCGATGCGGGACAGGCAGACACGGTTGCAGCGGCTGCAGGGGAAAATGGGTTGGTTGGGGTTGGGTGTTGGGTTTTTCCTCCTTTGCCTTTTGTCAGTGAGGTGGGCTCTGCGGTCTTCTTCAAAGGAGGTTGCTGCCCGCCGAACTGTGAGGCGCCAAGATGCACGGTTTGAGGCGAGATCAGCCCACTGGCGGTGGCCAATGGGGCAGGCACCAAGAGATTTCTTTAGGCAGTCCTTGCACCTCTTCTTTGGTGCACCTCTGTCACGGTGGCCAGTGGAGAGCTCGCCATAGAACACGATCTTGGGAAGGCGATGGTCCTCCATTCTGGAGACGTGACCCACCCAGCGCAGTTGGGTCTTCAGCAGCGTGGATTCGATGCTGTCGGCCTCTGCCATCTCGAGTACTTCGATGTTGGGGATGAAGTCGCTCCAATGAATGTTGAAGATGGAGCGGAGACCATGCTGGTGGAAGCGTTCTAGGAGCCGTAGGTGATGCCGGTAGAGGACCCATGATTCGGAGCCGAACAGGAGTATGACAGCGGCTCTGTATATGCTAATCTTTGTGAGGCTTTTCAGTTGGTTGTTTTTCCAGACTCTTTTGGGTAGTCTTCCAAAGGCGCTATTTATAAATTTATAAATAGCGCCTTTGGGCAATATATTGTGGAAAAGGTAAAAGGCCAGCAAATTATTATTTTTTTTGTGTGTGCAGGAGCTCTTCAAAGAATGAATGCAATCCAGAAGAATGGGTGTTTGTGAAGATTTAATTATTCAACTGGAATAGAAATCCCCGTTGACGTGGTTAATCAAACTGGAGGCTCCCTCGAAACAGAGCTTTGGCTGTTTTGATGTATCATGCTTTTGTCACTCCCTGAGGACAAAATAGCAGATTGTGAAGACTCTATTGCACACCAGGGAGGATTTAAGCAGCTATCAAATTGCTGAATAATATACACTGTATATAATAATTGTTATAGCCATATTAAAGAATGTTGCCAAACATTAAATCAAATCATCAGTTTCTTCACTGCTGCAGGCTGATGTTTCTCGTGTAGAATGCTGAGCATAAAATTCATGCAGTTCAGTAGAATAACTTGGTCATTTCACTAAATATTTCCAATAGTTTTGTCATCATTTACAAGTTTGAATTATAAATCAAACAGAAATATTCAATGCAATTCAATAAGATATTAAATGTAAACTTCATATAAGAATGCAGATGATGGAAATATACCATGGATTGTGGAAGGTCCTGTGACCTCTGGGACCTAGTGGGATTTTGGATGGACACATGACCTCTGTCTGGAAACTAATTGGACTCTGCCCACCCATTTGTGCACACCTCGTGATTACCTGCACCTGACCCTCCAGCTTACTGTACTGGATTCTAGTATGTGTAGTAGCTCTTCCTCTTTTGCTCCTCTGCCCTGAGATGAACCCTGCTGTGGACAATGTTGGAGAAGTCATTGGTAAGGTGGGCACTATATGGGTAACAGGGCTGTTGCCTACTATTGTAGATAGCATCTGAGCCAAGCCCATGTTAGATAGTGAATGGTGGGTAGTCTTTGGTTGGGATGTTTGTATCAACAGTGGCAAATATCAATAGTATTGAGTCCAATTTTACTGGGCTGTTCTTTGCTGTTCCCCTGTGACCTTCACAGTCGTACTACATGCTGTTCAGCGGTGGACCTGTACCATGGATGCACCTTCTCCATCTCCAGTTTCGAATCCATGAAGTGACAGGAAACCATCAGCATCCGTGCCACATCAGGAGCCTGTCAGCCCTGAGCTGGAGCCTGATGTGACACCTGCCTTGAGCGGCTTGCATGCCAAGTAACAGTCTGAATGGACCATTGCAGCCCTCCTATGGCTTGGCTCTGGCTGACCCACCTTGCTGTTGTGATCTCCTTCTCCATAGATGTCTCATCAGAGCTCTGAGACTTGTTCCTGCTCATCTACCTACTCTTCAGCGCATTTTAGTTCAGAGCTTGGGCCTAGTCCACTGGCTGCATTGTCTCTGTTTGCAGGGGGGGGTGTGGCAGAAAGGGGGTGGGATGTTCAGAACCTATCCGTCGCTTACTCAGCACCCAGAACGTATCCAGTTACTGACTGCAAGTGTCACGGTCCTTCGGCAAAACACAAAAATTTGTAGACCCTGTGGATGAAGTAAAAACCCATTGCTGGAGAAACTCAGCAGGTCAAATTGTGTGCTTTATATAGCAAAGATGAAAATACATAACTGAAATATTGGTGATGTATTTTTACCTTTGCTATATGAAGGACACTGTTTGACTTGTTGAGCTTCTCCAACACTGTGTCACAGCCTTTATCCTTTTTGCACCCTGAAATACAAAATATTCCTTAAAATTGCAGTGAAATTGCATATCGGAGATCCGCCAACGATATGGGTTCATTTTTACTCGACTAAAATTGTAGTTGTAGCTTCCTTCTCAGTCATGTCTCAATGGAAGGAGGTTACGGATTCAAACCTCATCCGTGATATTCGTGATTGACACTTGCATTGAGGCAGAGTGCCACAGTGCAAGATGCCGTCTTAAAGATGAAACCTTAAATTGAGGCCCCATTAGATTTCTCCTGGACTTCAAAGATGCCGCAAAATTCTCATAAAGAGGAGTTGGGTGCTCTCCTTGTCCTTCCAATAACTATCCCTCATTTTATTTTGAAAAAACAAAAACCAGATTGCCTTATTATGATCTCATTGTTGATAATGGTGTTTTGCTGTGTACAACCTGGTGCATTTCACATTTGACAATGGGAGACCACATTTCTAAAGGCGACTCATTGTTTTGGATGTCGTTGAGGCCATGACGGTTGGGGATATTGTCACAATTTTTTATTTGAATACAAATGTTATTCATTTGTTTTTTTTCTTACACAGCCGCTGTGTTCCAGGAAATTATTGCCGTTTTCGCTGTGTTTAAAAAGCTTGGAATTTGAAGGATGATGTAATTCCCATTCTGATCTTTGACTTCCTCGACCACTAGTAAATTTCCCAGAATGCTTGCAGTGTAAAGTTAACTGTGGGCATTCCATGAACATCGGGCTGTTTCTTGTGCTTATAATTCGCGTCACACTCGACATCGCCGCAGTGGCGCTCTACGTCCCACACCGGCTTTTCGAGTCCAGCCTCCTTAATTACCACACTTCCAGTAGTCTGTCTAAGCACACAGACAGATATGGATATTTGGAGTTTTGGTTCTTCCTGTGTGAATGGCCACTCCTGGGTGGTAGAGAGACAGTTCAGAACAGAAATTTTAAAAAAAATTGATTCAAACATCAGGAGCTTTAAATTGCCTGTGTAAATGAAAATGTTTCTTTCTCGTTATTTTACAATGCCCTTGTTATAGTTGGTGTAGATGTATGGATATGAGCAAACCTCTCTATTAATATTTAATGTTTGTTTCCTATTTGACAGGAAAACCAACCGTAATAGATGTTGATATCTACGTCAACAGCATTGGCCCTGTTTCATCAATTAATATGGTAAGTAGGCTAAAGGCCATGTCTGTCCAATTTAACTTGGTGTGTTGTGCTTTGAAGCCATGGATTTCTGAGCAGTTGTTGGCTGGTTAAAGGTAACATAGAAAACAATTTGTGTATGTGTGCTTTAAAATGTTCTGTGTTCAGAACATAAAATGCTGACTGAGTAACGAGTTCAATTTATCAACTGAAGGATGAATTTCAGATCAGATGGCATGATGGTCCACCGACCTTTTGTTTGATCCTAATCTTGGCTGCTGTTTGTTCAGGTTTGTGTGTTCCCTCTGTGACTGGGTTTACGGTGGGTGTTCCTTCCCTCATTCAGAAAGTGTCCTGATGGATTAATTGGCTTCTGGAAGTTGCTCCTCTGTGGAGATGAGTGACGAAATGATGAATTTGGGTGCTGGCATGTAGTCTTGATAGAATAAGCTGTGGAATTACAGGAATATAGAAGGAATGCAACTCAGAAGATTGCTTGCTGGGGTTGAAACACGAAGGTCTGCATAAACTGAGAATGGAGATTAAAAACACACAGAAATGCTGGTCTCACAGGATCCAAAGGAAAGTAAAGTTGCCTGCCTGATTTTTGCTTATAACTTGAAAGAGGACTCCGGCCTGAAACATGGGTAATATATCTTTACCTCCTATGGATACTGAGATCACCTGAGTTCCTCCAGAATTTCTTTTTTCAATATTTTATTTACAAATATTTCCATGTAATAAATCATTATACAATACAGTAAGTATTTAAATTGAATAAAATTTTGTTCATTACATGATGGCTATATCTCCTCCCAATCCCCATTCTCCTCCGGGGTGTGTGTGGGGTGTGTGTGGGGTGTGTGTGGGGTGTGTGTGGGGTGTGTGTGGGGTGTGTGTGGGGTGTGTGTGGGGTGTGTGTGGGGTGTGTGTGGGGTGTGTGTGGGGTGTGTGTGGGGTGTGTGTGGGGTGTGTGTGGGGTGTGTGTGGGGTGTGTGTGGGGTGTGTGTGGGGTGTGTGTGGGGTGTGTGTGGGGTGTGTGTGGGGTGTGTGTGGGGTGTGTGTGGGGTGTGTGTGGGGTGTGTGTGGGGTGTGTGTGGGGTGTGTGTGGGGTGTGTGTGGGGTGTGTGTGGGGTGTGTGTGGGGTGTGTGGGGGGTGTGTGGGGGGTGTGTGGGGGGTGTGTGGGGGGTGTGTGGGGGGTGTGTGGGGGGTGTGTGGGGGGTGTGTGGGGGGTGTGTGGGGGGTGTGTGGGGGGTGTGTGGGGGGTGTGTGGGGGGTGTGTGGGGGGTGTGTGGGGGGTGTGTGGGGGGTGTGTGGGGGGTGTGTGGGGGGTGTGTGGGGGGTGTGTGGGGGGTGTGTGGGGGGTGTGTGGGGGGTGTGTGGGGGGTGTGTGGGGGGTGTGTGGGGGGTGTGTGGGGGGTGTGTGGGGGGTGTGTGGGGGGTGTGTGGGGGGTGTGTGGGGGGTGTGTGGGGGGTGTGTGGGGGGTGTGTGGGGGGTGTGTGGGGGGTGTGTGGGGGGTGTGTGGGGGGTGTGTGGGGGGTGTGTGGGGGGGTGTGTGGGGGGGTGTGTGGGGGGGTGTGTGGGGGGGTGTGTGGGGGGGTGTGTGGGGGGTGTGTGGGGGGTGTGTGTGTAGGATTCCTCTCACATTTCTGTGTGTTTTATTTTGCTTGTTTGGAGCATGGGCTGAATGGTCTCCCGCGTGGTTTTGAATGAAAGCCATGGGGATTGTTGCTCAAGTGTTCAAGGTGGAGAAAACAAGGACATGCTGAAAGTTTATATTTCCATTAATATTTCAGTCTTGTTCTTTGAAGTTAGTACCAGGGTCAAAGCAAGGAGGTAAATTTGAGTATGATCTAGTTGAGTGGTAGAGCATGTTGGATGGGCTGATGGCTTGCAATTGTTTCTTTGACCCTTCCATGGGCATTCTGTTTGGAGGGGTCACGTAGCACAATCACTGAAGATATTAGATTGCACAAACATTACCTAAGTTGATGGAAGGAGAAGGAAAGAAAAGAATGGACTCAGTAGAATTTCTGGTGTATTTTTGTTGAATGACAACATTGTCTGACTGAAATAATGCAACCTAGATTGTATACCTAAAATGGATGAGGGGGGGGGGGTGGTGGGGGGGTGGCTTGGGAGGAGGGAGGGGGGGGGGAGAAAAAGTCACTGTAAATGTGTGAAAAAGAAAAAGTGTATATTGTGATTTATGGTGTGAAAAATAAAAAAAAATTAAAAAAATGTTGCAGCAGTATGGGAAATAAGGAGAGGCAGGATGGGTGTGATGGGATTGCTGGTCTTAGATCTTGAATGGACATGATGGGCTGAATGGCCTCTTTTGAGAACTGCAAGTTTCAAGGTTCTGATAAATGTGATTTTTCTCTAAAGTTTAATTTTTAGATTGTTAGATCAACCAAAGTGAAAATGTTTCTGTTATACTTTAAACTGGGGTTGTGAGTTCATTCTTCCTTGGGGCCTCATTTCTGTGAGGGGTGTTTGACAAAGTGGTGATTCAATCTTCCTTATGGTAGACAAAATTAAAGAATTTCATCTATGTTACATTCTAAATATAGTATTATGTGACAATAATGCAACCTTTACCTTTATAATGAAATTTGAGCTTCAAAATTAAAGCTTTTTTATATATAAAAAAAAAGATATTAGATTGCAGAGACCAGAGCAACGATGGAAAATTAATCCAGTTACTTTGCATTATCTGATTTAATTTATTTCCTCTGTTGTCCTTCAGGGAAGAAATCTACCAACCTTGTCCAATTGACCTTTGTACACATCCAACCTACTAATGAGGCTGGTTATGAACTCCTCTGAAATAATCTAGCATTGAGTTCAAGGGGCTAACCTGGGATGCAAGTCGTGCCTGCTACACTTAAAATCCACAAACGATTAAGTTTTAAGACTTAAGATGCAAGTGTTTGGCATGTCAGCTTAAACAAAGAAACAAAAACAGTAAAAACACAATGCTGGAGAAACTATGTATTTTATGTAGCAAATTTAAAGATACATAAACCAACATTTTGGGCTTGAGCCCTTGTCAGGGTATGGTGGTGGGGTGGGGGGTGCTGGAGGATTATCCACACATTGGTGAAGGTCTCAAGCCTGCAACATTGGTTGTGTATCTTTGCTACATAAAGTACACTATTTGATCTGCGGAGTTTCTCCAGCATTGTGTTTTTATTTCAACCACAGTGTCTGCAAACCTTTGTGGTTTACTTCCAGCAAAAAAAAATGTGAAATGAACAGTGTGAAACTTCTAACTTGCAGGACAGAATGATCTGGACTGACATCCTTGTGTTGATTTGGAGGAGGGGGAAACTTGCTCATAGTAGCTTTAATAAAGATGCACTCTTTCATATTTTTTCATTCATCCTATCCATTGCTATGGCATGACTGTAATAGCCTAGAGAAAGGGTCCTGACTCGAAACATTGATTGAGGTCTCAGTGGAAGGTGCTGAGTCCCTCTAGCTTTTTGCTCACTCCAGATTGCAGCATCTTGACGGTGTTTACTGAGATTAAAAAGCCAGTTGGTTGTGTGCTTGTTGGACACCTGCTTTCCTCTATTGCAACATGAATTAAAGCACCTTAAAGTCATCAGAGGTCATGAAAAATACGATAGGTCTGTAAGCTGAGTGGATTTGAGAGTCTGCCATGGCTCCATGAATACTTTTCTTACAAAGTCTGAGTTTTGGTGTTTACTTTCCACTTTGGAGACAGAAAAAAGTGAAAGTCGGACCTCCTGATCCAATGCAGCACAAAGGGAGAGTTCCACTGTCTAATCTTGGCGTGATAAACCATGGAATATTGTTTTCAGGTGAACAAATTATCTCTCGTCTCTTTTGGTCAATTGTGCGGTTGATATCACATTTGAGGACGCTTGCTGTGGTTAAATTTGTTGTTCTTCTGTAAGGGAACAGCAAAAGAATAAGGTTTAAATATGCTTTTTATTGTTCATAGCAGGAGCCATTCTATTCTGGGTAACAACTCTGGGTTAGTTAATCTGGAGCACTTGACTCCAAGGGGATGGCTTCCAGATACAGATCAGATACCATTTATTGTCCTGTAATAACACATAATGTATTGCACAACATTTGCGTTTGGTCTTCACCATGAGTATTGCCCGACGCCCTCTCTCTGTCAGAGAAAGAGAAGCAAAAGAGAGTTGGGGAGTGTCCACAGCTTCGCCTCTCGTGCCTCCATGGCTGCACAGGTCTCCCGTTCAGTTCAATTCAAACCATCCTCTGTCTGATCCTCGATCCAAAACTTCTGACATCATTCTTGTGGGGACAGTGCAAATTGAGTGAGTTGTTGGCCTCCTTGTGCAGCTCGACTGCTTGGAACCAGCTCCTAACCAACTATTTGTATCTCTTTACGACAACCCCAGTAAACCTGTCGTTGCCCTTTCCATGTTGTTTGCCTGATTTTTGAAATGGACATTTGCATATTAGCTCTATGGCGGTTAAATTTAGTCTGTGCCTTTAACATCAGGATGTATTTTACCCAATAAGATGACTGAAATTAACTCTCAGGCCCAAAAGTTGGCACTTCACAGTCTTATAAATGATAGGAATTCTGCCATTAGTTACTTAAAGAGGCATTTAAATTGATCAAGTGTAAAGTTAAGGTATTATCCCGCATTTGCCTTGATGTAATCATTTATGGTGTTTCAAATAATAATGATCTCAGAAAATAATTGAAAGCTTAAAGTGCATAGTAACTAGTAATTTTAATGCAAGGCTCCAGAGATACCATGGACCACAGGGCAAAGCTCGAATCCACTCTCATGGGATCTTCAATTGCACCTGAGAGAAATATTCCAGGGTAACTTATCTTTACAGCACATTACAAAGTTGGTGAATACTAATTTGTTTATGGATTTCCCAGTGTAGAATTGGTGTTTTAGTGCTGTCTCGCTCAGCTTTAACCCTTTGAACTCCTGTCCCTGTTTTCGGGGACCACCAACAAGTGTATATGCACCTTGTCCCTCTTTTCTGTACTGATTTTTATAACCAACCACCAACTGGCCCATACTGGTGTTCATACTATAGTTTACCCAAGAACCCAGTCCAGAGTATACTGTAATTATGAAAGTGTACAATACTCAAGTCCAGCGAACTGGCACGTGACGTCATGCTGTGGCATGTGTGGTTCAGGGTTTTAAAAGAATACGCACATGACTGGAGTAAAAGAGTTCTGATTTACCTGAAACTGTGTGTCATTCTTTCGAGTTCTTCAGCCACCATTGCATTTTCAATGCCTATAAAAGGTTAATAATTGCTGGAGTCCAAAGGGTTAAGCATGTTGAGAAATTAATTGGTGGCTGTAGGCATTCAGGCGATGTTTCATTCTGTGTCTATTTTATTAAACCAGTGTCACAAAATTATTGCAGTAGCGAAGGAGACCATTTGTTCTATCAAGTACATGGTGTTTATTTTGTAGAGGAATACAGTTATTTGATTTCTCCATAGGCTTGCATTGTCATTAGACTTAAATAGTAATCAGCTTTGAAAGCCTCAATTGAAACCTCATCCAGTGCACACTCTGGCAGTGTATTCTACAGTTGCTCACTTCACCAGTAGTGGCAAACCTAGCCAAGTCTTATTATGGGCACCAAATGCTTGTCCATTGAGAGGATGTACATAAGCCGTGAGGCATGGCCTCGAGAAAGCAGCCAGCATTCTAAAGGATTCTGGAGACACACAAGAGCCTGCAGAGGCTGGAATGTGAACAAAAATAATCTGCTAGAGGCATTTCGGGCTAAGAACACAGCCCTGTGGTGCTCCAGTACTGATGGAGACTGTGGAGGAGATGTTCTTGTCAATCCTCACTGATTGTGGTCTTGAGGTGAGGAAATACAGGATCTAATTACACAGTGGGGTACTGAAGGTCCCACTCGAAGTCCTTGGAATTTGCTGATCAGTTTTGAGGGGATGATGGTGTTGAAAATCAAACCATAGTCAATAAAGATCTTCCTGATGTATTCTTCATATTTGTGGTTTTTTTCATCTCTTGTATGGCAAATTTCATTTATAATTATTGTTTATTAATATGTTTTGTATACCTGTGTAGCTGTCACAAGCAAAAATTTCAATGCACTCGTACATACAGTAAAATTATTGGTATCTGTCAACTCTGGGGATTGGTAGATGCCGGATAAGTGAATTTTCTGGTTGCTTGAGATTGCGTGTTGTGTGATTGGTGAACTAATGGTGAGGCGAGCCAATTTTAAACACCCTTATGTTTTACCTATTTATTTTCTATGAATTTTGCTCGTTGCTTGAATTCTGGATAACGGCAATTTTACTGTATCATCATTACCTCCAGGTGACACCTGAATCTTCAATCATTCACTTTAAATCTGTGTCATATTACTCCTTGAAGCCTCCCTGAACAATTTCTCTTTACTGTTTTAAATTTTTCATGAGCTTGAACACATCATTGAATCAATCTTTTCTGCTACTAACCAAGCATTCTAAAGGATTCAAACTACTTCTTTGTAGGGACAGAAATAACAATGCAAAAGTTTGAGTGGTGCAAAAAGATGGTTGATGGTGGTGGTGTTAAACTTCAATTTAAAATGCAATCCTCGTGAGCTATTAGCGCAGGACCTCTCAACTCAAATGACCAGGTCATCCCAAGTTTCTTGTGAGGGTGTGCATTCAAGCAAAGCTCTTGCATTAGTCCCAGTAGTGTGGGAGCTTGTCTGCGGCATGGGGCAGCTCCAATCAGAGTTCCACCAACTCGCACACAATCAAGAATCAAGCCAAGTATGATGTACCAATATTGAAGCATTTATTGAATCTATGGACAAGTAAACTTAACAGATTGGGGCTCAAAAATAAATGGTCTGGACGATTGCCATTATATAATAATCAACTTGTTCCTTTTACAGTCTCCAATATCACCTTGAAACAATGGGAAAGGAAGGGAATAAAAAACTTATCTGAGGGATGTTTTTGTTCCTTTGACGAATTACAAAGGAAATTTGTTATTAGTGGAAATTCTGTATTTGTGTATTATCAATTAAGATCTTTTGTAAAACAGATATGTGGTCGTCATATCATCTTACTGCCTGATTCTAATTTTGAGGAATATGTACTTTCAATACCAAAAAAGGATATATATCTGATTTGTATTGTATTTTACAAGAAACTGAAAGTAAAAAAGATTGGGATAAAGATAAGTTGAAATGGAAAAAAGATTTATGTTTTACAATAGCTGAAGAAGACTGGATGGAAATTTGCCAGAATAATATTCGGAAGCCAGGTCAGACTCGGGGTTGGAGGAGACAGTGAGTCAGTGCCTGGTGTCGGGTGAGAGGAGGAGGAGCCAAGAGACAGCATCAGAGGGTGAGTAAAATAAAAGCTGCACTTACCGGGACTTGGGCTCGGTCAGGTCAGACTCGGGGTCGGAGGAGACAGTGAGCCAGTGCCTGCTGTCGGGTGAGAGGAGGAGGAGAAGCCGGGAGTTAATTGGGGTTAATCGGTAAGGGGCAAATAAAAGGACTAGAAAAGGGGGAGCGGCCAGCGAGTGAGTGGCCCAGTGAAGGAGTGGGGACTTTGGTTCGAGGGACTTTGGTGAGCAGGGGCTAAGAAGGAGCTTATTAGTAAAGGGTATTATAGTAAGAAAGGAGGAAATGGAATCAGTTGGGGTAGTTAAGTGCTCCAATTGTGGGATGTGGGAAGTCAGAGACTGCACAGCTGTTCCTGAAGACTACACCTGCAAAAGGTGCATCCAATTGCATATAATGAGCGACCGTGTTAGGGAGCTTGAGCTGCAATTGGATGAACTGAGGTTCATAAGGGAAGCAGAGGCAGTGATAGAGAGGAGTTACAGGGAAACAGTCACCCCTAGAAGGCAGGAGTCAGGGAATTGGGTGACTGTGAGGAAAGGAGGGAGAGTGCCTGTGCAGAGTACCCCTGTGGAAGTGCCAACATGTATTCTGCATTGGATACTGCTGGGGGGAATAGCCTATCGGGGACGAGTCATGGGGGTCATGTCTCTGGCACAGGGTCTGCCCCTGAGGTTCAGAAGGGAAGGAGGGATAAGAACAGGATTCTTGTAGTTGGGGACTCATTAGTCAGAGGGACAGATAGGAGGTTTGTGGGACGAGATCGGGGATCCAGGTTGGTATGTTGCCTCCCTGGTGCCAGGGTCAGGGATATCTCTGATCGAGTACATAGCATTCTGCAAGGGGAAGGAGAACAGCCAGAAGTTGTGGTCCATGTGGGGACCAATGACTTGGTTAGAAGTGGGGATGAGGTTCTGAAACAGGATTATGTGGAATTAGGTAGGAAGTTAAAAAACAGGACCTCCAAGGTAGTAATCTCTGGATTGCTGCCCGTGCCACG
Organism: Narcine bancroftii; assembly: GCF_036971445.1. Lineage (NCBI taxonomy): Eukaryota > Metazoa > Chordata > Chondrichthyes > Torpediniformes > Narcinidae > Narcine > Narcine bancroftii. Next base: position 196,273,517 of record NC_091475.1, read on the forward strand.
AGCTAGTGAGGGTAGAAATAGGAGGATGTGGAGGATGAATGCGTGGTTAAAGAGATGGTGCAGGGGGCAAGGGATAAGATTTCTGGATCATTGGGATCTCTTCTGGGGAAGGTCGGACCTGTACAAGAGGGACGGACTCCACTTGAACTGGAGGGGGACCAATGTGCTGGCAAGTAGATTTGCTAGAGCTGTGGGGGAAGGTTTAAACTAGTTTGGCAGGGGGGTGGGGAACAGAGGGTGAGAGCAGTGTCCAGGGAGTATGGCCACCTAGCTAGGAATAAAAAAGATAACAAAGGTAGGATGGAGATTAGGGTAAAAGGTAAAAAAGAGAATATATGTGAGGGTCATTCTCTGAGATGCATATATTTTAATGCAAGAAGCATAGTGAACAAGGTAGATGAGCTGAGAGCATGGATAGATACTTGGGGTCACGATATTGTGGCAATTAGTGAGACCTGGCTACAGGAGGGGCAGGACTGGCAACTTAATGTTCCGGGATGCATTAGTTTTAGATGTGATAGATCAGGGGGTAAAAAAGGAGGAGGAGTTGCTCTGCTTGTTAGGGAGGACATTACTGCCGTGAGGTGGCAGGATGGTATGGAGGGATCGACCAGTGAGGCTGTTTGGGTGGAATTGAGGGGTGGAGGAGGCAAGAGGGTGCTAATAGGGGTGTATTACAGACCACCAAATGGGCCAAGGGAATTAGAGGAACAAATTTGTAGGGAGATAACGTATATGTGTGAAAATCATAGGGTAGTGATCATGGGAGATTTTTAACTTCCCACACATTGATAGGGATACCCATACGGTTAGAGGGCTTGATGGGCTGGAGTTCGTTAAATGTGTTCAGGATTGTTTTCTAAATCAGTTAGTAGAAGAACCGACTCGGGATGGTGTAATACTGGATCTCCTGTTAGGGAACGAGCTAGGTCAGGTAGCGGACATTAATGTTGGAGAACCAATTGGGTCTCATGATCATAATTCTGTTAATTTTAGGGTAGTTTTAAGGAAGAGCAAGGAGAGGCCTAAAGTTTGAGGTTCTGGATTGGAAAAGAGCAAATTTCGTAGGAATAAGAAGGGATTTGGGGAGTATTGAGTGGGACAGGATATTTTCAGGTAAGGATGTTAATGAAAAATGGAGGATATTCAAAAAAGAAATTTTGAGGGTACAGAGTAGTTATGTCCCAGTGTGGATCAAAGGAAAGGCTGGAAGTCATAGGGAGGCTTGGTTTTCGAGGAATATTGGAAATTTGGTTAGGAGAAAAAGGGAGGTGTACAAGAGGTTATAAAGAGCAGGGAGCTGAGAAGTTGAAGGAGGACTACAAGGAGTGTAGAAGGAATCTTAAGAAAGAAATTAGAAAGGCCAAAAAAAGGCATGAAGAGGCTTTGGCTGACAGAGTAGAAATAAATCCAAAGGGTTTCTATAAGTACATTAAAAGTAAAAGATTAGTGAGAGATAAAATTGGACCCCTTGTAGATAGCGAGGGTAGGCTGAGTGAGAAGTCTGAGGAAATGGGGAAAATTTTGAATGATTTCTTTGCCTCGGTATTCACTAAGGAAAAAAATGTTGAATCAGTTGAAGTAAAGAAAAATAGTGGGGAGGTCATGAAGCATATAAGGATAACCGAGGAGGTAGTGATGGCTGTGTTAAAAAAGATAAAGGTGGATAAATCTCCCGGACCGGACAAAATATTCCCTAGGACACTCAGGGAGGCTAGTGGACAGTTAGTGGGGCCATTAACAGAGATATTTAGGATGTCACTGGCCATGGGGGTGGTACCAAAGGATTGTAGGGTGGTGCATGTGGTTCCTCTGTTTTAGAAAGGGTCCAAATGCAAACCTGGGAATTATAGGCCTGTAAGTCTGATGTCTGTGGTGGGAAAATTGATGGAAAGTGTTCTGAGGGATGCTATTTCCAAATTTTTGGAGGTACAAGGATTGATAGGGAGTAATCAGCATGGTTTTGTCAGGGGTAGATCATGCTTGACAAACCTGATTGAGTTCTTCGAGGGGGTTACAAAAAAGTTTGATGAAGGGAAAGCTGTGGATGTTGTCTATTTGGACTTTAGTAAAGCTTTTGACAAAGTTCCCCACAGGAGGTTAGGAAAAAAGGTGGAGGCATTAGGTATAAATAAGGAGGTAGTGAAATGGATTCAGCAGTGGTTGGATGGAAGGTGTCAGAGAGTAGTGGTAGAAAATTGTTTGTCCAATTGGAGGCCGGTGACTCGTGGAGTTCCTCAGGGTTCGGTCCTGGGTCCACTATTATTTGCTATATATATTAACGATCTGGATGTAGGGGTAGAGAATTGGATAAGCAAGTTTGCGGATGACACAAAGATTGGTGGTGTTGTGGACAGTGAGGTAGATTACCGTAGATTAAAAGGTGATTTAGGAAGGCTAGAGGTGTGGGCTGAGAAATGGCTGATGGAATTTAATACAGATAAATGTGAGGTGCTGCATTTTGGAAAGGCAAATTTAAATAGGTCATATACATTGAATGGTAGACAATTGAGGAGTGCAGAGCAACAAAGGGATTTAGGAGTTATGGTAAATAGTACCCTCAAGGTTGATACTCAGGTAGATGGTGTGGTGAAGAAGGCATTTGGAATGTTGGCCTTCATAAATCGGAGTATTGAATTCAAGAGTAGGGAGGTTATGATGAAATTGTACAAGACATTGGTGAGGCCAAATTTGGAGTACTGTGTACAGTTTTGGTCACCAAATTATAGGAAAGATATAAACAAAATCGAGAGAGTGCAGAGAAGGTTCACGAGAATGTTGACAGGATTTCAGGGTCTGAGTTACAGGGAAAGGTTGTGCAGACTGGGGCTTTTTTCTCTGGAGCGTAGAAGATTGAGAGGGGACTTGATAGAGGTGTTTAAGATTTTAAAAGGGACAGACAGAGTAAATGTGGATAGGCTTTTTCAATTAAGAAAGAGGGAGATTCAAACTAGAGGACATGGTTTAAGATTGAAGGGGGAAAATTATAAGGGGAACATGAGGGGAAATTTCTTTACGCAGAGGGTGGTGGGGATGTGGAATGAGCTTCCGGCAGACGTGGTCGAGGCGGGATCATTGGTTACATTTAAGGAAAGACTAGATAGTTACATGGATAGAGGACTGGAGGGGTATGGACCAGGTGCTGGTTAGTGGGACTAGGAGGGTGGGGATTTGCTAGGCATGGACTAGTAGGGCCGAACTGGCCTGTTCTGTGCTGTAAGTGGTTATATGGTTAAATTGATTAATGCCAGATTAGCGATGATTAATTATAATTTTATACATCAGTTATATTTAACACCGGAGAAACTAAAAAAGTTTGGCCTTAGTAAGTCGGATTGCTGTTTTCATTGTGACCAGATGGCTAATACTTTTTGGCACACTGTCTGGCTTTGTGATCGATTGCAACAGTTTTGGAAAGGTATTCAATCTATACTTAAGTTTATATAATATCTGTCTTGTATTAGATCCTAATATTTTTATTAGGGAATATGCAATCACTAATTGATTTAGGTTTAAAGGATTATCAGATTTCCTTTATCTATTTAGCTTTAGCTGTGGCCAAGAAATGTATAGCACTTACTTGGAAAGACAGAAATATATTAACTTTAGATAGGTGGCATTTGGAGATGAAATCCTGTTTGACCATGGAAAGGATATCTTTTTCAATTCAGGATAAGATGTCTTTTTATAGGTTTGCTAAATATATGCATTTAAGTTTGTTTTAAATATGTTTTTAAGTCTGATATTTTAGTATTAAGTGTGATATTTTAGTATTGATAACTTTTTTTTGTTAGTATCTTTACTTGTTATGTTTTATCTTTTTGTAAGTGGGCTTTTTTTTCTTGTATATAATGTTCACTTTATTAACTCTTCACTCTTTATTTGGGGGGGTTTAGACTAATTTTAAGTTAGGTTATTAATGTGTAATAATTATTGGGGGGTTAGTTTATTTAGTTTACCAATGTAGTACTGTAATTTTATTCTTTCTTATTCTTTTTAAATGTAATCTATTTTCATGTTAAAATCTTAAATAAAGTTTTATTTAAAAAAAAAATCAAAGCAAGTATACAGTTCCATTGGGATTAACTAGAACTAAAAAGCAGTAAGGTAGCATATTCTGGGCCTTGTTGACAAAAGTCTGTCAATTATAACCTATGTGTTTGAAGTCTCCAAATGCTACTGCATCTATTCAGGTGAAGCACCTCTGCGGACAGCAGCTTTTGCATCTAGGAGAGTTTTGGATTATGCACAAGCTCCAACTCTCTTCTATTGCTTGTATACAAGCCAATACATGACAGCATGGAATAATACAATGGCAATGCATGCATAATACAATGGTAATGCATGACAGCATGGTTACCATCACACACCAAGTATTTTCTTCCTGCTCCATCCCTGGAATAGGAATGGTATTTTGTGCCACTTCCAACAGCTCAGGATGCAAAGATGTACCCTGGATTTAATACTGTGATGGGTTAGATTATATTATATTTTAAATTGTATATAAATGTTTTTAAAAGAGCTAGATTGTGGGGGTTTAGTGTAGATCACCTCACAAACAAACACTTCGCAAGAGATCTTGTTTAAAATGTAAGAATTTTGGTGGAGGCAGACAGTACAGGTTCCAAGTGTCTTTGCAAAGACAATAAAAACTGTTTTGGGGAAGAATTTAAAAAGGCTCAAGTGCCGATAAAGATCTTTCAAGGATCGGGTTTGCTCTGTAAGAAGGTCATGTGGTTTTGCAACCAGAGAGAGAGTAAAGACCAAAGAGGGTTTATCTGTGAGAGAGGGGAAAAAACATCTCAGTTCTGCGGTGGCTTTTGAAAACTGGTATCAGCTACCAGCTGGTAGCTGGTTGAAAACCCTATTTTTGAAGACGGGTTGTGAATTCTGAGTTCAGCCTGTTGAAAACCCTTGTGGTCCATCCAAGAGGAGATGGCTAACTAGTGTGTTTCTACTGTAATAAGGGAAACCAGAGGAACTCTGTAGTGACCTGGAAGAAGAGGTTATATGGAAAATCCTAATAGGACAAGTTTCATCAGCAAGACACTGAAGTGTGATTGATGGAAGTAAATCAGTTTGTTTGTGTGTCCAACTGCTATGGGCCCAGAGGACCCCAAAACCCAGCAGCAATAGATATTCACCAAGACAGATGGTTGTTTAAACACAAGTTACTTTTAATTATCTTAAAACAGAAACAGGATCAAACTTTTACTTATCTGTTATTAACTTAACCCCCTTCTAATTCTAAATGCACAAGTATGTAATGTGTGTATACGTTCAGAAAAGTTATTTAATTCATCCAATCTCACTTCTCACTCCTCCAAGTTTACCGGTATCAGGAAATTCATATACTGTGCACAAAACTTAACATTTATGAATGTCACCAGGTTTTGGTACTTGAAAGGTAAATGGTTACCTCTTAGGAAGGTTCTTGTCAGTTTTCAGAGATTTTTTTTTTGCTTGTTGGAAACTGATTCCTTCTGATCAGCCACATCAATGTCTTGCCAAATAAACTTTCCCCATCAGGGTTTTCCAGATGACACCACCTTTCTTTAGGTCACCACAGAGTTCCTTTTTGTTTCCCTTATTTCAAGTGAAGCATAAGACATCCAGTCTTCTCCTCTTGTATGGACACCCACTCTCCTGAGTCAGTTCATTTGTTGCTTTCCAAAACAATAATCCATTACTCCACAGCATGCCCAATTAACACATACTTGAGAAGTCCTTCTAGGCATTCTTCGGAGATTTTGCAAAGGCACTAGGAGCCTGGACTATCTGGCTTGAGCAGAGCTCTGGCATTTTAAATGAGATCTGTGTTGAAATGTTGGTATCTTTTTGTGACCTACACTAAAAACCCTGCCAAATTTTTCTCCTTTAAAACACATCTATAAATCAATTGTCACACCAATGAGCAGCATCTCTCTCTCTCTCTCTCTCTCTCTCTCTCTGAAACCAACAAGACCCTGAGTGGTAACCAATTACCTTTAAGCACCAGAGCCAGGTTAAAATTCATTAATGTTAAATTTTGTGCACAGTATAAGAATTGTCTGCAACCAGTGAACTTGGATGAATAAGAAGTGAGATTGGAACTGTGAATCAAAGAACTTTCCTGAACATATATACATTTCGTACGTGTGCGCTTAGAATTCGAAGGGGGTCTAGTTGATAAGTTAGTGTGATCCTGTTTTTATGTTCAAGGATGTTGAAATGACCAGTTGTCTTGGCGAATTTCTTTTGCTGCTGGTTTTTGGGGTCCTCTCGGCCTGTAACAATACTTTAGTGTTGTTCAATACAGTAAAACGCCCAGGTATCTGGCACTTGTGTGGTAAATGCTGGGTAAGTGAATTTCCCAGTTACTTGTGATTGCAGGTTATATGAATGGTGGGCTGACTGTTGGCAAAGGTTGTTGAGGTGGTGGGGGCAGGATGCCAGTTTTTTTACCCTATTTATTTTCCACAATTGTTATTGCTTCTTCCTTGAGGCTGCCAGTTAATGAATTCCAGATAACTGGCTTTACTGTATATTGTTTCCCCACAAAGCTGTCATTTCAATCCATTTTCTTCAGGCATAACGTCATGCAACCCTCTCAGCCCATGCCTTAGACCAATGCTGCATTAATCCCAATTTATTCTCCCCGAATTCCTATCAGACTCTACTTGTATGCAGTGGTAGATTAACAGACCAACACACATGTTATTGTGATGCAGAAGTACCCAGGAATCACAGGTTGAATGAACAAACTCCACTGGAGGTCAGGATTGAACCTGGTTCTCTGGAGCTGTGAAGTGAAACACGAAAGTCTGGAGACGCTGTGCTTGTAGTAAAAAGACACTGAAATGTTGGAGGAACTCAGCAGGTCTTTACTGCCTCCATAAGAAACAGGGATATTGCTGATGTTTCGGGCCTGAGCCCTTCTTCAAGGAATAAGCAGAATAAACCAGAAGAATGCATATATATCTATTCGTAACAGCACACCTGTCAACACCAATGGCATCATGAAGAAAGCCTCCACTTCCTCAGGAGTTTGCGGAGGAGCTAGTGGAGTTGTTCAAGTGAACCGGTACGGACTTGAAGGGCCGACATGGCCTGTTTCCGTGCTATAAATGGTTATATGGTTAAGGAAATCTAAGAAAAGGCCCTTTTATAAGGCAAAACATCTGAACATAAAGGTAAAGATTCTCTGCCTTCACATCTGAAAACTTACCTTCATGAATGCTCCCCACTGGCTCCAAGGCGCCAACTCCAATCCTTCTCTGAGGTCGTGTCAGTGGCGGAGCACAGCGCTCTGCCACGCATCATGAATATAATGCCACTGCAAGTGGCTGGCTCGGGGAGGGCTGGTGATATTGCAGTGATGCCGTCGGCCCGCGACCCATCACTCTCCCACTTGCTCACTCCTCTCCCTCCATGATCCCCACAGGGCAGGGGAGGCTGGATGGGGCCAACAGGGCAGCAGGGACTGGGCCATCACGGGGTGGACTGCGTCAGCCCTGCCAGCTGCTTTGGTCTCCAGCACCTCACTAGCCCACTTTGTCTTTTGGGGCCACTCCTTGGTGCCAGTGGCTCAATACGTAGCGGAGAAAAGGCTGTCTATCCCTCCCATAATCCCCCACGCAGCAGGAACTGTTCTGGGAAGTGCAGAACAGTTCCAGCTGCGTGTGGGATTATGAGTAACAAAGTCGGCCATTGGTAGGCATGTATGTATCGGATCATGGCTCCAGTAGCCATTCCTCCATCATTGGCACATCCCCGCTTCCAGGCTGAAAGGGGATGAGCCAGGGGAAAATTATAGTAGGAATAAGACATGTGCACAAATGATAAGAGTGGGGGGAAAAATGTGCACAATTTAATAGGATATATGTGCACAATATATTAATAATCATGTGAAAATAGACAAAATTTAATAAAACGTGTATACAATTTATAAAAGAACATGGGAAAATCCACTGCAAGTGTTGATCTATAGAAGTGGATTTTAAACTTTTTTTTTCCCACTCGCCTACCACCTGAAGTAAGCCCTTACTAATCACTGCTACCTATTGTTGGGGGTTGGTGGTGGGATGATGGTGGGGGGATCAGGGCAGTGGACTTCAGATTTAAAATTGAGGACAAACTCACAGAGAAGCTTGCTCACAATCTGGCAGACCTAGTATCAAATCTAGGGTTAGGTTGCGAGTATGCGGGCAGTAGGATAATCATCCCTCTTGTGTTCACTGATCTCTGAGCTTCTGTATCACTATCAACTGCGACTTTTTGTTTGCCCTTGCTTCCATTAGCCTGTGCCTGTTTCTAGCTCTTAGTGAAATTAGTTTCGTACCTCCATTACAGTACCTTGTGTATCTTGATATGTCCTAGGGTAAGTTATTCTCTGTAGAATGTGAGACCTTGTCTTCACACATTGGTGTTGGGTGTGGGATTTGGGTTAGGGTTAGCAGCCCACAGCTG